>NC_044569.1:42695863-43315478 GCF_007565055.1 Rhinopithecus roxellana | reverse complement strand
TCAGGAGTTGGAGCCCAGCCTGCCCAACATGGCAAAACCCTGTCTCTACTAAAACATACAAAAATTTGCCAGGCATGGTGGCATCCCCCTGTAGTCACAGTTACTTGGAGGCTGAGGCAGGAGAATGGCTTGAATCCAGGAGGTAGAGATTGCAGTGAGCTGAAATCACATCACTGCACTCTAGCCTGGGTGGCAGAGTTAGATTCCATCTTGGGAAAAAAACTTCCATGATTAGTTAGCCAGCTAGAGGTACAAACATGAGGCCTCTGAGAATTCAATAATTTTTAGTGCTATCCTAAATGTATTACCTATAAAAATATCTATAAAATCCTGGATCTGGCCATTCAAACCTTCACTGACAGTAGGGTTACTCTGGTATATCAGATATGAAGGTTCTATATCTGACAGACATTTTGGAGGCCTCTTCAATTCTATCATCTTAAGACAAATGCCCTGAACTTTGTAAACTGCAGTCTTTGCTCTTATTCAAATCTACTAACATCTCCTCATATAATTTACGTGAATAAAAGGTTTGAATTAAATAGGGCATACAGTAAAGACTTTTGCTATCAGAACAGTTCAAAAACCTTCTCAGATTTGTGGACTTCAAGCCTTGCCAATCTTTTAACCTACTTATATTCAACCAGTGAGATCTATTTGAATGGACTAAAGAGTAGATTCAACCCAACGTCAAAGAGAGTATTCTTCCAACACCTAACACTATAGACAAATTAATTTGTTGCCTATTTCATCTACAAGTTATGACAGCATCCTCTTCAATAATTGCAAATCTAAATTTTCAGATCAATACTCAACTGGGTTTCAGAATAGGCATGACTATTCTGCAATTAACCTGTTATACTATTTTAACATCTTATAATGAAGTTAACTAAAAAAGATAATACTATTGGCAGCTTTTATTGGTCATTTATTGAGCTTGAACTAAAAGCTAATCTATACAAGCTCAATATAGATCCTGGTTGTTGACACTTTTACAAAACCTGCACTTCAGTGGACAAGAATAATGTCCTGGCATATTTCAAATAATGTTAAATATAATTCTAAGCCACCTACAATTTTTGTGTATTTTCTTTAAATAATCTAGCTTTTTCTAAATTTTATATTAATTTAAACTCTCTACAGTGGGTGCTTAAAAAAATACTTGGCTCTTCTGTTTGTGTTCTTTACAACATCAAGCCATGATACAGAGAGGATAAACTTGAAGCACCAAGAAGTGGACTCTGCCTAGGAAGACAGTTTGCTGAAGTTAGAGGGTACTGGTCTAGGAACCAGAAAACCTGATTTTGCCCAAGAGTTAGAATTGTGAGCAAATTCTTTCTGTTTTTTAGTTTCCATCTGTAACATAATAACCCAACTGGATTGGATAATCTCTGTGATTCCTTCCACATTCTGAATACTTGGATATCTACTGTTTCTAAATATTTTGGCGTTTCTTATAAAGCCCTTTCACATTTACTTTATTATTTTTTCCTCACAAGAATTCCTGAAATAGACAAGGCAGAAGTTTAGAGAACAGATAGGTCGAGTATCATTTTAGATGTGGTAACTAAGGTTATGAGAGATTAGGTGTGATATGGTTTGGTTGTGTCCCCATCCAAATCTCATCTTGAATTACCAGGTGTTGCAGGAGGGACCTGGGGGGAGGTAATTGAATTATGGGGCAGGTCTTTTGCGTGCTGTTCTTGTGATAGTGAATAAGTCTCATGAGATCTGATGGTTTTAAAATGGGGAGTTTCCCTGCACTAGTTCTCTTCTCTGGTCTGCCGCAGTGTGAGACATACTTTTCACCTTCCGCCATGATTGTGAGGCCCCCCAGCCACATGGAACTATAAGTCCCTTAAATCTCCCTTTCTTTTGTAAATTGACCAGTCTTGGACATGTCTTTATCAGCAGTGTGAAAATGGACTAATACAAGGTGATTGGTAAAAATTACCTATCTGGGGCCAAGCGTGGTGCCTCACGCTTGTAATCCCAGCACTTTGGGAGGCCGAGATGGGCAGATCACGAGGTCAGGAGATTGAGACTATCCTAGCTAACATGGTGAAACCCCGTCTCTACTAAAAATACAAAATTAGCCGGGTGTGGCAGCAGTCGCCTGTAGTCCCAGCTACTGGGGAGGCTGAGGCAGGACAATTGCTTGAACCCAGGAGCCGGGGGTTGCAGTGAGCAGAGATCGCACCATTGCACTCCATCCTGGGTGATAGAGCAAGACTCCACCTCAAAAAAAAAAGCAAAAAAAAAAAAAAAAAAAAAAAAAAACCCAAAAAACAAAAAAACCAACAAAAACAAAATTACCTATCTGGTAAACAGCAGAACTGGAACATAAACTCAGATCGTCTCATTCCAGCAAATTTCTATATAGGCCACAAAAACACACACAACAGGAAGTATAAGTGTTTGGAATCATTAGTTATATGCATGAATTACTTCTAAAGGAAGTGATACTTCCTTTAACTACTGAAACTACACTACACTTAAACTCAAAGTTAATAATAGAAATAAAAGTAATAAAATAACCAGTGCTTTATTGTAACATGAATGGCAGGGTAATTACAATGGTTTGGAAAATAACAGCTGAGCTCTGAGGGTTAGGTTTGAGGCTACAGTGTGGAGCACAGTTATGATTCAGTTATGGCTCCCCCCTTACCAGAAATGTACAGAAAATGTACAGATGTGTTTGGAGAAGCAAAGCTATGAGGAAAGAGGAAAAATTAGGAAACCCTCATTACATAGCTAGGTGAAAGTTAATGAGAAAACTAATGGCATAAAAACACTTGAAAAGCAATAATACATGAGAAACATATCATATACCATGTTGGATAAAAGTAAGACTAGGAAAGGATATAAACTTGATGGTTAGATTGCAGTAAAAACAAAGTTTGTGCCGACAGATTTACAGCTTTAAAAAGTGATAGGACACAAGAAGCACATACTGAAATACTAAGGAATAAAGGACATGATGTGCAAAATGAAATAGTTAAGAAAAAATAAGTAATTGTGTTTGTGTGTGCTTCTGTGTGTGTGTCTCAAAATGTTAAAGAGTGATGATAGTTCTTCCCATTATTCTTAACATTTTTCTGTAGGTCTGAATCATTTCAAAATCAAATGTAAAAGATAAAAGCAGGGATAGGAGCACAGCCATTAACCCATTCAGCAATGTCACAAGACTTTCAATAGAGTTGAGAAGAGTTTCATGTAGTATTTCATACACAGACCAGTGGACTTGAATTCTGGTTCACATTTGTCCTCTAAGTAGCTATGCAGTCTTTGACTATTCTTGGAAAAATTGGTTTTGGACTAGATCAGTGATTTAAAAACTCTTCTGTGGATTCTGGAAAAGTATTTTGGGCCCAAAACAGCAAAGCAGGAAGTATGCCAGGCATGCCTTCTATCCCTGTCCCCGTTTAACCAGAGAAGCATTCCTTTTTTTTTTAACTTACTATTTTTTTAATGCTCTCATTGGTTCAAAACATTTTTTTTTTTTAATCCCAAAGCCAGTGAACTAGATGACCTTTAAGGCTGATTTCAAGCATGAATTCACAGGCTTCAGTTGTCTGGGGGGGAACTGTGGTATATTAAACCCAAGGGCCAAATCCCCCAGCCATTGGCTCCTGTAGAAACTCTGAGCTAATAGTGGTTTTTAAATTGTTTAAATGGTGAGAAAGAAAAGAATACCTCGTGATTTGTGAAAATTCTATGAAATTCAAATTTTAGTGTCCATATGTTTGATTGAAACACACCAATTTGTTTACGTTTTCTCTCTATGGCTGCTTTCACTTACAACAGCAGAGTAGAATAGTTGTGATAAACATCAGAGACCTTATGCCCAGAAGGCCTAGGTATTTATTATCTGGCCCTTATAGAAAATGGTCGCCAATCTCTACGGTAGAAGTAATAGCCATTAAAACCAAAAACCATTAAAAATTATCAATTTTAGGACACTCAGTGATTTCTGTGCCAAATATTTAGACCAAAAAGAAAATTGTCTTTTTTCTTTTTGAGACAATGTCTCACTCTGTCTCCCAGGCTGGCGTGCAGTGGCATGATCATGGCTCGACCCCTAGGCCCAAGTGATCCTCCCATCTCAGCCTCCCCAGTAGCTGGGACCACTTGCGTGTGCCATCACACTCAGCTAATTTTTGTATTCTTTTGTAGAGACAGATTTTTGCCATGTTGCCCAGGCTGGTCTCAAACTCCTGGGCTTAAGGGATCCTCCCGCCTCGGCCTCCCAAAGTGCTGGAATTACAGGTATGAGCCACCACACTTGGCCATGATAATCCATTGATTTTAGCAAAAGAAACTTCTTTATTTCCTCATTTTCAAGGCATGCCTCATTAATCCTGCTGAATCTATGTTATTGAAAGAGGAGTATATAAGCTTACCCTTCATAGTATTGCAAATGGTGACAGTGAATTCAAAGACCTACCACGTGGAATTCTAACATACCCAGCTTGGTGTGTCAGTTTTTCAATATACAGATCTTTTCTCCAAGAACTAAGGAATCTAAGTGAAAACACATCTTAAAACTTTCCAAGACCCGTGGAAAATGTGAGAGGTGTGTTAAGGTTGAAGTCAAGCTGTGGGCTTAGCTTCTGTAACCAGAAGCCTCTGAGGATAGGTGTTCACTGGTGTTAAAGGGAAAATAAAAAATAATATTCTTTTTTTTTTTTTTCTTTCTGAGTCGGAGTTTCACTCTTGTTGCCCAGGCTGGAGTGCAATGGCGTGATCTCTGCTCACAGCAACCTCTGCCTCCCAGTTTCAAGTGACTCTCCTGCCTCCACTTCCTGAGTAGCTGGGATTATAGGCATGCACCACCAGACCTGGCTAATTTTGTATTTTTAGTGGAAACAGGGTTTCTCCATGTTGGTTAGGCTGGTCTCGAACTCCTGACCTCAGGTGAAGAATATTCTTATAAGGAATATATCAGTGATAGAACACTTACAAATACCAGATCTCAATAAATTCTGTTGGACAACAAATTCTTTAAGAAACACAAGGGCTGGGTGCAATGGCTCACGCCTGTAATCCCAACACTTTGGGATGCTGAGGCTGGCAGATCACTGAGGCCAGGGGTTTGAGACCAGCCTGGCCAACACGGTGAAACCCCCGTCTCTACTAAAAATACAAAAATTAGCCAGGCTTGGTGGCATGTACCTGTGATTCCAGCTGCTCAGGAGGCTGAGGCAGGGCAGGAGAATCGTTTGAGCCTGGGAGGCGGAGGTTGTAGTAAGCCAAAATCACACCACTGCATTCCAGCTTATGTGACACAGCAAGACCCTGTCTCAAAACAAAAAACAAAAAACAAAACAAAAAGAAAAAGAAACTCAAGGCATTGGAGAAGACTTTCTATGGCTAAAATATTTGTAAATCTGAGAGTGAGTCTATTTATTTTAAAAGCAATATTAAATTCATGTGCCATTTTCATAAAATTATTCCAGCAAAAACATTAATTGCAACAGCAAGCCTTTCCCATTGTTCCCTCAGTGAACCCCCAAAATTCAAAATATAATCTTCATTTTCATTTGTCATACACTAACATGTGCCATATATCTTACAGGCAATTACTGAATATGTCTTTGATGCAGTAAGACAGGTTCTGCCTAATCCTCTGACTCCACATGGTTCAATGATAAACTCTGAAAATGAAAAAAACTCAAAATCTTTTCATGAAGCCTTCCCCCAATTTGTATTCAAGCAGTAACAGGTTTAGTTATTAGCCGTAGGTCTCCCTTGCTACCAACAATTCTATGGTTACTGTGTAGGAAACTATCAGTGAAGCCCATATAAGAAGCTGTGAAACCAGGCTTAGAAAAGACTGAAAAATGAGTGTTGTCAGCTTCACGCCTGCAACAGCGTGTGAGGGCAAAGGTCTGAGAGAGAAATCCTCAGTTACCTTTTGCAGTAGCCTGATTTCCAGTCCATGCATTTGTTTATTTATGAATGCCTTTCCCTCATGCAAGAGCTCAAAGTGTACCTGATGGACTTAAATCAACAGTAAGTAGTGGCAATGACAGATACTGAGCCCCAGCTGAATTGAAATTTTGGTACAAGAAACATAATGAGAAGGAAATAATCTAGCATTTTCTGAACACTTAGTGACTAGGTCAGCGCCTCCCTCCGACTTTGATGTGCATGTCAATCATCTGGGGATTGTTTTAACAAGCATATTCTTTTTTTTTTTTTTTTTTTTTTTTTTTTTTTTTTTTTTTTATTATACTTTAAGTTCTAGGGTACATGTGCATAACGTGCAGGTTTGTTACATATGTATACTTATGCCATGTTGGTGTGCTGCACCCATCAACTCGTCAGCACCCATCAATTCATCATTTATATCATGTATAACTCCCCAATGCAATCCCTCCCTCCTCCCCCCTCCCCCCTCCCCATGATAGACCCCAGTGTGTGATGTTCCCCTTCCCGAGTCCAAGTGATCTCATTGTTCAGTTCCCACCTATGAGTGAGAACATGCGGTGTTTGGTTTTCTGTTCTTGTGATAGTTTGCTAAGAATGATGGTTTCCAGCTGCATCCATGTCCCTACAAAGGACGCAAACTCATCCTTTTTTATGGCTGCATAGTATTCCATGGTGTATATGTGCCACATTTTCTTAATCCAGTCTGTCACAGATGGACATTTGGGTTGATTCCAAGTCTTTGCTATTGTGAATAGTGCCGCAATAAACATACGTGTACATGTGTCTTTGTAGTAGACTAATTTATAATCCTTTGGGTATATACCCAGTAGTGGGATGGCTGGGTCATATGGTACATCTAGTTCTAGATCCTTGAGGAATTGCCATACTGTTTTCCATAATGGTTGAACTAGTTTACAATCCCACCAACAGTGTAAAAGTGTTCCTATTTCTCCACATCCTCTCCAACACCTGTTGTTTCCTGACTTCTTAATGATTGCCATTCTAACTGGTGTGAGATGGTATCTCATTGTGGTTTTGATTTGCATTTCTCTGATGGCCAGTGATGATGAGCATTTTTTCATGTGTCTGTTGGCTGTATGAATATCTTCTTTTGAGAAATGTCTGTTCATATCCTTTCCCCACTTTTTGATGGGGTTGTTTGTTTTTTTCTCGTATATTTGTTTGAGTTCTTTGTAGATTCTGGATATTAGCCCTTTGTCAGATGAGTAGGTTGCAAAAATTTTCTCCCATTCTGTAGGTTGCCTGTTCACTCTGATGGTAGTTTCTTTTGCTGTGCAAAAGCTCTTTAGTTTAATGAGATCCCATTTGTCAATTTTGGCTTTTGCTGCCGTTGCTTTTGGTGTTTTAGACATGAAGTCCTTGCCCATGCCTATGTCCTGAATGGTACTACCTAGATTTTCTTCTAGGGTTTTTATGGTATTAGGTCTAACATTTAAGTCTCTAATCCATCTTGAATTAATCTTCGTATAAGGGGTAAGGAAAGGATCCAGTTTCAGCTTTCTACTTATGGCTAGCCAATTTTCCCAGCACCATTTATTAAATAGGGAATCCTTTCCCCATTTCTTGTTTCTCTCAGGTTTGTCAAAGATCAGATGGCTGTAGATGTGCGGTATTATTTCTGAGGACTCTGTTCTGTTCCATTGGTCTATATCTCTGTTTTGGTACCAGTACCATGCTGTTTTGGTTACTGTAGCCTTGTAGTATAGTTTGAAGTCAGGTAGCGTGACGCCTCCAGCTTTGTCCTTTTGACTTAGGATTGTCTTGGCAATGCGGGCTCTTTTTTGGTTCCATATGAACTTTAAAGCAGTGTTTTCCAATTCTGTGAAGAAAGTCATTGGTAGCTTGATGGGGATGGCATTGAATCTATAAATAACCTTGGGGAGTATGGCCATTTTCACGATATTGATTCTTCCTATCCATGAGCATGGTATGTTCTTCCATTTGTTTGTGTCCTCTTTGATTTCACTGAGCAGTGGTTTGTAGTTCTCCTTGAAGAGGTCCTTTACATCCCTTGTAAGCTGGATTCCTAGGTATTTTATTCTCTTTGAAGCAATTGTGAATGGAAGTTCATTCCTGATTTGGCTCTCTGCTTGTCTGTTGCTGGTGTATAAGAATGCTTGTGATTTAGAGAATTTTAGACCAATATCCCTGATGAACATTGATGCAAAAATCCTCAATAAAATACTGGCAAACCGGATTCAGCAGCACATCAAAAAGCTTATCCACCATGATCAAGTGGGCTTCATCCCTGGGATGCAAGGCTGGTTCAACATTCGCAAATCAATAAACGTAATCCAGCATATAAACAGAACCAAAGACAAGAACCACATGATTGTCTCAATAGATGCAGAAAAGGCTTTTGACAAAATTCAACAGCCCTTCATGCTAAAAACGCTCAATAAATTCGGTATTGATGGAACGTACCTCAAAATAATAAGAGCTATTTATGACAAACCCACAGCTAATATCATACTGAATGGGCAAAAACTGGAAAAATTCCCTTTGAAAACTGGCACAAGACAGGGATGCCCTCTCTCACCACTCCTATTCAACATAGTGTTGGAAGTTCTGGCTAGGGCAATCAGGCAAGAGAAAGAAATCAAGGGTATCCAGTTAGGAAAAGAAGAAGTCAAATTGTCCCTGTTTGCAGATGACATGATTGTATATTTAGAAAACCCCATCGTCTCAGCCCAAAATCTCCTTAAGCTGATAAGCAACTTCAGCAAAGTCTCAGGATACAAAATTAACAAGCATATTCTGATCCAGCAGGTCTGGGAAAAGACCTGAGATTCTGCAGATTTTTTTTTTTTGCAAGGTTTTAGCGACTGCTACCTGCTGGTTCCCAGGCCACACTTTATCACAAATCCAGATCCTTTATATTTAATACTTAACAATGAATTTGAGAGATAGATATTACCATCTTTTAAAACAGACATTAAAAGAGAGGTTAAAGAATTCATAAATGGGGAAACATGAGGGTTATCTAATAACAAAGTTCATATTCTTTCTAGTATCCTAATAACACCTCACAGGAGTGACTGATGCTTTATTGTATGTTACTGTTTTGAAATTTGAGACCAATGCCTCAAATATGCCTGATCACCAGTGACACTTGTCTAAAATTCAGATCTTCAAGGTCCTGCACAATCTATTTCATCATAATTTCTCAATGAGGTTCCTAAGAGAACTTACTTTTAATGATAACTGGTGATTCTTGGGACCAGGAATGTTTGGGAAACTGATCACCTAGGTCACACTTTAGTTCTGAAAACTCCAGTAGGGAACATTGGTGTTCTGTGTTTATCAGAGAGCTTTGAAGTAACATTGTCTGCTCAGGCAAAGAGGATATCAGAACCACTTTAATGCACATCAGCTCCACTGAGAAGGGCTGCAGGGTCAGACGGTGTGAAACTTCCGATGTAAGGGATAGGTTTAAACCTGTATCTTACAACAGGGTGCTAAAGTATAGGATCTAATTATGTCACTTTTAATTGTAAGGTGAAAGCAACAATAGCCACAAAGTTTAATTGCCCTCTCTATCAGGTAAATGATCTTTGTCACTCAATCCAATTACAGAGCATACGTATTAGAATAAAAGATCAGCTAGAAAATATTTCCCATATCCGAAGTCCATAATTAAATATTTCATTAGAAACTCTCAATGAGATCAGAGTGAGGGTAATTATTTATTTCTGCTTTGAAAGGATACCTTTCAGCCAAGGAGATTACCCATAAATTTTTCACTACAGTTCTGAATGGTAAATATAGGGCCAAAGGAAGTAGACTTTTTCTTTTCTTTTCTTTTCTTTTTTTTGAAATGGAGTCTTTTTTTTTTTTTTGAGAGGGAGTCTCGCTCTGTCGCCCAGGCTGGAGTGCAGTGGCCGGATCTCAGCTCACTGCAAGCTCCGCCTCCTGGGTTTACGCCATTCTCCTGCCTCAGCCTCCCGAGTAGCTGGGACTACAGGCGCCCGCCACCTCGCCCAGCTCGATTTTTTTTTGTATTTTTTTAGTAGAGACGGGGTTTCACCGTGTTAGCCAGGATGGTCTCGATCTCCTGACCTCGTGATCCGCCCGCCTCGGCCTCCCAAAGTGCTGGAATTACAGGCTTGAGCCACCGCGCCCGGCCTGAAATGGAGTCTTGTTTTGTCACCCAGGCTGGAGTGCAGTGGTGTGATCTCGGCTCACTGCAACCTCCGCCTCCTGGGTTCAAGCAATTCTCCTGCCTCAGCCTCCTGAGTAGCTGGGACTACAGGTGCGCACCACCACACCTGGCTAATTTTTGTATTTTTAGTAGAGATGGGGTTTCACTATGTTGGTCAGGCTAGTCTCCAACTCTTGATCTCATGATCCACCAGCCTCGGCCTTCTAAAGTGCTGGGATTACAGGCGTGAGCTACCGCCCAGGCCAAAGTAGACTTTTGAAAGTAAACATTAAGAGTTACTTCTTTCAGATCATTGATATTTTTTCTTGCTTAAACAAAATACATTTAAAGTACTACAGTTATACATTTTTCAAATGCATTCTAGGATCTTGATACAATTAAGTCAGTGTACTTACAAAATATATAATTTTTAGCTTAATATATTCTGTTGTTAACAGAACCTAATAATTCAATTAATTACTAGAAGACTTTGGGTTTTCTTGACTTTCTATATTTTGAAGAAAATATAATTATCTATGACTATGTTCAAATGAAATATCATATTTTTTCTTAAAATTAACAAGATATTTCAAGTAAGTCAGAAGATTTCTATATCGAAATCTTATTACGCCACAATTCACTAAGGGTAGAATTTGTTGCAGTGTAGGTCAACCAGTAAATAGACATTTAGAGACAGTACAGTCTGAGTTTGAAGCCTATATCAGGCCAGTTATTTAACTTCTTTGAGCCTCCATTTCCTCATCTCTAAGGAAATGGGACATTTCATTGCTGGATTCTGTATTAGACTAGAGACAGTTTAATGGTCCCATCTTCCCCAAAAGACAATAAGCAACAACACAAGAGGAAAAAAAAAAAAAAAAAAAAAAAAAAAAAAAAAAAATAGAGACAGTTTAATGGCATGCGGTAGATGATTAATGAATGGTCATTATTATAAGATAGTGTATAATTGCTGAGCTGCCAAAAGAGCCTCCTTTTAATGATTGTAATTTACAGGGTAATCTCAAAGAATGAATCTCCCATAATCAGTTTAGCAAAATTCCTAAATATTTACTTCCCTCATTGGATCACAGTAAAGTCACATGATACCTACGTTTAACATATTTAAATTCAACCATATGCATTTGATTAGAAAAAAAAAAGAAGGAAAAAAATCCCTCAGTTTTAATTTACCTGGGAAAATCAGCCTAATATTCCTCTCAATGAGCAGATACTCTGACATAAATATGAGAAACGTGAACCTTTTTTTCAATGGCCTCTCAAAGTATCAATATCTCAGTGTACAGAGCATAATTCTAGTATTTAAAAATAGACACTTTTGTGCAACATACTACTAAAGCACAAGCCAACTGTACTTTATCTGCTGCTCAAGTGAAGAAACAATGTTCTGCCTCAAAGCTGGAAGAAAAACTCAATTAGAACATTGAGAAATACTATGCCTCTCTCTGAAGTAACAACTTCCTGAGGAATTTTCCAATGTAATTTAAAAAATATTTTTATTTTGAAATAATTTTAGACTACAGAAGTTGCAAAATAGTTGTCCAAATAGTTCAGAAAGTTGTTATCTACTCTCTACCCAGTTTCCCCTAAGGCTAACAACTTATATAACTATAGTATAATTATCAAAACTAGGAGATAAACATTGGAACAAAACTATTATCCTAAACAATGGACCTTATTCACATTTTGCCAGTTTTTCCCCTAATGTCCTTTTTCTGTCCTGGAATCTGATCCAGGATCTCACTTTTGATTTATTTATTATATTTACTTAGTCTCCTCCAAACTGTGACAATTTCTTACTCTTTGTCTTTTATGACTTTGATCTGTGGTTCCATGAAAGTAAAAAAATGTAAATCAAGTCAATAGTTTTTTCTTTAGTGCCTTAAATATCAATTTTTCAGGCAATTCTTTATAAATCCAAAACCAGGATATTTTCTATGGTGGATTATTAATTAATTTGTCATTACACAAGTGAATGTAGCAAATGGCATTACTGAATTGAATTTAACTGCCCAAGTGACCAAAAAGAACAAACTCCTCTTATTCTTGCATAGTTGCTACCTTATAATAGGAACCATTTCAGACACTGGCAGAAGACTCCATGGCTAACATTCCATTTTTCTTATCCTCAGATGGATAGGAGATTCCTCGGCCTTCACATAATTTGTGAATTCTGGCATCAGGCACTCATTACCATTTCTTTCTTTCTTTTTTTTTGACACAGAGTCTCACTCTGTCACCCAGGCTGGAATGCAGTGGCGCAAGTTTGACTCACTGCAACTCTGTCACCTGGGTTCAAGGGATTCTCGTGCCTCAGCCTCCTGAGTAGCTAGGATTATAAGTGTGTGCCACCATGAGCGGCTAATTTTTGTGTTTTTAGTAGAGATGGGGTTTCACCATGTTGGCCAGGCTAGTCTCAAACTCCTGGCCTCAAGTGATCTGCCCACCTTGGTCTCCCACAGTGCTAGGATTACAGACGTGAGCCACCGTGCCCGGCCTACCATTGATTTCTTAATAATTTTTCTGGCATTTATTTAAAAAAAAAAGTAAGCCAAAGCTTATAGACAAGTAACAATCATCTTATGTAGAAAGTTTTTAAAGAAGTGATTATTTCAACAGCAGTAATTGTCTGTTTGCTACCAATCTGTTCAAAAATATTCTTCAATTATAAACACTACATAGGCATTAACTCTAATGATAGCATTGTTTAAAGATTTTAAAGCATGGTGACAGAAATGAAAAAGAATAATTGAGACCTAAGAGGTTTAAAAAAGTTTTAAGCTATTCAAAGGATAGTAGTTATCAAATATGTCTATATTAGTAACATTAAAAGGCAGGGTTTATATTACACTTTTGAGTACCAGTAGCAACATATAAGTATTTCTCTAGATAAATTTTTTTTTTTTTTTTTTTTTTTTTTGACAAGGTCTCACTCTATTGCCGAGGCTGGAGTGTAATGGTGCAATCTTGGCTCACTGCAGTCTTGACCTTCCCTAGCTCAGCTGAACCTCCCACCTCAGGACACCATCGCCTCCACTGCCCACTCCCCATCCCACCCACCTACCTGCTCATGCTTGAGAATACAAGCATGAGCCAGGGCCACAGCACCTGGCCTCTAGAGAGACTTCCTATTTTAGTTTTTTCTTCTCTTATTTGTGAAGACTTGAAAAAACTGTTGTGGTTTATTTAGATTCTGGTTTGTGGTTTTTTTAAATAAACTTTTTATTTTGGAATAAATTTATGTTTAGAGAATAGTTGCAAATATAATAAAGTGAGTTTTCATAAACCCCTCACCAGTTTCACCTGTTGTTAACATTTTACATCACCATGCTGTCGTTTTGGTCAAAACTAAGAAACTAACATTGCTGGATGCAGTGGTTCATGCCTATAATTCCAGGACTTTGGGAGGCTGGGGTAGGAGGCTCACTTGAGGTCAGGAGTTCGAGATCAGCCTGGCCAACTAACAAGACCAGATTTCTACAAAAATTATTTTAAAAAATAAAATTTAAGTAGAAACCAAAATTAATGTATTTCTATAAACGTCAGATTTTATTTGTATTTCATCAGTGTTTTCCATTAATGTCCTCTTCCTGTTTCAGAATTTAATCCAGAATGTCACATTGCTTTTAGTTGTCATGTTTCCCTAATGTCTTTCAATATGGGACAGTTCCTCAGCCACATCTTGTCTTTCATGACCTTGACACTTTTGATGAACATTGGTTTTGTAGAACGTCTCTCAATTTGGATGTCTTCTTATTATTTGATTGAGGTTATGCATTTTGGGCAAGAATTCAACAGAAGCAACACTGTGCCCTTCTGATTACCTTTTATAAGGGATACATCCATGTGGTTATTTGGTTAAATTAGTGACTACAGATTTCTCCACTATAAATTTACTATTCCTCTTCTTTTTTTTTTTTTTTTTTTTTGAGACAGAGTCTTGTTCTGTCACCCAGGTTGGAGTACAGTGGTGCGATCTCCGCTCCCTGCAACCTCCACCTCCCAGGTTCAAGCAATTCTTCTGCCTCAGCCTCCCAAGCAGTTGGGACTACACGTGCGTACCACTGTGCCCAGCTAATTTATTGTGTTTTTAGTACAGATGGGTTTTTGCCATGTTGACCAGGCAGGTTTCAAACTCCTGGCCTCAAGTGATCTACCTGCCTTGGCCTCCCAAAGTGCTGGGATCACAGGCGTGAGCCACTGCGGCTGGTCCTATTCCTCTCCTTTTTCTTTTATTTTTTTGTTTTGAGATGGAGTTTTGCCCTTGTTGCCCAGGCTGGAGTTCAATGGCACAATCTCGGCTCACTGCAACCTCCGCCTCCTAAGTTCAAGCGATTCTCCTGCCTCAGCCTCCCGAGTAGCTGGGATTACAGGCATGTGTCACCACCCTGGCTAATTTTGCATTTTTAGTAGAGATGGGGTTTCTCCATGTTGGTCAGGCTGGTCTTGAACTCCTGACCTCAGGTGATCCGCCCGCCTCGGCCTCCCAAAGTGTTGGGATTACAGGCGTGAGCCACTGCATCTGGCATATTCCTCTCCTTCTATACTCTATTCTTCAGCAGCCAGTCACTATGTCTAGCCCACCAGCAAACAGGGGGAGATTAGGAAAGGGGGAGATTAGCCTTCCTACAGGAGGGCTTATCTACATATAGTGTTTGGAATTTTTTGGTAAGGAAAATTTGTTTATAACAGACTTTAAAATCTGACATCATCCAGGTGTCCAATTTTTCCACCAATGTTGAAATAATATTTGTTGGCCGGGTGGGATGGCTCACACCTGCAATCCCAGCACTTTGGGATGCCGAGGTGGGCAGATCACAAGGTCAGGAGTTCGAGACCAGCCAGGCCAGCGTGGTGAAACTGGGTCTCTACCAAAAAAACACAAAAAATTAGCTGGGCATGGTAGTATGTGCCTGTAATCCGAGCTACTCGGGAGGCTGAGGTGGGAGAATTGCTTGTACCCAGGAGGCGGAGGTTGCAGTGAGCAGAGATCGTGCCACTGCACTCTGGCCTGGGCGACAGAACGAGATTCCATCTCAAAAAAAAAAAAAAAAAAAAAAAAAAAGAAAGAAATAATATTTATTTACTGAAAATATATTTTTGGTGGATTCTAATAAAGTACAAGGCATACAAATTTTCCACCCTAATATGTTGTAATAGGAGAGAGAGACATTAAAAACAAGTAAGCTGTAAATAAACAAGATAATTACATATTGGGATAACTGTTATAAATGAAACTCAGTAAGATATGAGAGAATGTGGTAACTCTGGGGGAGGCCTTCTGAGTCAGTGCAGTTTGGAAAGGTCAGTATGAGGTGTTGACATTTGAACAGAGAACTCAAAAAAGAGAACAAACCAGTTCTGTGAAAAACGTTCCAAACTTCAGGATGATTTGGAGGCAGAAAATTGTCCTGTGATGGTTAATTCATGTGTCAACTTGACTGGGTCATGGTGGACCCAGATATTTGGTTAAACATCATTCTGGGAGTATCTTCGAGGTGTTTGTAGATGGGATTAATATTTGAATCAGCAGACGGAGTAAAACAGTTTTCCCTCCCCACTGTGGATAGGCGTCATCCAATCCATTGAAAACCTGAACAGAACAAAAAGATTGAGTAAGGGAGAATTTGCACCTTCTATCTGACTGTCTGAGCTGGGACATCAGTCTTCGCCTGACATTTTAGGCTTGGGCTGGAACTTACATCATCGGCTTTCCTGGTTCTCAGGCCTTCTGGTTCAGACTAAAACTATACCACTGGTTCTCCTGGCCTCTGGGTATCCAACCCATAACTAATATATGCAACCAGAATAGAAAAAGGGCTAGAGGCTGGCCGTGGTGACTCATGCCTGCAATCCTAGCACTTTGGGAGGCTGAGGCAGGCGGATCACCTGAGGTCAGGAGTTCGAGACCAGCCTGGCCAACATGGCAAAACCCTGTCTGTACTAAAAACACAAAAATTAGCCAAGCGTAGTGGTGCATGCCTGTAATCCCAGCTACTCAGGAGGCTGAGGTAGGAGAATCACATGAACTCGGGTGGCAGAGGTTGCAGCGAACCGAGATGGTGCCACTGCACTCTAGCTAGGCTACAGAGCAAGACTCCGTCTCAAAAAAAAAAAAAAAAAAAAAAAAAAAAAAAAGAAAAGAAAAGAAAAGAAAGAAAGAAAAGGGGCTAGAGTAGCCCAAGTGTGGGAAAAGATGGTCACTTGCTATGAGAAGTAGAGAAGAGATGGAAGCTGCTCCATCAGGGACTTGAGGACCATGGCGAGCAAAGGGTTTGATTTTTACCCTAGGTATTGTAGGAAGCCTTTGAAGGATTCTTTTGCAGGAAAAGGAAATTAGATATTACATTTTTAAAAGATTATTCTGGCTGTCCTAAGGCTCACAGATTGTAAGAAGCAGATATTAGGAGCCCAGCACAGTAGGCCAAGCCAGAGATAACTATATGTATGTAGACTGGGGGCAGGTGTGGGGGTAGTGTCAGTACAGACAAAGTAGAGGAATTTGAGAGAACATTTGGAGGTAGACCCGACAGGCCTCATGTGTCATAATGCACTTATAAATAAAGTCTGCAAGTTTCAGTCATTGAGAGAAAGGGAACTACTTGATGTCATATAGAAAGTGCAAGCAGATTAACATAGATCAGGCACACTGTGTTTAATTTGTAGACATCTAACTTTAATGTAATTTTTTAAGTACCTCATTTTTTGTTTGTTTTTGAAAAACAGAATCTCCCTCTGTTGCCTTGTTTGGAGTGCAGTGGCATGATCATAGCTCACTGTAGTCTGGACCTTCTAGGCTCAAGCAATCCTCCCACCTCAGACTCCTGAGGAGCTGGGACTACAGGCACACACCATCATGCTTGGCTAATTTGTAAAGTTTTGTAGAGATGGGATCTTGCTATGTTGCCTAGGCTGGCCTTGAACTCCCGCACTCAAGCAATCCTCCTTTCTTGGCCTCCCAAAATGCTGGGATTACAGGTGTGAGCCACTGCATTCAGCCAGTACCTCTTTTTATTTTTTTATTATTATTGAAAAACTGATTTATGATTATGATGGAGAATTTGGAAAATATAATATTATTATAGAATTTTAGGAGATTCCATCTGTCTTAGGGAAGGGTGGGATCAAACTCATAAAGAAGGACACAAAGATACATGAACAAGAATGTTCACTGCAGCATTACCAGTAACAACAAAAAATCACAAATAAGTGTCCATGATTATGGAATTGGTAAAACAATGTAGCCATTAAAAAGAATGCAGTAAACTTTTGTGCACTGAAAGGAAATGATGTTCAAGGTATACTAGGCAAAAAAGTCTAATGCAAATGGTATATATAGTGTGATCACACTCATGTGAATTAGAATATTTTTCATTGTATCTTCCCTGTATTAAGTATATTGTAAATAAAAGTATGAAATGCATCAAATTTTGTTAGCAATGGTCACCTCAAGGTGGAGTGCGGATTAGGAAGGATTTTAACTTTATGCCTTATACCTTTTTATTTTAGTAGGATTTCTTAAACAATGGATAAAAAGAAAAAAAATGTTTAAGTAGACACAGAAGCAGTAATTTTAGGATTAATAAGTACTTCAATGAAGTATTTGAAGCAACAGTAAGAAAAAGTCCTATAAATAAAAGCACTACTTTTCTTTATAGTTTATATTAATCTCAAACCAGAAAAATGGAGATTATTAGGTTGAATTTATTAGCATTTCCAAGATGAAGTTGAGAATGTCTTTATTCATGTTCTTCAAATTAACATTAAAAACAAATAAATGGATTGAAGGTTTTATGTGTCATTTATTTAGGCAATGCATCTTATAGTGGTTTTTGTGGTTTGGTAAATAAATACACAAATTTATTTGTGGAAAATACAAAAAATTAGTGGGGCATGGTGGTGCACACCTGTAATCCCAGCCCACACTTGGGAGGCTTAGGCAGGAGAATTGCTTGAACCCAGGAGGTGAAGGTTGCAGTGAGCCGAGATCGTGCCACTGCACTCCAGCCTGGGCGACAGAGTGAGACTCTGTCTCGGAAAAAAAAAAAAAAAAAAACCCGCAACTTTCTTTTTGCCATGCTTTGTGAAAAAATGATTAAAGCATGGTTTTCTGAGCATCAAGATCATGGATTATTACAGACTATTTCCATTGTTTTCTTACGGCCTATGTTTTGCAAATTCTATATAATAATAATGAGTTACTTTTGCAATCAGATAAAGAGGTACTTTACAAAACAAAGTTAAATGTCTATAAATTTAAAACAGTATACCTGATCTCTACTGATCTGCTTGCACTTTCTACATGACACCACGTGGTTTCTTTCTTTCAATGGCTGAACCTTGCAGACTTTATTTACAAACTAGGACCAAATGACTTGTATTGTGATCACATTGATCTGCACCTCTCTCCATCCAAAATGACGAGGCTAGGTCCATTGAGCACACCCTGGCAAACAACATTTAAAATATCATTACTGAAATAACTATGCAGGCTTTTCATCAGACTTTTACAGCACCACAAAGAAAAGTCAGAGCAAGAAGCTGACTGTTAGAAAAACCAGCCTCTTATACCTTCTTTTAGCCCCAATCACATGGTGTGCAGCAGATACTTTTAGGTCACACAGAGTAAACCTGAAACTGCAAACTGCAGTTATGGTGTGCAATGTGATGGTGGGAAAAAAAAGGTTTCTTTGTGACAATTGAAATGTTTATGCTAAAGGTTTGAGACCCGTGGATGAAAGGTAAGTAAATACCGCAGGACATGTACATTGTACTACAGCCAGCATAGCATAATTACAGTTTGCTTTTAACCTTTTGAAGCCTGTGTTTTCTGGTTTTAGTCTCTTCACCTTTCAAATTATTTCTGACTCATTAGCCTTTCACCCTAGGGGCAATTCATAAGCTCCATAAAAGTGTGGATAGTTTTTTCTTTTTCTTTTCTTTTTTTTTTTTTTAGACAGAGTCTCTGTCACTCAGGCTGGAGTATAGTGGCCGGATCTCTGCTCATTGCCAACTTCCATCTCCCAAGTTCAAGTGATTCTCCTGCCTCAGCCTCCTGAGTAGCTGGGATTAAGGGCCATGCTCAGCTAATTTTTGGATTTGTAGTAGAGACAGGGTTTCATTGTGTTGGCCAGGTTGGTCTTGAACTCCTGACCTCAAGTGATCACCCCACCTTGGCCTCCCAAAGTGCTGGGATTATAGGTGTGAGCCACCACGCCAAGCCGTGGATATTTTTCTTAAATTTCTTTTGTAGCAAATGCGTTCCATTTGTTTTTTAGTATCAGAATGTAAATTTCCACAGTGAAAGCAACTAAATACTAATTATTTTCTTCTTTTATACACTCTTTTCTTTCCTTTTCTTTTGTGTGTGTGTGCGTGTGTTTTTCTTTTCTTTTCTTTTTTTTTTTTTGAGACAGAGTCTCACTCTATTGCCCAGGCTTGAGTGCAGTGGTACAATCACAGCTCATTGAAGCCTCAACCTCCCAGGCTCAAGAATTCCTCCCACCTCAGCCTCCCTAGTAGCTGGGATTACAGCCATGTCCCACCAGGCCTGGTTACTTTTTTTTTTTTCTTTTTTTTTAGAGACGAAGTTTCACTATGCTCGTCTCAAACTTCTGGGCTCAAGCCATCCTCCTGCCTTGGCCTCACAAAGTGCTGGGATTACAGGCATGAGCTGCCAAACCTGGTCCTATTTATAATTAAAAGCACATAACTGAAGACCAGTTCTTCATTACAACTGGAGACCCTAATCTGAAGAGGCTAGTTGGGAGCAAGATGGGGTAGACACCACTGGTATCCCAACCACGGATGAATTGACACTTTGGGATGAATAATTCTTTGTCATAAAGGGTTGTCTTTGCACTTTAGGATGTTCAGCAATATCTCTGGCCTCTAGCCATTAGATGCCAGTAGCACAGAGCTCCAACACCAGAGATGTAACCACCACCAAAAATATCTCCGGACACTGCCAAATATCCACTAGGGAACAAAATCATCTTGCTTGAGAACGCTTGCATTAGGCCAAAGACATCACAAAATCAAGTCCTTTGTGCCTTTGCCAATTCAAATTGCTCCTTTGACTCCATGGTCAACCTCTACCCACTTAGCCACCCACCAACATAAAATACAGACACTCACAAACACCCTCACATTCTTCATATGAAAGACCTTGAACGTTGTCTAGAGTTCTTCCTCTGAGCCATATGTGGCCAATTTGGCTAACAGGAGAGAAGTAACCACCAATGCCTATTTCTTACCCTCCACTGGCATGGGAGTTCATGCTTATCCTTTTAAATATACTTAAGTTCACAATGTGCTGACTTTCTTTCTTGGTTTCTTTTTGAAGATGGAGTCTCACTCTGTTGCCCAGGCTGGAGTGCAGTTGCATAATCATACATGAATGAAGCTTGAAACTCCTGGATTCAAGCAATCCTCCTTCCTCAGCCTCCTGAGTAGCTGGGATTACAGATGTGAGCCACTGTGCTGGCATGTCTTGACTTCTGAAGCTCTAAAATGCCTCCAGCTTCTTTATCCACTAGCCATGCTCTGCAAACCCATGCTCCTCCATGAATTTTGTTTGACCATAATATTATTTAATTAATTATGTCTATTCTGCCTTGAAATTGTTTTCCTCATTTGGCACTTAAATATACAGTTATGACCCAAGCTTAAGATAGCTATTTCCTGAAGTTATTCTAGCTTAGATCCTCTTAATTAAAACTGGGAGTAGCGATTTATAGAATTAAACCCCAAAATCCTTTTTTCCTAAAACATTCCACAACAGAGAGACACATGTTAGCTTATATAAATTTTATTTTTGTGCCTCTTAATACATTTGAGGGATGTTTATTCTCCCCACTGCAAGTTGTCTGGTGTTTGAAGCAGTGAGGAAAATGGTCAGACCTACCTGATTTCCTCTATGGAGAAAACATTGTTAATGAATTATTTGCTGTGGAAAATTCTGAAAAGTGAATCTGCCATTGCTAGATTCATAGCCTTGAGCAAACATGTAAATCTCTCCTAGGCTGTTTCATCTTTGATAAAATGAGGATGCTGACACCTACCCTCTAGGGCTATTGTATTGAATGAAATGACCTGTTTCAAGCTTTTAGCCCTGTGTTTGACATACAGGTGTTTTATGAGTGTCCTTTTTAGTGCTGCTTCTCTTCCTTGTTTCCAGCACTTGCTAAATAATTTCTAGGGTCCAGGGCAAAATGAAAATGTGGGGCTTCCTTGTTCAAAAATTAAGAATTTCAAGACAACAGCAGAATATGAAATCAAGTGTTGAGCCCTGTGTGACTGCCTACATTACACACTCATAAAGCCAGCCCTGCTTGCTCCCCTAGGATTTCCAAGGGTCTACTTTTCTATCTTTCCACGAAATTAAAAGCCACTCTTCAAATTAAACAACGGACAGGGAAATACATGCAATAACTAAAGAGGGCTTGATTATGTGCATTGTTTTTTTTTTTTTTTAAACACTGTCTCACTTAAGCAACATGTTGAACGCTAGTGAATCTAGAGCTCTTCTAGAGAGACTGTTTTCATCTGCCATAGTATTTTAGTATTTATATCATTTTCTACCTGGAAGAATGAAAAGAAAAACAAACTTCGGTTGTCTATTAGTAATCAGATCCTTGAATGTTGTCCAAGAAGCACTTAGTGGAAAAAGAGACACTCAATTCAAAATCTCTCTATCTAGGCTGGGCTGCGGTGGCTCATGCCTGTAGTCCTAACACTTTTCGGAGGCTGAGGTGGGTAGATCACTTGAGGTCAGGAGTTCGAAACTAGCCTGGCCAACATGGCTAAACCTTGTCTCTACTGAAAATACAAACATTAGCTGGGTATGGTGACACACACCTGTAATCCCAGCTACTCAGGTGGCTGAGGCAGGAGAATCGTTTGAACGCAGGAGGCAGAGGGTGCAGTGAGCCCAGATCGCACCACTGCACTCCAGCCTGGGAGACAGACTGAGACTCTGTCTCTAAATAAATAAATAAATAAAATGAAAAACCACCAAACAACTATCTAGATTTACCAAACAGCATTCACAAAGATAGCAGCATAGCTCTCTGAATAGCGAATTTATAACCTAGATATGAGACTGAAAGAACTGGTCTATATGTTTAAGAATTAAATACGCAAAGAGGAACATTTCGTTTCCAAGCCACTGAGACCCAGCTCTGTTTGTTATTCCTTTTTCTTTATGGATGCATCAACATATCCTTTAAAGCGGGGGTCCCCAATCCCCAGGCCACGGACCAGAACCAGTCCCTCACCTGTTAAGAACCATGCCGCACAGCAGGAGGTGAGTAGAGGGCCCGGGAGTGCAGCATCATCTGTATTTACAGCCACTCTCCATTGCCGGCATGACTGCCTGAGTGCGGCTTCTTGTTAGATCAGCAGCGGCATTAGATTCTCACAGGAGACCAAACACTATTGTGAACTCGCACACAAGGGATCTAGGTTGCATGATTCTTATGAGAATCTAATGCCTGATGATCTATCAGTCTCCCATCACCCCGGATGGGGCAGTCTAGTTGCAGGAAAACACGCTCAGGGCTCCCACTGATTCTACTTCATTATCTATTACAATGCAATAATAATAGAAATAAAGTGCACAATAAATGTAATGCACTTGAATCATCCAAAACCATCCCCCTGCCTTCCATCTGTGGAAAAATTGTCTTCTATGAAACCAGTCCCTGGTGCCAAAAAGGTTGGGAATGGCTGCTTTAAAGGGTTTCTCAAGGTTCTAAAATTTTATTTGATAAGAAGTAGAATCATACAAAAAACAAAATATATTTGTGAATATGGGTATTTATACAGATATAGTATATATACTTACATACAGGCAGGGAGGAATTTCCAAATTTCATCTACTGTAAAATATACACACACCACACCAACACATGTGCACACATGGCATCCTAATAGAAGGCAAGGAGAATTGACATTTACTGAGCACTTCCTATGTGCCACATGTTTTATATATATTAGAATATTACAGTATATGGTAGCTTTTATTCATTCATTCAATCTCAATACTTTTTTTTTTTTTTTTTAACAGTAGAGCAACTGAGGCTCACAGCAGTTATGTAACCTGCCCAAAGTCACATAGCATGATGGAGTCTGGATTGGAGATTTTGTCTGACTGCAACACTCACGTATCAAATCCTATTCAGTTTTGATGTTAAAAATTCTGCGGTTGAATTCGTCACAGTGTATTTAAATAAAACAACAACAAACAAAACACAGCAAACCTTAACATAGTTGCTAATCATATGAGTTTATAAGGCCACCTCTCTCTTACTATCATTTATACTTTCCCACCCCATCACATTAATCACTCAGGTCTAGGGATTTGCAATTTTGCTAACAGCCGAACAGAACAAAGATAAAAAGTTAAAATTTGTGATGTGGGCCTCACTCCAAAGCCTTCAAGAAATAAAGTTAGGCCAGGGGCAGTGGCTCACGCCTGTGATCCCAGCACTTTGGGAGGCCTAGGCGGGTGGATCAGCCCGACCAACATGGCAAAACCTCGTCTCTATTAAATACAAAAAATTAGCTGGGCGTGATGGCGCATGTCTGTTAATCCCAGCTACTTGGGAGGCTGAGGCTGGAGAATCGCTTGAATCCGGGGGGCAGAGGTTGCAGTGAACAGGTATTGCGTCATTGCACTCCAGCCTGGACAACAAGAGCGAAACTCCGTCTCAAAAAAATAAAAATAAAAAGAATAGTCACTTGTGCTTTCAATCTCTCCGCTTCCGGCCTCCACCAGGCGGGAAAAAACTCCTGCACTTGGACCTCTGCGATTCCCTAGCATGCGCGTCACTCTGGGCAACAGGCTGGTAGGCCACGACTGCGCAGGCGCGACGTAGGGAGCGGCAGGAGACTGTCGCCCCCGGTTTCCCTGGAGACCAGACGGAAGCGGCCGGAAGTAGCGCTGCGGTTGGCGGCGGCGGGATGGAGAAGCTGGGGGTGGAGCCGGAGGAGGAAGGCGGCGGCGACGAGGGCGACACCGAGGCCTGGGCCATGGAACTGGCGGACGTGGGGGCGGCAGCCAGCTCGCAGGGTGCGCCGCAGCCAGAGGAGCCAGCGGCCTCCTTGGGTGTAAATAAGAAGGGTGGGGCTGGCGGACGTTCCGGGCGGCGGCCACTGGGGCGCGACAGTCCCCGCCCCGCTCTGCCCGTCTAAGAGAGGGCTGCCTCCTCCTGCCTCGTGTTACGCGGCGGGTACCTCCAGAGGAATGGCTTCACCCAGTAGGAGTAGGGTGGGGCGTGTCCACACTACAAATGCGTGTCGAGGGTGCATCTGCATCGTCCTCTGTGAGGGACCAGGTGGGGCGGGAATCCCTCAGCCAGCCAGACAACTGCAGAGGCTTCTGGGCCTTTTAAGTTTGGAGAAGTTGAGGACCTTGTCGCTCATTTGGCAGAAGGTGGGACCCGATTCTCAGTCCTGGCAGGAAGGGATGGCTTAGAACCTAGGCGGAGTCAGGTCTGCTGTGGTCACGTCTCTCGTGACCCACTTCCCGCTCTGGTCTTTACCTTGTACCGCCCACCTCAGGGCCTGGATGCAAAGGCACCGGTTCTCATTTCCTGTTGGTTTTCTTTCATTCATTAATTTAGAGACAAGGTCTCCTAGCAGCCTCAAACCCCTGGGCTCAAGTGATCCTCTGCCTCAGCCTCTCCCTCCCGAGTAGCTGGGACAACAGGCACGTGCCACCACACCTGGCTAATTTTCAGATTTTTTTTTAGATCAGGTGTAGCTGTGTTGTCCAGGCTGGTTTCAAACTCCAGCCACAAGCGATCCTTCCACCTCAGCTTCGAAAATGTTGGGATTACAGGAGTTAACCATCCTGCCTGGCCTTTTAAGTTTTGGAACAGCTTTAGGTTTACCTGAAAGTTGCGGAGCTAGATCCCCCTAGTGTTGACATAAACTCAGTACATTTGTCAAAACTAGGAAATTAACATTGGTATAATACTGTTAACCGAACTACACGCTTTATTCAGATTTTACCAGTTTTTCTGCTAATGTTCATTTTCTGTTCCAGGATCCCAACAAGAATATTGTATTGTATTTTGCCTGTCTTGTTTTTAGCCAGTGTTGAGAGAAGGAGTCGCCTCTGTCATTCCCTCCCCTGCTCATGACCTAACAACTTTTTAAAATCAAAGAACTATTCAGTCTTTCAATTTAGTGAATATTTATTGATGGTCTGTTATGTCCTAGACACTGTTTTAGGCACTGGCGATTTAGCATTAAACCAGGTAATCCTGCTGTCATGGGAGCTGAAAATAGCCCACACTGGTACCCACTGGTTGTCTTTTGCTATTTTGTATTTCAGTTTTTGTTGTTGTCGTTTTAAATGTAAGGGCATGCTGCTTAGAATAATTTTCAAGTTGTGTGAAAACCAATGTCATTTCAAATTTTCTGCCCCTTCTGGTTTACCCTAAAAGCTACTATAAACTTCCAGGTGATAGTATCAGCTCTTGCATCATCCATTATTTATCACATTTTTTCCCCTCAAACTTTTTACTCTCCTGAGAAAAATGCAGTGCACAAAGAAACAGTAATTGGCCGGGCGCGGTGGCTCAAGCTTGTAATCCCAGCACTTTGGCAGGCCGAGACGGGCGGATCACGAGGTCAGGAGATGGAGACCATCCTGGCTAACATGGTGAAACCCCGTCTCTACTAAAAAATAAAAAAAATAAAAAAAATAAAAAAAATAAAAAAAATAAAAAAAACTAGCCGGGTGAGGTGGCAGGCGCCTGTAGTCCCAGCTACTCGGGAGGCTGAGGCAGGAGAATGGCGTAAACCCAGGAGGCGGAGCTTGCAGTGAGCTAACGTCCGGCCACTGTACTCCAGCCTGGGCGACAGAGCGAGATTCCGTCTCAAAAAAAAAAAAAAAAAAAGAAACTAATTAAGAGGACTGAAAACCCTACTCTAAGTAGAGTTTCGTGTCTTTGTAATTTGGATGCTTTCACACATAATCCAGGAAAAAACTAACATCGCTCTGCATTCTTCCTTCACAGGTACCATGTTTTAAGGAACTGTGAGTTGCTCAGAGATAATAAGCATCCTGAATTTCTTTTTATTTCTTTGCATATTGTGCAGGAGTTCGTGATCAAGTGTTGCCCACACGAAATTCTTCATCCAGAGTCATAGTACATGTGGATCTGGATTGCTTTTATGCACAAGTAGAAATGATCTCAAATCCAGAGCTAAAAGACAAACCTTTAGGTAATTGTACATTTATAATATTTTTATTGCATAGTGATTAGATTAGCAACTCATGCTCATTATATACTGATTTATTAACCTTATTAAGAAAGATTTTGGAAGCAGTTCTTACAGTGCTTTATAGCTGGTCATTTTTGCTTCACTACCAAGTGTAAATTTTACAAGCCTCATTTAATAAGTGGTGAATCTGAGAATAGTGTAGTTGGCAGAACAAATGAAGAGAAAGCAGAATAAATTTTACTTTTCTCTGCTGGTTAGTAGCTTAGTTTGCTGGGCAGATTTCTTTTTCTCAGTATTTGAAATTTTACAGGCTTTCCTCTCAAAAAACAACCTCTTATTACATTTTGGTGGAAGTGTTCATCTGTCCTCCCCTTTCTGAAATTAACTCTTAAATTGTGTAACGTCTAACAAACTAGTTGGATTTTGAACATAAACCTAAATTTTACTAAGACAGCAAACTTTCCATAAAAACATAAGCAGCTTTTTAAATAAAAGCCAAAATAAATTTTATATTGGATATTGTTGATATGCTGGCTTGTTTTATCATTTTTATTATTCATATTTTAAATTGAGAAAGATAAAGAGATTTTCATGCATGCAGGAAAGATTCTTCCTTTAGTATAAGCATAAAGAAGAGTTTTGCTTCACTTGCTGCTACCCTTTTGTGCCCACTTTGGCTTAATAAATCCCAATCCAGCCTAGCTGCTTTACTGAAGATCAAAGGGGTGACTAGTTTTTGCTATGCCAAGGTGAGTCTAGGATCTTAAAACTTTCCTAAAGGGTGCCAAGAAGTTAGAATCATGGGACTTAAGTTTTTTCTCCTGAAGACATTTCTAAGTAGTAGCACTGTGATATAAGATGTTCTGTGGATAATGCTTAATAAAAAAAAGTGTAATTAAGTACGAATGAATGATTATTTGGAAGTGAGGGATGTGAATGCTCCACGTTTTTTGGGGAAAACTACAGTAGTCTTTCATTTTTTTTTGTTGTTGTTGTTGAGATGGGTTCTCTCTCCAGCCCAAGCTGGAATGCAGTGGTGCGATCTTGGCTCACTGCAACCTTTGCCTCTGGGTCTCAGGTGATTGTCCTGTCTCAGTCTTCCAAGTAGCTGGGACTAGAGGTGTGCACCACCACACTCGGTTAATTTTTTCGTGTTTTTAGTCGAGACGGTGTTTCACCATGTTGCCCTGGGTGGTCTCGTACTCCTGAACTCAGGCAATCCACCTGCCTTGGCCTCCCAAAGTGCTGGGACTACAGGCGAGAGTCACCGTTCCCGACCAGTAGTCTTTCATTTATACTCAACAAATACATGACAAACTCAGGCTGGTGACATGCAGTGATGAGGCCATATAATGTAATGCTGTATTTAAAAACTCCTTTTTTAGTTAAGAAATCTACCAATCTGATTTTTTTAAATAGTTCACTGAGGAGTCTAAAATTACTTCTACCTTTGGTTCCATAATTATATTTTGGGCATTACCTGATATATGAAAAAAACTTTATATAAAAATAACATTTCTTTGCCTTGTTTATGACATCAAAATTTTAGAAACAATGTCTAATAGAGAAATGGACATAACCTTTTTTTCTACATGTTTGTATTTTACATATTTTAGGTGAACATTACTCTTACAGTGGTAAGCAAGTAGTAAACTTGTATAAAAAGAGAAGAGCAAATAATTTGTAGCACTCTTGAGTCACCAATAAACTAGAACTTTTTATGCAGTCTGTAAATAAATGATCATAATTTAATCATTTTTGATAGAACAGTTTAATAATAGGTAACTATTAGATCCCTAAAAATTGCTGTAGCCCAGCACTTGTTTTATATATTTTATGTACATATTATATTTTATATTGCTTTATATTAGCAAATTACTCAGAAGAGAAATTGAGTTTTTCTAGCAGCAACCAGGATTTAGTTGTACTCAATTATTTTCATCTGGTTTTTTTTTTTTTGGTAGAACATGCCCTATTATATGGCAATATAAATTAATCTGCTTTTATATTGTCTGGGAAAAAAATTCTAGAGAGATTTGGTTTGTATCTTATCACTGAAGATTCCATAGAATATATCGATTTAGGTTCATTTTTACTAAATTTGAGAAATGTAATACACAGATTGCCTTTTGTATATGAATAATTGATCTGTCGTCTAACTTGTAATTCTGTGTTATTCAGTGTTTTGTTATTTAATAATAACTTTCCTTCTTCAAGGAGACAAAACAACCAGAGATTAAAAGTGGGGTATGGAAAAATAATACATTGGTATATTATAATTCATAATTAGGAGATAGCTTGAAAACCTAATGTTTCTGCATTATAGAAATTTGATTTATGGAGGCTGTGTTTTTTGCGACAGGGCTTTTGCTTCTTATCAAAACTGATTGTCTTACAACTTAGACGAATGTAATATGGAATTAATAATGTCTTTAAATGTTTCTTCAATTGTGCTTGGGTTTCTCCTAAAATATTTTTTATAGGGGTTCAACAGAAATATTTGGTGGTTACTTGCAACTATGAAGCTAGGAAACTTGGAGTTAAGAAACTTATGAATGTCAGAGATGCAAAAGAAAAGTGTCCACAGCTGGTATTAGTTAATGGAGAAGACCTGACCCGCTACAGAGAAATGTCTTATAAGGTTACAGGTACAAATGATAAGCAATGTACTTTTAGCATTAATTTTTATGTAGGATGCCTGTTCATTACATGAATTTTTTAATAAATGTAAAAATAACATAAGGTGCTTTTTCCTAATAACTTCTTATTTTGGGTCTTGTCAACTTTAAAAATTATGTAAAAGGATAACTGTATGCTGTGAATAGTATTTTTAAGAAGATGTATAGTTGGAAGTAATTTTAACTCTGTTTTGATTGATGTTTATATAATAGGGAAAAATGGAAAACAAAGTTTAAAAATGAGAAAATGGGAAACTATACTGTAAAAGATGCCAGGTCTTTAAAATTTTAAGTTTAAATGAATTATGAAGAAATAATGTTGTTTTCTAATGCATTCATGATAATTGAAAGAGGCTTCTGTAACTTTTGATCAGCATAATTAAAAATTGATTTATGAAATATTAATAAAAATATTGGCTATATTAATATTTTCTTAGGTTTTTTATATATACTAAATATTACAATGTAGCTAAACTTTCCCATGCTAAGGTTTGGATTTAAATCTTAGTGTTATAGTAAATTACAGGAAAAATGAAAATGAGTGTGCACTGGCACATTGCAAATATAGTAGATTGGTGCAAAAGTAATTATGGCTTTCACAATTACTTTTAATTGCAAAAACCTCAATTAATATATAGTGTAAAAATGTATAATGATCAGCTTTGCAATTATTTGTCTTTTTTACTTTTTTTTGTTTTTCTTTTATCATAGCAATTTTCAGATGACTGGATTAAATGTCTATAATATACAGAGAGCTCTTAGAAATTAACAGGAAAAAGAAACCTAATAAAAAAGGACAAAGAATATGAATAGGCAGTTGACAAGAAGAACCTAACCCAGTGTCTAACAATTATAAGGAAAAAATGCTCAAATTCATTAGTGGCCAAGGAAATTTGAATTAGTAAGATATTTTATATCCATCATACTTGCCCAAAATTAAAAGGAATGTGAGAAAAAGTATCAGGAACACTTACTGAGTTTAAAGACAAATGTTCTTCCATCCAGTGAGATCATTGCTGGGAGTTTATCAAATAGAAATAAAATCATGAGACTGGGCATTGTGACTCATACCTGTAATCCCAGCACTTTTGGATGCTGAGGTAGGAGGATTGCTTCAGCCCAGGAGCTCGAGGCTGCAGTGAGCCATGATTGTGTCACTGCATTCCAGCCTGCGTGCGCCTGACAGAGTGAGACTCTTGTCTCTAAAAAAAAGGAGAACCACAAGTACATAAAGACATATGTACAACAATGTTTATCGTAGCATGGTTAATGATTGTCAAATATATGGAAGGAAAAATATCCATCAAGAGGAATAGCCAAATAAACTAAGACATCTGTATGATAGATATTATATAGCCATTAAAAAGAATGCATTGGTGCAATACTATTTGACTGATGGAGATAGGCCTTGTTGAGTGAATAAAAGGCAAGGTACAAAATTATGTATCATGTTTTTCCAAAAGTGTAAAATGATGGCCTAAATGCCTCCTCTCATATATATGTGTATGTCTACATATGAACAAGAAGAGAAACATTAGAGGGTATATTACAGGTTTTTAACATTGATTAACTTGTGGTGGGAAAGGCGTAGTGCTGAAATGGGAGGAAAGAAGAAGGGATAGTGAAGCAGAAAAGACAAGATTATACTCCTGGATATCACTTCTTTTATTATGCAAAATTGTGTCTAAATATTAAAACTTTAGTTTTTAGAAATTTCCCTGTGGAGAAAAAATAAAAACTTGAGTTTTAGTGTACACAGAAGTGATTATATAATACATACAATTCTGTAGCTTGCCTTTGAGCTTAATGATCTTCCATGTCATTCACAGAGATCTTCCTCACTCTCTTTAATGCCTGCACAGTATTTCATTGTATTTAGTCCATGTTTATTTAACCAGTTCTTCAGTGATACGAAGACAGTATGTCCAACTTTATGCCTGTTGTTGCTACATAATTAGTAATTGCACCTTCTTTCACTAAAAAAAAGTCTTGTTTTGGATGGTAAGTTATATGGTTTCCCTGCATAGTGATGGATTATTAGGCTGTTACCAGATTTTTGCTCTTAAGACATTTTCGTATAGAAATGCTGGCATACTTTTAAGGGGATTTCCATAAGGTAAGTTCCTAGAAGTGAATTGTTGGATCAAACATGATTTGCATTTAAATGTTTGGATATGTTACATATGAGATTGCTGCAACATATTGCTAGTATATACGAGAGTGTTAGATTTAAAAATCTTTGCCTGATAGTCGAAGAAGAGTAAATCATTGTTTCAACTTGCAGTTTTCCATGAGTAAGGTTGAGCATTTTTTCATATATTTTTGATCATTTATGTATCTTTTCTGTTAACCTATTCACTTGCACCTGTTTTTTATTTGGGTTGTTCATCTTTTTCTAAGTACTTGGTACTTTTTGTGTCATTTTTTTTTTGAAAAATTTTTTTTTAAAAAAGTTATTTTCAGTTTTTCTCACAGTATTTTTCTGAGTTGAAGTAGGAACATAGCCAATGTAGGCCCTTACTGTATTTATCTCTGACCTGTTTATAATATATAACCTTATTATTTATTTCATATTTTTATGCTACTGCATATATACCTTTCTTCAAGGTAGTTTTTTTCCTCTAATTACAGACTCCTCTTTTGGGCCCTATATGTGTAATACATGTATCTTTCTTATGGAGTTGATACCAAGAAAGAGGTTACAATGGAGGCTGGGCATGGTGGCTTATGCCTGTAATCCCAACACTTTGAGAGACTGTGGTGGGGGGATCATGTGAGGCCAGCATGGGCAGCATAACATAGCAAGACCCTGCCTCTACAAAAGTAAAAAAAAAAAAAAAAAGTTAGCTGGGTGGTTAGCATGTGCCTGTAGTCCCAGAGGCTGAGGTAGGAGGATTGCTTGGGCCCAGGAAGTAAAGGCTGTAGTGAGCTGTGGTGTGCTACTCCACTCCAGCCTGGGCAACAGAGTGAGACCCTGTCTCATTAAAACTACAGCAACAACAAAAACCTTCAGGAATGGAATAATTAGGGATTTGTCCTGTGACCTAAAATCAGTCAGTATTTAGTGATCCACCAGCTTTGTGCATGATTCTGTATTTAACTTGTTTTTCTATTTAGTACTTAAAAATTTATCCTTTATTTTTCTTATGTAGCATTCTTTTGATACTCTTTTGTTTTCTACATGTTACTTTGCATATCAGGTGTATACTTTAGAAAATAACTTGCAGAAATTGATGAAGGAAATGCAAAACAATGATTTTCTATGATTAGACATATTGTCAGTCTGTCCTGAAAGGAGGTAATAGTTTTCTTTAGGTAATTGTTTTCTCAGGAGTGATTTTTGGTGTTTACCATGTCACATTGTTATCTTTATTGGTTTCCCCTTACATTGTCAATGTTGACATCAACAAAACAAAAAAGCACTTTTGGTATTTGTGAAAAAACGTGATCTATGTGGAATGACATAGTCCTTTTATTTCTGAGCTTGAGATTATATGACCTTAAGAATCTATGCATTTTTGTATACTAAGAGACTTGCATTTGTTTTCTCTTATCCAGCTGGTGTCAGTAGAACGTGATTCAGAGGGAAGTGAAAAACTTTCTCAATGATTTTTAAGTTGTTAGTCTCAATGTTAATATATGAAAATTGATAGTTTTTTTGAATTTAATTTGAATTTTGGTTCAGCTCAGTCTAGTAAACATTTGACTTAAGGACTAGATAATTGTGCTAGATGCTGGGCATTTGAATACCTGTAAGTTGTGGTTCATCTCTGCCTCTCTGTCCTAAGGAATATGCTTGGGCTAATAAAAATACCGTGTTATAGTATATTTTGAAAGTTGACTGACTTTCTGTTTTCTTCAGTAATAACTGGAAATTTTTAATGTTATTTTGTTTTGCCTCTTTTAAACTCTTGGGGAAAATATAGCTAAAATATACCATTACTTGTTTTTAACTTTCCTGAGCAGCCTATAGTTTATTCTTTGACACCCTTCTTCAAGGTCACCAATTTACTGTAAGCATTGATATTTAATGTACTACACATACAAAAAGTATAGGTGTAGAAGATTGAGCTAAATATATTGCCATGAATAACTGCCCCAGGAATGCCATTTTTAGACTTTTTGGAAAATATTGCCTCTACTCAAGATGTGGTACAGAAAAAAAAGTCAGTTAACTGAGGGCTTTATTAAAGATATTATGGAACTATGGATGTATATAAAACCTTTAACAATAAATTTGATACATTTTTAAGCACTATATAGTTAAATTTATCCTAGTTATAACTTCATTTACATCTGTGCTCCAATATTATTTCAATTTAGAATTACTGGAAGAATTTAGTCCAGTTGTTGAGAGACTTGGATTTGATGAAAATTTTGTGGATCTAACAGAAATGGTTGAGAAGAGACTACAGCAGCTGCAAAGTGACGAACTTTCTGCGGTGACTGTGTCGGGTCATGTGTACAATAATCAGTGTGAGTGGGTTCTTATTGATTCTACCTACTAACTAAAAGTACATACATTTCTTAATGTTCAGTGAATTTGCTGTGTGATTTTGAAAGATTCATGACTTTTGTTGGAGGTATAGTTATACTTAGTCAGTACTCTGTCTAGAACAGCTAAAATTAGGTATTGCTATTCCATAATAAGTATTAAGATTTTGATGACATGTAGCTCAGTGCTCTGTGCACTTTTCATTTGCACAGACCTTTGTTCCTGTTCATCTGCACAGAGCATTCATCTGCGCAGAGTTTTCGTCTGACACAGTGCATCTGTTCCCGTTTTAGAAAGCTATACCCAGCTGGGCACAGTGGAGCGCCCCTGTAGTCCCAGCTGTTTGGGAGATTGAGCTGAGAGGATTGCTTGAACCCAGGAGTTTGAGTCCAGCCTGGGCAGCAGAGCAAGATCCCATCTCTTAAAGAAACAAAAAGCCATACCTCTTTAGGTCATTCTTAAGTTGCAAGAGTTGGCTTCTTAATATGCTTTTTGGAATAATTTTGGATTATTCTAAGACAGTCTCTAAGCAGAATTTTCAGGTAGGCTAGATTTGCCTTTGATGTGTCTTTTACATGTTCCTTCGATTCCCCTGAGACCCTCATGTTGCTCTCTGACTTCCCAAGTTAGCACTTTTGGAATGTTGTCCAGGCTTATCTGCCATGTGCCAGAATCTTCTCTAAGCTCCTATTTAATCCGTTTATTTATAAATAATCTTTGTCAAAGTTAGTAAGAAAGCAGAATTGCTTCGTGTATTAAGATATGAATGACTGATAGTGTTTCCAGGGATATTTACATTTGAAAATAAGCTGTAGTAAGCACCAGTGAATATCTAATTAGGCTTTCAGACATCTTATGACTGCTGGTGACTCCCTTATCATACCACATACAAGACAAGTTACTCTGCTGTTGTGTAAGACTTGTCTGACCCTTTTGCTCTTAAGCCTCCCCATGCATTTCCTCTTATCCTCTTTTTTGAGAACTAGACATCAGTCTACAGAATAGTTCTCCACAGAAGAAAAGTGGTAAAACTACAGTTTCTATAATACATGGAGCTTTTCATGTATCTTTTGTACTTGTGCTCATTTGTAACTTACAAGGGCTAAGTAGCAAGAGTATTTCAGATATATTTCTATATAATTTTTAAAGCAAACTTGGATTTTATTGGTTAGAGTAAATTATAGAGAGCTAGGTTTTATATCCCAAAAAGGAAATGTGGAATTATTGATTAATTCTTCATCTTTCACACAGATTTTGATTTTATTAACATTTTTTTCAAACCTACAGGAAAGTTGACAGAATAATACAACAAATACCCATTATGTCCTTTTTTTTTTTTTTTTTTTTTTGAGACAGAGTCTCACTCCGTCGCCCAGGCCAGAGTGCAGTGGTACAATCTTGGCTCACTGCGACCTCCACCTCCTGGGTTCAAGCGGTTCTCCTGCCTCAGCCTCCCAACTAGCTGGGACTACAGGCACGTGCCACCACACCGGCTAATTTTTTAATTTGTAGTAGAGATGGGGTTTCACCATGTTGGCCAGGCTGGTCTTGAACTCCTAACCTCAGGTGATCTGCTTGCCTTGGCCTCCCAAACAAAGTGCCAGGATTACAGGCGTGAGCCACTGCGCCAAGCTCATTATGTCCTTTCTTATAGATAAACTAGTTATTTTGCCACATTTGCTTTCTCTTGTCCTCTCTATGGATCGCTTGGTTGGTTGATGAGCTATTTGGAAGCAAATGGCAGACATCTTGACATTTCATCTCTAAATACTTTTAGTGTGAATCTCTTTGAGGTTAGGATGGTTTCATGTAATTCCAACACTGTTTAACACCTAAAGCAAATTTATTTTTATATAATTTTCTTATAGTTTTTATAAAAGAGCTCTAAAACTATGTATAGGTCAGAGATTGTTTTCAGCAGCATATATAGTTAGTGCATGGTTAAGATTTAGATCTTTAAAGCATAATGTTAGCTTTCTTGTTGTATAATAGTACTTTTGTGCTTACTTACAGGTAAATATGAGTAAAAGTTTTGTTAATGTCAGTAGGAATGTTTTTATGAGATCAGTTTTCATGATGTGTTAATTATTAAGCACTCCCAGTATACAGTCACTATCACAGGCCGTTGGAATTTGCTTATTGAATTTGTTTACAGTATTCCTATGAAGCATGAAAGAGATTAGTCAAGTGGATAACAGGGTGGCAGTGGTCTCTTAGTCCATTTAGTGTTGCTTTAACAGAATACCTGAGACTCAGTAATTTACAAAGAAAAAAAGGTTCATTTGGTTCATGATTCTTGTGACTGGAAAAGTCAAGATTAGACCTCTGCATCTGGTGAGGGTCTCAGGCTGTTTCCCCTCATGGTGGAAGGCAAAGGGGAGCCAGTGTGTACAGAGATCACATGGTGAGAGAGGAAGCAAGGGCTGGGGGAGGTGCCAGGCTCTTTTAACAACCAGCTGTCTCTGGAGCTAATACAGTGAGAAACTTACTCATCCCTGAGGGAGGGCATTAATCTGTTCATGAGGGATCCACCCCTGTGATTCCAACACCTCTCATTTGACCCCACCTCCAACATTAGGGATAAAATTACAACATGAGGTTTGGAGGGGACAAACATCGCAACCATACCAGGTGGTCGTGGTGGTGGTGGTGGTGGTGGTTGGATATAGACTAAGCCCTCTACCTTTTAAAAATTATTTTGTAAAAAAGAAACTTAAAGTTTTTTTCTTGTGACTTTGAATGACATTTGTTGTTTTTAAAGCTATAAACCTGCATGACATCTTGCACATCAGACTACTTATTGGATCTCAGATTGCAGCAGAGATGCGGGAAGCCATGTATAATCACTTGGGGCTCACTGGCTGTGCTGGAGTGGCTTCTAATAAACTGTTGGCAAAATTAGTTTCTGGTGTCTTTAAACCAAATCAACAAACAGTCTTATTACCGGAAAGTTGTCAACGTCTTATTCATAGTTTGAATCACATAAAGGAAATACCTGGTAAGACAAATATCTTTGAAAAGTACATATATGTCTTATTATATTTCTTTAATTTTAAAATTATAGATACAGTGTAATTAATTCTTAGGTAGAGGTGTATGTGAGTGTGTGCATGTATGTGTATACTTGGTTCCTGGAAAAAACTAACAAAAACCATAATGTTTTCTGAAGCAAATTTGGATTAAGAAATATGTGAAAGTACTTTTCTTATTTTATCTACTTTGGATGGTTAGAATATGGTCATAAAAGTTATAGCCTAGAAATACATGGTCTTTATTTCCAGTCCCTGGGTCATACTCTTATACTGTACATTGCCTCTAGAGAGGGGAGTTTGTCTTTTACTAAGTCTCTTTTGGGATTATATATAAAATATTAAGGCTACAATGGACTTTCCAAAACATCTAGGCCAAGTTCCTCAGTTTAAAGATGAGGAAACTGATTTCCATGAGGAGTTTGGTGACCTATTTAGGTCATGGTGCAAGTTTGTTTCTTTGCAGATCAAATACCCAAGTTTTTATAGACCATTGATAATGGATATGTTGAACTACATTTCTGTGGTATTGCTGGGGAATAAGATGTTATAAAAGAGTTCTGTGGAAGTGAATTTCTAATACCTCTGAAACTTAGATGTCAAACTTCACATTTTTAACTGATACTTGTGTGATTCCAAAATGTATTATACACTGCCTTGCCTTCCTTAGTATAGTATAACTATAATTTGAAATTTTGTGGATGACTTTGGTTCTGCCTTCTGAAGAACAATGTCAGGTTGTAATAAATTGAGGACTGTATACTGGTGCAAGACATTATTACTTGGCTTTACTTTTGAGTTCTTGTATCTTTTTTTTTTTTTTTTGGCTTTCTGCTTTCTCACTTATTGCCAAATTGCCAACCTTCTTTTATTTTTGTGTGAAAAATCTGTCACTCTCATAATTCCCCCTACACAGCCGTCTCCTCCAACTTAGGCTTTCCTGTGCAAGAAAACCAGATAACTGTGGATTATTTTTAAATGAAAAGAATAAGGAGACACTAAATGGCCTGAGTGTTTTCTCTTGTGGATAAAGTATGACTGAATTTTAGTGCAAGAACTTTGTGACAGTTTTGCTAGCAAGAGTTTTTGTTTGTTTGCTTTCTGGCTCATAGCTGTATTCTGGATGGTAAATGTTAGATATGACTTATGGATAAATGTGTGGTGGTGCATATAGGAACCAGTTAGTTTACCTAATATGTACACTTAATTCATTTTAATTGCTCTAGTGGCAGCCTTTTTGTACATTAATAATAATCATGATTTCTGAATATTTCTGGAATTTTACATAACAGGTAGTAAAATTTTTATTTTAGTAAGACAGCATTTATTGACTGTCTCTGTATTCATTTTATTTTACTGCATTTTGTGAGGACTTCAAAGAGATGCATATAATTCAGGAGCCCTGAGTGGAAGAACAGCAACCTAGTTTGCAATGGAGTTTGATCTTTGCAAAATACAGTAGTCCCCCATTATCTGCAGTTTCACTTTTCACAATTTCTGTTACCTGCAGTCAACTGTGGTTTGAAAATACTAAGGTATTTTGAGAGAGAGAGGCAGAGACCACATTCACATAACTTGTATATAGTATATTGTTGTAGTTCTATTTTATTATTATTGTTAACCTCTTACTGTGCCTAATTTATAAATTAAACTTTATCATAGGTATATATGTAATGGAAAAAACAGTACTGTATATATATAGGGTTTGATACTGTCCATGGTTTCAGGTATCCACTGAAGGTCTTAGAATGTATCCCCTGTGGATAAGGGGGGACTACTGTGTAAATTATAGAATTTAAAGATATGATTGATATATTTATAATATTTTAATTGGCTTTGTTTTAAGGAGAAAAGCTATTTTTAACTTTGTATGCACTTCTTTTTATTTAGGTATTGGCTATAAAACTGCCAAATGTCTTGAAGCACTGGGTATCAATAGTGTGCATGATCTCCAAACCTTTTCATCCAAAATTTTAGAAAAAGAATTAGGAATTTCACTTGCTCAGCGTATCCAGAAGCTAAGTTTTGGAGAGGATAACTCCCCTGTGATACCCTCAGGACCACCTCAGGTACATGATGATATTTATTTTAATTAAGTACTGGTTATCACATTATTTGAGATAAAGATTTCTAGTTACAGTACCTTGTTCTTACTATTCTAGTTTGCTTAGTATGTGATCTCTTTCCTATTAGAAGGCTGATTTATTATTAATAGATTAGATTAATAAGTATTCTTAAATTGAATCTTAAGCATTGATATTTTGATATCTTAAGTTAGCTACTATGATTGAAGACAGTGCAACTTAATAGCCTATAATGCATATATGAGGCAAAATATTTTAATCTTTTAAAAATCTTGTTTTCAGAGTAGTCCAGTGATTTAGCAAATGGGAAAGGTATAATCACCCAGTTAACATTGACTGATTTTTTTGCTATGGGTCAAGCACTTTACTGAGTGCTTGAAATACATTAGTCCATTTAATCTTCACAACGAAGCATCAAGGTGGGTAGTACTGTTGTTTGTCCATTCTTTCTTACCTTTCTTCTTTCCTTCCTTCCTTCCATTCTCTCTCTCTCAAGATGAGGATATTGTACTTTAGAAAGGTTAAATAACTTGAGGACCATATACTGGTGCAAGGATATAGTCCAAGGATATAAGTCTAAGTTTGTCCAAGGATAAACTTAGATTCAAGTCCTAGGTGATTAAGAAGTCTTGCCATAATCATACAATAAAGCTTGGAGTTGGTACTAGAGCTTTAGAGTTTTCTTAACTTTGAATTATTTTTTATTAACTGTTTTATATTAACTGTTAATTTAGTAATATTTGATACTAACTTTCTAGTGAGTACAGTAGCTTGCAGATAAAAAACAGTTAATATAAAAGTGAACTAAATGGCTGAAACTAAGGACAAGAGGTAAGTTAGTAAAGAATGTATTGAATATTTATTTGACTATACACTGATAATAATTAGATATAATTCTTAGAGTTTGCACTAATCCTTATTTATGCTTCTTTGATAGTCATTTAGTGAAGAAGATTCATTTAAAAAATGTTCATCCGAAGTTGAAGCTAAAAATAAGATTGAAGAACTACTTGCTAGTCTTTTAAACAGGTGATTTTCAATCCATTTTGCCAAGTCATCCTATGTATTAATTCTGTATATGGTATATAGAAAGGATATTTGATGTTCCATCTTGGAACTGACAGATTATCTGGAGACTAAACAATGTAAAAATAATTTATCAAGTGATTTCTCTGCATTATAAACTATTGTAAAGATGGTAATAGGGGCTCTTACCTAAATTTAATTCATTGGTCTTAATTCTAGTAACAGTGTGGTTGTCCTATGGATCTAAAGTTGCAGATGGTTACCTAAAGGGGTTTTATGGATATTTCTAACATTCTTAGACTTATTCTAGTCTTCAGGTGAGAAGAAGTTGTTTTAATTTTTCCCTGTGGCAATTGCAAAGCCTTTGCCTTCAACCTAATAGTTACTTGAATTTTATTAAGTTAGTACCATGCTAAATACAAATACATGCGAAATACAAAACGTGTGAAATTAACCATTTATCTCTGCTAATAGTTACTTGCATTTCATTAAGAAGGAAAAAATGCAAAGAGGAATAATACTGTCATAATTCTAAAACTCCTGATACAGGAACAGCTATATAAATTTGTGATTGTTGTGGATAGGAAATTATTAAAGTAACAGTGAAGGAAGAAGCAGAAGAACCCTTGTATCTCTTTTGCCTCAGACTGTAAAATAAAATGGAGTTGAAGGAAAGAATGGCTAGCTAGGGCTATGTGTGAGCAGGGTGAGTGACTGCAGGTATGTGCAGGGTTTCTGATCTGTATGTGAAGAGTATCACCTGGGGTTTTAAATATATGAGTAGCACAAGATAAACTGAAAAGGAAATTTAATTTTGTGGTGCTCCTTGTCATTATACATATATTTCTCAATATTCCATATTCCACAGACAAGTATTATCTGTTTTCTTCCCATTCTTTGTTTCTGCTTTTCTTGTTAGAAATTTCTCAAATTGTGGTTTCAGGGCTCTAACAGTTTAGAGTAGGTGGCTTCTCTAATGATTCTAGGAGGACTAACTGTATTTAGAGAAAATGGTTTTTGGATGATTCTAAGTCTGAGAAAACTGATGAAGTGAAATTTCCTCCAACTTTGCTGTTGCATGCAACGTGGCGCTCAAATGTCTTGAGCAGAGCCATGCAGCTCATTGTTGGCTGCATGCAGCTGGGGCTGGCTGTATGACTGGGCTCCAGTGATATGACTCAGGCTGGGCCTGCGCATATGCTAGTGAAACTGGGTCATTTGCTTCAGCTAAATAGAAGACTACTCTGAAATGCCTAACATTTGGAGACAGTTCTTCACATAGAAAAACCACAAGAAGTATAAGTTTTACAGGTTCTCTTATTTGAAGAGTCAACCCAGAAGTGAGACCAGGTGCTCTAAACCTGTGAAATACAAAACCTGTGAAATTAACCGTTTATCTGTATCTCTGTTTGCCAGCTCCTTTTCTCCCACACCACAGGCCCTTATTTCAGTGACTGAATTATAACACCATCTAAGTGACTTGCAAAAAAAAAAAAAAAAATTACAGGAGTGTGTGTGTATATTTGTGTATAATTACTTTTGTTTTCTCTAGAGTATGTTATGATTAATACTATAGGTATGTAAGAAATGTAAAAACCATATTATTTTTAATCCATCCTCTAGGCACTAGTTTAATATTGCTTATGATTCAGCCTTTTTCTAATGTGTCTTAATTAGCATATCATACTCTTTGAATTGCATAATTAATAGAACACGTTTAACTGGAAGATATTTAAACTAGTAGCCATTTAAGGTATTTTATTATTCTAGTTAAGCAGCCATCGAGAAGTTTTGTCACAAAGCAATAAGAGATAGAAAAACATTATTTAATACAGAACTATTTTATTTTTTATTTTTTTGCGATAGGGTCTTGCTCTGTCACCCAGGCTGGAATGCAGTAGTGCAGTTACAGCTCACTGCAGCCTCAGCCTCCTGGGCTCAAGCAGTCCTCCCACCTCAGCCTCCAGAGTAGCTGGGAAAGCACCTGCCATAAAGCCTAGCTAATTTTTAAATTTTTGTAGATGAGGTCTCGCTATGTTGCCCAGGCTGGTCTTGAACTCCTGGGCTCAAGTGATCCTCCCACCTGAACTTCCCAAAGTGTTGAGATTACAGGTATGAACCACCGTGCCTGGCCCAAAACTGTTTTTTTCAGATCAGAATGTTCAAGTTGAGTGTGTTTAACAATATGCAATATTTGCATTTTATGTCTGAGATTTGGTTTTATATGCATTGCCATGTGTATAAAAGGGGAAATGTTATACTTTAATGACATTTTTTCTGGTAATTAGGTTTTGTACTTCTTAAGTGAATTTGTCATATAATTAAAACCTTTGTTTCAACACCAAAACCAAGACAATTGGATGAAATTCTTTTTAAAAATGCATGTACACATATTGTATATTAATTATATACTAAATATAGTATATGATCTTTGAAGATATTGCTCTAATAAGCTATCATATAATGATAATAGTGATTACTCTTTAACAAAAGTAATCTCATTTTGTAAAAAAAAAAAATCTTTTTTTTGGTAATCTCATAAGAAAAAAGTTTGAAAAAACTTATTTTGTTATTTTTCACTTACTTGCTTTTGTTAGTGAATGATTCAGTTTCTTAAATTTCCTGCTGATTTTAATTTGCTGCCTTTTGGCTAGGTGTGGTGACTTACCTCTGTAATCCCAGCATTTTGGGAGGCTGAGGTGGGGGATCACCTGAGGTCAGGAGTTCGAGAGCAGCCTGGCCAACATGACAAAACCACCTGTCTACTAAAAATACAAAAATTAGCCAGGCGTGGTTACACGTTCCTGTAGTCCCAGCTACTCAGGAGGTTGAGGCAAGAAAACCGCTTGAACCTGGGAAGTGGAGGTTGCAGTGAGCTGAGATTGTGCCACCACACTCCAGCCTGGGCAACAGAGCGAGACTCCATCTTGAAAAAAAAAATTTGTTGCTTTTAGTTTTGTTTTGGATTTGTGTTATAAAACAGCTTGTTATGATTATATCTTATATCTCTTCTATTTCTGACAGCACTCAATTCTGAGTGAGGCCTGAGAGCTTGACATCTAAACATTCAGAGTTTTAGTGCATAGACTTTGCGATGATTATTTGGATACTCAGGGACCTTTATTGCTTACTATTTTGTTATCTACTATATGTATAATTGTTATATTTAACAAAATCTGGCACCTTTAGATAAATGAGGTGTTACATAATTTACAAAGGTAATACTTTTCTAATTCCTTATTTCCACTTTCTCTTTATTTTTAGAGTATGCCAAGATGGAAGGAAGCCTCATACAGTAAGATTAATAATCCGTCGGTATTCCTCTGAGAAGCACTATGGTCGTGAGAGTCGTCAGTGCCCTATTCCATCACATGTAATTCAGAAGTTAGGGACAGGTATGAACTGGTTTTCCAACAGTTTCATTAGCAGGTTGAACTCTTAAATAAGCCAACTTTGAACTAGAAATATGCTCCAAAAATGGAGGGTCTTCACAGGGAATTAGCAAGCAATTAAATGCTTTTATTCTATCAGGAATTTTCACCAGAAAACTTTGTTGTTTATTTATTTATTTATTTATTTTTTGAGACAAGGTCTTGCTCTGCACCAAGGCTGAAGTGCAGTGGTGCTGTGATAGCTCACTGCAGCCTTCGTCTCCCAGGCTCAAACAATTCTTCTACCCCAGCCTCCCGGGTAGCTGGGACAGTAGGTGCAGGCTACCAGGCCTGGCTAACTTTTTTGACATTTAGGATAGACAAGGTCTCAAACTCCTGAGCTCAAGCAATCCTTCTGCCTCAGCCTCCCACAGTGCTGGGATTATGGGCATGAACCACTGCACCTGGCCTGGTTTTTAAATAGATAAGTAAAGAGTCATTTAAGAATGTTTTCCAAGTTCAAAGAGAACAAAACTGTGATAACTGATAGCATGAGTCTTTATGGGCATTTAGATTGTTTCCATTTTGAAGAACATTTAAGTGCAAGTCATTGAATGGGCATATGCGTATGTTTTCCTTTATCTTGGGTAGATTTTAAGGAGTGGAATTGCTGGATCATATGGTAACATGAACTGTTTAAGAAACTGCCAACTTTTTCCAGAGTTCATGTAATAATTTACATTTTCATCAACAATATATGAAGGTTCCAGTTTTTCATATTTCCGCCAATATTTGTATTGTCAGTCTCTTCGATTATAGTTGTTCTAGCGGTATATAGTAGTGTGGTTTTTCTTTTATGGATAGTGTTTTTGGTGTTATATGTAAAAATTCTTTGCCTAACTCAGAGGTCACAGATATTCTGTTTTCTGTTAGAAGTTTTATAGTTTTTAAGCTTTATGTTTATGTCCATTTTGAGTTAATTTTTTATGTGTGGTATATGGTAAGGGTCTTAATTCTTTGCTTTGCATGTGGGTATCCAGTTGTTCCTACATCATTTGTCGAAGATTATTCTTCACCCACTGAATTACCATGGCATCTTTGTCAAAAATTAATTGACCATAAATATAAGAGTTTATTTCCTGACTTTCTTGTTTCATTGGTCTATATGTTTATCCTTACACAGATTCCACCCTATGATGGTCTCTGCTGCTCTGTTTATTTTTCTGCAATCTTTTTTTTCTGTTCTTTCTTACAAAGTAGATAATCTGTATTGAGCTGCCTTTAAGGTCTCTGATTCATCTGTCATCTCATAACTGCCGTTGCCCCTGTAGTGATTTGTTGGTTTTGGTTACTGTACTTTTTAACTCTAGAATTTCTGTTTGTCTTTTGTTTTTATGTTTGGTTTTGTTTCTTTATCAAGATTCTCCTTTTTTTGTACTCATTATATTTTACTTTAATTCTTTAAACATGGTTGTCTTTAATTCTTTGGACATATCTATAATAATGAATTTGAAGTCTTTGCTAAGTCCACCTCAAAGTCAATTTATGTTAACTGCTTTTTCCCCCAAATATGTATCACACTTTCCTGTTTCTTTGCATGTTTTGAACTATTTTATTGAAAACTAGACCTCATAGTTAATGTATTATAGCAACTGTAGATTTAAAATTTTTTCTTGTAGATTTTTTTCTTTTTTCTTTCTTGTACTTTTTTTTAGGTAACTTGTCTGAATGTAATCTGCAGAATCTACCTCCCCTGGATTCTGTAGCCACTGATTTCTCTGCTCAGTGTTCTTTCTTTTTTTTTTATTCAAATTTTTATTTTAATATTGGCTTCTGGGAAGTTGCCCATATCTGTATAGTTTCATGGTTACCCAATGTTTGGCAAAGGTTCTGCTCAAACACTACAGTCTGGAAGCTATCTCCCTCTGCCAGTGGATAAGTGTATGGGTTGGAGAGGACTTAAAATATTTAGGCCATTTTCCCATACTGCCCAAAGTAATTTATAGATTCAGTGCTATCCCCATCAAGCTACCACTGACTTTCTTCACAGAATTGGAAAAAAAATACTTTAAATTTCATATGGAACCAAAAAAGAGCCCACATAGCCAACACAATCCTAAGCAAAAAGAACAAAGCTGGAGGCATCACTCTACCTGACTTCAAATTATACTGCAAGGCTACAGTAACCAAAACAGCATGGTACTGGTACCCAAACAGATGTATAGACCAATGGAACAGAACAGAGGCCTCAGAAATTACCACACATCTACAACTATCTGATGATCTTTGACAAACCTGACAAAAACAAGAAATGGGGAAAGGATTCCCTATTTAATAAATGGTGCTGGGAAAATTGGCTAGCCATAAGTAGAAAGCTGAAACTGGATCCTTTCCTTACTCCTTATACAAAACTTAATTCAAGGTGGATTAGAGACTTAAATGTTAGACCTAATACCATAAGAACCCTAGAAGAAAACCTAGGTAATACCATTCAGGACATAGGCATGGGCAAGGACTTCATGTCTAAAACACCAAAAGCAACGGCTACAAAAACCAAAATTGACAAATGGAATCTAATTAAACTAAAGAGCTTCTGCACAGCAAAAGAAACTACCATCAGAGTGAACAGGAAACCTACAGAATGGGAGAAAATTTTTGCAATCTACTCATCTGACAAAGGGCTAATATCCAGAACCTACAAATAACTCAAACATATTTACAAGAAAAAAACAAACAACCCCATCAAAAAGTGGGCAAAGGATATGAACAGACATTTCTCAAAAGAAGACATTCATACAGCCAACAGACACATGAAAAAATGCTCATCATCACTGGTCATCAGAGAAATGCAAATCAAAACCACAATGAGATACCACCTCATGCCAGTTAGAATGCCGATCATTAAAAAGTCAGGAAATAACAGATGCTGGAGAAATAGGAATGCTTTTACACTGTCGGTGGGAGTGTAAATTAGTTCAACCATTGTGGAGGACAGTGTGGTGATTCCTCAAGGATCTAGAACTAGAAATTCCATTTGACCCAGCCATCCCATTACTGGGTATATACCCAAAGGATTATAAATCATGCTGCTATAAAGACACATGCACATATATGTTTATTGCGGCACTATTCACAATAGCAGAGGCTTGGAACCAACCCAAATGTCCATCAGTAATAGACTGGATAAAGAAAATGTGGCACATACACACTATGGAATACTATGCAGCCATAAAAAAGGATGAGTTCATGTTCTTTGCAGGGACATGGATGAAGCTGGAAACCATCATTCTCAGCAAACTATCACAAGGATAGAAAACCAAACACCGCATGTTCTCACTCATAAGTGGTAGTTGAACAATGAGGACACATGGACACAGGGAGGGGAACATCACACTCCGGGGCCTATTGGGGGGGTGGGGAGCTGAGGGAGGGATAGCATTAGGAGAAATACCTAATGTAAATGATGAGTTGATAGGTGCAGCAAACCAACAGGGCACATGTATACCTATGTAACAAACCTGCACATTGTGCACATGTACCCCAGAACTTCAAGTATAAAAGAAAAAAAAATTAGGCCATTTTCAAGTTTTTCTTGAATTTTAATTTCTGCTAGGCCCTCTTTATCTCCCCGTGATGTGCATGTAGCCCTTTCAATGAGTGTATGGAGAGCTTAGGCCCTCTATGGCCTTCCGTTTATTTGCATGTAGCCTCCTAGTCAGCTAGGGTTGTGAGGGGAGCCTATGTAGTCCCTCTTTGGTTCTCTCATTTCCAAATCTCCTGGTGACATTTCTGGCTGGTCCACTGATCTGTCATTCACCCCAACCACAACTAAAGCCTCAGACTAGCAGAGCTGTGGGATCTTCCCATTCATTTCCTATCAAGTTTGCTCATTTTACTGGCAACGTTGCTAAGTGTGGGCTTTTGCCCTCTGCCTCACATCAGGTCTGTCTCCTCTAGAAGTGAAACTGCTGACTTTTGCAGCCTTCACCCTGTACCAACTGAGGTATGTAAACGGGCATTCGAACGGTCCCAGACAATGAAGTCCCAGACAAAGTCTCCTACTTTGTTAGCTAACATATAGCAGCTGTTCATAAATCAGTACTTCTTACTTTGTTTGCCTTTGGTTCATTTCCAGATTTCCACCAAAATGATTGTTTTTGACAATATTCAGTTTTATAGTAGCTTTTTGAGAGCGGGTTTTCTGACCATATCACTGTACTATAACCAGAAATCCCAGATTTCAAATCTTTTGAAAATTTTTAACCATTTAGTATTAATGTTGAAATGTCTTAATTTGTTATATAATGTCAAGATGCCCAGTGATACTTATTTAGGATTTTAATTTCTTAATCTCAGCAATATAAAATATATTATGCTCAATATTAATTATGTTTATTATCTTCTTAACATTTTGTTTAGGAAATTATGATGTGATGACCCCAATGGTTGATATACTAATGAAACTTTTTCGAAATATGGTGAATGTGAAGATGCCATTTCACCTTACCCTTCTAAGTGTGTGCTTCTGCAACCTTAAAGCAGTAAATACTGCTAAGAGAGGGCTTATTGATTATTATTTAACGCCATCATTATCAACAACTTCATGCTCTGGCAAGCACAGTTTTGTAAGTACACTCTTTTTTGTTCAGTTTTCTAAGTATACCCTTACGGGATTTGTGTGGTTAAATTACAAATCTAAGTGCTTGTCTTTTTGATAGAGTTTAGAGATTCTTTTGGGTGATATTGTTTAGGTAATTAACTTGTTTATAATACCTATCTTATGGTTGCTGGCCTTAAATATACTGTGATCTAAGAAGAAAACATAAGCATCACTGGATAAAAGAGAGAACCATTATGGAGGTTCTCTGTTTTGGAATTGTTAACACATTTTATAGTAGTCTATAAAAATATGATGGATTAGCTCATAAGTATTAAAATATTTTCAGGTATTAGAAGTCACATCTTTTTGTCTTTTAGCTGACACATGAGTTACCAGTACCTTTCCCACGATTCTTTTGTTAAAGTATTTACATTTTCTTGGTTTTGAAATAGTAGTGAATTTTGATAGCGATATTGATAGAATTGACTACTGATTTTATAGTTGTAAAGTTAACAGTGTGGCAATAGAAAGGCAGAGGCCAGTCACATTTTTCAGACGACTAAAACAAAACCCCTTTACTAATAGATCACTATTTAGTAAATGTGGGTTACCTTAAAAATAATTATTTTTTACTAAATTGTTCATGCCTATAATTAACTCAATTTAAAATACTTTTTTGTTTGTTTAGTCAGTATAATTTTAGTAACCTTTTCATTTTCATTTAAGTTTAAAGTGAGAACAGTATAGTGTATGGAAATAGTGAATTAATGGTCTCTTCAAATTACTTTTTTCTGTGACCCTTTTTATTCCGTCTGTTTGAAAAAGTGTTTTCTGTTTACATTTTATTCGGTGAAATTGGAATTAAAAGTGCTCACTTATAGTGGCATTAGAGAAGTAAATATAAGTGAAAGTACCTTGTATATATTTGTCACACAGTAGGTATTCAATAAATATAAGGGCCTGAATCTTTTCTACTCCTTTTACTTTTTTGGAGTTCATATTGTGTTGATGTTTACTGAGTTATATTTGACTATGTTTATATTTTTATGCTGCTTAAAACTAGAGGAGACATTTAAATGAAAAACTATAGGAAAATTACACAAGTTAGAGTTGAAAGTGTCTTTAAATTTTTATATAAATATAAACTAGTACTATATCTTGATGATGTTGGGTTTTTGTTACAGGCTTTTTTATCTTTTTGTTAAAAGTTACCCTTTAGAATAGTAATTTTTGGAAAACTAGCCATTGATGCTGTATGTGTATGTTTTTCTGAAAAATACCCTTAGGTGAACTTGCGTTCTCTAGGCCACCATTCTTGTATTTATAGAATTGAAAGTTTGGTTGCATGATTGTTACACTCTTCCCAGGTCTCCAAATGCATGTTTACCTCTGTCTCAGTGCTATCTAGGAAGGAAACCTCTTCCTGGAATAGTGGGTAAAGATTCACACAATAATGTGACTAATTGTGGTAGTAGATCTCTAGTTATTTGGAACAGATCACAAAGAGTTAAATTTGCTGAGTAGGTTAGAAACATGTCAGATAATAGCTACAGGCACATAGCAGCAGCAGGGATATTTAAAACGTATCAGATATCTAAATTAGTCTGTTATTCTTGTGTTCTAGAAAATGAAAGACACTCATATGGAAGATTTTCCCAAAGACAAAGAAACAAACTGGGATTTCCTACCAAGTGGAAGAATGGAAAGTACAAGAACTAGGGAGTCTCCACTAGATACCACAAAGTTTTCTAAAGGAAAAGATATTAATGAATTCCCACTCTGTTCACTTCCTGAAGGTGTTGATCAAGAAGTCTTTAAGCAGCTTCCAATAGATATTCAAGAAGAAATCCTTTCTGGAAAATCTAGGGAAAAATTTCAAGGGAAAGGAAGTGTGAGTTGTCCATTACATGCTTCTAGAGGAGTATTATCTTTCTTTTCTAAAAAACAAATGCAAGATATTCCCATAAATCCTAGAGATCATTTATCCAGTCTCAAACAGGTATCCTCTGTATCTCCTTGTGAACCGGGAACATCAGGCTTAAATAGCGGTAGTTCCTCTTATATGTCTAGCCAAAAGGATTATTCATATTATTTAGATAATAGATTAAAAGATGAACGAATGAGTCAAGGACCTAAAGAACCTCAAGGATTCCACTTTACAAATTCAAACCCTGCTGTGTCTGCTTTTCATTCATTTCCAAATTTGCAGAGTGAGCAACTTTTCTCCAAAAACCACACTACACATAGCCATAAGCAAACAGTAGCAACAGACTCTCATGAAGGACTTATAGAAAATAGAGAGCCAGATTCTGTTGATGAGAAAATTACTTTCCCTTCTGACATTGATCCTCAAGTTTTCTATGAACTACCAGAAGTAGTACAAAAGGAACTGCTGGCAGAGTGGAAGAGAACAGGATCAGATTTCCACATTGGACATAAATAAGCATATTCAGCAAAAACGTCTGAAAATCTAGGGAATACCATTATTTTCAAATTAGTGGTTTATTAAGCTCTTCTATATTAAACACTAATAGATATTCAATAATGGAGTAAACTGTTCGAGATAAAGCAAGAATAGTTGCAGGAAGTAAATTCTGGCACAAAGCATAAAAATATAACAGAAGAAATAATGTAAAATACTATCTTTTATGTCTAAAGCCGTTTTATATTGCTTTTCAATAAAAAGAATATCATGATCAACATAGAATATTTTTCATGAATTGGTGAGGAGATGTATATGCTTGTATATAAAAAATAGCCAAATCATTGCAATGCTATGGTAAAGGACACATTTTTTTTTTTCTTGTGATATGTAGAATATCTCAAATTCAGCCTCTTAGGATATAACCAAATAGCAAATCCTACTGCCAACTAACCTATTAAAAATATAGATAGTTTTGACTAAAGTACATTACATTTAGTATGTTGACTTTTAAAATACCAAAGCAATTTATATTCAATTAATGCTTCTTCATATACCAATAATCTACCACAATACACAGCACATAAGGGCCATTCAATAAACATTGAATGAATGAATGAATGGTTTGGCTAGGGCCAGGGTGGGGAGTTGAAGTGAGAGAACAGTATATGTTGTAGAGAACAGTGGTAGAAGGAACTCTCTGTGCAAGTAAATTAAGGGAAAGATGGACACCAGAAATGCAAGGTGATGGGCCTATAAGCATACTGGATAATGGAATAAGTCCATTTCTTTCCAGCTAGTTTGAAGGGCCTAAAAGCACTGAGTTACATGTTTTTGTATCTTGCCTACATTTGGAGATGATATTAGGTTGTCATAACAACCACAAATATAGACCATTACTAAACTGGTAGATGTCTTCTTTCTCTCATTGTTACTATCTTCTTCTTTTGCCTGCTAAACTATAAATTGGATATAAGATTGAGAACGTGGGGGCGGAGCAAGATGGCCGAATAGGAACAACTCCAGTCTCCAACTCCCAGCGCGAGCGACACAGAAGACCGGTGATTTCTGCATTTTCAACTGAGGTACTGGGGTCATCTCACTAGGGAGTGCCGGACAATCGGTGCTGGTCAGCTGCTGCAGCCTGACCAGCGAGAGCTGAAGCAGGGCGAGGCATCGCCTCACCTGGAAGCGCAAGGGGGAAGGGGATCCGTTTTCCTAGCCAGGGGAACTGAGACACACAACACCTGGAAAATCGGGTAACTCCCACCCCAATACTGCGCTGTAAGCATACAGGCATTCCAGGAGAATATATCCCACACCTGGCCGGGAGGGTCCCACGCCCACGAAGCCTCCCTCACTGCTAACACAGCAGTCTGCCGCGATCTATCCGCAAGGCAGCAGCGAGGCTGGGGGAGGGGCGCCCGCCATTGCTGAGGCTTAAGTAGGTAAACAAAGCCGCTGGGAAGCTCGAACTGGGTGGAGCTCACAGCAGCTCAAGGAAGCCTGCCTGTCTCTGTAGTCTCCACGTCTGGGGACAGCGCACAGCTGAAGACCAACAGGGGAAGTAGCGGGAGCCGGTGCAGACGCGAACGACTCTGTCTGACAGCTTTGGGGAGAGCCGCGGATCTCCCAACGCGGAGGTTGAGATCTGAGAACGGACAGACTGCCTGCTCAGGTGTGTCCCTGACCCCTGAGTAGCCTAGCTGGGAGAAATCCCCCACTAGGGGCAGTCTGACACCCCACACCTCACAGGGTGGAGTACACCCCTGAGAGGACACTTCCAAAGGAAGAATCAGACAGGTACACTCGCTGTTCAGCAATATTCTATCTTCGGCAACCTCTGCTGCTGATACCCAGGCAAACAGGGTCTGGAGTGGACCTCAAGCAATCTCCAACAGACCAACAGAGAGTCCTTCTGACTGTCAGAAGGAAAACTATCAAACAGGAAGGACACCTATACCAAAACCCCATCAGTTCGTCACCACCATCAAAGACCAGAGACAGATAAAACCACAAAGATGGGGAAGAAGCAGGGCAGAAAAGCTGGAAATTCAAAAAATAAGAGCGCATCTCCCCCTGCAAAGGAGCGCAGCCCATCACCAGCAACGGATCAAAGCTGGTCAGAGAATGACTTGGACGAGAGGAGAGAAGAAGGCTTCAGTCCATCAAACTTATCAGAGCTAAAGGAGGAATTACGTACCCAGCGCAAAGAAACTAAAAATCTTGAAAAAAGAGTGGAAGAATTGACAGCTAGACTCATTAATGCAGAGAAGATCATAAACGAAATGACAGAGATGAAAACCATGACACGAGAAATACGTGACAAATGCACAAGCTTCAGTAACCGACTCGATCAACTGGAAGAAAGAGTATCAGCGATTGAAGATCAAATGAATGAAATGAAGCGAGAAGAGAAACCAAAAGAAAAAAGAAGAAAAAGAAATGAGCAAAGCCTGCAAGAAGTATGGGATTACGTAAAAAGACCAAATCTACATCTGATTGGGGTGCCTGAAAGTGAGGGGGAAAATGGAACCAAGTTGGAAAACACTCTTCAGGATATCATCCAGGAGAACTTCCCCAACCTAGTAGGGCAGGCCAACATTCAAATTCAGGAAATACAGAGAACGCCACAAAGATACTCCTCCAGAAGAGCAACTCCAAGACACATAATTGCCAGATTCACCAAAGTTGAAATGAAGGAAAAAATCTTAAGGGCAGCCAGAGAGAAAGGTCGGGTCACCCACAAAGGGAAGCCCATCAGACTAACAGCAGATCTCTCGGCAGAAACTCTACAAGCCAGAAGAGAGTGGGGGCCAATATTCAACGTTCTTAAAGAAAAGAATTTTAAACCCAGAATTTCATATCCAGCCAAACTAAGTTTCATAAGTGAAGGAGAAATAAAATCCTTTACAGATAAGCAAATGCTTAGAGATTTTGTCACCACCAGGCCTGCCTTACAAGAGACCCTGAAGGAAGCCCTAAACATGGAAAGGAACAACCGGTACCAGCCATCGCAAAAACTTGGCAAAATGTAAAGACCATCGAGGCTAGGAAGAAACTGCATCAACTAACGAGCAAAATAACCAGTTAATATCATAATGGCAGGATCAAGTTCACACATAACAATATTAACCTTAAATGTTAATGGACTAAATGCTCCAATTAAAAGACACAGACTGGCAAACTGGATAAAGAGTCAAGACCCATCAGTCTGCTGTATTCAGGAGACCCATCTCACATGCAGAGACATACATAGGCTCAAAATAAAGGGATGGAGGAAGATCTACCAAGCAAATGGAGAACAAAAAAAAGCAGGGGTTGCAATCCTAGTCTCTGATAAAACAGACTTTAAACCATCAAAGATCAAAAGAGACAAAGAAGGCCATTACATAATGGTAAAGGGATCAATTCAACAGGAAGAGCTAACTCTCCTAAATATATATGCACCCAATACAGGAGCACCCAGATTCATAAAGCAAGTCCTTAGAGACTTACAAAGAGACTTAGACTCCCATACAATAATAATGGGAGACTTCAACACTCCGCTGTCAACATTAGACAGATCAACGAGACAGAAAGTTAACAAGGATATCCAGGAATTGAACTCATCTCTGCACCAAGCGGACCTAATAGACATCTATAGAACTCTCCACCCCAAATCAACAGAATATACATTCTTCTCAGCACCACATCGCACTTATTCCAAAATTGACCACATAATTGGAAGTAAAGTACTCCTCAGCAAATGTAAAAGAACAGAAATTATAACAAACTGTCTCTCAGACCACAGTGCAATCAAACTAGAACTCAGGACTAAGAAACTCAATCAAAACCGCTCAACTACATGGAAACTGAACAACCTGCTCCTGAATGACTACTGGGTACATAACGAAATGAAAGCGGAAATAAAGATGTTCTTTGAAACCAATGAGAACAAAGATACAACATACCAGAATCTCTGGGACACATTTAAAGCAGTGTGTAGAGGGAAATTTATAGCACTAAATGCCCACAAGAGAAAGCAGGAAAGATCTAAAATTGACACTCTAACATCACAATTAAAAGAACTAGAGAGGCAAGAGCAATCACATTCAAAAGCTAGCAGAAGGCAAGAAATAACTAAGATCAGAGCAGAACTGAAGGAGATAGAGACACAAAAAACCCTCCAAAAAATCAATGAATCCAGGAGTTGGTTTTTTGAAAAGATCAACAAAATTGACAGACCGCTAGCAAGGCTAATAAAGAAAAAAAGAGAGAGGAATCAAATAGATGCAATAAAAAATGATAAAGGGGATATCACCACTGACCCCACAGAAATACAAACTACCATCAGAGAATACTATAAACGCCTCTACGCAAATCAACTAGAAAATCTAGAAGAAATGGATAATTTCCTGGACACTTACACTCTCCCAAGGCTAAACCAGGAAGAAGTTGAATCCCTGAATAGACCAATAGCAGGCTCTGAAATTGAGGCAACAATTAATAGCCTACCCACCAAAAAAAGTCCAGGACCAGATGGATTCACAGCTGAATTCTACCAGAGGTACAAGGAGGAGCTGGTACCATTCCTTCTGAAACTATTCCAATCAATAGAAAAAGAGGGAATCCTCCCTAACTCATTTTATGAGGCCAACATCATCCTGATACCAAAGCCTGGCAGAGACACAACAAAAAAAGAGAATTTTAGACCAATATCCCTGATGAACATTGATGCAAAAATCCTCAATAAAATACTGGCAAACCGGATTCAGCAGCACATCAAAAAGCTTATCCACCATGATCAAGTGGGCTTCATCCCTGGGATGCAAGGCTGGTTCAACATTCGCAAATCAATAAACGTAATCCAGCATATAAACAGAACCAAAGACAAGAACCACATGATTGTCTCAATAGATGCAGAAAAGGCTTTTGACAAAATTCAACAGCCCTTCATGCTAAAAACGCTCAATAAATTCGGTATTGATGGAACATACCTCAAAATAATAAGAGCTATTTATGACAAACCCACAGCTAATATCATACTGAATGGGCAAAAACTGGAAAAATTCCCTTTGAAAACTGGCACAAGACAGGGATGCCCTCTCTCACCACTCCTATTCAACATAGTGTTGGAAGTTCTGGCTAGAGCAGTCAGGCAAGAGAAAGAAATCAAGGGTATCCAGTTAGGAAAAGAAGAAGTCAAATTGTCCCTGTTTGCAGATGACATGATTGTATATTTAGAAAACCCCATCGTCTCAGCCCAAAATCTCCTTAAGCTGATAAGCAACTTCAGCAAAGTCTCAGGATACAAAATCAATGTGCAAAAATCACAAGCATTCTTATACACCAGTAACAGACAAGCAGAGAGCCAAATCAGGAATGAACTTCCATTCACAATTGCTTCAAAGAGAATAAAATACCTAGGAATCCAGCTTACAAGGGATGTAAAGGACCTCTTCAAGGAGAACTACAAACCACTGCTCAGTGAAATCAAAGAGGACACAAACAAATGGAAGAACATACCATGCTCATGGATAGGAAGAATCAATATCGTGAAAATGGCCATACTCCCCAAGGTTATTTATAGATTCAATGCCATCCCCATCAAGCTACCAATGACTTTCTTCACAGAATTGGAAAAAACTGCTTTAAAGTTCATATGGAACCAAAAAAGAGCCCGCATTGCCAAGACAATCCTAAGTCAAAAGGACAAAGCTGGAGGCGTCACGCTACCTGACTTCAAACTATACTACAAGGCTACAGTAACCAAAACAGCATGGTACTGGTACCAAAACAGAGATATAGACCAATGGAACAGAACAGAGTCCTCAGAAATAATACCGCACATCTACAGCCATCTGATCTTTGACAAACCTGAGAGAAACAGGAAATGGGGAAAGGATTCCCTATTTAATAAATGGTGCTGGGAAAATTGGCTAGCCATAAGTAGAAAGCTGAAACTGGATCCTTTCCTTACCCCTTATACGAAGATTAATTCAAGATGGATTAGAGACTTAAATGTTAGACCTAATACCATAAAAACCCTAGAAGAAAATCTAGGTAGTACCATTCAGGACATAGGCATGGGCAAGGACTTCATGTCTAAAACACCAAAAGCAACGGCAGCAAAAGCCAAAATTGACAAATGGGATCTAATTAAACTAAAGAGCTTTTGCACAGCAAAAGAAACTACCATCAGAGTGAACAGGCAACCTACAGAATGGGAGAAAATTTTTGCAACCTACTCATCTGACAAAGGGCTAATATCCAGAATCTACAAAGAACTCAAACAAATATACGAGAAAAAAACAAACAACCCCATCAAAAAGTGGGGAAAGGATATGAACAGACATTTCTCAAAAGAAGATATTCATACAGCCAACAGACACATGAAAAAATGCTCATCATCACTGGCCATCAGAGAAATGCAAATCAAAACCACAATGAGATACCATCTCACACCAGTTAGAATGGCAATCATTAAGAAGTCAGGAAACAACAGGTGTTGGAGAGGATGTGGAGAAATAGGAACACTTTTACACTGTTGGTGGGATTGTAAACTAGTTCAACCATTATGGAAAACAGTATGGCAATTCCTCAAGGATCTAGAACTAGATGTACCATATGACCCAGCCATCCCACTACTGGGTATATACCCAAAGGATTATAAATTATTCTACTACAAAGACACATGTACACGTATGTTTATTGCGGCACTATTCACAATAGCAAAGACTTGGAATCAACCCAAATGTCCATCTGTGACAGACTGGATTAAGAAAATGTGGCACATATACACCATGGAATACTATGCAGCCATAAAAAAGGATGAGTTTGCGTCCTTTGTAGGGACATGGATGCAGCTGGAAACCATCATTCTTAGCAAACTATCACAAGAAGAGAAAACCAAACACCGCATGTTCTCACTCATAGGTGGGAACTGAACAATGAGATCACTTGGACTCGGGAAGGGGAACATCACACACTGGGGTCTATCATGGGGAGGGGGGAGGGGGGAGGAGGGAGGGATTGCATTGGGGAGTTATACATGATATAAATGATGAATTGATGGGTGCTGACGAGTTGATGGGTGCAGCACACCAACATGGCATAAGTATACATATGTAACAAACCTGCACGTTATGCACATGTACCCTAGAACTTAAAGTATAATAAAAAAAAAAAAAAAAAAAAAGATTGAGAACGTGTTATATAATTTGCAAGACATAGAGGATGTTTATAGAATATACTAGTGTATCCCACAGCACCAATATGGGAGTATTGTGTTCTCAAGTTTATAATTTTTGCACATATAATCTAAAGAAGAGACTTTAAAAATAAAGTACACAAATATGAACCAAAGAGTAGCTTAAAAATACTTTTTTCTAGATCTGAAATTTTCTTTCCTTTTTTTTTTCTGGAGACAGAGTCTCACTCTGTCGCCCAGGGTGCAGTCCAGTGGCGCGATCCCAGCTCACTGCAACCTCCATCTCCCAGGTTCAAGCAATTCTCCTGCCTCAGCAGGGATTACAGGCAGACCCTACCACACCCAGCACATTTTTGTATTTTTATTTTGTATTTTTAGTAGAGACCACATTTCACCATATTGGCCAGGATGCCCTTGAACTCCTGATCTCAGGTGATCCCCACCTTGGCCTCCCAAAATGCTGGGATTACAGGTGTGAGCCATTGCGCCCGGCCCCAGGTCTGAAATTTTAACTTAGTTTTGGATTCCTTGGAATTTGAAAATATGCTAACACGGAGGATTTTAAATAGGTAGTTTGAGGTTATCAAGAAAAGTAACTTGGAGCAAGAACATCAGAAATTGTTCACCATGCAAATATTTAGTACTCTGAATCAAGGAACATAGTATTTTTTACATGAAGTATTCCAGTAAGGTAATTAAACTTATGGAAGGGTTATATAACTGTTGTAAATAATTCATTAAAACATTTTATAATCCTTGTAATGATTTCAGGAACTTCCTAGAAGGGTCTTAAGAAAAAATGGCTAAGAAAAGAAAGTGAATAATGGTTTTGGCCAGCTTAGAAAGAGAAGGTAAAATAGTTAAAAATACATTTCATAGATTGAGAATGTAGGGGCTGTGTCACAGTTATGCTACTTATTTTGTGGTTTTAAGTTAGTCTCAACATCTTTGGGTCTCAGAATCAACTTTTTATGGGATCTTTTTTCTCTGTTTTTAAGATTATCTCTTTTTTTTGATGTTTTGCAAGTTTACTGTATTATTTGGAAGTGCGAATTTCTTTTTATTCTTAGCATATACTGGCTTCTTCCTGTATTTTTAAATTCATGTTCTGTAAAATTCTCAATCACTAGCTCTTCAAATATTTCTTCCCTGTTCTAGGACTGTATACAAATGATAGACTTCCTTACTGTATCCCTCATGTCTTTTAATTTCTCAAATTTTTCATCCTCTTGTTTCATTTTACTGCATTTTGGGTAATTTCATCAGCTGTATCTTTCTGTTTACTAGTTCATTTTTCAGTAGCATCTCACCTGCTGTTGAAAACAATGATGGTTTTAATTTCAATAAATATATTTTTCATTTAATTCTTTTTAACTTCCTATTTACTGATTACAGTCCCTTGTAAGTCTAGTTCTAATTTTTAAAAGTCAAATATTTGATATTTTTGATAATTTCAATATTTTAAGTCTCTATAAGTTTACATTTAAGGTTATTATTTATTGCATATATTGTGACTTATTTCCTTGAGTATGTGTTAATCTGTGAGAAGACAGAGGACCTAAGTTGTGTGTTTTCCTTCAGTATGATTTGGGTTCGTTGCTTTTCTGGGTGAGGTGGTACAAACTCCTTGGCATACTCTATTCACCTTTGAGGATCCTGATTGAATGCCAATGCCTTGTCTTAAATTTAAGCTCCCTAACCCTTACTACTAGCTGAAGGTTTTGTCTCTGCAGGTCAATTGCAAACTAACAGGCAGAAGTTATCTGCCTTCAGGGATAAACCCCATCTTTCAAGCTGTCTTCTTGCTTGATGCTTCCTGCTGCTTTCTTGCTTTTGTTTCAGCTCAAGTTTTTTTTTTGTATCTGCCTTGAATGTAAAGGGTATTTTTTTTTTTTTTTTTTCTGTTTCTGTCTTGAGTGTATAGTGTAGAGGGGGTTCCTGTCTTGAGTGTAGGCCTGGAGATTTTCCTTATATGGTACAAACCAGCAATGAATTAAGAGGTCTGTTTTCTCCAAGATCTAGTGTTTTGTACTGGGAGAACACTTTTAAAAAGTATCTATTCCACTGTAGTGCCAAAGTACAAATTTATTTGGATTTATTTTTTGCCATCTTATTTTTTGCCATATTTCTTTTTCTATGTTATGCTTCTTTCCCACCTTTATCTCTCCTCCTGTCTTTTGATATCAGCTGGGTTTTCTATTTAATCATATATTTTTCCCTTTACTGATTTGGAATGTGAATGTTACAAGTAGTTTTGATTATCCTTAAACATGTAAAAATGCTACCTTCTTTCCAAACAACACAAAGGTATTGAAAAAACATTAATTCTAATTAAATTCCACAAGTTCTTTATTGAATCTCCACATTGGGTATTATTAGTATTTTATATAGTCAATGTTTGTTTAGATTTGCCCAAACGTTTATCTTTTTTGATGGGACATGGTGGGAGCTTACCTTTTTTCTTGTGTGTCAGATGTTTTCTTCTAGGTAAAATTCTTTATACTTTCTGAAATTATGTCCTTAGAGCTTTAGATTTAGAACTGACATCTCTTGAGCTGTTCTAAGATAATATCTTTTCCTTTGGAGATGTGCAGTTTTTATTATATGCCTAGCTGTAGATTTATCATGCATTTAGGTTTATTCTGAATCTGCAGATTTGTGTCTTCCATCAAATCTGGATTGTTTTCAATATTAAAAAACTTCTATTTTAAAATCTGTATATAGAAAGGTACATAAACATAAATGGACATGTTAATGAGTAATAGTAACAACTGTGTAACTATACAAGTCAAGAAATAAAACATATCAAGTAATCAGGAAGTCCAGAGTTTTCTTTGGGGTTTCATTACGTAGGCATGATTTATCTTTACTGTGTGATTGAACTTAATCTCCAGCTTCCCTCCTCTACCTGGACATCAGGCTGGCTCAAAGTCTCAACACCCTAATCATGGTTATTTTTTTGACATGAACTACCTCCATCCTAAATCATTTTGTTAGCATTAGCTGTCTAGGGCCCACTGTGGGTCACATCATTAGCATACACTTTCAGGGCTTACCATGAATAATGAAGGCACTCCTGTTGTTTAGGAAATTCCATGGGTTTTAGGAGCTCGGTGTCTAGGAACGCTGAACGAAGACCAGACCGATTGTACTACAGTATCTTTTTTTTTTTGAGATGGAGTCTCACTCTGTTGCCCAGGCTGGAGTGCAGTGGTGTGGTCTTGACTCACCACGACCTCCATCTCCCGGGTTCAAGTGATTCTCCTGCCTCAGCCCCCTGAGTAGCTGGGATTACAGGCAGCTACCACCACGCCTAGATAATTTTTGTAGTTTTAGTAGAGATGACATTTCACCATGTTGGTCAGGCTGATATTGAACTCCTGACCTCGTGATCTGCCCACCTCAGCCTCCCAAAGTGCTGAGTTTACAGGCGTGAGTCACTGCCCCGGCCCTACTATAGAATCTTACAAGTTTTGAGATGTCTTATGGTCCCCAAAGTGATCTACTTTAGTAAATATACGTATGACTTGACTGACAATGTGGTTATGCTCAGACAAGGCCATTCTAAATTGAAAATATCATGAGTTAAATACATTTAATACATCTATGAAACATCATAGCTTAGCTAGGCCTACCTCAGACATGCTCAGAACAACTCACTGGCCTACAGTTGGGCAAAATCATCTAACACGAAGCCTGTTTACAGAGCCTGGACCAGGTGGGGTGGTTCATGCTTGTAATCCTAGCACTTTGGAAGACCGAGGTGGGTGGATTGCCTGAGCTCAGGAGTTCGAGACCAACCTGGGCAACATGGTGAAACCCCATGTCTACTAAAATACAAAAAGTTGGCATGGTGGCACGTGCCTGTAATCTCACCTACTCAGGAGGCTGAGACAGGAGAATCGCCTGAACCTGGGAGGCAGAGGTTGCAGTGAACCAAGATCACGCCATTGCACTCCAGCCCGAGTGACAGAGCAAGACTCCATCTCAAATAAAACAAAACAAAAATAAAGCCTGTTTTATAATAAAATGTTGAATATCTCATGTATCGTGCTGCATTTCAGTCACTGAATAGAATTAACAGCAAATAGTACTGGAGAAAAAATTAGTACACTTGAAGACACAGCAATAAATTATTCAGAAGGAAACAGAAAAAAAATAAACAGAGCATCTGTGAGCTATGAGACAGCTTCAAGCAGGCTAATATATGTCTCTTCTTTTTTTTTTTTTTTTTTTTTTTTGACAGTTTTGCTCTTGTTGCCCAGGCTGGAGTGCAATGGCATGATCTCGGCTCACCACAACCTCCACCTTCCCGGGTGCAAGTGATACTCCTGCCTCAGCTACCCAAGTAGCTGGAATTACAGGCATGCACCACCAGGCCCGGCTAATTTTTTGTATTTTTAGTAGAGATGGGGTTTCTCCTTGTTAGTCAGGCTGGTCTCGAACTCCTGACCTCAGGTGATCCGTCCACCTCGGCCTCCCAAAGTGCTGGGATTACAGATGTGAGCCACCGCGCCTGGTCAATGTATGTCTTATTCAAGTCCCCAAAGAAGAGAAGAGTGTGGGAGATGTAAAAAATATTTGAAGAAACAATGGAGAAATTTTTCCAAATTTGAGGATAACTATTAACCCACAGGTCCAAAGAGCTTGGCAAATCCCAAGTACAATAAACATGAAGAAAACTATACCAAGGAATATCCTAATCAGAGCTCTTAAAACCAGTGATAAACACCATCCCTTCAAAAAGACATACTATTAGAGAAAAACAAGCAAAACCAACAATTTTGAAAACATTGGAAGCCAGAAGACAGTGGTCTAACATCCTCAAATGAAGTAAAGAAATAGGGGAAAAGTCTGTTAACTTAGAATTCCAAACCCAGCAAAAATATCTTTTTTAAAAAAAGTAAAATAAGAACATAAGGCATACATATTGAAAGAACTCATGCCCAGTAGACCTACAGTACCTATAAAATTAGAGGAAGTCCAACAGGCAGGAAGAGCACACCAGATGGAAATACAGATCTATATACAGAAATGAGGAGCACTAGAAATGTAGGTATATTTAAAAGCTTTTTTTGTTTCTTATTTCCAAGTGTCTTTTTAAAAGTTGGCTATATAAAACAAAAATAAAAATTATTAAAAATACATTGGAGGGTTACAATGTATGTAGGAGTAAAAGGTAACAATAGTACAAAGGCCAGGACGGGAAGTATGTAATTTTAAGTATATAAATGGTAATATATTATTGTAAGGCCCTTAAACTAAACATGAAGTGGTGGGTTACAGCTTGAAGACAGCTTGAAGACAGACTGTGTGTTAGAGATGTATCATATAAACCTTAAAATAACCACTGAAATAGCAAAATAAGTTTTAATAAATAAGATAATAAAGTCAAGCTGCATATTCTGTATTAGTAAAGCTTAATTTTCTGAAAAAATAAATATAAATATAAGTTGTACTACTTTATTTCCACACTCTAGTGGAACTTCTTTGCTTTTTTTACTATAGATACTGGAATACCTTTCCAGATGCCTTTGCAGCCAGATGTGAACAGTGTTCCATTTCTGGCTAATGAGATGTAAGCATCTTTGTTGTTCATCTCTATCATTTTGTCATTTCAAAAATGTTAAATAAATGGAAGAATGCACTATTTAACCTTATGAGATTGGCTTTTTCATTATTATTCCCCTGAGATGATTCCAGTTGTTGTGTGCATCGATAGTTTGTTCCTTTTTATTACTTAGTAGTATTCTGTGTATGGATTTCCACAGTTTAACTCTTCACCCATGTGGGTTGTTTGAAGTTTTTGGCTATTTGGAATAAAGCTACTATCAACATTTGTGTACATGTTTTTGTGTAAATGCTTTCATTTCTATGGGATGAAGAGTACAATTGCTGGGTTGTACAGTAAGTATTTGTTTGATTTGCAAGACACTGCCACACTTTTCCAGAGAGGCAGTTACCGTTTCACATTTCCAGGTGTAATGTATGAGTGATCCATTTTCTCCAAATTCTTGCCACCACCTGATGTTATCACTATTTAAAAAAAACTTAGCTATTCTGGTAAGCTTGTACTGATATGTTACTTTACCTAATGGCCAATGATGCTGAACATCTTTTGATATGGATATCTTAGTGAAATGTCCATGTCTTTGTCCCTAATTAGATTATTTCTTATACAGTTGAGTTTTGAAAGCTCTTTATATATTTTAGTTACAAGTACTTTGTTGGAAATGTCTTGCAAATAGTTTTGTTCCAGTCTATCACTTATCTTTCCATCTTCCTCTCAGGTCTTTCACGTAGTATACCTTTTTTTTTTTAAACTTTGATTAAGGTCAATTTGTCATTTTTTTCTGTTAAGAATCATGATTTGGTGTCAAGTGTAATATCTCTGCCTAGTTGTAGGTTCTGAAAATTTTATCTTGTGTTTTTCTTCTAAATATTTTATAGTTTTATATTGTGCATATAACTCCATATTCCATTTTAAGTAAATTTTTGTACTTAGCGTAAGGTTAGATCAAGGCCTATGAATGTCCAGCTGCTCCAACACCATTTGCTGAAAGGCTGTTCCACTGAATTGTTTTTAAACCTTTGTCACCCATCAAAGGTGATTTAATATACTCACGAGAACAGTTTATTTTTACCCATTCCAATGCTCTTTTCTTTCTGAAGACCTCTGGATCCTATTTAATCTTCATTTTTAGCAGGCAGTCCTGCTGTTCAGGTGTAGTATGAGAACTGGGTGGATGTGTTGGTTCAGCCTTCCATTGAGCCCTGCCGTCACCACTCTGGCAAAAGTAGAGCACAGACTGCCTCTCATTGCAGATGGGTGAGGTGGCAGTTCAGCTCCCCTTCTGGCCCTGCTGACATCCTCCTGGCAAAGGGGGGCACTGATTTGCACATCCTTTTTGCTTCCCAGTGGGACTGGAAGCTTACCTCCCCGATGGAACCTGATGACACAGGGGAGGTGACAAGGAAGTGGAGTGCTGCCTAGGCCCGTGTCCTACCTCTTTGTTTCACCTTGTTGATACCCAGGTGGGAATGGAGGCTCAGATCCCTGCTGAACCCTGCTAACACCAGAGAGGGTATATTGTTTCCAATGGAAACTGTAACAAATTTCCACAAATTTAGTGGCTTAAAAAAACAAATATTTTGTCTCATAACTCTGGAGGCCAGAAGTCTGAAAGCAGGGCCACACTCCTTCTGAAAGCTCTAGGGGAGAATCCTTTTTCACTTCTTTCAGTTTCTGGTGGCTCCAAGTGTTCCTGGGCTGTGGCTGTAAAACTCCAGTGTCTACCTCTGTCTTCACATGGCTTTCTCCTGTTCTCCATGTCTCTATCCTCTATATATCTCTTATAAGGACATTTGTTTTTGGATTTAGGGCCACCAGGATAATCCAGGGTGATCTCATCTTGAGGTCTTTAATTATCTTTGCAAAGACCCTTTTTCCAAATTAGTTCACATTCACAAGTTCCAGGGATGTGACATGGACATTTTTTTTTGGTGGGTCACTGTTCCCACTACACCCTGATGGAGGGTGGGGATGGAGGCTTAGCATCCTGCTGGGCCTTGGTGACTCCAGGGGTGGGAGTAGGGGTGGGAGAGGGTAGTGAAGCTCCCTGGTCACTAGTCTTTCTTTGCACTACCTAGTTGCTATGGGTTGAATGTCCCTCTGCTTTTATGAATGGATTAATGTTACTATCACAGGAGTGGTTTTGTTATAAAAGTGAGCTCTCTCTTGCTTTTACCCTCATGCCATGTGATGCCCTCCACCATGTTATGATGTAGCAAGAAGGCCCTCACCAGATGTCGGTACCAGGCTCTTGGACTTCTCAGTCTCCAGAATTGTGAACTAAATAAACTTATTTTCTTTATAATTATTCAACCTGTGGTATTCTGTTGTAGCCACAGAACATGGACTAAGACATTGGTTAAGTCTCGTTGCTGCCAGCTGGGGGTGGAAGCTGTCTTTGTCACTGGACTTCACTTATACTACCTATATTACCTCCTGCTTCTGCTGAGTGGAAGACAGAAAATCAGCTCCCTGCTTGGTCAGTCTACATCACCTGAAAGGGCAATCAGTGCTGCCTACATCTGCCAGGTAGAAGATGGGAGATTAGCTCCCTGCTCAGCTTTGCAGACACCATAGGATAGGGGTGTGTCAGGGCACTCCCATCTGCTTCTGTGGGATGGGGTTGGGTAGGATGGAAAAGTATCTCCTTGCTCTGCCACACTGAAACCGTGGGGGTGGCTTGTAGGTTGATGCTTGGCTGGTGTAGGGTGGGCATTATAAAAAAGTGTTTTTGTTCTGTTAGGTGCCTGGTCCTATGACTAGGAGGAGAAGGCTTTTCATGCATGCAGTTGTGTGTGTGTGTGTGTGTGTGTGTGTGTGTGTGTCTTTCCCACCTGGGATATGTGGGGGGAAATAAGGAAACCCAGAGAACTCACTGAATGTCATTCCTTAAGTCCCAACGTCCATAGATAGCTTGCTGCATTCTTTCCACCTATGCTTGAGTTTTCCTATGCTTGTTTGTTGTGTTATGTGCAGGGTCTTTAAGTTTTAAGAGGAAAAACTTGGGAGGAATGGGCTATTGCATCTTGGCCACACCAGAAATTGTTTGATGACTCATTCCATTTAAAATTCTAAATGTCATTGGTCATACATTTTAGTGGAATTCTTTTCGATTTTTATGTTCATTTTCCCTACAATTCTCAATTTAAGCAGTAAGTGAAAGAAAAACAATTTAAAATATATTTTAACCTTTAGTTAATGCTGACTTCTGACTGCATCTGCTTTCTTATTGGTTCTTATACAGAGGATTTTACAGGGACAAAAGCAAAAGATGAAAATATGCTAATAACACTTGTTATTTAACATCATTCTTACGTGAGATTAAAAACTGTATTTAATGCCATATTCTTGCACAACTATGAGTTCTTATTTTTATGAACTATCTTCAGCAATGTGTACAAGAATACTGTTTAGAATAGTTTAACAGTATTATTTATGCATGTTGACTTAGAAGTAAACTGCAATAACTACTACACATGATTTTATAGCAGAATGGCCTCATTTCTTCTTTTGGTATCATGAATGACTATTATGACGAAATCCACGTCCTGATGGAGTTTTGTGTGCCTTTATTCCATCTTTTGCATTGAGGATGAAGTTTACTAAGTTGGAAGGCATGGTTTTTTCAATTATTGATGGTGACAATTTTCCTCTCATTTCTGTCTGGACAAACATCACTAGTTTGGAATATGCTGGGTTTCTGTAAGCAAAAGAAGAGTTAAAAAAAGACAAGAAATTTTTAGATTTACCTACTGAATTTACAGGTTTTTGGAGAGCAGGATTCTTATTCACCATTGACATACTTAAAAATTGTACTTAAAAATATTAAGTGGCTAGAATATTTCTTAAAATCTTCAGTTTTAGGCACCCTTTCCTTTTTGTTATTTTACTGACTTTTAAAAATTCTAACAGTAATGTATGCTTATTATGAAAATTTAAACAATATAAATTTTTCATAATTAAAGAAAAATTTCCCTCCCTTATTTCCCTTCTCCTGTTTCCCAGAGATAATCACTGTATATAGTTTTAATTGTTATCTTTTCAGGTGACTGTCTATATATATATATGTGTGTATATATATATATACACACACATATATACAAAGACAGCATACATATGTACATCAATGAATATGTACCCCACATATATAAATAGAGTTTTATTTTTTTAATGGAGACATTTTTCTGCAACTAGTTTTATTTTTATCTTATGAACTTCCTTCTGTGTCTGTACATACAGATCTACTTAACTGTTTTTCATGGCTACAGACAGTATTTCTATTCTATTTAACAGTCCTTTTATTGACTATCATTTAGGTTGTTTCTCACTTTTGGCTACTGTAAGTAAAGCTGCAATAAAATATCTTTGTAATGTATCCATTTATGCTTTTTTTTTTTTTTTGAGACACAGTCTTACTCTGTTGCCCAGGCTGGAGTGCAGGGTCGTGATTATAGTTCACTGCAGCCTCCAACTCCTGAGTTTAAGCGATTCTCCAGCCTCAGCTTTCTGAGTGGCTGGGACTACAAGCATGCCCAATCATGCCTGGCTAGATTTTAAAAATTTTTTAAAGAGACAGGGTCTCATTATGTTGCCAAGGCTAGTCTCAAGCTCCTGGCCTCAAGCGATCCTCTCACTTCGGCCTCCCAAAATGCTGGGATTTCTGGTGCGACCCACCTCACCCAGCCCCATTTACACTTTTATAAATCCTTATAATTTCTAGGTCAAAGGTTTGTGCATTAAGCTTTTTGACATGTTAATTCCAAACTGCACTCTAAGTGGTATTTTATATTCTAGCCCACTGATCTTCACACTGGGGTAGGAAAGGATGAATACTTTTAAGAGAATAAGTTTTCAAATCTCTAACTTCCATATGCATTTTTTCCTTATCTGATGTGTAAATAAATATGTCTCTGATGGAGATGTGGGCTTTTTCTTTCCTATCGGCCTGTTCAAAATCGCCCTTCTCTTGCTTTATACAACAAAGGCATACCTGTTATCCACACTAAATAGTACTATGGTGCTTTACCTTGGTATGTAAAAATCTTTGAGATGCTAAAGGGAAAATCTGATTAGAAGCGGGTTGAGAAAAAAATATTTTCCAAGTCATGCCATTTTTTTTTTCAGTAAAACTGAAGGATCTAATTGAGCGGTCAGCTACAGGTCTTTTTTTTTTTTCTTTTGAGACAGAGTCTTACTCTGTCACCCAGGCTGGAGTGCCGTGGCATGATCTGGGATCACTGCAAGCTCCGTCTCCCGGGTTCAAACGATTCTCCTGCTTCAGCCTCTCGAGTAGCTGGGACTACAGGCATGCGCCACCATGCCTGGCTAATTTTTGTATTTTTGGTAGAGACGGGGTTTCACCATGTTGACCAGGTTGATCTTGAACTCCTGACCTCAGGTGATCCACGCACCTCAGCCTCCCAAAGTGCTGGGATTATAAGTGAGAGCCACCATGCCTGGCCAGGTCTTTTTTTAATGATAAATAGTTTTTGATGATAGGTCACTACATAATTTATGGTATATAATTCATAAATTTTTATATAAAAATAAAAAATATTTTTATATAACTGAAATTTATTTTTATTTATTATTATTAAATCAGAAATTATTTAATTGACAGTGCTGGAATTATACTCTCCATTTTAACACATTTATGTTAATAAATTTTCTTCAGTTTTCTTAAAATGAAAGCAGTAGTAGACTTGATACTGAATGCTGTCTTATTTTATCAGTAATATACACCCACAGTTAAATGAAATGAGTGTAATGGTTAAAAGCGTGGACTCAGGAACTAGTCTGCCTTGGTTTGAAACTGAGCTTTGCTATTACCTATATATAACCTTCAGATAATCTCTTTGGGCTTCCACTTTCTTTCCTGCCCATTGGGCACAGTCATACTACCTACTTTATGGGGTTGCTTTGAAGATCAAATGAGTCAATATATGCAAATTGTTTATAACAGTGCCTAGCACATAGTAAGTGCTATTTCAGTTTTGCTAATAATAAAATATGTGTTTCTAATAACAGTTTGCATTATGTTTAATATTTATATATAAACATTTTAAATTTTGATCAATATGTAATGATAACTTAATCCAGAAGGCATATATATATTTGTAATTGTTAGACAGTAGAGTTATGGGAAGTAAAACAAATTTTAAAACTTTAAACACATGTCATTTTTGCAAAGAGTTAGGATGACTATGAAATAATTCAAACCATAAAATATATTCTATTAGAATAAAATTATATGAGGGGAAAAATAAAAATGTGAGTTCAAGGAGGAAAGGAATGATGTAAATTTTCTGACTGTTAAAATTGTATTTATTTTAAAGTGGATAATTTAATGGTGGGTTTCAAGTTATAGTATTTATAATCTACTGAATATGTTTATAAGGATGATATAACCATTTTTTTAAAAAAGTCAATGTTTAGCACATGCTAGGAATTGTACTTTTCATCAGTGTAATTTACTTTTCATCAGTGTAATCCCTATGAAAAACTTTAATGTCAACTTAAAAATGTGCAAGGGAGAATATAGTTGTATAAAATTTTCAAGGAAGACTACCGTTCCAACAAATACTGTGAGTGTCCATTTTCTTACACTTTTCTCCATGCAAGGTTTAGACTATTTTTACAGTGCCTCAAATGGCTAGATTGAGAACAGAGTAGTTCCCTCTTATCCTCTGTTTCACTTTCTGCAGTTTCATTTACCTAAGGTCAACCCATTCCAGAAATAAGAAAAATTCATAAGCCTTAAATTGCACATTGTTCTGAGTAGTGTGATGAAATCTTACACCATCCTGCTCTGTCCCACCCAGGATGTGAAATCATCCCTTTACCAGCGTATTCAGTCTGTATAGGCCACCCACCCATTAGTCACTTAGTAACCTCCTTGATTATGAGATCAAAAAACCATGGTGTATACATAGGGTTTGGTACTATCCATGGGTTTAGACATTTACTTGGGGTCATGGAACATATCTCCATGGATAAATGGGAACTGCTGTCCTTACTAGTAGTTCGTATGGTCTTAAATCTTTCTTTGTGTTTACAATGGTTTTACACACATAAGAAAGCCTTTCTAATATTTACTGGAGTGCACTTCTGCATTGACAAGGTGCAAGAAGGGGACTTGGCCAGTGAAGCATGCTTTAAGGTGTAAAATTTTCCAACTATAGTCCATGCCAGCGGTTGATTACCTTGCTGAATTGGTGTAATTACCCTTCATTTGTTTTGTTTTCTCTTGCTATGGAGAATAAAATCTTGGCCATAGATTCAAAATTGACAAATGGGTAGAAAGACCACACATTGTTGTTATTATCTATATCAACAATCCTGTACATTAACGTGAATAATTGTGAGGTTTTTTAGTTTTCCAGTTCAGTAGAGGAAATGTTAAGGAATACAGGTCCAAAATTTAATTTCATTTGGGCTTCATTCACATACATTTTTTTTCTTGTACTGAAACACTTATATCTAACCAATGCATCTGTTTTCATGTGCCAATATCTTTTACTTAATAAAAAAAATCATTTAGCAAACATTAAAACTTAAGGAACTTATGAAATGATATACATTGAATTAGAGTATATGCTTTTACAAAATATGTATATTTTATGCTGCCGTTTTATCCCAAGGCCACCTTTAGGCAGTGACTCATCTCTGATTTCTTCAGCTTTTCTTTTATCTGAATGTACCTACTGGATCTCATTTTGCAGGCATCTGCTCTTAGTAAGTAGTCCATTGGGAAGAATTCATTCAAAGTAAAGCATTCATTACTGATAAATGTGTGTTATAATTCTAGGAAAGTTTATTTTTAATTCATAAAAGTTCCTTAATAATTTACAGAAATGACTCTAATGGAGAAATAGAAAACATCAAGGAAGCTTAACTGCTGGGAATGTTTGTGTGTGTTTGATTGTTCTCAGAAACCTCAGATCATACTTTATAGGGAAGTATCCATTCTGATTATACTTAAAATGAAAATGATTATATGACGTTATTTTAAAAATCATATTTAGGGGTAGTTTTTTTTTTCCCCCAACAGAATATGCTGGTACATATTTCTACTGATGAGCTAGGAATCTTGAACTAAATCACAAGTTGAACTAAAAAACCTGTTAAAATAAATAAGTGCAAATAACACTTACTCTTTCATTGGTGAACATACAAAGCCACAAGGATGGTTATAACCACGGATATAATTTGAAGATGGAGGATATTCTGGAAAATCCACACTTTTAGCTAAGAGATTTTAAAAAATTAAAATGAAACCTATTTCACAAAGAGGAAAAATTATTTCCAGCAGCATATTTTTAAAAATATATAATATAGCATTTAAGTTGGTTAATAGCATTAACGTTAGTTTTATATATGTGAATGTTTATTTGCACATATGAAGCCAAAATTGAGAAAATACCAGTATCAGCACTATTGTCTTCATAAATTTTTTCCTGCTAGTATTTCTAAAGATGCTGTCAACTTCTGTATACAAGAAAAATGGTTAAAAGTATCACTGAACTATTTTCTGAGATTTGAAGCAAAAGATAGCTCAAATCTCAGAAAATAGTTAATGCCTATAACTAACTTAAATCTCACTGGGTTTGAGTGAAGACCGTTAACTGGCTTTGGGTGAAAACTGTTCTGCTAGGGTCCTGGGTTCATAGATTTTTGTGTTAATCATGTTTTTTTTTTTTTTTAAGTAAAATATTTGAAGTGGTTAGATGGTCTGTCAATAACGATATTTTAAAATGCTCCCCTCTGCAATTCCCTGTAACTAACTTCAAACTCTAACTGAAAATCAGTAGAGTTTATTTTAGAATTATGCAACATATTATCTGTATTCTATGTGAATGCAGAGGGGGTTGGTTTATTATTTAATTTATGATAATATATATACTCTTTCTAAAAATATTTTAAAACATATATTTGTTTATTCTGTGCAACTGAATCCTGCTCTTATCAGAGAAGATGGATTTTCTGATATGATTTTAACATAAGCAAATCAATTCCATGGGAAATACAATGTAAAACACTAACTTGGGAGACTAGAATTGTTGAATAAATTTTCCATTTTTATGACTTATATCATTATCTTGACAGAGCCTATAATAGTACTGCCAGAAGTGATGTTATTATAAAAGATTTTTTCTCTGTTTGAAATATGGAAATTCTGCTTGTCTTCTTTTAAAAAAAATCTGTTGTAGTCTACAAACAGGTATGGGTCTTTTATGAAGCATATGGTGTGGTAGTTAGCACTTATTTTGGAAAATCAGAAAGAACTGAGTTTTAATTCTGGGTTACCTGCTTATTAGCTATGTAACTTAATTTCTTAACTGCTGAATTTCCATGAACTTCAGTTTCCTCACTAGTGAGATAATGCAAGCAAAATATTTAGCTTATAGCAAGGTACAGGGTAGGATAAAAAAAGGAATGTTAAGAAAACTGTGAGTACTGATCGAAAATTCATTCAATGGAAACTTTTAAAGCAAATTCAATAGTGATTTGTGCACCACGTGGTTGATTACCTCTAGTTGTTGATTTTAATCTCTACTTCTTTTTTAGCTTCCCTCTGATCACTAATAATTATATAGAAATGGTCTGCTTTCAAAATGTGGAAAATAACAGATGTATGATCTGTTTAGACAGATTATTTTATGTTGTAGGCCATGAATACATTATATGTGCCCTCATTTCAAAAATGAGACAACTAAACATATATGAACATTATGAACATCAGCCCTTAGTGGTATGGTGAAGAAAGAGCTAACTGGATTTGAATGAGTGCTACGACACAGTCTGGACTCTGAAAAGTAGAGTACTAAAGACATCTCGAAGGAACTGAAATCTTGCTAGGAAATAATAGTTAACAAAATGTAATTGTCCTTGGTCCCAAGTAGGAATAGTGAAATTAATTCAAATTATAGAGAAAAACGGGCTCTATGCCACTGTGCTACCAAAGTTCCTTCACCATGAGTTATCTTAAGTTATCTGAGTCCATAGATCCTCATGGTATGGAATGGTATGTTTTGATCATAATGCAAGTTAGAAAATTACACATTTGCATTTTACAGAGTGACACATTTGGAAGTGGGGATAGGGATATATCAAAACCTGCAGTTTCTAAAAGAAATAAAAGCACATTTATGTAAAGAGCCATCTAGTGGAAATTTCTTTAACAGTTTTATCAGTTACTGGATATGCTCATTATAAGCAATTCAAATATAAAATTATATCTAACAATTTTGTTTCTTCGTATTTTAAAAAGGTATACTTGAAGTTTTAGGCTACAAGTATCTATCTATATTCACTGCTACATGATATATGCTACAAAAGTCTAAGAGATGTTGTAAACATTGACCATTATGTAAATGGCACGTTCGGAGTGTCACTAGGCATATCTACATGATATGTGTACTTGTTGATCCCACTGAGTAAACTTAAAAAAGAAATAATTATAAATATAATTTATTTGAAGCTGTGAATAAAGGGAAAACATTTATTAATGGTTCATAGTAATTCCAAGATATGGGCAAAATGCTTCAACTTACAACTGATAATGTTCATATTTCCTTCATAGCGCTTGATGTACACTAAGTCGATAAAGTCTCGAGGGGAAATGGAGCCCATGGCAAAACTTTGTGTAATGGTATGACATATGAATGTGTCCTGCAACAAATCAAACCATAAAGAAAACAACCATTATTTAATATCTATTCTCTGCATTGTTTCCCTCCCAAACTTTATTGCATATGATTGACCTCCATTTGGAAAAAGCAGGGCTTTGAAATTTTAAGACCTCATCACCAAATCAGCTTGGATTTTGAGTGTTAAAGGAGCATTAAAACTAGGAGTGTAGAAAATTCAAGAAGCAATCTTGAGATCATCTACTGTTTCCATTTTTAGATGGAGAAATTGAAGCCTAACAGATTAAATCACATTCACAAACTAGAGATAAGTAAAGAAATAGAACTCAGGTTTCCTGATTCCCCATATAGCACTATTTCTGCTACTCCACATAGGTTAAGTAATATATTCTGAAAAATACATTGATGTAGCACCCTGTGGTGTAAGGTCTAAAATTAAAGACCAATGTTGGTCTTGAATGGCCTAACTACACATTCCTTTCCCTCTTCATTCTTGCAGATAAGATCCCCTAGCCAAACAATCCTCCTTCTCAATAGGACCAGCACGGTTACTGTTTATCCCTGTTTAGTGGTCTCAGTTCCCTGCTGGCCAATGGAATCATTCAAACAAGACAATCACATTCTTCTGCAGGAACTGGGGCTCACCCTACCCTGTTGACACAAAGGCTGCCTCCCACAGCCCCTAGGTGTTCACTCTGTTCCCATGTTGCCCTGTGTTGCATAGTTTGTTCTCCCTTCTTGGTCTGTGATCAATGATTAATAAACTTCAGTCTACCTCACTTGTCCATTGGTGGGTATTATGTGTTTGACCATCCCCATAACCCTAGAGTGGGACTCTCTCCCTCACCAGTAGGTTGAAGAAGAGGCAGTTAAGACACATCCTTGAACAGGCATGGTGGCACATGCCTGTAATTCCAGCTACTTGGGAGGCTTAGGTAGGATGATCGCTTGAGCCCAGGAGTTCGAGGCTAGAGTGAGATTTGATCACAACACTGCACACTAGCCTGGGCAACAGAGTGAGACCCTATCTCTAAAAAGAATAATAATTATAAAAATAAATAAGTAAATAAAACATACTCCTGGAGATGAATACTATAAATCTTTACAGAAAGGGAAAATAATTCTAATTTAGAATTAGGAGACCAGGTACAAGTCCTGGTTCTACCACATATTGGCTGCATTATCCTTGAGTAAGTCACAAAATCTCTCTGAATTTGTTTTCAGGTTTTTGGATGTCACATCTAGTATTCTTTCTATTATACCATATGAATTGAAACAACAATAGAAATATCTGAAGTGCTAATCGAACTGTATGATTAGTATTATAAAACGATGAATGAAATAGTTAAATTTTTGGATTTTCATTTGTGATGCCCAGTGGTTCTCAAATTGAATGTTCAAATCCCAAGAAGATCATGGACATGTGTTTTTTGTGGATAGGCACTTCCTCTCTACAAAATAAAACTGATTTACAAGATGAAGATCAAGGACTTTCTGCAAGATGAAACAGATTTACCTTCATGGGCTTTTCTACAACTCTTCTCTCCTAGATTTTAAGATGAGTTTAATAAAAGTAGGTAAAATTACGGAGTTCTAAATAAATGATAACTTGATGGCAGATATGTGGGACATTTATTTATTTATTTACTTATTTTTGTTTGATAAATGAAATACAGGTTGGAGACTTAAAGAACTAAAGGCCTAGTGATCTGAAATTTTACAAATGCAATCATTTGTGAAAATCATAAAAGTTAGTTTTATTCCATCATTCACATTTCTCATCTCTTTTAAATAAAGCTACTATTAGCCAAAAATCTAGGACTCATTTTTAAAAACAGCTTGAGTATAATATACATACATGAATTCACCTATTTTAAATATATAGTTCAATTAATTTCCCAAAGGAAATTTATTTGTGCAATTTCACCACAATCCAGTTTTAGAAGACTTATCTGATTCCTCTCTCCCTGCATCAGTAAGCCCTACTGACTCTATCTCTGTATCTTTGGGTTTCCTGACTTACCTCCCTCTCCATGTCTACAACCCTAGCACAAGCCACCATGATGTCTCATTTAGATTACTCTCATAGCCTCATAACTGTTTTTGCTTATTTCATTTTTACCCCCTTGTAATCCATGCTTCTTTCAGCAGCTGTCTCTTAAAAGTATAAATCAAATCAGTCACTTCCCTGCTTAAAACACACCAATGGCTTCCCACTGAATGTATAGCAAAACTTCTCCCCCTGACCTTTGATACTTTAGCAGAATCTGATCCCAGCCTAACCTCTCACCTCTTAACAACTCTTCTCCTTGCTTTGTGTGGTCAAACCCCACAGATCTTGTTTATCTCCTGATTAAACACTGCCAAACTCTTTCCACCTCAAAGCCTCTGTATTTGCTTTCCCCTGTGTCTGCTACTCTCTCCCAGATCTTTGCATGTCTATCTCCCCAGCCTCCATTTGGTTACCCAGGTTTCTAATGTCTCTCACTCAGAGAGGCCTTTCCCAATTCTCTAGCTATAAATTAACTTCTCCTGGTTATTGCCTATACTATTATCCTTCATAACACTTATTCTTACCAATCCTAGCCTTCATTATCCGATAAGTTTTAAAAAATTGTTTGTTTATTATGTCTCTTCTGATGAGAATATAAGTTTTGTGAAAGCAGGGACAATTTCTGTCTTCTTCCCTTATGTGTCCCTAGTGAACTGAAACAGTATGGAGTTCACAATAGCTGCTCAAAAAGTATTTGTGAAGTGTGAAATATTTGTGAAGTGAATTAATTATTCAAAAGAACATAAACATCAGTCTGGGAGAGTTTGGAACAAAGTCAGGATTCCCCCAGAAACAGGTTTCCTAAGACGGAGAAAACACAAACAACTGGAATGGACATATTACTGGAAGAGAGGAGAATCATCCCTCCATCCCTCCAGTTGGTTATTTATTTATTTATTTGTTTTTGAGATGGGGTTTCATTCTTGTTGCCCAAGTTGGAGTGTGATGGTATGATCTTGGCTCACTGCAATCTCCGCCTCCTGAGTTCAAGCGATTCTCCTGCCTCAGCCTCCCAAATAGCTGGGGTCACAGGCACATGTCACCACGCCTGGCTAATTTTTTGTATTTTTAGTAGAATCAGGGTCACCATGTTAGCTAGGCTGGTCTTGAACTGCTGACCTCAGGTGACCCACCCGCCTCTGCCTCCCAAAGTTCTGGGATTACAGGTGTTAGCCACTGCACTCAGTCCCAGGTGGTTATTTTTACAATGGCTTAATAAATAAATGAGATATCTATAGTGTGCTGGACCAAAGTTTGGAATCACTTATCCCACTTCTTCATCCTTGTTTCTACTTGTGATATGATTTGAATTTGTGTCCATGTTGAATTGGAGGATCAGCCTGGTGGGAGGTGATTGGATCATGGGGCAGACTTCCCAATTGCTGTTCTCATGAATGAGTGAGTTCTCATGAGATCTGATGGTTTAAAAGTGTGTGGTACCTCCCCCTTAGTTCCCTCTCTCTCCTGTTCTGCCATGGTAACAGAAGAATTACCTGTTACCTCATGCCAAGGTGTTCCCCTTCACCTTCTGCCATGATTGTAAATTTCCTGAGGCCTCCCAGTCATGCTTCCTGTGAAGCCTATAGAACTGTGGGTCAGCCAGGCGCAGTGGCTCATGCCTGTATTCCCAGCACTTTGGGAGGCCGAGGCGGATGGATCACGAGGTCAGGAGATCAAGACCATCCTGGCTAGCATGATTAAACTCCGTCTCTACTAAAAATACACACACACACACACAAATTAGCCAGGTGTGGTGGCAGGCGCCTGTAGTCCCAGCTACTCGGGAGGCTGAGGCAGGAGAATGGCAAACCTGGGAGGTGGAGCTTGCAGTGAGACGAGACCGCCCTACTGCACTCCAGCCTGGGCAACTGAGCAAGATTCCGTCTCAGAAAAAAAAAAAAAAAAAGAACTGAATCAAGTAAACCTTTTCTCTTCATAAATTACCCAGTCTCAGGCAGTTACTTATAGCAGTGTGAAAACAGACTAATGCAACCTCTTTTTGCCATGTATCATTATTCCTGTCATTTCATTCATTTTTTCTCCTCCTGAGCTTTCATTCTGCCCTTACCTCATACTGATCCTTTCTTCTGTCTCTCTCTAAACCATACTTTCCTCTCACATTCTCTCTTCTCTCAACTTTCTACTCCAGTTACCTTTATTTTCTCTTTGTTTTTATTCTCTCTCTTTGTATCTATTTAACTGAGATAATGTATTTGAGTGTTCCTAAACTTCAACCTTCTATATAATGTTATTTCCTTACTTTATCTTTACTGATGTGGTTTGGTTCTGTGTCCCCAACCAAATCCCACCTTGAATTGTAATCCCCACATGTCAAGGGCAGGACCAGGTGGAGATAATTGGATCATAGGGGTGGTTTCCCTCCTGCTGCTTGGTGAAGAAGGTGCCTGCTTCTCCTTTGCCTTCTGTCATGACTATAAGTTTCCTGAGGCCTCCCCAGCAATGTGGAACTGTGTGTCAATTAAACATATTTCCTTTATAAATTACCCGGTCTTGGGTATTTCTTCATAGCAGTATGAGAACGGACTCATACACCTACTCTTAAACATTATATGCCATTTGTTCTTTAAGTCCTTATGGTATGTGTCTGCATTGTTCCTGTTCTCATGATAGTGAGTGAGTTCTCATGAGGTCTGATGGTTTAAAAATGTGTGGCATCTCCCCATTTGCTCCCCCTGTCTCCTGCTCTGTCATGGTAAAATGTGCTTACTTTCCCTTCACCTTCTGCCATGATTGTAAGTTTCCTAATATCTAATGTAATATGACTAAAATAAATCTACAGACTTCCCATCAATAAGGCATACTTAACCTTTGTTTTCCATGTAATGGAGGTGAATCCCTGAGTTCTGTTCCCTTATAACAAATGGCACACATTGCAAGAGAGGTTACCAGTTCAAAATGTAATAATGCATTTGCAAGCAGAATAAAGCTAATTGGAATTAAACTCTTGGAAAGCAGGGAAGTTTTAAAGCTTTTCTAAAGACTTCAAGTCAATTTGAAACTATAAAATACTGTGTCTACATAACATAGTTTTAATAAACTCAACTCACTAAGGTATAAACTAAAAATATATTAATGTTCTAAAAGTCCAGTATTAAACAACAAATTACCGAATCAATCCTGTGTACTATATCGTATACTTGCAATGATTTATCCCATGTAACTCTCTCTCCAGTTTGGTAGAGGAAATCAGATAGTTTAGCTGCTGATTCTGGAATTATCCCTTCAACACGATATCTACAGTTAACAAAATCAAGAAAATCCAAAACTTACAAAGTTTAGTCTAAGCTGAAAATATAATACTTTCAAGGCATAAAGGTAGGCTAATTTAACAAACAGCAATGAAGAAAACTTGAAGGTACTATCAGCAATTCAATACATTAATATTCAATTGGAAGTAGCAAGGTTTATTTAAATATGCATTGCAATAAATACCTTATTTCAAAATTATTTTTTCTATAAGTAGGCTATTAGTTATTAAGTTTTTGGGAAGTCAAAAGTTACAATGGGATTTTTGCATGGTGGGTTGGCACCCCTAACTCCCACATTGTTCAAGGGTCAACTGTAATGCTTTATTGAAACACAGCCACACTCATTCATTTATGTGTTAACTCTGGGTGCTCTTGTGCTATAATGACAGAGATGAGTAGTTGCAAGAGACCATATGAGTTGCAAAGCCTAAAGTATTTACTCTCTGTCCCTCTACTGAAAAACTTTGCCAACCCCTGATTTAGGGTGTCCACTCAGTGGCTAATCTTTCATTTTCCAGTCACTTTGTAAAAGTAAGAAAAGTACAAATTACAGTTATATTTATGGCTGTAAGGCAGAAATTATTTTTTTGTTCGTGAACAATTAGAAGGTTAATAGCTGCATAAAACTAACAGTAACAAAGAAACAAAGAGGACCAGCCAGAAGTTTAATAGAGAGAAGCAGGGAACATACAGCTAAAGTGACCCACTAAGAGCACACTCATCCCTGGGGTCTGGATGGCTGTGTTTATGCACAGGCTCTGCCTACTCAGTACCAATCAGGGTAAGATGTAATGCAGACTTGTAAGTATTCCCCAAGCCACATTCAGACTGATTAGCAAAGAGCTGATGCCTTACTGACTCAGGGACATAAGTATAGTACAACCTTTGATGCATCACTGACGGGAAAATAATCTATTCTATCCACTGTAAAATAAAATATACTCATAGCTGGGTCTAGAAGACTGTGTATGCTGAAGGCTGCACCCTCTGAGGAGAGACTGGTGACAAAACTTCCAAGCTACCAGTCTCTAGCTAAATCCAGAGCAAAACCACAAAACTTCCTGAATTACAAAAGCAGTCTTCAATCTACATACATATTTGACAGTAGAAGGTAAAAATTACCACAAAATGGCTTATGTTGACCAAGGAGTGATCCATGGGAAGCCAAGCTAAAAGATAACTGCAAGTAAAAAGTCAGAGCAGAGATATCAGAGGCTACAGGCTGTGGGGGAAACAGACTTCACAGAATTAGTCCAGTTAAATCACCAAACAGATAAACAAATGATCAAACTCATAACCACAAACCCAGGATGGGTGGATGGAGTCAGTATCCACAGTTGCTACAATATTTTACCTAAAACGTTGTTTTCAACAAAAAACTGTGAGTCATGCAAAGAAACATGAAAACTGTGACCTATACTTAGGAAAAACAGCAAGCAGGAGAAACTACATTTTAGGGGGCCTTATCACATAAAGATGTTGGAATTATCATGTAAAAAATTTGGATGGGTGCGGTGGCTCACTCCTGTAATTCCAGCACTTTGGGAGGTCAAGGCAGGTAGATCATGAAGTCAAGAGATCGAGACCATCCTGGCCAATATGGTGAAACCCTGTCTCTACTAAAAATACAAAAATTAGCTGGGTGTGCTGTCATGTGCCTGCAGTCTCAGCTACTTGAGAGGCTGAGGCAGGAGAATCACTTGAACCCGGGAGGCGGAGGTTGCAGTGAGGTGAGATCACGCCACTGCACTCCAGCCTGGCGACAGAGTGAGACTCTGTCTAAAAAAAAAAAAAAACTCAAAGCAATGATTGTAAACATGTTCAAAGAACTAAGGAAAGCAGGCAAAAAAAAAAAAAAAAAAAAAAAAAAAAAAAAAAAAAAGAGAAAAATTAACAGTGCCTCAGAGAAATGTGATATGCCATTAAACACATCAACATACACATTTTGAGAGTACCAGAAGGAAAGAACAGACACTGCACTCCAGCCTGGATAAGAGAGTGAGACCCGTCTCTAAAAACAAGAGAGGATAGAGAAAAAGAAAAATATGCAAAAAAATATAGAAAAAAAAATAACTAAAATTTCTACAAATTTGTAGGAAAATACTACATTCAAGAAGTTCATTGAATTCTAAGTAGTACAGGTGGAAAAACATCCACCTCCAGATATATCATAGTCAAAAACCTGAACATGAAAATAAAAATAAAGTCTTGAAAGCAGTTAAAAAAAAAGGCATTACATAGAAGGGAACCATAATAAGACTGACAGCTGGCATGTCATTAGAAACAATGGAGGTCAGAAGGAAGTAAATGACATTTAAAGAATTGAAGAAAAAAAGCTACCAAAAAAGAATTATATATCCAGCCAAGTTATCTTTCAAAAACAAAGGTTAAAAAAAGACATTCTGAGATAAAGAAAAACTGAGAGAATTTATTGGTAGTAGTCCTGCCTTACAAAAAATACTAAAGGGAAGTTCTTCAGGCGAAAGGAAGAGACACAAAATAGTAATTCAAATCCTTACAAATAAAGAGTTACAGTAACAATAGTATGTAGCTAACGTTACAAGACAGTATAATTAAATATTTCTTGCCCTTTCTTCTATTAACTGATTAAAGACAATTTCATAAAATAATATCTATAACATTTTATTGGGCTTATAACATATAGATATAATTGACAATAAACACAACAGAGGGGGATGGAAAAAAGCTGTATTTGAATAAAAAAATAACAGCAGATAGTAACTCAAATCCATAGAAACAAATGAAGAGAACCAGAAATGGTAAATAAGAAAGAACATATTTCTACAGCTATATTCCTATATAGATGTATTCTTACAGATATATATGTGTATTTAGATGGGTAAGACAGAAATATCTTTAAGGATGTTTGTATTCTCCTATTAACTTCTTTAAAATATAATATATAAAGCAATAATTATAACAATATGGTATTTGTAACATACGTAGACATAATATGAACAACAAAAAACAGCACAAAATGTTGGGGAAGGGACTGGAACTATATAGAAGTAAAGCTTTTATATCTTAGTGGAATTAAGTTTGTATACATCTGCAGTAGATTCTGATGAGTTAAAATATATATTGTAGCCCCTAGAGTTATTACTAAGAAAATAACCAAAAAATGTAGTTCAAAAAATTATTAAAGGAATTAAAGATGTTACACTTGACAAAACCTACTTAATACAAAAGAAGATAGTAAAAGAACAGAAGAACAAAATAGTCATGAGACATACAGAAAACAAAATAAATTTTTAAAATACAGGAAAAATGACAGACATAAATACAACCATATAACAATAACATTAGGTATGACTGGATATGACAGACATAAATACAACCACATAACAATAACATTAGGTGTGACTGGATTAAACAATCCAATCAGAAGGTAGAGATTGTCGACAGTATTTCTTTTAACCCCAAACAAGTTCCAACTATATGCTTGCTGTCTACAAAAGATACTCTTTAAATTCAAAGATACATATAGGTGAATGTAAAGGTTTTAAAAAGATACACCATGCAAATGGAACCATAGTGAGCTGAGGTGACTTTACTGGTATTAGATGAAGTAGACTTTAAGATAAAAACTATTAGCAGAGATAAAGAGGGATATATTATAATGATAAAAGGGTTAACCGGTTCGGAAGATGTAATAATTATAAATATATATTCATCTAATGATAGAGCCCAAATACATAAAGGGAAAATGGACATATCTCAAGGGAGAAATAGATAATTTCACAATAATAATTAGAGACCTCAATAGGTCATTTTCTTTTTTCTTTTTTGAGATGGAGTCTCCCTCTGTCACCCAGGCTGGAATGGAGGGGCGCAATTTCGGCTCACTGCAAGCTCCGCCTCCCAGGTTCAGGCCATTCTCCTGCCTCAGCCTCCCAAGCAGCTGGGACTACAGGCGCCCACCACCATGCCTGGCTAATTTTTTGTGTTTTTAGTAGAGACGGATTTCACCGTGTTAGCCAGGATGGTCTCGATCTCCTGACCTCATGATCCGCCCACCTCGGCCTCCCAAAGTGCTGGGATTACAGGCGTGAGCCACCGCGCCAGGCCCAGGTCATGTTCAATAATGAATGAAACACTCAGAAGAAAATCAGCAAGAATATCGAAGACTTGAACAACACTAGATCTAAGAGACACCTATGGAATACTCCTAAAAATAGCGGAATACACATTCTTCTCAAGTGCATCTGGTACATTCTCCAAGAGAGACCATCATTCAGGCAATGAAACAAGTCTCAAATTCAAGGATTGAAATTTTACACAGTATTTTTTTCCATCACAGTGGGATTAAATTTTAACAACAGAAATTTGGGAAATTCACAAATATGTAGAAATTAAACAAAACATTCTTAAATAACCAATAAGTCAAAGAAGAAAAATTAAGTCAAAGAAAAATTAGAGAATAATTTGAGATAAATAAAAATGAAAACCCAGCATGCCAAAACTTACAGGATGCTGCAAAAGCAGTACTTAGGGGAAAATTTATAGTTGTAAATGTCTATCTTTTTTAAAAAAAGAAGTTCTGAAATCAATAACCTAGCCTTTAATTTTAGAAAACTAGAAAAAGAAGAGCAATCTAACCCCAAAGCTAGCAGAAGGCAGAAAATAATAAGGATTACAGTAGGAAGTACTGAAATTGAGAATAGAAAAATAAGAAAATCAACAAAAACACAAGTTATGTCTCTGAAAAAGATAAACAGAATTGATAAATGTTTAGCTAGATGGACTAAGCAAAAAAGGAGAATAGACTCAACTAAAATAAAGACTGAAAGTGAGGACTACTGACACTATACAAATAAAAAGGGTTGTAAGAGAATAATGATGTGTCAACAAATTAGATAGCTTAGATGAAAGGGACAACGTCCTAGAAAAGCACAAATTACTGAAACTAATTTAAGGAGCAATAGAACATCTTAATTATAACAACACAGAGATTGAATTAGTAATCCAAATAATCCCCACAAAAAGAGTCCATGCTCAGATGGCTTCACTGGTGAATCTGACCAAACATTTAAAGAAAAATTTTTACGTAAATTCTTCACAAATATTCCAGAAAATAAAAGAGGAGGAAACATTTCCCAAACAAATTTTAGCTTCATATCAAAACCAGATAAAGACATCATAAAAAAAAAACTATACCCCAGTATCTCTTATGAATATATATGCAAAAACCTTCAAGAAAGTACTAGCCTACCAAATCTAGCAATGTATAAAAAGGATTATAAACCATGACTAAATGGGATTTATCCTAGAATGGAAGGTTGGTTTACCCTATGAATTATCAATTATTATAATACACAATTTTAATAGGCTAAATAACAAAATCACAGCATTTCAATCGATATGGAAAAAATACGACAAAATCCAACACCCATTCAGGATAAAGCATTCATAAAATGAGGGGTATAGGGAAATGTCCTCAACTTGATAAAGGGCATCTATGAAAAATTCACTGCTGCCGGGTGCAGTGTCTCAAGCCTGTAATCCCAGCACTTTGGGAGGCCGAGATGGGCAGATCACTAGGTCAAGAGATCGAGACCATCCTGGCTAACACGGTGAAACTCCGTCTCTACTAAAAATACGAAAACTTAGCTGGGTTCAGTGGCTGGTGCCTGTAGTCCCAGCTACACCAGAGGCTGAGGAAGGAGAAAGGTGTGAACCTGGGAGGCGGAGCTTGCAGTGAGCCGAGATTGCACCACTGCACTCCAGCCTGGGCGACAGAGCAAGACTCCGTCTCAAAAAAAAAAAAAAAAAAAAAAAAAAAGGAAAGAAAAAAAGAAAAAGAAGAAAGAAAAATCCACTGCTAACATCATACTTAATGGTGAAAAACTAAATACTTTTCTATTAAGATCAGGAATAAGACAAGGATGTCCACTCTTGTCACTGCTATTAAACATTGTCCTGGAGGTACTAACCCAGGCAGTTAGGTTAGGAAAAGAAATAAAAGTTATCCAGATTGGAAAGGAAGAAGTCAAACTCTTCATGACATGATTTTTATATAGAGAAAAAACAACAGAATTCACTAAAATAATACAACTAATAAGTCCAGTAATGCTTCAGGATACAAGATCAATATATAAAAATCAATTTTATTTCTATATACTAGGATTAAAAATTTTTTAAAAGTAATTCAGAAAACAATTCCATTTACAATAACATCGAAAAGATTAAAGCCTTGAAATAAATTCAACAAAAGTCATTGAATGGTGTTAGAGTAAAATAAAAAAAAAAGAACAAGTTTAAGATATATACTGAAACTTATAAAACATTTTGAAAGAAGTTAGAGAAGCTCAAAATAAACAGAGAGACATCCTATGTTTAGGTATTGGAAGACTCAATATTTTTAAAATGACAATAACTCTCCAAATTGAACTACAGAGTCAAAGCAATCTTGTTAAAATCCCAGCTGACTTTTTTCTTGAGATGGAGTCTTGCTCTGTTGCCCAGGCTGGAGTGTATAAAATTCATATAGAAATGCAAGGGAACCAGTATAGCCAAGACAGTCTTGAAAAAGAGAAAAGTTGGAGGACTCACACTTCTTAATTTCAAAACTTACTAAAAGGCTATAGTAATGAAGGTTGTGTGGTATTGACATAAGGATAGACATAGAGATCAATTGAATGTAATTGAGCATCCAAAGGAAACTCCTAACGTATACGGTCAATTGATTTATTATTATTATTATTATTATTATTATTATTATCATACTTTAAGTTCTAGGGTACATGTGCATAACGTGCAGATTTGTTACATATGTATACTTGTGCCATGTTGGTGTGCTGCACCCATGAACTCGTCAGCACCCATCAACTCGTCATTTACATCAGGTATAACTCCCAATGCAATCCCTCCCCCCTCCCCCCTTCCCATGATAGGCCCTGGTGTGTGATGTTCCCCTTCCCCAGTCCAAGTGATCTCATTGTTCAGTTCCCACCTATGAGTGAGAACATGTGGTGTTTGGTTTTCTGTTCTTGCGATAGTTTGCTGAGAATGATGGTTTCCAGCTGCATCCGTGTCCCTACAAAGGACTCAAACTCATCCTTTTTTATGGCTACATAGTATTCCATGGTGTACATGTGCCACATTTTCCTAATCCAATCTGTCACTGATGGACATTTGGGTTTATTCCAAGTCTTTCCTATTGTGAATAGTGCCGCAATAAACATACATGTGCATGTGTTTTTATAGCAGCATGATTTATAATCCTTTGGGTATATACCCAGTAATGGGATGGCTGGGTCTTATGGTACTTCTACTTCCAGATCCTTGAGGAATCGCCATACTGTTTTCCATAATGGTTGTACTAGTTTACAATCCCACCAACAGTGTAAAAGTATTCCTATTTCTCCACATCCTCTCCAGCACCTGTTGTTTCCTGACTTTTTAATGATTGCCATTCTAACTGGTGTGAGATGGTATCTCATTGTGGTTTTGATTTGCATTTCTCTGATGGCCAGTGATGATGAGCATTTTTTATGTGTCTGTTGGCTGTATGAATGTCTTCTCTTGAGAAATGTATGTTCATATCCTTTGCCCACTTTTTGATGGGGTTGTTTGTTTTTTTCTTGTAAATTGGTTTGAGTTCTTTGTAGATTCTGGATATTAGCCCTTTGTCAGATGAGTAGATGGCAAAAATTTTCTCCCATTCTGTAGGTTGCCTGTTCACTCTGATGGTAGTCTCTTTTGCTGTGCAGAAGCTCTTTAGTTTAGTTAGATTCCATTTGTCAATTGTGGCTTTTGTTGCCGTTGCTTTTGGTGTTTTAGACATGAAGTCCTTGCCCATGCCTATGTCCTGAATGGTATTATCTAGGTTTTCTTCTAGGGTTCTTATGGTATTAGGTCTAACATTGAAGTCTCTAATCCATCTTGAATTAATTTTCATATAAGGAGTAAGGAAAGGATCCAGTTTCAGCTTTCTACTTATGGCTAGCCAATTTTCCCAGCACCATTTATTAAATAGGGAATCCTTTCCCCATTTCTTGTTTCTCTCAGGTTTGTCAAAGATCAGATGGCTGTAGATGTGTGGTATTATTTCTGAGGACTCTGTTCTGTTCCATTGGTCTACATCTCTGTTTTGGTACCAGTACCATGCTCTTTTGGTTACTGTACCCTTGTAGTATAGTTTGAAGTCAGGTAGCGTGATGCCTCCAGCTTTGTTCTTTTGACTTAGGATTGTCTTGGCAATGCAGGCTCTTTTCTGGTTCCATATGAACTTTAAAGCAGTTTTTTCCAATTCTGTGAAGAAAGTCATTGGTAGCTTGATGGGGATGGCACTGAATCCATAAATTACCTTGGGCAGTATGGCCATTTTCATGATATTGATTCTCCCTATCCATGAGCATGGTATGTTCTTCCATTTGTTTGTGCCCTCTTTTATTTCACTTAGCAGTGGTTTGTAGTTCTCCTTGAAGAGGTCCTCTACATCCCTTGTAAGTTGGATTCCTAGGTATTTTATTCTCTTTGAAGCAATTGTGAATGGAAGTTCATTCATGATTTGGCTCTCTGTTTGTCTGTTGCTGGTGTATAAGAATGCTTGTGATTTTTGCACATTAATTTTGTATCCTGAGACTTTGCTGAAGTTGCTTATCAGCTTAAGGAGATTTGGGGCTGAAACAATGGGGTTTTCTAAATATACAATCATGTCATCTGCAAACAGGGACAATTTGACTTCTTCTTTTCCTAACTGGATACCCTTGATTTCTTTCTCTTGCCTGATTGCCCTAGCAAGAACTTCCAACACTATGTTGAATAGGAGTGGTGAGAGAGGACATCCCTGTCTTGTGCCAGTTTTCAAAGGGAATGTTTCCAGTTTTTGACCATTCAGTATGATATTGGCTGTAGGTTTGTCATAAATAGCTCTCATTATTTTGAGATACGTTCCATCAATACCGAATTTATTGAGCGTTTTTACCATGAAGGGCTGTTGAATTTTGTCAAAGGCCTTTTCTGCATCTATTGAGATAATCATGTGGTTCTTGTCTTTGGTTCTGTTTATATGCTGGATCACGTTTATTGATTTGTGTATGTTGAAACAGCCTTGCATCCCATGGATGAAGCCCACTTGATCATGGTGGATAAGCTTTTTGATGTGCTGCTGGATCCGGTTTGCCAGTATTTTATTGAGGATTTTTGCAATGATGTTCATCAGGAATATTGGTCTAAAATTCTCTTTTTTTGTGTCTCTGCCAGGCTTTGGTATCAGGATGATGTTGGCCTCGTAAAATGAATTAGGGAGGATTCCCTCTTTTTCTATTAATTGGAATAGTTTCAGAAGGAATGGTACCAGCTCCTCTTTGTACCTCTGGTAGAATTCAGCTGTGAATCCATCTGGTCCTGGACTTTTTTTGGTGGGTAGGCTCTTAATTATTGCCTCAATTTCAGAGCCTGTTATTGGTCTATTCAGGGATTCAGCTTCTTCCTGGTTTAGTCTTGGGAGAATGTAAGTGTCCAGGAAATTATCCATTTCTTCTAGATTTTCTAGTTTATTTGCATAGAGGTGTTTCTAGTATTCTCTGATGGTAGTTTGTATTTCTGTGGGGTCAGTGGTGATATTCCCTTTACCATTTTTTATTGCGTCTATTTGAGTCTTCTCCCTTGTCTTCTTTATTAGTCTTGCTAACTGTCTATCAATTTTGTTGATCTTTTCAAAAAACCAACTCCTGGATTCATTGATTTTTTGGAGGGTTTTTTGTGTCTCTATCTCCTTCAGTTCTGCTCTGATCTTAGTTATTTCTTGCCTTCTGCTAGCTTTTGAATGTGTTTGCTCTTGCTTCTCCAGTTCTTTTAATTGTGATGTTAGAGTGTCAATTTTAGATCTTTCCAGCTTTCTCTTATGGGCATTTAGTGCTATAAATTTCCCTCTACACACTGCTTTAAATGTGTCCCAGAGATTCTGGTATGTTGTATCTTTGTTCTCATTGGTTTCAAAGAACATCTTTATTTCTTCCTTCATTTCATTATCTACCCAGTAGTCATTCAGGAGCTGGTTATTCAGTTTCCATGTAGTTGAGTGGTTTTGATTGAGTTTCTTAGTCCTGAGTTCTAGTTTGATTGCACTGTGGTCTGAGAGACAGTTTGTTATAATTTCTGTTCTTGTACATTTGCTGAGGAGTGCTTTACTTCCAATTATGTGGTCAATTTTGGAATAAGTGTGATGTGGTGCTGAGAACAATGTATATTCTGTTGATTTGGGGTGGAGAGTTCTGTAGATGTCTATTAGGTCTGCTTGCTGCAGAGATGAGTTCAATTCCTGGATATCCTTGTTAACTTTCTGTCTCATTGATCTGTCTAATGTTGACAGTGAGGTGTTGAAGTCTCCCATTATTATTGTATGGGAGTCTAAGTCTCTTTGTAAGTCTCTAAGGACTTGCTTTATGAATCTGGGTGCTCCTGTATTGGGTGCATATATATTTAGGATAGTTAGCTCTTCCTGTTGAATTGATCCCTTTACCATTATGTAATGGTCTTGTCTCTTTTGATCTTTAATGGTCTAACGTCTGTTTTATCAGAGACTAGGATTGCAACCCCTGCTTTTTTTGGTTCTCCGTTTGCTTGGTAGATCTTCCTCCATCCCTTTATTTTGAGCCTATGTATGTCTCTGCATGTGAGAATGGTCTCCTGAGTACAGCAAGCTGATGGGTCTTGACTCTTTATCCAGTTTGCCAGTCTATGTCTTTTAATTGGACTATTTAGTCCATTTATATTTAAGGTTAATATTGTTATGTGTAAACTTGATCCTGCCATTATGATATTAACTGGTTATTTTGCTCGTTAGTTGATGCAGGTTCTTCCTAGCCTCGATGGTCTTTACATTTTGGCATGTTTTTGCAATGGCTGGTACCGGTTGTTCCTTTCCATGTTTAGTGCTTCCTTCAGGGTCTCTTGTAAGGCAGGCCTGATGGTGACAAAATCTCTAAGCATTTGCTTATCTGTAAAGGATTTTATTTCTCCTTCACTTATGAAACTTAGTTTGGCTGGATATGAAATTCTGGGTTTAAAATTCTTTTCTTTAAGAATGTTGAATATTGGCCCCCACTCTCTTCTGGCTTGTAGAGTTTCTGCCGATAGATCTGCTGTTAGTCTGGTGAGCTTCCCTTTGTGGGTAACCCGACCTTTCTCTCTGGCTGCCCTTAAGATTTTTTCCTTCATTTCAACTTTGGTGAATCTGGCAATTAGTGTGTCTTGGAGTTGTTCTTCTCGAGGAGTATCTTTGTGGCGTTCTCTGTATTTCCTGAATTTAAATGTTGGCCTGCCCTACTAGGTTGGGGAAGTTCTCCTGGATGATATCCTGAAGAGTGTTTTCCAACTTGGTTCCATTTTTCCCCTCACTTTCAGGCACCCCAATCAGACGTAGATTTGGTCTTTTTACATAATCCCATATTCTTGCAGGCTTTGTTCATTTCTTTTTCTTCTTTTTTCTTTAGATTTCTCTTCTCACTTCATTTCATTCATTTGATCCTCAATCGCTGATACTCTTTCTTCCAGTTGATCGAGTCAGTTACTGAAGCTTGTGCATTTGTCACATATTTCTCGTGTCATGGTTTCCATCTCTGTCAGTTCGTTTATGGCCTTCTCTGCATTAATTATTCTAGTTATCAATTCTTCCATTCTTTTTTCAAGATTTTTAGTTTCTTTGCACTGGGTACGTAATTCCTCCTTTAGCTCTGAGAAGTTTGATGGACTGAAGCCTTCTCTCATCTCGTCAAAATCATTCTCCGTCCAGCTTTGATCCATTGCTGGTGATGAAGTGCCCTCCTTTGCAGGGGGAGATGGGCTGTTATTTTTTGAATTTCCAGCTTTTCTGCCCTGCTTTTTCCCCATCTTTGTGGTTTTATCTGCCTTTGGTCTTTGATGATGGTGACGTACTGATGGGGTTTTGGTGTGAGTGTCCTTCCTGTTTGTTAGTTTTCCTTCTAACAGTCAGGACCCTCAGCTGTAGGTCTGTTGGAGATTGCTTGAGGTCCACTCCAGACCCTGTTTGCCTGGGTATCAGCAACAGAGGCTGCAGAAGATAGAATATTGCTGAACAGCGAGGGTACCTGTCTGATTCTTGCTTTGGAAACTTCCTCTCAGGGGTGTACTCCACCATGTGAGGTGTGGGGTGTCGGTCTGCCCCTAGTGGGGGATGTCTCCCAGTTAGGCTACTCAGGAGTCAGGGACCCACTTGAGCAGACAGTCTGTCCATTCTCAGATCTCAACCTCCATGTTGGGAGATCCACTGCTCTCTTCAAAGCTGTCAGACAGAGTCGTTTGCATCTGCAGAGGTTTCTGCTGCTTTTGTTGTTGTTGTTGTTGTTGTTTAGCTGTGGCCTGTACCCAGAGGTGGAGTCTACAGAGACAGGCAGGCCTCCTTGAGCTGCTGTGAGCTCCACCCAGCTCGAGCTTCCCAGCGGCTTTGTTTACCTACTTAAGCCTCAGCAATGGTGGGTGCCCCTCCCCCAGCCTCGCTGCTGCCTTGCTGTTAGATCTCAGACTTCTGTGCTAGCAATGAGGGAGGCTCCGTCGCCGTGGGACCCTCCTGGCCAGGTGTGGGATGTAATCTCCTGGTGTGCCTGTTTGCTAAGACCCTTGGTAAAGCACAGTATTGGGGTGGGAGTTACCCGATTTTCCAGATGTTGTGTGTGTCAGTTCTCCTGGCTAGGAAAAGGAATTCCCTTCCCCCTTATGATTCCCAGGTGAGGCGATGCCTCGCCCTGCTTCAGCTCTCGCTGGTTGGGCTGCAGCAGCTGACCAGCACCGATTGTCCAGCACTCCCTAGTGAGATGAACCCAGTACCTCAGTTGAAAATGCAGAAATCACCTGTCTTCTGTGTCGCTTGCGCTGGGAGCTGGAGACTGGAGCTCTTCCTATTCGGCCATCTTGCTCCACCCCTTGGTCAATTGATTTTTGAAAAAGGAGCCTAGACAGTGTAATGGGGAAAGAAGAATCTCCAACAAATAGTGCTGGGACAATTGGATATTTACATGCAAAGACATTGAATTGGATTCCTACCTCACACCATACAGAAAATTAACTCAAACTGATCACAACAGACCTTTATGTAAGAAATAAAACCATAGATTCCTAGGGATAAATCTTTGTGACTGTGGGTCAGACAATTAGTTCTTGGATTCAACACCCACAGAACAAATAACACAACAGAAGACTGATAAATTGAACTTCAACAAAATTTTTAAAAATTGTGCTTCAAAGGACACCATCAAGAAAGTGAGAAGACGACGTACAGAATGGGAGAAAATAGTTTCAAATCATATATGTGATACTAAATTCGTATCCAGAATGTATAAATAATTCTTCCAACTCAACAATAAAAAGACAATCCAGTTTTTTAAAAAAGAGTTTGGATAAATATTTATCTAAAAAGATACATGAATGGTCAATATGCATGTAATAAGAAGCTTATGGGCACAAGTCATTAAGGACATGCAAATCAAATCCACAGTGAGATACTATTACATACCCAACTAGGATAGCTATAATCAAGAAGACAGATATGAAAAATGTTGAAGAGGTGGAGAAATTGGAACCACTGCTGTTAGGAATATAAAACGGTGCGACCACTCTCTAAAATGGTCTGGTAGTTCTTCAAAATATTAAACATAGAATTGCCATATGATCTAGCAATTCCGGTCCTAGATCTATAGCCAAGAGAAATAAAAATATATGTCCACACAAAAATGTGTATACAAATTTCATAACAGAATTATTTATAATACCTAAAAGATGGAAGCTAAATGTATATTAACTGATGAATAGATAAACAAAATGTGGCATATCCATACCATAGAACATTATTCTGCAATAAAAAGAAACGACGTACTGACACAAGCTGCAACATGGATGAACCTCAAAAACATGATAAAAGAATTTGTGAAAGAAGCAAGTCACAAAAGATCACATAGCATATGATCTCCTTTATAACATGTCCAGAATAGGCAAACATAAAAGGCAGAAGCTGTCACCTAGTCACCTGGGGCTGGGGTGAATTGGATAATGGGAAGTAAATGCTAGTAGGCACAAGTTTCTTTCTGGGTGAGGAGAATGTTCTAAATGAATTATGGTGATCCTGGTACAACTCCGTATATATCCTAACAATCACAGAATTGTACACTTAAAGTGTACATAAATTTAGGGTATATAAATTATCTCAATAAAATTGTTAAAAATGAATTAGTTCCACAAGTTCTTTTTTCTGAATTAGAGAATGACACTAAATTTATTTATCATCTAATCCATTGCATAAAAACAATTATAACAAAAATTCTTAATGTCTCTAGAGTAGGTAGAGAACCTATATTTTATCTAAATAACTTGCTCTAAACTGCAAACCAAAATAAGACGATTCAGTAATTTATAAACTAGTCATCAGCAATTATTTTGTTATCATATCTCTTAATTATCAATTTGTATTTATTCATTATAAATATATTTCCCAATTTCCTGCTCTGCCCACACCCAGTATTATTTATAAACCAGCTGATGTTAATGGTGGTGGAGTTATTGATGATACTGATGTTACTGATTTTTTATTTGTGAAATAGAGAGTTGTGTGAAATGACCTAATATAAACCCCAAATTCTATTTTTAAAATAGTACTACAATATTCATCATTGAATAACATAACTTTTCGTTCCTTAAGTTTTTCATAAAATGGAATGGCAGCAGAGTTTGAACAACACTTTCCAAATTATTATATTAATAATATGTGAATTATTTTTGTAGTTAAGAAAAATTTTAAGTTTGGGAAGATACTGAACCAGGTTTAAGAAGATATTAAACTGGGGGGTTTTTCATTGTTCCTCCAAATATATCTACACATTATGTAGAACAGGATGAATCCTGAGCTGTTAGAACTCTTTATTTTGGTCACAGCAACTTTATTAATTACATTTGTTACTTTAAAAAATGTTTAACCTGTGATATGGTTTGGTTCTGTATCCCCACCCAAATCTCATCTTGAATTGTAGCTCTCATAATTCCCATGTGTTTTAGGGAGACCTGGTGGAAGATAATTGAATCACGGAGGCGGTTTCCCCCATACTGTTCTTGTGTCAGTGAATAAGTCTCATGAGAGCTGATGTTTTTTATAAGGGGTTTCCCCTTTCACTTGTCTCTCAATCCTCTCTTGTCTGCTGCCATGTAAGACATGACTTTCACCTTCTCCCATGATTGTGAGACCTCCCCAGCAACATGGAACTGTGAGTCCATTAAACCTCTTTCTTTGGTAAACTGCCCAGTCTTGGGTATGTCTTTATCAGTAGTGTGAAAATGAACGAATACAACCTGTTTAAACCTGAATGCTTTAATTTATAAAACTTACAAACTGTCTCACACGTCTGCCTCAGAAGGTAGAATAGAGGATTAAATGTAGTGGTGGTAATGATGGTGGTAATAAGTAGTAATGATGGAGGAGAAAGTAGTATGCTAAACAAGCATGAAATGCATATAGGCAGAAAAGGTACATTCTGCTAGAATCCATCTCTGGAAAATCTGCTTTCATTATTCCACAGATACATCTGACAGTTTTGATGAGGTCAGAGAGAATTATGATTAAGAAAGTACAGCATCTGAGGTAAAGTCTTGGTGTCTAAGTTTTTGTCTCACTAACACTAGCTAGGTTACTTGGAGATAGTAACTTACATAGGCCCTTATTCATTTGTAAAATGGGGAAAATAACAGTGCTTACATTGTGGGAAATATGAGAAATACATTTAGAAAATGAAAGAAAAGTATTTAGCACAGTGCCTGACATATAGTAAGACATTACTGTTCACTGCTTCTAACACTGAGATAAATGTGTAAACCCGTGTGCTGGTAGGTCTATATTTCATCCCTTAAGAGCAGAAAGGAATGAAATTCCAACCAAAGAACTGCCCCTCTTTCAGGCAAATACTTAAAGCTAACCACAAAAGGCCCTTTTTGAGTGACAAATTATTAAGAAAAGGCATAAGTTTTGAAAAATTATCTTGAGTTTTTTTTGTACTGCAGTTATAAAATATATAACTTTCCATTTGGTAGCCAGTATAATATAACTAAAGTCCATAAATTCATTCAATAAATATTTATTGAGTGTCTTAGTGAGAGACACTGTTCTAGTGCTAGGGATACTGCAGTGAACACAAGTGATTTATCTCTAGTCTGGTGACTATTAAAGTTAGTATCTTCATCAAGTTTATATTCTAATAAGAGAGACATATAATACATAAGAAAACAAAGAAGATAAATTTCATATAGGGAAAAGTGCTATGAAGAAGATAATAGCAGAACAGTGTAGTTAATAGAAGTTGAATGTGTGTCTATTTGGAAACTTTGGCCACGTGGCTAGAGTCATTCTGAAGAGGAGAAAATGAAACTGAAATCTTGAAAATAAACATGACATTAGCCTTGGAAACATTTTGGGGAATAGCTTGCCAGGCAAAAGAAGAGCAACTAAAAAGGCTCTGAGATGGGTTTAAGTTCAGTGCATTCAAACAACAGAAGTTCATTGTGACTGTAACACAGGGACAATGAAGAGAAGTGGTCAGAAATGAAGTCAGAGAGGTAAGCAGGGCCCAGATAGTTACCTGCAGGTTACGATAAAATCTTTGGACTTATTTCAATAGGTTTTGGGGAAACAGGTGGTTTTTGGCTACATGGATAAATTCTTTGGTGGTAATTTCTTGAGATTTTGGTGCACCCATCACCTGAGCAGTGTACACGGTACCAAATGTGTAGTCTTTTATCCATCATCCTCCTCTCACCCTTTCCCTGGAGTCCCCAAAGTCCATTATATCATTCTTATGCTATCATAGCTTAGCTTTCATTTATAGGTGGGAAAATACGATGTTTGGTTTTTCATTCCTGAGTTACTTCACTTAGAATAATGGTCTCCAACTCCATTCAGGTTGCTGTGAATACCATTATTTTGTTCCTTTTTATAACTGAATAGTGTTCCATGGTTTATATATACCACATTTTCTTTATCCACTCATTGGTTCCATATAATTGCAATTGCTAATTGTGCTGGTATAAGCATGTGTGTGCATGTGTCTTTTTCATATAATGAGTTCTTTTCCTCTGCATACATACCCAGTAGTGGGGTTGCTGGATCAAATGGTAGTTCTACTCTTAGTTCTTCGGGGAATCTCCATACTGTTTTCTATAGTGGTTGTACTAATTTACATTCCCACCAGCAGTGTAAAAGTGTTCCCTTTTCACAGCCATGCCAAAATGTATCATTTTTTGATTTTTAAATTATGGCCATTCTTGCAGGGGTAAGATGGTATCTCATTGTGGTTTTAATTTTCACTCCCTTGATAATTAGTGATGTTGAGCTTTTTTTTTATATGTTTGTTGGCCATTTGTATATCTTCTTCTGAGAATTGTCTATTCATGTCCTTTGCCTGCTTTCTGATGGGATTATTTGTTTCTTACTTGCTGATTTGTTTGAGTTCTTATAGATTCTGGATATTAGTCCTTTGTTGGATGCATAGTTTGTGAATATTTTCCCCCATTCTGTGGGTTATCTGTTTACTCTGCTGATTATTTCTTTTGCTATGCAGAAGGCTTTTAGTTTAATTAGGTCCCATCTATTTATTTTTGGTTTTGTTGCATTTGCTTTTGAGTTCTTGGTGATGAACTCTTTGCCTAAGCCAATGTCTAGAAGAGTTTTTCCAGTGTTATTTTCTAGAGTTTTCATGGTTTCAGGTCTTAAATTTAAGTCTTTGATCCATCTTGAGTACATTTTTGTAAATGATAAGGGATGAAGATCCAGTTTCATTCTTCTACATGTAGCTTGCCAATTATCCCAGGACCATTTGTTGAATAGGCTGTTCTTTCCCCACTTTATGTTTTTGTTTGCTGTGTTGTGGATCAGTTGGGTGTATTTGGCTTTATTTCTGTGTTCTCTATTCTGTTCCATTGGTCTATGTGCCTGTTTTTATACTAGTTCCATGGTATTTGGTAACTAGAGCCTTGTAGAATAGTTTGAAGTTGGGTAATGTGGTGCCTCCAGATTTACTCTTTTTGCTAAGTTTTGCTTTGGCTATGTGGATTCCTTCTTGGTTCCATACGAATTTTAGGATTTTTTTTCTAGTTCTATGAAGAATGATGATGGGACTTTGTTGGGAATTGCATTGAATCTGTAGACTGCTTTTGGCAGTAGGGTCATTTTCACAATACTGATTCTACTCATCCATGAGCATGGGATGTGTTTCCATTTGTTTGTGTAGTCAATGATTTCTTTCAGCAGTGTTCTCAGTTTTCCTTGTAGAGATCTCCCACCTCTTTGGTTAGATATATTTTTAAGTATTTCTTTTTTTGCAGTGACTGAAAAGGGGGTTGAATTCTTTATTTCATTCTCAGCTTGGTCATTGTTGCTGCATAGCAGTGCTACTGATTTGTGTACACTGACTTTGTATCCTGCAACTTTATTCAATTATGAGATCTAGGACCTTTTTGGATGAGTCATTAGGGTTTTATAGGTGTATAATCATATCATTGATCAACAGTGACAGTCTGTCTTCCTCTTTACCCATTTGCATGATTGCTCTGGCTAGGACTTCCAGTACTATGTTGAATAGAAGTGGTGAAAATGGGCATCCTTTTCTGTTCTAGTTTACAGGAGGAATGCTTTCAACTTTTCCCTGTTCAGTATAATGTTGATTGTGGGTTTATTACAGATGGCTTTTATTACTTTGAGGAAAGTTCCTTCTATGACTATTTTGTTGAAGATTTTAATCATAAAGAGATGCTGAATTTTGTCCAGTGCCTTTTCTGCATCTATTGAGATGATCAAAATTTTTGTTTTTAATTTTGCTTATGTGATGTATCACATTTATTGACTTGGGTATGTTAAACCATCCCCGCATCCTGGGTATGAAACGCATTCGATCATGGTATATACTATCTTTTTGATATACTGTTGGATTTGGCTAGCTAGTATTTTCTTGAGGATTTTTGCATTTGTGTTAATCAGGGATATTGGTCTTTTTTTTTTTTTTTTATGTCTTTTCCTGGTTTTGTTATTAGGGTGATACTGGCCTCACGGAATGAAGGGAGGATTCCTTCTTTCTCTATCTTTTGGAATAGTTTCAGTAAGATCATACCAATTTTCTTTGAATGTCTGATAAAATTCAGCTGTGAATCCATCTCGTTCTGGACTTTTTTGTTGGCAATTAAAAAAATATTGTTTCAGTCTTGCGACTTGTTATTTTTTTTTCTTTCAGATTTTCTATTTCTTCCTGATTTAATCTAGGATGGTTGTATTTTTTCCCAGAATTTATTGATCTCCTCTATTTTCTAGCTTGTGCCTGTAAAGGCATTCACAGGAGCCTTGAATGATCTTTTTGTATTTCTGTAGTATCGGCTGTAATATCTCCCATTTCATTCCTAATTGAGCTTATTTGGATTTTCTCTCTTCTTTACTTGGCTAATCTTACCAATGGTCTGTCAATTTTTTCTTTTCAAAGAACTAGCTTTTTGTTTCATTTATCCTTTGTAATTTTTTTGTCCCAATTTCACTGACTTTTGCTTTGATTTTTGTTATTTTTTTCTTCTGCTGTGTTTGGGTTTAGCTTCTTCATGTTTCTCTAGTTCCTTGAGGTGTGAGCTTAGAGTGTCTATTTGTGCTCTTTCAGGCTTTCTAATGTAGGCATTTAATGCTATGTACTTTCCTCTTAGCATCACCCAGAGGTTTTGATAAGTTGTGTCACTATTATTGTTCAGTTCAAATAATTTTAAAATTTCCATCTTGATTTCATTGGTGACTCAAAGATTGTTCAAGAGCAGATTATTTAATTTCTATGTATTTGCACAGTTTTAGGGTTCCTTTTGGAATTAATTTCCAGTTTTATACCACTATGGTGTGAGAGGATATTTGATGTAATTTTGATTTTCTTAAATTTATTGACACTTGTTTTATGACCTATCATATGGTCTATCTTAGAGAATGTTCCATGTGCTGATGAAAAGAACATATATTTTGCAGTTGTTGGGTAGAATTTTCTGTAAATATCTGTTAAATCCATTTGTTATATGCTACTAGTTTAAGCCCATTGTCTTCTTGTTGGCTTTCTGTCTTGATGACCTATCTAGTGCTATCAGTGGAGTACTGAAATCTCCCACTATTATTGTGCTGCTGTCTATCTTGTATCTTAGGTCTAGTAGTAATTGTCTTATAAATGTGGGAGCTCCAGTGTTAGGTGTGTATATATTTAGGATTGTGATATTTTCCTATTAGACTAATCTTTTTATTATTATACAATGTCCCTCTTTGTATCTTAAAGCTGTTTTTGCTTTAAAGTCAGTTTTTTTTTCTGATATAAGAATAGCTATTCCTGCTGCTTTTGGTTTTCATTTGCATGGAATATCTTTTTCCACCCCTTTACCTTAATTTTATGTGAGACCTTATGTGTTAGGTCCCTTGAAGACAGCAGATGCTTGGTTGATAAATTTTTGTCCTTTCTGAATTCTGTATTTTTTCAGTGAAGCACTTGAGACATTTACATTCAATGTTAGTATTAAGATGTGAGGTAATGTTCTCTTCATCATGCTAGTTATTGTTTTAATATCTTTTTTTGTGTGTGTATGTTATTGTTTTATAGGCCCTGTGAGATTTATGCTTTAAGGAAGTCCTATTTTGGTGTATTTCAAGGTTTTGTTTCAAGATTTAGAACTCCTTGTAGCATTTCTTGTAGTGCTGGCTTGGTAGTGGCAAATTCTCTCAGCATTTGTTTGTCTGAAAAAGACTTCAGCTCTCCTTCATTTATGAAGCTAACTTTTGCTGGATACAAAATTCTTGGCTGACAATTATTTTGTTTCAGGAGGCTAAAGATGGGACAATTCCTCTGGCTTGGAAGGTTTCTGCTGAAATATCTGCTGTTAATCTGATAGGTTTTCCTTTATAGGTTATCTGATGCTTTTGTCTCACAGCTCTTAACATTTTTTCCTTCATTTTGACTTTAGATAACCTAATGACTATGTGCCTAGGTGATGATCTTTTTGCAATGAGTTTTCCAGGTGTTCTTTGAGCTTCTCATATTTGGATGTCTAGATCTCTAGCAAGGCCAGGGAAGTTTTCCTCAATTATTCCCTCAAATAAGTTTTGCAAACTTTTAGATTTCTCTTCTTCCTCAGGAACACCAATTATTCTTAGGTTTGGCCATTTAACATAATTCCAAATATCTTGGAGGCTTTGTCCATTTTTTTTGTTTTTTGTTTCTTTGAGACAAGGTCTCACTCTGTCACCCAGGCTGGAGTGCAGTGGTGTGATCTTGGCTCACTGCAACCTCCACCTTCCAAGCTCAAGTGATCCTCCCATCTCAGCTTCTCAAGCAGCTGGGACCACAGGCATCCACTACCATGCCCAGCTAATATTTTGTATTTTTACTAGAGACAGGTTTTGCCATGTTGCCCAGGCTGGTCTCAAACTCCTGAGTTTAGGTGATTCACCCACCTCAGCCTCCCAAAATGCTGGGATTATGGGTGTGAGCCACTGTGCCTGGTCCCAGCTTTTAAAAATTATTTTTTTTCTGTGTCTTTGTCTGATTGGGTTAATTTGAAAGGCTTGTCTTTGAGTTCTGAAGTTCTTTCTTCTACTTGTTCTAGTCTGTTGTTGAAACTTTCCAGTGCATTTTGTATTTCTCTGTGTCTTTCATTTCCAGAAGTTGTGATTGTTTTTTATGATATCTATTTCTCTGGAGATTTTTTCATCCATTTCCTGTATTTTTGAAAAAATTTATTTAAGTTGCTTTTCATCTTTCTCTGGTATCTCCTTGAGTAGCTTAATAATCAACCTTCTGAATTCTTTATATGGCAACCCACAGATTTCTTCTTGGCTTGGATCCATTGCTAGAGAGCTGGTATGATCTTTTGGAGGGTTATAGAACCCTGTTTTGTCAGATTACAAGAATTACTTTTTTTGTTTCTTCTTGTTTGGGTCTACTATTTCAGTGGAATGCTCTGGAACTTAAAAGCCTGTTGTTCAGATTGTCTAGTCCCAAGAGGTGATCCCTTGATATGGTGATCTCCCCCTTACCCTAGGGATGGGGCTTCCTGAGAGCCAGATTGCAGTGATTGTTATTGCTTTTCTTGGTCTAGCCACCCAGCAGGGCTACAAGGCTCTGGGCTGTGGCTGGGGAATGTCTGTTAAGAGGCCTGTAATGTGATCAGTCTTCAGGTCTGCCAGCCATAGATACCACATCTGCTGTAGTGGAAGTGGCAGGGGAGTAAAGTAGACTTTGTGAGAGTCCTTGGTTGTAGATGTTTCGGGTGCTGGCTTTCTCAAATGCTGGTTATGGTAGCAGTGAAGTTGTCATGTGGACGCACTCAGGACCTCTGGTTAGACAGGATGTTCCAGGAACATCCTGGAAGTAGCTGTTGTCTTCCCCTAGGATAAGGGTTATTCTGTCATGAGTTGCTGTAATGGCCTGAGTTAGTTGGCCTCCAGCCAGGAGGTGGTGCTTTCAAGAGAGCACCAGTAGTAGGGGGATCTAAGCTTGCCCTAAGTTGGCCAGGGTATGTATTTTGGTTTCTCAGGCAATGGGCAGGGCCATTAAGCTCTCAAGAGTTTCTGTCTTTTGTGTTCGATTACCAGGGGGGAGGAATACCGTAAGGTGGGGGCAGGATTAGGCAGATCTGGCCTCAGACTCTCCTTGGGAAGGGCTTGCTGTAGCCACTGTGGGGAATAGGGGGGTGGTCTTCAGCCAATGGGGTTATGTTCTAGAGGCAACTGTGGCTGCCTTCTGCTGTGTCATATAGTTTGCCAGGGAAATAAGTGATAGCAGGTAGCAAGGGTCTCACCCAGCTCCCACGCAGTTGGTGAGGCCAGTCTTGCTCCCATAGTGCCCTACTCGGACTTTGCCCCAGGTCATGAGCTTCCCTGCTGAGAAGGTAAGCAAAGTTTTTGGAACTTGCCCCTCCCTGCCTGCCCACTCCATTGGTGGTGACTCCCACACTTGTATCTGCAGCAGTTCCCATTTGCAGCACCCCCACGGCCCCGATCCCACCGATTCTCTCAAGAAAATTTTTGCCTCATCAAAATTATTACTAATTTCAGTTGGGAGTTTCTTTCACCCTGTGACCCCTCCCTAATTCCACTGGCTGCCTTCTCTGAGGGCCCCTGTGACATATAGTCATGGATGGCTTCCCTGGGCTCAAGCTGGACACTGAGAGTGCCTGCAAAGCACTTCCTGCCACTGCTTTTGCTTTTATATTTCACTCAGCTTCTTAAATCCATTTCATCTCTAGGTATGGTTATATCCCTCTCCCATGATCTGGATTTTCAGATTCCCCAGTGGGGATGTGTGTTTGGAGGCAGGTTTTCCCCCTTCCACACTTTGGGAACTCACAGTTTTTCACCTGTCTCATGGAATCTGCAGCGAAGTGCTGCTTCTTTCAAAGGTCTGTGTATTCCTTTGGTTTTCTTGGTATACTCCTGCAGTAGTTCTTGGAGCACAAGTTCATGGTGTGTCTCCACAGGCTGTTCTGTATGTCCAAGTGGGAGCTGCATATTAGTCCTGCCTCCTATCCACCATCTTATCCCAAAGTCTCAGTTTGCAGAATTCTTCTGGACTTTTAGATCAATGGATACCTTTAGAATATTTTAGGCAGCAGAGTGACAATCTGAATGATAATTTTAAAAATATACTTTGGCCATTGTGTGAAGAGTGGGATGTAGTTGAATAAGAGTAGACACAAGGAGATTAGGAGGATACTAAAATAATCCATTGAGAGATGATAGCAGCTCGCACTAGGATGGCAACAGAATAATAATGAAAATTAACCTACTTTTCTCTGTACATATTTGGTCACTTAAAGCCTCTATCAGAATCCAAATCTGAGGTCAATCATCCTTTCTGTTGGCCAACATTTTATAAGCACCTTCTCGGTAAAAAAAAAAAAAAAAAAAAAAAAAAAAAAAAAAAAAAAAAAAATTGGAAAAATTTGAATCAAAGTCACACAAGTTTTTTACTTCAGGACTTCTCTGAACCTTAGAGTGAATCTTTCCTGGTGTGGTGGCCTACACCTGTAATACCAGCACTTTGGGATGATGGAGTGGGAGGAGTGCTTGAGCTCAGGAGCTGAAGGTCAGCCTAGGCAATACAATGAGACTTTATCTCTACTAAAAATAAAAATAATAATAATAATAATTATCCAGGTGTGGTGGTGCACACCTGTAGTCCCAGCTATTTGGGAGGCTGAGGTGAGAGATAGAGGCTGCAGTGAGCTACGATGACACCACTGTACTCCAGCTTGGGTGACAGAGCAAGACCCTATTTCAAAAAAAGAAAATAGAAAAATAAAAAGATAATATAGTATGAAGTATTTTAGAAACTTATTTGACAGCAGTGCAACCCACTTTTTTTCCAAAAGGCATTTTAAGGTATTACATTTCTCTCAGATGCTAGTTTGGCAGACTGCACTGGACCTACCATATATCTCCAAAGTGTATAGTGTTTATATTTAGTTGCCCATTCTAAATTCATATGCACATATTTCTTGCTTCCTTTTTATTCCCAACTTTTAAAATAAAGCCATGAAGCTTTGTTTGAAGCACCAAAACATTTTAAGGTTCCCTATCTTTCCTCCCTATTTGATAAAAATCTCACTTTCTTTTTACTTCGGCTGGGGAAGGTAAACTTCAAATGAGCTAACATATTCTGCTTGATTTATTTTACAAGAACCTAAATACTTGCCATAGCTGATTTTGAAAAAAAATACATATTGACAAATATAAACTACTTTCATTATACTCTCCTTACGTACATAAGAATGTACAAAATTAGGATAGGCAGTGGGTCATGCTGGAGAAAATATGCATGTAAAATGGAGCTTCATGTACTTTTTAAATCAATGTTAAATTTAAAGCTGTTTGATACTTAATAGACTATAGCTCAACTATAAAACAGAATCAAAAGACAGTTTTCCAAAACCACTGTGCAGTAGGCAGGCTCTAAAGTGATCCCCAATAAACCCCACCTCCTGGTACTGACATTCTGTGTAATCTCCTCCCTCTGTGTCAGGGCTGGATCTAGTGATTCACTTGTAATATAAAGAATATTGCAAAAGTGATGGATGTCACTTATGCAATTAGGTTGCAGAAAGACATCGGCTTCTGCCTTATTTGCTCTTTCTTGCTGTCTCCTAGCCCCCTCATTGTGAGGGAAGTAAACTGCTATGTTTTCAATAGCCCTATGGAGAGGCTATATATCAAGGAACTAAGGAAGGTTCCACCCAAGAGCCATCAAGGAACTGACGACCTTAGTCCAACAAGCCCGTGAGGGACTGAATCTTGCCAACAACAATGTGAGTGAGTTTGGAGCATAGCCTCCTTCAATTGAGTCTTCAGATGAGACCTAAGCCCATTTGACACCTTGATTACAGCCTTGTGGATTCCTTGAGGCAGAGGCACCTAGCAAAGCTGTTCCTGGGTTCCTAATCCAGAGAAGCCATAAGATAATGAATGTTTAAGTAGTTAAGTTATGGGATAATTTGTTGTGCACCAATAAATACCTAGTACACAGTGCATATAAATTTCACTCAAACTGTGAGTGCAAAAAGTACCAACTGTTTAGTTTTGCATGTGAGAGTAAAATACCTCTGATAAAAATTTCCAATAAAGCTTTAGAACAGCTTAACAGAACCTATTCTTTGGCTCTAGGCATTTGTATAGCACCCTGTATATAAATACTCAATAATTACTTGTAGACTAAATGAATAACTTCCAAGCTTTTAAAAAATGCCAAGGTTGCTGTCTGCACTGGTCTGATCTGTAAGATATCAAAAAGCCATATTATCTAAAAGTTAATTCCCCTAGTGTACCTAGGCTTGACCACACCCACTCCTCCCTCAGTTTATTTTTGAAAGTGCCTCTATTGGAATCATTATTTCGATAAGGTAGGGATTATTTTCCTGATAATTGTTAAGTGAGTGGGAGAAAGCATATCAGCTTTGTCCAATGGTAAAAAATTGAGTTGAAATATAAGATAGGTAAACTTTAGTGAAATTTTATAAAAGAAAGAAACATAAAATGAGGTAGTTGAAAGAAGGAGTGGACACCAAAAGGAAAGGAACTGAATAAAATTTATGATGATCTGATGGCCCTGATGTACTATCATGAGCAATAAATGAACTCTGAAAGATTAAGCTAAAAAAAGTCGATAGACTTTCCCTTAGGGTACTTGTATTTGAAATAATTTGATCCTTAAAAGTATATTTAAAAGAAGCATACAGAAAAAATGCATATTTAAAATGAGGAAGTAGGCCGAGCACAGTGGCTCACACCTGTAATCCCAGCACTTTGGGAAGCCAAGACAGGCAGATCGCTTGAGCTTAGGAGTTCGAGACCAGCCTGGGCAACCCCATCTCTACAAAAACATATAAAAATTAGTTGGGCGTGGTGGTGTGCACCTGTAGTCCCAGCTATTCAGGAGGCCGAGGTGGAAGGACTGCTTGAGCCCAGGAGGCAGAGATAGCAGTGAGCCGAGATTATGTCACTGCACTCCAGTCTAGTGACAGCCAGACCCTGTCTCAAAAAAATAAAATAAACTGAAGAAATAAACTTTACTTGTTAATGGCTCATTTAACGGACATATGAAGGGTTTAAAATTCCATAAAATATTACTGTTAGCAAGAAAATGCCAATCTGCTCTTATAGTAATTATTTCTTGAAGTGAAAATTTCCTATTTTAGTGAATTAGTAATTATAAGAGATTTTTTATCTGATTGTCATCAGATTCGAAAATAGAAGATTAGATGGTATCTAATTGCTGTATTAATATCACATTTCAGCCTAGTGACAATAATTTCTATTTATTACTATAAAATAATTTATTATAGCTAATGAAGCAGCACTGAAATTCCAGATACATCAATGACATTGAATTTAAAACAGTAATTGCAAATAGAAGATTGTACTCACAGGTTTCCATGGAATTTTCTAGAAGCCTTACTGGAAACAGTTATCTTTTTCTCAAAGGGGAATAAAAATCCACAAATAATTAGCTGTCAAATGCAGGAAAAATGAAAATGAAAAACAAAAGTAAAAAAACTTTTTTTCTGGTTTGTAAAAGAAAAAAAAATATATATATATATATATATATATTTCAGAGGCAGGGTCTCACTATGTTGCCCAGTCTGTAGTGTAGTGGCTATTCACAGGCACAATCATAGTGCATGACAGCCTCAAACTCCTGTGCTCAAGCAGTCCTCCTGTCTCAGCCTCCTGAGTAGTTGGTACTATAGGTGCATACCACTGCACCTGGCACAGAAAATACTTTTTTTAAAAAAGTCTTTACAATGAATTGTTTCTTACTTAAAAACAAACTCTTGAAACATATTTTAACTTATTTTCTTACTGAAATTTTAACCACTTTCCAGCCTGATGTATCTTGAGTATAACCTAAAACTTCTTGGACAGTTTTTTGGGCAATTGCCTTGTAGTCCATCTGTCTGCAAAGTTTTAAAAACAAACAACTGGTAAGAATATAATCATATAAAAACTTAAGAAGTGCTATCTTACATTTTAATATTATTTCTATAGTGCCTATCACATAGAAATGAACACTATTACTTGATAAATGCATGTATGCATGAACCCCTCTCTGCTTATAGTCTTTCAAACAAGAAATTGTGGTATAGTAGAAAAATCTAGACTTTGGAAACAGAAACCTGGGTCATATCCTGTCTCTGCCACCTAATAATTCTGTGAAGCATATTACTTAGTATTTCTGTTTTTCCATTTTTCTCAAGGTATAAAATTAGGATAATATCTGTCTTGTAGAATTAGTGTGAGGATTAAATAAGATGATATGCTTAAGGTTCTATCCAGTGCCTGGCATACTATAGTCATTCAATAAATAATTTTAATTTCTAACAGTTTAATCATGCGTCCTTTCTCTTCTGAAGCATCATGAGCTGTTGGTTATGTGTTCTTGAGGTTTAATCTTTTTAAAGTGAGTAGCAGTGGCACTACATGATCTTGCCCCTGCCTTCCTCTTCAAATATACCTCCTACCGGGCTTCCTCTTGTCCACTTAGCTCCAATCATTTGATCTCCTGGCTGTTCCTCAAATACAATCAAGCAATTTCCAACTTCAGGTTGTTTGTACTTGCTGTTCCTTCTGCTTGTCACTTTCTTCTGCAATGTGTTCATACAACTGTTTCATAGGTATCTTTGCTTAAATGTCACCTCCTCAGATAGGATCAAGTTTAAATCAACTGAATTTAAATGTACTAAACCCTACTTGAAGTTAGAAACTACAATGGACTGAATGTTTATGTCTCCCTAAAATTCATATGCTGAAATCCTAACTCTCAGGGTGATATTAGGAGATGATTAGGTCATGAGGGCAAAGTCCTTATGAATGGGATTAGTGCCCTCACAAAAGAAACTCCAGGGAGCTCACTGGCCCCTTCTGCCATGTAAGGACACTGCCAGAAGTGGTAGCAGTCTGCAACCAGAAGAGGGCCCTCACTAGAACCTAACCACTCTGGCACCCAGATTTCAGACTTCCAGGATCCAGAAAGCTGAGAATTAAATTTATTGTTTACAAGTCATTCAGTCTTTGGTAATTTCTTATGGCAGCCCAAAAGGACTGAGACAGGCACTGTGGTAGGTGTAGCAACAACAGTTGAGTAAGATACTAGATACTATTTCTGCTGTGAATGAGTTCAGGAAGCTGCAGTCTCACTGGTCGTTTGGTTCATCATCCAGCTTTCAGTTAGGGGAAGCTGGCCGGTAAGTTGAAAGCAGAACTGGATTCAAATCCTGACTTTGTCACTTAGCACCAGCTATATTATTTTGGGTAAATTGCTTAATCTTTGAACGTCAATTTCCACATCTATAGAATGGGGATAATAATATCTATCTCACTGAATCATTATGAGAATTAATATATGTAAAAATGCTTGAAACAGTGTGGAGCCCTATACTAGGTTATCAAAATGGTTAGTTTCTCTTTAAAAAATGGACACATGTAAATCCATCATTTAAAAAACTCTCCAAAGATCTGCCTCCTTAAGCACTTAAATAAACCTTCTTAAAGTTTAATTATTATAACATTTCTTCCTTAGCTCTCACCTAAAACTCTTCAGGTTGGACATAAATCTATTTTCTCTTATTTAATTCTCCAGCAAGGCACAACAGGTGATAGCCTCTATATTTGAAAAGTTTTAGTAAACCATTATTATAACCTCCTCTTTCCTAGCAGAGTCCTAGTTTCTTTACCTTTCCTGACAGATTTAATGCAGAATTTTAGTAACCACTGGGGCTCCTCTCCAAATCCTTGTGGAAATCTCCATATTTCTTAACCTGTGAGGAAACAAGGCAGAAGTAGAATTATTTAGATCCATGAATTAGGTAATATATTTGATAATTTCCTTTATATCTTCTCAATGTCCTTTGTCTATACTTTGTCTTCACTAGGAAACATTTGCTATATATATGCCCCAAGATGAAAGAAAAAGTTAGTACAAAAAACTTTAAAAGATAAAAAGAATCTTTAAGAAACTACTTCTTCTTCTTTTTTTTTTTTTTGAGACGAAGTCTCGCTCTGTGGCCCAGGCTGGAGTGCAGTGGCACCATCTCGGCTCACTGCAAGCCCCGCCTCCCAGTTTCACACCATTCTCCTGCCTCAGCCTCCCCAGCAGCTGGGACTATAGGCGCCCGCCACCACGCCTGGCTAATATTTTCTATTTTTTTAGTAGAGACGGGGTTTCACCGTGTTAGCCAGGATGGTCTCGATCTCCTGACCTCGTGATCCACCCGCCTCGGCCTCCCAAAGTGCTGGGATTACAGGCCTGAGCCACCGCGCCCGGCCAAGAAACCGTTTTAAAGAAACTCAGTTTAAAAAGACATTTAGGTAGAATGTGGATACAAAAATCTAACTTTTTAAGCTCATGTCATTAACAATCCTTGTTTAATCCCTGAACAGGGCTTGTCTTAGCATAAAATACGGTTCTTGATTTCCTATTAGAAACCTACTTGATATTAACTTATCCAGACACTTTGAAGATTATTGGGACATACCGCTAGAGGGTATGTCTTATTTTCAAATCACCAACTATTACTGCCATAATAGAAGAAAGCACCAACAGTAAGACTACAGTTGTATTACCTGGTGATAGAGCATCGGATGAGCTGGAACATATTCAGATGGAGTCATGGTCAAGGATATCTTCACTCATAAGGTCAGTGGAAAATAAACATAAACCAAGATTGGGATGGCCTCTTTTTTGTATACACCAATTGGTTGAAACTGGATTCTTTCCAGACTTGCAATCAGTTTTACACATGTTAGTGGGTCTTTACATCTGTTTGTATAATGTCCCTCTGTCTGGGCTGCCTGACTGGGTCCCCAATCCGTGCTGGGTCACTGCTATTCTTCCCTGGGAATCAAGCTTCACTAGGAGTTTGTTAAATCCCATCCCTGGCTAAACTCGGCTCTCCCATCTCCCATCTGCTTTGTGTGTGAGAGGCTCTGGGGTGTGATAGGAAAGGCACTGAAGAGGGAGTGAAAGAAGTGGTGAGGGGCGCTGCCTACTAGCTGAGATGATGTCTTATTTTTGGCGGGGGATGCTCTGAAAGCGGGGAGGCTGAGCTCACTTGGAAAAACTGGAGCTGTGGGGCCGACTCTCAGCAACCGGAACGACGGCCGCCAGCGCCCTTAAGTCTCCCTCCCCATCCAGTCCCCTCCCGCAGACCCCGGGGCCGGCCGAAAGGAGATCAGCTAGTCCCCGCGAAAACTGGCCTAGACTAGCTGTGACCGAGGTTGGGAGGGCGTGGGGGGCAGCGACTTAGAACAAGCCCACATCCGCCCCCTCCCAGCCCCAGAAAGGAGGGAGAAACAGCACCTCCCAGCAGGGGTCGCGCCCTAACGCCCCACAGAATCCTTTTTTCTGCTCCGGCGGCTTCCTCGCCTCCCCTAGCGCCCGGCGCCCCACTGCCGCGCGTGCGCACCGCAGGCCGGCGCCATGTTGGGGCGGTTTGAAAGCGAGCGCGGGCGTTGAGCTCTGCTGTGACTGCTGAGGAACCTGCGCGTAAGCCGAGCCTGAGGCGAGGCGGTGTCCGGGTTCGGGAAGCTTTGCGGTGTCTCGCGTTGGGTAACAGGCCTGAGCTTTCGGCGGAGAGCTGTGGAAGTGTGCGGTTTTTTTGGTTTTGTTTTATTTTTATTTTGGGGCCTTAGGGGTGAGTTAGGCCGGGAAGGACGGTGTCTTTTCGAGGGTTGTCCCATCCTGTGACAGCCGAGAAAAGGCCAAAGGAGAGTGGCGAGGAAAGAGGAAGAGACGTCTCCTGAGGGAGGGCGCTTGTGGAGTTTCTGTGGAAGGAGGAACACTGTAGGGGGAGTGCCCCTTGGACGAGGCAGGGTCGCGGTACGCGGCGGAGGGGCCTGACACAGGCGTTTGGGGACCTGAGGCGGCGACGGGAAGGGGCTTGCGCTCTGGGTCCGTCGCTTCCGAACACTTCTCCTTCAGTCCATTGCGGCGCTCGCCCTGGTTGCTGAATAAATGGTTTCGGAGTGAAAAGCACCTCTTTGAAGACCTTGTCTGTGTCTGTGACTGACGGGCGGTGGAACATCAAAGGGAGGGTGTCGCCTGATTGGGGCTGGAAAAGTTGGAATTCAGAGCGCCCGGTAGGGGAAAGATGCGCAGCGCGGGGGGCGGGCGACCTTCGCTGGCCGGTCGTGGGTTCCTGGCTTTCTGCTGCTGAGTAAACAAACGTTCCCTTTCCTAACTTAGGAGTCACAGAGCTATTTCCAAGAGTTGTTCTTAATTTCCTGTGCGATATTCCCATTGGCTATTTGACACTGAACGCTCTGTTTTTGAATCAAAGGTAGTTGAAATTTCTTGTCAATAAGTTTACAATTCTGTTTTTCCGCGTGATGGATTTTCTTTTGGAGATTCGAACTGAAGCCTGTACAGAGGAAATGGTAAGATATATGGGATTTGCATGAGATATATGGGGTTCAAAATAATCCTGTGGCTGAAGTGGGAAGAAGTGGGTGGGTCCATACCCACTTTCGGCCACAATTGGGGTCTGTTCAGTGATTGTTGGAAACAGGATAATGAGTGCATAGGGGTTTATTGAATGATTCTACTTTTGCATACTCTTTTGGGGAAAAGTTGGAAAACTTTTCATAATAAAACTTAAATTGTGCATTTTCTTTTTGTCTGTCCTGTGTGTTGAAATAACTAGTAAATATTATCATCCACTTATGGATACCAATACAACAGCTTTCTCTTTTACGGTTTTGTAAAATAAAATCAGTAGCCTGTTCGGCATTCAAAGAGGGAAAACGTTTGGTCAGGCTTATCCAAACAAATTTGAGTGAATTTAAACTTCTTTAAATAAAAGGGATACGAAAAAGGTGAAGCTGGCTTAGTTTAGCCATTCGTCAGAGATAATACCAATATTACAGCATTCAGAGGAATCAATGAGACGAAACAACTGTTACCTTATATTCTGCCATTTCCACTGACCACGGTCAGATCTCTTGTAATGGCCATTGTATGCTCTAACGCTGTGGTAGGATGATGTTTTACTTTGTCTCTTATTTAATTAGAAAACTTTCGATATTTTAAAGTCAAATTTAATAGTTACTAAGATTACAAGTTGTTATAACTTAAATATTTCTAAGATTATAGCCAAAAATTAAACATTATAACATCATAGCATATGTTAAGTCCTCAACAATACTTTTTTAGCATAGCAAATCAATTGATTTAATTTTAAAAAGAATGTCATCATGGACTGAATTAGTGCCGGTTCGTTCTGTTATTTCTTAGGTTTTCAAATATACATCCTATTACTGTACTGAGGTGGACAGGGATTCTCTCAATTTTAATAATGGAAAAACAGTAAGAAGAACACGTTGGGTTGATTTTCACATTATTTAAGCTTCCTTTAAAAGAGGTGAGCTGAATCCATTTAACATAAGAATTGAAAATAGGGAGGGTGGTAGCAAAAAACGAAGGTCAGGAAATGGTTATTAACTATTTTAGGAAACGTGCATATTGTTAGCTCATTCCAGAATAAGACCTGCAGTTTATTTACAGTTAAATGTTGTAAATGTACTAGCATTTATAACATTGAAAGTGAATATTCTCCATTGTTCCTTCTTCTTTTGAATACTTCATTTGATGGCTTTAAAAAAATTATTGAGCACTATTATCTGCAGCACATGGTGGTAGGCTTATGATTTGAAAAATATTGTGTATAGGGGAATTTTAGGTATTGTGATGTCATAGAATATATCACCATAAGAGAAAAGACTATTCGTAAGTAGTTTTTAGGACTTTTTAAGGAGTGAGTACTCTTTCTTTGGTCTTTTCCATGTATATTCTCAGATAATTTTTGTATACATACTTCCAGGCACGTAGTAGGTACTCACAAAATGTTTTCTAAATCATCGATTAAGCAATTCACAATAATAAAGATAACAAAAAATCTACAATTCCAAACAAGAAGTGTCTGTTATAGATAATGGATTTTATTCTTTAAAGAAAATTATGAAAGGTTTACATATTTAATAATTTTGTTTGTATATGGTCACTATTTTAATTGGCACCTTAACATTTTGTTTTTGTATTACAGTTGTTTTTAAGGGAAATGAGTAGAAATAATCCACTTTGAAGAAGCCATGGCAAAATCGAAGACAAAACATAGACTTTGTTCTCGGGAATCTTCAGTATCTTCGCTGCTGGCAAGCTGCAGTCTGAGTGGTAGTAATTCCTTTAATTCTGATGGCTCTTATCACTATAAAGATAAGCTGTACAGATCTGCTTCTCAAGCTCTACAGGCTTATATTGATGATTTTGATCTAAGCCAAATGTATCCTGGTGCCAGCACTGGAAAAATTAACATTGATGAGGATTTTACTAATATGTCACAGTTCTGCAACTATATTTACAAACCAAACAATGGTATGCTTTTATTTTTTATGTTTTCTTTATGTTCATATGTTTTGAAGCATTTGAGAGATGTACTGTAGTATTGTAAAGTTTGACATTATTTTTGTTATTTTTGAGTAAAAATAACTTACAATATTGAGATCTGGGTATTTTTGTAAAATGATTATATAATTCTCTATGTAACAGTAATATTCACAAGATGTTAAGAGTTTGTCCATAATAAAGCTCCCTTGAAGATAAGTTTGGAAAATGCAGTTGTTGATAAGTCAATTACTACTTTACTGAACACTTACAGAATGACCCTAGAATAGAAAAAGTTTGTATTCAGTTCTTAGGGGTATGTGGTCAATATATTCCAGAAGAAAAGAATGAGAAGAGCTGTTCTCTATGTGTAATCCATGCCATTGCAGGGTTTGTAGGTGAGAAAACAAGTTATTTTTCCACCTAGTTTAATAGCATATTTTTTTCTAAGCTGCAGCCAATATTGAGTGACCAATGTTACTGTGATTGTATTAGTGTATCAAATATGTCTAGATGAAAAATGTTGAAGAAACAGTAAATTTGAGAACACAGGAAAATTCAGGAGGTTGGAGAGAAACATGCAGAAATTAGCACAGAATGAAGAATCATGTGAGAAAAAAAGCACATCGTATTTTATCAACCTATACCTTTTTATACTTTTAATCGAAGCTTTAGTGAGGATAAGGGGAAAGCAGCAAAATGACTCTTAAATTCTTAATTCTCATTTACTGTTGGATATTATAAAATATTTGTATGTAATAAACAGAACTGTTCTTTGTTTTTCAGCTTTTGAAAACCTTGATCACAAAAAGCACTCAAACTTCATATCCTGTAGAAGACAGGCTATTAATGACATAGACTCCATGAGCCTAACAACTGATGATCTATTAAGACTCCCAGCAGATGGATCATTTTCTTATACTTATGTTGGACCGAGTCACCGAACGAACAAGAAAAACAAGAAATGCCATGGAAGACTGGGTTCATTGGACGTTGAGAAGAATCCAAATTTTCAAGGACCCTCCACTCCCGTGGGCAAGGATAACTTTGTTACTCCTGTTGTATGCACAAATATAAATGGAAAGCAATGTGGTAGGCTAAAAAACCCAAAACTTATGAATAGGACTAATAATTGCATTTCTGAATCATCTTTGTCTTTTCCCAAGAAATCGTCTATCAAGGACAGTTCAGAACACAGTCTTGAAAAGAATTATCCAAGATGGCTCACTAGCCAGAAATCTGACCTTAATGTTTCAGGGATAACTAGTATACCTGATTTCAAATACCCAGTCTGGCTCCACAATCAAGACTTGCTACCTGATGCAAATAGTCAAAGGGTTTGTCAAATATTTAAAGATGATCAGTGTTCCCATAGACACAGTCATCAGGCACAAGAAACTTCTCAGCTTATGAATAAATTAGATTGTTTTGAATATGCTTTTGAACCCTCAAACTTTTCAAATTCCTTGAGTGATGATAAAGAATTAGTTAATGAATACAAATGTGATTTTGAACATAGTCAATGTCAATGTGAGAATCCACTTCTCCCAGGACAATCCACAAAGCCATTCAGTGGTAATACTTTGTTTATAGCTTATAGTTCTTTTTCTTTTTTTTTAAACCAAAAGAAATGCTATAAAGTTGATGTGATACCTGGGAGCTTTTATGTTTTATTTTCATGTAATATATCTTTTTAAAATGCTTATAATCTTCACATACAGCATTTTGTACCTAGAAAATGTCTTTTCTCCCATTTTTTTCTTTGCTTGAGATGTCACATTGTAACGTAATTTGCTGTTATAGATGAATGTACATTCCAAATGATCAGAACTCTTGTTGACTTTGTGAGATCTTGCTATGCTTTACGTTAATTTTTTTCTTTAAGGATTAATAGCCGTCTTTTACAATTAGGTGACAAAATTGAATTGCTTATCTTGAAGGCCAAGAGAAATCTAGAACAGTGTACTGAAGAATTACCAAAGTCCATGAAAAAGGATGACAGTCCTTGCTCATTAGATAAACTTGAAGCAGAAAGATCATGGGAAAATATTCCTGTTACTTTGTAAGTAAGTGACAATGGAAAAACTGTTTAGTTTTCCAAATGAAAAATGTCATGTGAATATCTGATTTATATTTAAATGGTGATTAATAATACTGTAATTCCATAGAACAAAGCTTTGTGTTACTTGTTTTAAATTTCATTTTCCCTTTATTACCACAAGATGGTATAATGTTTCATAACCTTAGGTACTTTATATAACATCTATCTTTGTTACGTGTTCATTTTGTTTCATTATAAAATATTGATAAGCATCTTAATATGAGGGATTAGAACTAGAAACAATTATTTTGCAGAGTAGGGTTATGAAATTCTTGTTATTTTCTTCTGACTTAAAGCTTTTCCTCTGTTCCTCTATATTCTCTCCATATAATGGAGTTATAAATTTCTTTTTTTTTTTGAGATGGAGTCTTGCTCTGTCACCCAGGCTGGAATGCAGTGGCACTATCTCGGCTCAGTGCAACCTCCGCTTCCTGGGTTCAAGCCATTCTCCTGCCCTTCTGCCTCAGCGTCCCCAGTAGCTGGGATTACAGGCCTGCACCACCATGCCCAACTAATTTTTGTATTTTTAGTAGAGACAGGGTTTCACCATGTTGGCCAGGCTGGTCTCAAACTCCTGACCTCGTGATCCGCCTGCCTCGGCCTCCCGAAGTGCTGGGATTACAGGCTTGAACCACTGTGCCCGGCTTAGAGTTACAGATTTCTTATCGTTTACATTTTACTTTCCCTTTTAGTTGTTGTTTTCCTTAAATGATGGTACATTTTTTATTATCAGAATAAACAGAAATGCCTTATTGCTAACCCCATATCATGCCTTAGGCTTTGACAATTTATTAGTCTTTAGTTGTCTAAACTTTCATTCTGTTATAGACAGAGTCTGTTAGTTCCTGGATTCTTTTTTTTATTCTCAGTTGATTGTCTGTTTTCAGAATGTAGACATTGACTATAATTCCAATTTAGAAGCCTACCTATGCCATTTTCTTGCTGTATGGCCTTGTACAATTTACTTGACTTCTCTAAACTCTAAAGATGGAGAAATAATGTCTGCTTCAGGGTCATTGTGAGGATTAATTTGACTAGAAAATGAATATAAAGTTTCTGACCTAGGATGAGCTCTCTTATAAATTTTAGTAGTGATGATGGTTATCTAGAATATTTTATTTTCTCCTTTTAACTTCATTTCTCCTTATATATTTCATATATATCACATATATCATATATCATATTTCATATATATGTTGAGAGATATATATATAGATATATATATATATATAGGGTTGATAATGAGTTCATGTAATGCTTAACTTCTCTTATCCTTCTTGTTTCCTAGTTGCTTATTTTATCACTAGTTCTGTGTATTAATAAAGTATCGTAGCTGCAATACTGATTTTAATTGGAACCAAAATGGGCAAGCAAGTAGTATCAGGGTGCTTAAAATTTTTGAATGTACTTAATGTATTTTATAATTTGATAATGTAACTTCTAACTTGTGTAGTTAATACTATCAATAGTTTGGCTGAGTACCTCGCATGTAACAATTCAATTTGGAAGACTGAATTTATATTGTGATGGGAATGTTTGTAGATAAAACTAGTGATGAATTGCTGAGAAGGAATAGATCTCAATTTGAGATTGACAAATTATTATCAACCTGTCATCAAAAACAAAATGGAATAGGAGTACTCAAGGTAGTATTTTAAGTGGTAGAGCAAAACCACAATCAGATCATTGCTTTTTTAAAACGGCTATTATGGAAAAGCTCAAATAAATTATGAGAGTAGAATAGCATAATGAACCTCTATGTACTCTTCACCCATCTTCAACAATGTGGTAAATGTTTTTTAATAACAGATGGGCAGATCTACAAAGTGTTAGTAAAGAATCGGGGAAAGGACTACCTGATAGGATGAAAGAGCTTGTGAATTAGAAATCAAATATGTCAATAAAGAAGCATGCTTATTAAGAAAAACATCAGCATTGTGTAAATGTTAAAAAAAGATTCTTAGATATCTGAGTTCTTGAGTTACAAACATACCTTATAGTGATGTAAAAATAAGATAAATAAGTTGAATTCATTTTTGTGATTAATGGATTCTTGGAACATTCTTATTTTTGCTGGGGATACCCTTTCCTCTACTACCCCGTGAATATCAGGAAAAAAATGGGTATTAAAGGTACTAGGTACATAGAAAATTTATTCAGTTTATGCAATATATCTGTGAGATAGATGGGACTACAAATGTTGAAACTGAAATTCAGATAAATTACCTAAAGTCATACAGTGAGTGGGACTGAGATTTCATGCAGGAATGTTATTTTTCCAGAATAATCTGTCCTTTATGTTAATACCAGTTATAAAGGGGAAGTCTGTTCTGTTGCCTTCAAGTAGGAGAACATTTAACTGCCATTCTAGTAAAAACTTTTAATAGTTCATGGGGTTGTTGATTATTATCTGGTAACAATGTTTAATTGGAAAAATGTACCGTTTTTTTCAAACAAGGTGAACTTGTGGAGCATAGTCTGTAGTTTAGGCCTTGTTTAGCTGAATGCTAATATCTTCAGTTTCTTCATAGTGTTTTCTTAAAACTTGAAAAGAGAAGCAGGGAGATAAGAAGGGGTTGGATTCTGGTATCAGTTTAGGGAGAAGATAAGGGAATTACCATAAACATTAATATGGATCATATCCATGATGATTATTTCTTGGTGATTACTTGTATTTAAATGAGAATTATTAAATTATGTACTGTTTACTTTTTAGAAATTGGGAACGTAATTACTATCTTGCATCCTTTAAATCCTGTTTAGCAAATCTCCTATTCCTGTTAACTCTGATGATAGTCCTCAACAAACTTCAAGGGCAAAGAGTGCTACAGGGGTTCTTGAAGACTTTCTAAATAATGATAATCAGGTAGGTGAAATTAAAAGTTTTAAAACTTATTAAAAAATTTATGAATAATATGTAGATACTAATTTTTAAGTTACTTAGATAATTTAAAGTAAAAAAGACTCAAATCTCCTCTCAAATACACATAATTCCTTCCAGAATTATTGATTATATTATTTTTTATAATATTTAAAATTTTTAAATTAACACAATCATACATATCTGGGATACATGGTGATGTGAAACACCACGAATATATAGTGATCAAATCAGGGTAATTTGCATACCATCATCTCAAATATTTATCATTTCTTTGTGTTGGGAACATTTAAAAATCCTCTCTTTAAGGTATTTGGAAATATGTAATAATTTATTGTTATAGTTAGCTGATACTGCTTTAGAACACTAGGACTTATTTTTTCTATCTAGCTATAATTTTTTTTATCCTTTAAGCAATCTCTCTCTATTCCTTACCTCCCTCCTACCTTTCCCAGTCTCCAGTAACCACTATTCTACACTTCACTTCTATGAGATCCACTAGTAAGCTTTCCCATATAAATGGGAACTATGATATTTATCTTTCTGCTCCTAGCTTATTTTACCTAACGTAATGTCCTCCAGAGTGATACATTTTGTCACGAATGACAGGATTGCTTTCTTTTTGAAGACTGAACAATATATATATATATATATATATTTTTTTTTTTTTTTTTTTTTTTTTTGAGAGACAGAGTCTTGCTCTGTCACCCAGGGTGGAGAAGAGTGGCGTGATCTCGGCTCACTGCAAGCTCCGCCTCCCGGGTTAATGCCTTTCTCCTGCCTCAGCCTCCTGAGTAGCTGGGACTACAGGCGCCCACCACCACACCTGACTGATTTATTTATTTATTTATTTTTTTGTATTTTTAGTAGAGACGGGGTTTCACCGTGTTAACCAGGATGGTCTTGATCTCCTGACCTTGTGATCCGCCTGTGTTGGCCTCCCAAAGTGCCGGGTTTACAGGCTTGAGCCGCTGCGCCTGGCCTGGCTGAACAATATTCTGTTGTATATATATGTCGCATTTTCTTTACCCTTCTATCTGTTGATGGATACTTAAGTTGAGTCTATATCTTGGCTATTGTGAATAATGCTGCAGTAATGGATAATACTAATTTATATTCCACAAGTGATTATTTCTTAAAGGTAAGTTGTAGTGGGAAATCTTAAACCATAATAATTACCTTCTTTGTCTCTTTCTACAATTGTTGACTTAGTCCGATTTGTCTTATATAAGTAAAGCTACTCCTACTTGCTTTTGGTTACCACTTGTGTGGAATATCTTTCTCCATTCTTTCACTTTAAGTCTATGTGTATCTTTAAAGGTGAATGGAGTTTCTTGTAGGCAACATATAGTTGAACAATGTTATTTTTATCCATTCAGGAAGTCCATTTCAAATTTTAACTGGGGAATTCAATTTGTTCACATTCAAGGTTAATATTGATAAGTGAGGACATATTCCTGTCATTTTGTTTACTGTACTCTGGTCATTTTATATGTTCTTTCTTCCTTTTTTCCCCTCATATTATCATTACGATTTGGTAGTTTTCTGTAGTAGTGTTTTATTCTTTTCCCTCTGCTAGTAAGTTTTATATTTCCATGTGTTTTCATGATGGTGATTATCTTTTTGCTTCCAGATGTAGGATTCCCCTGAGCATTTCTTGTAAGGCAGGTCTAGTAGTGGTGAATTCTGTTGGTTTTGGTTACGTAAGAAAGAGTTTATTTCTCTTTCATTTCTGAAGGAAAGCTTGGCTGGACATAGTATCTTGGCTTGCGATATTTTTTTCAACCCTTTTAATATATCATCCCATCCTCTCCTGGCCTTTAAGGTTTCTGCAGAGATATCCACTGTCAGTCTAATGGGAACTCCCTTACATGTGACTTGATGGTTTTCTCTTGCTGTTTTTAGAATTGCCTTTGCGGTGTAACCATAATGTGCCTCTGGGAGGCTGTTTTTAGCTTAAATCTACTGGGGCCATTGAGCTTACTGGATTTGGATGTCCATATCTCTTCCTAGATGTGGGAAATTTTCAGCTATGATTTCATTAAATAGGTTTTCTGTGCCTTTTGACTTCTCTTCTCCTTGTGGAATTCCCATGATAAGACATTTGTTCATTTTATAGTACCCTTCAAATCTTGTAGGCTTTCTTTACTCTTTTTCCTTCTCTGATGGGGTAATTTCAAGTGACTTATCCTCAAGTTCAGAGATTCTTTATCTATTTGATCAAGTCTATTAAGCTATCTATTGTATTTTAAAATTTCATTCATTGAATTCTTTACTGCATATTTTCTGTTTGGTTCTTTTTTATGATTTCTGTTTGTTGACTTTGTTGCTCATATTATGAATCGTTTTCCTAATTTGGTCAAATTATCTCTCTGTGTTTTTGTGTATCATTGATTTTTTTTTTTTTTTTTTTTTTAAAGATTTTGAATTCTTTTCCCACCAATCTGCTGATTTCCTTTTCATTGGAGTCTGTTACTTGAGTTATTATATTCCTTTGGTGGTGTCATATTTTCTTGGTTTTTCATGTTTCTTGTATTTGTTTGTTGGTATCTGTGCATCTTTCTGAATTATTTTCTGTGTGTTTTGTTGATGTTTGTTGTGTTTTCTTAGAATAGCTATTTTGAATTCTTAGTTTGCCAGATCATCTGCAGGTCTTCAGGATCAGTCACTTATTTTGTAGAGGTTTTCTGTTTGGATTTGTCTGAAGTTTTCTCATGATTAGAATGAGGTTATGCATTTTTGGCAAGAATGCTGAAGAAGTGATATGCTATTCTCACTGCATCATCTCAGAGGGCTCCTTATATATTTATATCATTAATATATTGATAAGTTAATGCAATAATAGTAATATGTAATAAAGATATAATATGTAAAAACTGGTTGTATTAACTTTGAACACTTGGTTAAGGTGATCTTTATCCTTAGTAAAGATACTGATTCTACTTGTAATTATTAAATATCTTAGAAAGAACTTTGAGACTTTGCAGATATCCTGTTTCTCCTCAAACTTTCGTCTACTAATTTTAGTATCCATTTGTGAATCCTATCTTGTTTCTGTATTAACTGAAAACCTTGTATAATGAAAAACTATCTCTTCCTTTATATTTGTTTAGTAAATTATATTATACAGATTCACTAATTTATTTTATTCTTGGTTTAGAGTACAGCATAATTAGTTATGCTGCTGTTGAAATTGTTTTCAGGTTAGGCCATTAGGAGTTCCTTCATGTTGGCTCCTGTGTCCTTTTTACATGTCTCCATTCTTTTTTGAGCAGTTCTTATGGAGCCATGGTTCTTTGTATTGGAAAATGGCATTTAGAAACTAGGATCTAGGCATTAGTTGTGCTGAGTGCTACTAGGGTGTTGTTCATTCTAAACTATGTCAGCAGGAAGACCTAGGAAACAAGTTTACCAACCCACACATACTCACATATGTACATTTCTTTATCTGTTGATCTGTGTACATATATGTGTATATGTGTGTGTACATATAAACACATATATGTATAAAATCATGAGTTCGTATTGATACCTCTGATTCCAGTCTAATACCACGGTTTGTTTTAGCTTTTCCCATTCCCTATTTGTAACTTTCTCCTCCTATGAGAATCCTTTCATTATCTGCAGTAAGTTTGTTTGTTCAGTCTTATTATACATGCAAAGTAGTTTTAGAATTGCTAACCCATATTCCCTGTAATTAACCAATTTACTAACTAGATTACATTATTTGTCTATTGCTTTTTTTTGAGACAGAGTCTCACTCTGTCTCCCAGGCTGGATCACAGTGGCACAATCTCTGCTCACTGCAGCCTTTGCTCCCAGGTTCAAGCAGTTCTCCTGCCTTAGCCTCCCGAGTAGCTGGAATTACAGGCACCCACCATACCCACCTAATTTTTATATTTTTAGTAGAGGCAGGGTTTCACCATATTGGCCAGGCTGGTCTTGAACTCCTGACCTCAAGTGATCCACCTGCCTCAACCTCCCAAAGTGTTGGGATTACATGCGTGAGCCACCACGCCCAGCTAAATATTCCTCTTTTCATCTTTAGCCTTATAACATCATATCAAAATACTGTTTTCCAGAGTTACTTAGGTTAATTATTTTCCTCCCAACTCCCTTTGGTGTGGTTGTGCTGTTTATTTATAATACTGTTGGTTCATTTGTCTTTGTATACGGTTGGTTCTCTGTATGTGTGGGTTCCACATCCGTAGATTCAACCAACTGCAAATTGAAAATTTGGAGAATAATAATAAACATAACAATACATAACAATACAACAGTAAAACATAATTTAAAACACAATGTGCAAGTATTTATGTACTGTTGACGTTGTGTATTATTTATTAAAGGTAATCTAGAGATGATTTCAAGTTTACAGGAATATATGCGTAAGTTATATACAAATACTGTGCCATTTTGTAATCAGGGACTTGAACTTCCTTGAGCTTTTTTTTTTTTTTTTTTTTTTTGAGATGGAGTCTCACTCTGCTGCCCAGGCTGGAGTGCAGTGGCACGATTTCGGCTCACTGCAAGCTCTGCCTCCCGGGTTCTGGCCATTCTCCTGCCTCAGCCCCCTGAGTAGCTGGGACTACGGGCATCCACCACCACACTTGGCTAATTTTTTTTGTATTTGCAGTAGAGATGGGGTTTCACCATGTTAGCCAGGATGGTCTCAATCTCCTGACCTTGTGATCCGCCCACCTTGGCCTCCCAAAGTGCTGGGATTACAGGCATGAGCCACCACACCCGGCCTTCCTTGAACTTTTATATTCACACAGAGTCCTGGAAACAGTCTCCCAAAAAACCAGCGATGACTGTATATTGGGTTCTCCTCTTGTTCTGTTTGGTTTAAATAATTTGTTTTTTGAATGTATGAAATGTCACTATGGTTCTAAGAGTCAGAGATATACAGAGACATACCCAGAGACATTTACTAGCAGGTGTCAATGACAAGTCTCAGAACAAATTGTATTATCCATACAATATTTTTAAAACATTCATTAACAGTGCCACAAACAGTTCATATGTTTTCTAGTTTTCTGTCTTCTTTTGATACTGTGACCACTACTTTGCATGAAAATCACTCAGCTCAGGCATAAATTCCAGAGGCAGCCTTTTGTAACTGTTATGGTTGGCATAAGGCAGCCGAAGTTCTAAAATAAGATAGTGGCTAGATGCAGATCATTTGGAGATTATGCCTCAGATGCTGTCTCCCAAGGTGTAGGAGTATATCCTAACTGGATACTTTTACCCTGGTTTTTTTTTTTTTTTTTTTTAATGTTTTTATATTGTTGTGGTAAAATATACATAACATAGAATTTACCATTTTAATCATTTTTAAGTGTACAGTTCTGTGGCATTAAGTACCTTCACATTGTGTGTAGCTATCACCATTGTCCATCGCCAGAACTTTATCTTCTCAAACTGAAACTTTGTACTCATTAAACTCTAACTCCCTATTTCCCCCTCTCCCCAGCCCCTGGTAAGTAGCTTTCTACTTTCTGTCCCTATGGACTTGTTACTGTAGGAACCTTGTATAAGAATAATCATTATATACATATCTTGTTGTGACTGGCTTATTTTGGTTAGCATAATGTCTTTAAGGATCATGTATGTTGTAGCATTTGTCAAAATTTCCATTCTTTTTTAGATTGAACAATTTTCCATTGTATGTATGTGCCACATTTTGTTTATTCATTTACCCGTCGTTAGACTCTTGGGTTGCCTCCATCTTTTGGCTATTGTGAATAATTTTGCTGTGAAGATGGGTATACAAATATCTACCCAAGTCCCTGCTTTCATTTCTTTTGGATATATACCTGGGAGGGAAATTGCAAGATCATTCAGTAATTCTATGTTTAATTTCTTGTGGAATTCCTGTACTGTTTTCCACAATGGCTATGGCATTTTACCTTTTCACTCCCTGTTTCTTACATCCTGTTCTATAACTGGGGAAGTGTCTTTAAAATCTTTTTAGCCATACTGCTTACCTTGAGTATCTTATGCTAATCAACAACTTTCTATAGAATTGAAGTTTAAGTAGTACTTATGGTGCACAGTCTATGCTAAAATATATTAAATTACAGACATCTGTAGAGTCCTATTTGCTACTTGGTAGATGGCTATTAGGACACAGAAACTCATTTGAAAGATGTAAACTAATAGACTGATAAGACTTTTAAAAAGAAATTTTAAAATATCCCTCACTGATTATCTTAAAAGAATCTTTGCCATCTTATGTATCTGAAACACTGCTGCATTCTTTGAACACAAATAAGGTCAGTGGTAATCGAGCTGTGAGTGTTATTTAGGTAGAAGGAATGTGTGGCCCATGAAGAGGTGAAAAGCTAGCATTCTGTTATAAAAACATGTTTTAAAGTGTGCAGAAATACTGTATTTGAAATTTTGGTCCTTGATCAGCTGAAAAGAACATGTTGGTTTACCTGTCCTCTGAGGACCTTTCATTTCATTTAAAATTTGTGATTTTGAATGTGCTAAATTAATTTGTCATAAATATAAACGTGCACTATTTGTTTTAAAAGAGCAGTGACTAGAAAGGATATCCCAAACTGTTAATCATGATTGTCTCTAAGTAACTTCACCTGGGGCCTCGGAATAGGGAAGTGGTGAGTTACAATTTTGATTTTTTAAAATATTGATGTATATTGTTTGGATTTTTACATTAGTTTTCTATTAGGGGAAATTAATACAAAATAAAACTCTTCTTTCCCTCAGTTTGGATGGTTAACCTTATACTATCATCTGTTTTAACCTTAGAGCTGTACTCTTTCTGGAGGCAAACATCATGGTCCTGTTGAAGCCCTGAAACAAATGTTATTTAACCTTCAAGCAGTACAAGAACGTTTTAATCAAAATAAGACCACAGAGCCAAAAGAAGAGATTAAACAAGTAAGCACAAACATGATTTATGAATTGAGATTTGTGAATTTGTATAAAGATTTTTTTCTACATTTTTTAATAGACCTACTTATAGTTTCATGTTAGTAAGCATGCCACATACACATGTTGTAAGTGGCAGTAGTATTCTTTTTTGTTGGGAAGTAATGTACTGAACATTTAATTCTGTTTGATTTCTGTAGGTGTTTATCTCTAAACAGATTGTTCTATTTAACTTATGGTTATAAATCCAACATCTTATTTAGTTATGATGATGTTACAACTATAGTATCAAAGGGTTTTAAGAGTTGTTTTGTAATACTCTACAAAATTAATCTATGTGGCCCATCTTCTGATAGTTATATTCGGGGAGGCCTAGAAAACTTTTTCAACATTAGATTCCTCCACACACCTTTGTCATTTGGAATTTAATTTTGTTACTGTGTGTTTATTGGCTGTTATGAATACAGTCATATCAAGTTTTATTTTAAAGCCATTTTATTTTTTCAATTTGTGTATTTCCTGGGAATTTGAAAATCTGTTTCTGTTTTGGACTGCCATTCTACATGATGAATTTTTTCCCACAAAAGTATAGTGTTTAAGAACATAGAGTTTCTGTTTTCCCAAATATGATAGTGAATTCTAATTCTGTCACTTACTAGCAAGTGCAATATTTGTGCAAATCATTTAACCTCTTTAGTTTCAGTTTCCTATTTAAAAAATTATTGATTTTTAATTGACTATATATATATTTTGGGTGTACAACATGATGTTTCGAAACATCATGGAATGGCTAGGGGAGCTAATTACCTCACATACTTCTTGTGGAGAACATGTAAAATCTGCTCCATTAGTAATTTTCAAGTATACGATATGTTGTTTATAATTTTAGTCACCATGTTGTAGAATAGATCTCTTGACCTTATTCTTCTCACCTAACTGACATGTTGTATCCTTTGACAAACATCTCTGCAACTCCCCTGTCCCCACACCCAGATTCTACCTAGAAGTGAGATTATTATTTAGTGTCTGTCTTTCTGTGCTGGCCTTATTTTATTGATCAATTTCCTTTTCTGTGCAGTGAGGATGTTAAGAAGATATATATATATATAAATATATAAATATAAATATATATATATATATATAGTTTGTTGAGACAAACTATATAAAGTACTTAGTATAGTGCTTGGTACATGGTAAATACTCAATAGATGATGGCTGTTTTTATTGTCATTGTTTTGTTATTCAGTAGATATATGAAATTCAGTTTTCATTACAAATGAGTGGATCAGCTTTTGAGAACCTTCATAGTCTGCTCATTTGAGTTGTATTTCTTAATTTCTGTCCTTACATTCTAATAATCATAACGTTAATATGTAATCTATCCTTCTTTCCCCTCTAGTTTTAAACATCATTGAGATACAAGCCTGTTCAGTAAAGTCATAATTTTAAGCCAAGACTTGATTTTTAATGGACATATGTGTAGAAGTATACTTTAGGACAGTTGAAAAATGGCTGTTAGTTGGAGTGTTTTTACAATAAATGGAAAATAAAAATATTTAATGTTCTTTTGAAAATTATTAGAATTCTTTGGAAATGTAGAAAATATTTTTTAATGTTTTAATCACATTGTAAATACCATTTAATTTTATAGTTATATAATATTTTAAATATTTTTTAATATTTGGTGTTTTTAATATTAGGTTTCAGAAGATGATTTCTCTAAATTACAGTTGAAGGAAAGTATGATTCCTATTACTAGGTCGCTTCAGAAGTAAGTATTCTTTACTAATATGGATGCGAATCCATCTTAGCCATTCCTCTGACTCAAATCAAAGTTACAGGGTAGAAATAAGTAGTTTTAAGAGTAGCACTACTAGGCATATTTAAGCTTCTTGGAGCACACTGTTTAATTACACTAAAAAACATTGTTTTCTTTTAAACTTGTGCTTTTTCCTATTCAAAATGTCCTAAGGACCTAATGAGGATAGCTTTAGACCTCTAAAATATAATGGATATGAATGACTCATTTTTGAGTAGTAATAGCAACAATTTATGATAGTATTTTTGTGAGTATCCTATAACAGGAACTTGTATGAAATGTGTTTTCATATATTCTCTCTAGAATAAATTTAATAGTAAATGGATCATTATTTGGAACGTCACTACAGAAATCTAAAGTAGATATAATGACCTGGATATAAAGATAGGTCTAATTTTCTTAGTTACATTGTCTTAAATAATAAAATGGAGAAAAATACAAGTTGTTTCTATAGTCATAATATTGACAGAAGAGAAGGGTATTTATTTTGGAGTGTTTGTGTGACTATAAAGTGTCCTCAGAAGATGGAATACTGAGCTTAGGAAATACTGAGATTAAAAGTTTCTACTCTAATCACACCATTTCACGTGGCTACCTTTTATACTTTGAGAATTTGCTTAGGCTTCTGTGATCTAAGGAAATGGTGGAAAAATAAAACACTAGACATGTAAACTTATGAATCTAATTGTCACAAATGTGTATATAGTTTTCATAGTTAAAATATATCATGTAAGATAATTTTTTTCTCTCTACTTAATTTATTATCTTTAGGGTATAAATAATGCACCTTTGTTTGTAGCTTGCCGTAGTACTGGGGTATAATGTTCCATACCTAATAGAATTCAGTGAATAATGATAGTAGTAGCTAACATTGAATGTTTACCAAACGTCAGTATTCTAAGTGCTATTGAATATAATTCATGTGATCTTCACAACCTTATGCGATAAGTACTATTATTATTTTCATAATACAGATCAGAGAATAGGCATGGAGTAGTAAAGTAACTTGTCCAGTGTTGCATAGCTAGTAAGAGGAAGAAGGGTGATTCAGACTAGGTAGTCTGATTTGAAAGTCTGTATTTTTAACACTCCTCTTATTAATGATAGTGATGAATTATTAATTGAGACTAAGTACAGGGCCTCAGTTGATCATCTAGTATGAAGACTTCATTCTGCTTTAAAATTTGAGGTGAATGACGGTAAGTTTTCCATTGCTCTTTAAAGCATTGATACTGAACTTATCACAGACCTAAATGTGTTTTCTGAGGTAATGTACATTATCCTAGATGTTTTTTCTGGTGAAAACAAACACTAGATTGCAAGTCATTAAATCACCACAAAAATCAATACTGATCTATAAGTGCTTTTACCATTTGCTAGAATTTTTTTAATAGTAACTTTTTTTCTACTATAAGCAATCAAGTCTTACCTGTATATGGAGTTTCATTTTTAGAGAGAGTAAGTTTTATGTTTTGTTACATGGCCTTTAGTTATTAATTCTGTTGTATTAATTGGAGCAGTCTTAATTTGTCTTTACATTCAGAAGTATTGTCAGTAAGACGTTTGTACTGTAATGAAGTAAGCTTACACTTACAAAAGTTATTTTCAGTCTGTAGATTAACTGTTTTAAGGACAATTTAAATTTAATTCCTTCTCAGAATTCCTTTTTCTGGCTGCAAAATATTCTGGTTAGGTATATGGTCATCTTTTCATACTTCAGATATTTCAAATGTATTTCAGAATTTCTAAAATATTTCCAAAATCTTTCAAAAGTTACTGATTATACTTTGTAGGCTTTATTGGCCTTTCCTAAGGTAAAAGTCCTATTATGGCTCTTTACATTCCTCGAATAACTGTTTTTGTTTTTAATAATTTGGGTGGCTTCATAGGTGGGAATTGAACAATGAGATCACTTGGACACAGGAAGGGGGAACATCACACACTGGGGCCTGTTGTGGGGAGGGGGGAGGGGGGAAGGACAGCATTAGGAGATATACCTAATGTAAATGACGAGTTAATGGGTGCAGCACACCAACATGGCACATGTGTACATATGTAACAAACCTGCACGTTGTGCACATGTACCCTAGAACTTAAAGTATAATAATAATAAAATAATAATAATAATTTGGGTGGCTAACCAGTTTTAAGATATCTTTCATTACCCATAGGGAACTGTAAGCTAGTAGTCTGGCCTTTGTTTAGTCCCTTAAGTACTCAGTTTTCTTATATTCTTCAAGTGGAAATATGTGGTCTCTAGGAAGACTCATTGGAGCTGGGATTACAGGCGCATGCCACCACGCCCGGCTAATTTTTGTATTTTTAGTAGAGGCGGGGTTTCGCCATGTTGGCCAGGCTGGTCTTGAACTCCTGACCTAGGGTGATCCACCCACCTCGGCCTCCCAAAGTGCTGAGATTACAGTGCTGGCCACCACCTCCAGCTGAATGTTTTAAAATTTTAGTTATTTTGCCTCTGATTGGTTAGTAGCTCTGGGTGAATTATTGCACTTAGTCAATGAAGGTGGGAATCTCAGAAATTAACTGAAGTTGCCAAAAAAGGTGGGAGAATTAAGAGTCTTCTTATTACATTTGAGTAAAAGTGTCTAAGAAGTATAGAGTACAGGGAAATAGATATACATGCAGTAATTAATGCTACTAGTTTCCTTCCATCTCCTTGTCCTCGATAAAGTGGAAGATGCAGTTTATTATACATTTATTGAATAACTTCTATGTGTTAGAGACTATAGAATAGAGTGTTGTAGTCATTACCTTTCTGCTCACCATAAGTGGAAATTACTGACATTGGAGGTTATTACACAGCTTATGTTTTTTTTCTTTTTTACATTTAATTGTGGTTTTTTTTTTAGATGGAGTTTCGCTTTTGTTGCCCAGGCTGGAGCTGGAGTGCAGTGGCACGATCTTGGCTCACTGCAGTCTCTACCTCCTGGGTTCAAGCGATTCTCCTGCGTCGGCCTCCTGAGTAGCTGGGATTACAGATGCCTGCCACCACGCCTGGCTAATTGTCTTTTGTATTTTTAATAGAGATGGGGTTTCACCATGTTGGCCAGGTTGGTCTTGAACTCCTGACCTCAGGTGATCTGCCAATCCCAGTCTCCCAAAGTGCATGGATTACAGATGTGAGCCACTGCTTCTGGCCCTTCCTGCACATCTTAATTACTGCACATCTTAATTACTATATTGTCACTCTGTTTTTCCTTAATATCTTTCGTATTTATGAAAGATCTGAAATATGACTAATTAACTGACGTTTTCTGAGTGGTCCTCCAGGAACTGAAAGATAGGGGAGAGAAAAACTGAAAAAATATAATTAGAGAAGGCTTGGAAAGTTAAGGGCCTCTTTTCTTGGTTTGAGGAATGATTGAGTTTTCTCCACTGAGACCTGCAATACAGTATTGGCATTATTTTAGAGAAAAATCTAGGTTGTTGGTAAAACACCATATTATATAGACTTGCTGGAGTAGTTAGCAGCTTCTCCTACACTCAATAAAAGTGAGTTTTGTTTAGATCTGTAACTAATCCTTAAATGCTATTTAAAAAATAGCTATCTTGAACATAAATGTTAAAAATAATTTCTGTATTTTACTTCTTAACTAATACACAGGATACCAAAAGCGAAGGTGTCATTTCACAGAGCTGTAGTGAAAATTACTTGAAAAAAGTGTATTTGTTAAGTGTGATACAACTGATACCTATTGTTTCTTGTTAGGGCCCTTGGCAGACTATCTTAAAAAAAGTTAATGTCAAAAAATATAATTGTTAAAGTGAATGTTTATAGAACTTTAAATTATTTTAACCTTCAGTTATTCACATCTCAAGGTTTTATAAGGAATAAGTCTCAACGTTTATATAAATTTACTTCTCATAGCAATTTTGAAGTTAATAATCAACTTTATTTTATTTTTTTTTGCTGTCTGCATTGGCTATTCAGTTCCTAATAATTGGTTTGTAATGTGTTTTATACTTTTTAATGAAGGGCTTTGCACCATTTATCTCGCCTGAGAGACCTGGTTGATGATACCAATGGAGAACAGTCACCGAAAATGTGAAGAGGAAAATGAAACTGTCATCACAATAATCACCACAGAACAAATAGTCATTTTTTCTGTTACTTAAACTGACAAAGTAGATATAAGCCATATATTATTTTTTAATTGGTTCAAGGATTATGTATTTCTAAAACACTAAACTTGAAAATACCCATAGGTTTTAGGACCTGTCTTCATTTTGTGCCAACATACTAGAATGTGAACTGCAAGGACCCACAATATATCCTAAAGTCTTACTTTCATCTTTTCGCCAGCAAATGTCTAATATTTAAAGATGGATGACTTCTATTCTTGAAGCCTACCTGGATTTAACCTTCTTCAGCATCCTCAACATTTTATTATCTGGTTCAGGATCATTAAGAAACTTACTGGTTTTTATCCAAAATCTTTTATGTGAAATAGACTTTTTTTTAGATATAGTTAGCATCACTTAAACAGCTTAAAGGAATATCAAAATTGTTATTGTGTATCTCGTCTATGCAGAAGTCTGTTACTTTGAAATTTTCATAAATTTAATATTTAAGATACATTGTATTTGAAAATTGCATTAATAGTAGAGTGATACAGTGTTAAAAGGAATGTTGTATTGTGACATTCAAGAGAACCTCATTTAATTAGTACTTTGATTCTGTGTAAGATAATCTTGATAATACTTGACAGTTTCCAAACCTTTTTTTGGAGGGATATTTAAGAATTTAATATTTCAATATTAGGTTGTTTCCCAGATTTTAATTTTGGGTTTAGCTCAAACTGGTGAAAACTATGACTCAATGGCCAATTGCTTTATGAAATTTGATAACTAAAACTTAAAATGAATATGGAAAATCAGAAAGCAACTGTGTATTTTAGAGCAATTTTGTGAGAGTAGTATTTTGTTTAACACAATCTCTAGTCTTAAGTTTGTCTCTAGCTGGAACCGAACAAAGCTCTATAATTTTTACCAAGCACTTATTATTGATACTTCTTATAAGTAGTAAGCATCTTTATTACATAACTGAGAATTAAGTCATAAAACATAACTAATACAGCACATTACAGCCTGATGAAATTAAAAAATGTGTATATGTAACTACCACAGATTAACACTTCACCCAAATGATAGCGTTTTTCCTCGGTAGATTTATTGTCAAATAGGAATTTCTAAGCACATTGAGTCAAAGCATTTTTTCCACGTTAATAAAGCATCATTTAACATCTTTGTTAGAGGTGACACGTCAAACACTACAGTGAGCTCTGTGGGTTTTTGTTTTTTGTTTTTTGTTTTTTTTTTTTTTGGCCAGTGAGTTTTTTACCATGCTGCTCTGACCAGTTTGAGAGGCAATCACCAATAGATTTGTTTTCTTTATTCTGTGGAGATGTTTTTGCCACTGACACTGTTTTCTGATTATAGTCTGCTTCATAGAAAATAGCCTGCATAAACAAACAAGGAATTACTTTAAAATTAAAGTATGCCTGACTATTAAAAATGCAGAGTTTAGGTGAGTAAACATCAGGTAGGTCTGGGTGGGTCATGTTCTAGGCCTAGAAAAATCCACTATTGGACAAGTTCTAGAGAAGGCAAGGAGATAAAGGCATCAGGTGGTAACTTCTAATTGAATATTATATGTTGATCATACATAATATATATTATGCCTGGAAATTGTAATGACCGAAAAGCACCTATTTGGTTAGTGCTCCTATTCATGAGAATATATCTCCAATACTAAATGAGATAAGCCTGTTCTAAAATCTTATAGCCAGTATTTTAAGAAACTTGATTATACTTACCAAAGGAACATTGTTTTCCCTTGTTTTAAATATGGAGAGGTTTAATCCTTTACCTAACAAAGGAATTAATTTTAGCAAAATGAATCATTCCAACCTTCTTATAAGAAATATCTAGGAGTCAACTAAGAAAAATAATGAATCTAAGTGATAAACATTCAAGAAATACTCTAAGTAAGAGATTTAATTACAATTTTAATATCTCAGGGTTCTTTTTAGGTTTCCAGGAGAAAAGAGCAGGATAACAGTGTGGAGACTGCTAAGTTGAGAATTTAAAAGAAATGAGAACATAAAATTTTTAAAATTGCATTGTGAATGTAAAATTTTTATCTTTTGCTCTCACTCTTTTAGACGTATTGAGAAAATGTTAAATAGAAAAAAGTAAGAAATTTTGATAAGATGTTTCAGATCTTTGAGTATGAAAAATATAACAAAAAGGCGTAATTTCAAAAGACTATTTGAGATCAAGGGACAATGGTGCGACCAATATGAAGGGTCAAGACTGAAATGTATTGTCTTTACTATCAAGAACTCTACTTTCAGTTTTTTCTCAGACAGTTAATTTCAGCTTCATAGAGTTTTCTGACCAAATTAAAAAACACTGTTTTCTTGGGTTTGTTTTGGGTATATGTCATTATAGTTATGTTATTTCTTGTTGAAATTTATAATTGTGGGTTTTTTTATTGTTTTAGTATTTAATGGTGTATAATGTGTTATTAAATTATATGTAGTTACACCAAAATGTTGCCTGAAGATAAGTCATGACAAGGTCCCATGTTTATGTTATAGATACATGGAATTGATCTTGTAGATTTGAATTTTTGTTTCATTTTTTTCTGTTCCACCCTTCGCTCTCTATATCTCAGAACATTTTTGGTAGAAGTGCTATCCAAAAGTGAACTTGTCAAAAGGCAAGTAGCATGAAAGGAGACAGAAGAAGCAAAAGGCCAATACAGTGCATAATTTCTGAGCACTTGAAGTTTCTTCAAATGTACAAGACTGTGTGTCTTCCTATTAGATGTATAAATTGGATATTTCATCCCTAATTAAATGTTCTGTTGGATTGCAGTGCCTATCATACAGCAATTAGAGTAAATTGAGGCCTAATCCTGAACACATTGTAGAGCATATTGTTAGATATTTTCCTGTGATATTTGAAGTTATTATTTTCCCATTTTCTTTTTCTTTTTTTCTTTGTAATCATATGTCCCTAAGATTGTTTTCCTTTTTTGGACCAAAAAAAAAAAAAAAAAAAAAAACACACACACACACACACACACACACACAAAACTTAGCTTTTTATCCTCCCAGTGTATTCTGCATTGTCCTTACCCTAGATCAGCCCCTTCTGTGTAACAATTTTTCTCACAATGTAGCAACTTTTATCCACCCTTCAGTACCTTCACTGGGACTAGTTCATTCATTTTCAAATAGCTATTTCAACCTTTAACCTCTCCTTTGTCTTTTACACAGAAGCCAGAGTGACTGGTCTTGGCAAGACTCTGTTGTGTATCACCACTGTAACCTTACTGATTTGTTTCAGCAAATTTGCTTTAGTTCAATTGCTTTACTCAGATTCCCCCAAACTTTATATGTGTATTCTCGCCTTTGTGTATATTATTTCTCATGCATGAAATACTCAATTTTTATTCTTTTATCTAAAGCTTAGTCTACATTTCTTTAAAGCTCTGGCCAAGTATTTTATTTTGTCCTTAAACATTCTAACTATCCACCAAACTGTGGTAAGTTGGCTTTTCTTTTTCCTTCCCCTGTCATTTATTTAGCTGTTATATTTCATTTTAATATTTTGGATGGTGCCTCTTATACTGTGTTGTATTCCTAGACAAGGAAATGTATATCAAAATATGTTAGATGATTGATTGTTTTATCTCCTCGATGATAGAACCTTTTATACTGCTTTACAGAATCAAGAAAAAGTAAAGTGTATTTTACATAGTGGTTTTAAGTATTGACTGATATTCTAAACCTGGTTTCCTGTATAAAGTTATAAGTTCAAGATAAAAGAGACTACATTCTTTACTTATTTGAGGTTCTGGAAATCCTTTATTTCTTTTTTTAAAACATTTTGATAACTTTTTAAAAAATTTAAACCTTTTTAAGAGCAATTTCAGGCTCACAGCAAAATGAAGAGGAAAATAATCTGCACAGAGATTTCCCATATACCTCCTGCTCCTGCATATGCACGACCTCCCCTTTTCATTGTCTGCAACCAGAGTGTTGAACAATTGGTAAACCCACACTGAATCATCATAATCACCGAGAGTCCATAGTTCACGTCAGGGTTCACTCTTGATGTTGTACATTCTGTGAGTTTGGACAGATGTGTAATAAACTGTGGCTCCACCCCAGTGTGCAATCCTCTCAGTGTACAGGCCAGTTGGATTCTGGGGACCCCTTCCCACCTGGCTGTCTCATTCCCCTCTAAAGTACATCTATCTGCCGTTAGAAGGATAAGGATAAGGACGAAGACCCATCTTAACTGCTTCCTGCTGACAGGGGGTGCTGTTTTGGGAAAATGGCAGTCAGAGATTCCTCATAGGCCTGTCTTAGGGTTCCCAGCAGAAGGGGCCATCATCGGAGGCTCTGGTTGCATGGCCATTTGGAGTTTGATGGTCTAAAGGCAAGAACAGACAAGCCAGGTTATTAAAAAATATGTGTCAAAACGAAACAAAGGGAGAGGTAAGGACAGCTCAAAGATCCCAAGGCCTTTTACCAGTTTGCACAGGGATAGAGAGGTCAAAAGCCTGACATAATAAACACCTTTAGGTTTTTACCAGCATGTTGGGCTTCTGGATTCCCTTCCCCTGAGCCCAGTCCTAAGCCAAACAGTTTAAGGTTTGGGAAATTAACTTTTCCCACTGTGAAGGTGCATCTGAGGGGAGTGTCTTGTAGTTTGGAGACACAATTACCCGTCTGTGAAGAGAGGACAAAGGAGGGAAAAAGAAAAAGGCTCTTTTCAAAGGAGTCCTAGGAGTTCAGGATGCATTTGAAAGGGGTACAAACTGAAGAAGAAAGACCATCCATCTACAAAGAGGGGAGCAGGCATCCCTACTTCTCTTTTTAGCAGATACCCAGGGTACGTGAGAGAGAAGGAAGAGCATTCTCTTCTTTCGTCCTTGTATCCCTGAGTCCCGGCAACCTTGGCAGGTACCGCCATGGATGTTAAAGCGGCTTTCACTCATGTTAACAGGGTACCTAGGAGGTGGGAATTATCCACTCTTCCCACGTATGTTCTGTTTCCCCTGCTGTCCATAGCCTTGAATTCCTGAGACCTCATGCCATGGATACTAGCATGGCCTTTATCTATGAAATGGGAAGCGTGGCTTAATTGACAGCAATCAGCCACGTTCACCTGTGTTGTGCCTTTTCTGTTATCATCTGCCTCTGGATCCCTCAGATCCAGTTTTCCTTCCTAGGGCTTTGACCTGAAGCTTGGAATTGAGTTTGGGACAGAAATATGTCTCGGGGATTTGCATGGACTTCTTAAAAGCCAAATGCTAAGGTGAAGCTGTGGAGTTGAGTCCTCCTCCAACAAGGGAGAGAAAAGGATGTCTTGTGATACATCCAGATAACTGGTGGCTATAGTTATGCTGCTAAGATTTGGGTGCATTGTGCTTGGCTTTGGTTAGCTCCCTTGGTCTTACTTTCCCATAAAGGAAACCTCCAAGTGATGGGCATCCTATTTATTCCCATCACCTGACAGGATTTGCAGGATAACTGCTCAGAACTAGAATATTGATCCAGATTTTTACGTTACCCATTCCTCTGTTCTTTCTGAGCTGCAGCTGGATGTTGCTGGTTGGTTCACAGGAACAAGTAGGGTTATTCTAAAATGTAGGTGAAAACTTTAAAACAACTAATGAGTTGAGAATTTAATAACAAATGTATGATAATTTTTGAAACCTAATTTCTCTGTCACCAGTCCTCATTTTTCTGTAAAAAACACAAATCATCATAGGACTAAGTGGTTTCCAAAATGAACTTTAGTCTTATAATTGGGCTGATTATTTGCATAAGGTGCAGCAAGAGTAATTATTTCTACATAGTCCTTTTGAATAGGCTTTGATGGAACTCTGTTCCACAAGGAATCTCAGTTGAGACCTTTTAAAGGTAAGCCCAGCCATGGGTTTGTATCCTCAAATACATGTGAGTTGGGTGATTCTCTCCTTTTAAGGTCCTAAGATAAACTTGGAGCTTCTAGGCCTGTTACAAAGTGACATTGTTTACTGATCACAGGTCAGGAACCCTGTACAGGGACTGTGTAGGCAAGGGTATGAGGCCAGTTCTTCCTACGGGGCTTTTAGGCAAGGGTATGAGGCCAGTTCTTCCTACGGGGCTTTTAGGAGCTCTGCAAGTCAAGATTGACTCCTTAAAGGGAAGCATACCCTTCCAGTCAATGCCTTAGTAAAATAACCAGTTTCTCCAATTGCATCCTGTTGCAAAAGAAAAGTGGATCCTTATTGCACTGATCCAAATAACTATATTGCCATAAGTTAAGAATACTCACAGTTTCCAAATTCTAGAGGAACCAGGCAGAGAGAAACAAACATACTCCAAATTTTTGTTCACAGGAGTGTAATTTAATTAAAGGCCGTAATAGTGCAAAATAAATTTCCTTGACTTTGAAAAACAAAACATGGATCAGCAATGTTCGAAGCAAAAGTCAAAAAGATTTGCTTCAGTTTCCTGAGTTCAGTCCATTTAGTGAACTCTTGTTTTGCCTGATATTCATTAACACTTCAGCTCTTTGAGTCCTGTACATTTTTCCTTAATTCCAATGTCACGATCTCCAAAGTTATCAGAAACCTGTATTTGAGAGCACCTGTCAGAGTCCTATGGCTTATAATAAACCATCTTTTGAAAAGGATTAAAACAAGATAATAATTGTCAATAGCAAAATGTCCAGGATGGTTAGAAACACAATTGACAAAGAAGTTTATCTCTGTGGTTTACAACCTTAATTATGTTTGATAGCATATACTTAGACATTAGAATTTTAGAAGTCCCATAAAATTTTGGAACATGTAATAGTATTATTCACCAAAATATAACCTAAAGAAGATCAAACATCATCTTGGCAATCCCATGTAACTAAATATGTCAAATAACCATGTTTACTTCTTCTGTGCATGTTTCAGGAGCCCTCTGATCCATCCAAAAAGCCAGGCATCAGGAAAGACAATTTTGAAACTGAAGTTTGATTTTTGGGAAGCCTATTAAATATGTTAGAAGTTCAAAGCGCTTGGTATTATGAAATAGAATTTCAGATTACTATAAGTTATTTATTTTCCCAAAATGATGACTCCAAAATTTTAAAGAAACAAAAACCTTTTATAACCCTTTACAAATTTTGCTAAAGAGCAGATTAGCACCTTAAGAATACCTTGTTGTGCTTTTATTTTAATGCTCAATTTACAGAAAAAACATATAATACCTTTTTAAAATTTAGTCAATATGTTCAGAGAACCTCTTCTGCAAGATTAATTCTTAAAATCCTTTCGCCACTTGTTTGACCCTTCAGCTTTATCTTATCTAATTTAAAACAATCCTTTATCCATAGGCAAAAACTTAACGTTTCCATGCCTTCTTATAACCTTTTACTAAAAAACACATTTTACTGTTCTTACACACCTTGCATGTAAATATATTTCTAGTAGTTTCAGTTACATGTTATAATGGTAACTCCTAGCAATTTTAACTTTAATGTAAAACCTGGTAAATTGTTTTAATTTTATGCCAGGTATAACCAAGATTTGACTCCTTCCAGCATAATAGAAGGTGTGGTTAGTTCCATATGTCCCCAGGCCTTAACAGTTGTGGACCAGGCAAGTCAGATAGTTCTCAAAATCCAAAAAGCAGCTTATAACCTCAAAACACCTTACATATAACTTGCATAATTTAGTCCACCTATTTACATTTTGATGGCATGTGCTTTTAACCAATAATCTTTAAGGCTATTTTATTGTTTCCTCAAAGATTAAAGTCATGTGAACTGAGAGGTACCACAGGTTTTATCTTCCCTTTAAAAAATATTTGATCTAAGAGCTGTATTTCTTTACGTCAAATTAGAGCTCTTTTTACAGACATCATCCACACAACACATATAGCTACATAGACAGGCAGGAGAAAACTGAATCCCCTGGTGGAACCCTGTAAGAGACTGGGCTAGGAAAACATACAGATATCAAACCTGAAAGGACTTCTTCTCTAAGGCAGGATTGCTAAACAAAGCCTTGCCACACCCCCAGGATGTAAAAAAAGATGGAGGCCTGCAGCGAAGTTTGCTACTAACCATACACACGTTCCAAGCACACCAGATTGGCTACAGCTTAAGACCAGCCTCACAAATCCTTTTTCACAAAACTTTACAGACAATATAAACAGTGATCCTTATCATTCCTAGCCTAGTAAAACATCTTCTAAAAGGAAAAACCTTGCTTAAAAGTTAACTGCTGGTGGGGTGGAGAAGGGGAAGAAAAGAAACAGTTTAAAAATGCCTGAGGAAGAGCATCTTATTCTTATACAACTGGTTCCTCCACCAGGGAGAAAAGCTTAGTTACTATCTGTTGGAGCTGAACCCCTTGGCAGGGGAAGGGGAAGATCTCATGGCATTCCCCAGCCCCAGGCAATGAGAGACAGGACTAGCTGGATTTCCTAGGCTGACTAAGAATCCCTAAACCTAGCTGGGAAGGTGACCTCAACCACCTTTGAACACAGGGCTTGCAACTTAGCCCACACCTGACCAATCAGGTAATAAAGAGAGCTCACTAGAATTCTAATTAGGCAAAAACAGGAGATAAGGAAATAGCCAAGCATCTATCACCTGAGAGCACAGCAGGAGGGACAGTGATCGGGATATAAACCCAGGCAACGGCTACCCTCTTTGGGTCCCCTCCCTTTGTATGGGAGCTCTGTTTTCACCCTATTAAATCTTGCAACTGCGCTCTCTTCTGGTCCGTGTTTGTTACGGGTCCAGCTGAACTTTTGCTAGCAGTCCACCACTGCTGTTTGCCGCAGTCGCAGACCCCCCGCTGACTTCCATCCCTCCGGATCCAGCAGGGTGTCCACTGTGCTCCTGATCTAGCAAGGCGCCCATTGCTGCTCCAAATCGGACTAAAGGTTTGCCATTGTTCCCGCACGGCTAAGTGCCCAGGTTTGTCCTAATCAAGCTGAACACTAGTCACTGGGTTCCATGTTCTCTTCCATGACCCACAACTTCTAATAGAGCTATTTCACTCACCGCATGGCCCAAGATTCCATTCCTTGGAATCCGTGAGGCCAAGAACCCCAGGTCAGAGAACAGGAGGCTTGCCACCATCTTGGAAGGGGCCCACCACCATCTTGGGAGCTCTGGGAGTAAGGACCCCCTGGTAATACCAGGAGGGGGGAGGAGTGAGAAGCCCTGCTTGCTTGTCTATCCCAAAACAGAAAGGAAAAGGCCATGGAAATGCCTGCGACCACTGGGAGTGACAGGGGTAGGAGTACAGTTTCCCCTACCCTTAGAAGTCCGACGATGAAAAGGCTTAGGACGGTGAGAGGCTTTGAGTCCCTATTTCATTCACTTCTTAAGCCTCACAGTGGGCACCAAAGCTGTTGTAGGACTTACTCCTTAGTTCAGCTAAGAGCTGGGTCCTTGTGACACAGCCATGAAATATTAGGCTCGCAGACACTTTGAAGGGTGAGAATAATGGGATTTATCGGGCAAAAAGGAAGAAAGAGAAACAGGGACTCTCTGAAAAACCAGAGTCCCTACTAGTGTGCTTCCTGCTTTGCAGATAGAATTCCAGGTTTCACCCAGGAAGAGGAGGGACCAGGCTTTTCCCTGCTGCAAATGGCATGAACTTCTGTGGCTCCACCCCAGTGCACACTCATCCCCGTGCACAGGCCTGTTGGAGTTTCTCTGGGGACCCATTCCCACTTGGCTGTCTCAATATAGACTATTTTCATTGCCCTGAAAATCCTCTGTGCTCCACCTATTGGTCCCAACTCCAACTGCCTGAAAACCCACCTAAAATGAGGTAAATTAAACCTATTTTGGAGGAGCTATTTCTTTTTTTTGATGTTGCTGCTCCTATTCATTAAATAGGAGCAACAGTTGTGTATTTTGGATGACATAGCTGTAGCCTTCTGACCTCTTGAGTCCTCAAAACTGAGATTTTTGAGTTTTTAAGTGTTTTCCATTTCATCAGTTATATATTCAATTTTACAGCTTTAGGACTAAATCTAGGAAAATTCAGTCTGTTATAAAGAGTCAAGTCCATTTATGTTGCTACAGCAAAATGCCTGAGACTGGGTGATTTATAGAGAACATAAATATATTTCTCACAGTTCTGGAGGCAGGGAAGTCCAAGGTGCTGGCAGATGTTTGGTTGTCTGGTGATGGCTGCTGTTTCTAAAATGGTATCTTAATGCTGCATTCTCTGGAGAGGAGGAACTTTGTGTTGGGTGGAAGGGACAGAAAGCAAAAGGACTCACCAGCTTCCTTCACCAAACTCTTTTATAATGACATTGATTCTGCTCATGACTTAAATACCTTCCAAAAGTCTCCAGCTTCCAATACTGTTGCATTGGGGATTAAGTTTCCAACACATAAATTTACGGAACACATGCAGACCACAGCACTGGTTTTGCATTGTGTTGCTTTTTCAAGCCTGGCTCATTGGTCACTATCAGTTTGGGTGTAATCTAGAAGCAAACCAAACCGTGATTTTAAACAAAGGAAGTTTAATGTAAAAGTTTTAAACTAGTTGAGGGAGAGTACTCAAGAAAGGGCAGACTTGGAAGAGGGATTCCAGACCCAAAGTCTGGATTCAGACCTTGTTGATAAAAGGGTAACTGTGGCCCACTGGATTGCAGTGAAAGTTATGGTTTGCTCAGACCAGTGCTGGCGTTTAGTTACCAGGCCAGCAGGAAGTCACACTGGTGACTCAGTGTGTGCGAATGCAGAAGGAGTTGGGGGAGGGGCACTGGTGCTGGCAGGACATCTGGAGCATGAGGCGTCTGTTTTGGGAGGGTGGCAGAAGGTGATCACCAGCCCGGATGAGGTCTGTAAAGTCACTAAGAATAATACATTCCCGAAGCATGGTTAGGGCAGAGCTGCCCCAGATGTCTTCACACCCACAATTCTTACTGATGGTGTAGCTGCCAGAAAGCAGCAGGAGAGTCCCTTCGGGGTGAATTTGGAGCTGGGAGACCATACATTGATAACTAGTGCAGAAGTTGATCAGGTTGTAGGAAGGTTTTGATGAGAGAGATCATCACAAGGTAAATATAAAATGTCTCACTCATCCTCCTTTGCCCTCCTTGTTTTGCAACATATTACATAGCCTGTCCAAGAAATGTGGGCATACGGGTAAGGTAGTGAAAATATCAGGTCATTTAGAAAACTGAGGAACCGTGAAAAACCTTGAGCCAATATTTTCAAAATCTAATGAATTTAATAACTTCATAATATGAACTAGAAATCGAGACTACTATATATATTCTGGAGTTACATGAATGGCACCCTCAATATAGCAGAAGCATAGAATATTCCTTTCATTACTTTTCATCAAGATGGTCATATAGTTTTATATGAGCAATTCTGGAAGTGGAACATTCTCTGCAGTCGGAATGCTTTGTTTTTTAGCATATACTTGCTTCAGTTAAGTCATGATTTACATTTCTGTCTTCACATTTTACTCTTAATTTTGCCTCTTAAGACAATTTCATATACATATTTCAGTCTTCCCAATTTCTGTTGAAATCAACAGAAGTAATGTTCCATCCTTTAGGCTCAATGTTTCTAAATTATTTCTGTGGTAAAAGTTTTATTTCTTTATTATTGTTTCACCTTTCTAGATGCTTTCCAGCTTTTAATTTTTGTTTTTTAATGTGGCACCAGATGTCTAGAATTCATAGAGTAGAATATGGGGACTCTATGTGTAATAGTTTATTACAGTACTTTATTTGACTAGTATTTATTTGGCTCCTGGCATTGTTCTAGGGTGTGTGTGTGGGGGAGGTGGGGTGGGGGGTTGATCACAAATAAGGCATCACTCTATCATGAGGAACTCAGTGGAGGAAATATATAAATGGAGAAATTATACTACAACCAGGTAAGTATTGCTTCAGAGAAATGAAGCTAGAACAACTGATAAAGAATTGCACAGAACATGGATCAGCTAAGTGGCCTGGGGAAAATCGGGAAAGATTTCACTCAGGAGAGCATACTTGAGTTGATACAGAAAAATGAACAGAAGTTTGCCATCAAGGAAATTAGGTAGAAGGTGGTTTATTTGTTTGTTTGTTTGTTTGTTGTTGTTTTTTGAGACACAGTTTCACTCTTGTTGCCCAGGCTGGAGTGCAATGGTGCGATCTCGGCTCACTGCAGCCTCCACCTCCCGGGTTCAAGAGATTCTCCTGCCTCATCCTCCCGAGTAGTTGGGATTACAGGAGCTTGCCACCATGCCCGGCTAATTTTTCTATTTTCAGTAGAGACAGGGTTTCACCATGTTGACCAGGCTGGTCTTGAACTCCTGATCTCGGGTGATCCACCCGCCTCAGCCTCCCAAAATGCTGAGATTACAAACGTGAGCCACCGCGCCCAGCCTGAAGGGTGTTTTTTCTAGCCAGGAGATAATATGTGTGCAAAGATTGAGTAGTGAAAAGCCTGCTACAGAATTTGTTGAATCAGAATAGTGTGTGCTGTAAAAGAAGTCTGGCTTCAGAAACAGCAGATTCATGATTCCACTATTTTATTAGCTCTTTACTGTGGACTAGTGTCCTGACCTTGCCTGGGGTCTTTTTTGTTTTCCCTCTCTTTTTTCATATCTACTTTGCAGTTTTGTTTTGAGCATTAAATGAGAAAATGTATGCCTGGCACATATGAGCTCAGAAAATACTAATTGCCAAGGGGGTAATACATTTAGTTGAGGGAGACACTACGAATAAGACATAAAGCTGCTTTTGCCTCTAAGGCAATAAAATGCCCTCCCCATTCTGTTCTCCACATTACAGCAAGAAGAATCTTTTACAAACATGTCATGTGATGTTGTATCTCTTCTTAAAATTTCCAGTGCCTTCCTTTCAGAGTAAAACGGAAATTCCTGCCATAGTCTAGAAAGCTCTATGGTATGCCAATATCTCTCAGTCCCCTCACCTAACAAAACCAGTGCATTTTCTACCATTCCATTTGCTGTATAATTCAGCCACATTGGTCTTGCTGTTCTCAATTACTATGAACATGAGTGTCTGCTTTTAGACCTTTGCACTGTTTCCTCCACCTGGATAGTCTTTCCTCAAATATTCTGTGATTCACTTCCTCGCTTCAGGTGTATGCTCAAATGTCATTTACCAGAGGCCGACCCTGACCACCACCATTGCTCACACCATTACTCTTTGCCCCTTTCCTCCTTTATTTTTCTTTAATTAATATTGAGGTTAGGGCCTTTGTTTCATTCACTGCTGTATCCCTAACAATTAGAAGAGTGCTTAGCAGTTATATAAAAAGCTCCAAAAATACTTGTTCTCTGAATGAATGAGGCTGAGAAGGTGACTTGGGGGCCCATCTGAGGCACTTGATATACTCAGCCAAGAATTTTGGATTTATTCTGTGGGCAAAAGGAAGGGGATTAGCATTTTTGATGAAACCTAAAATGAATATTAATTTTTTGTTAGTCCCTATATTGATTTGTGCTTGCAGTAAGTGGAACTTTTTTCAGATACTAAAACCATTTTTTTTTTCTTTCCAGTAGCCAGTCCTTAAAACCTGATGCCATGGCAATAACACGCTATATTAATTTCTTTAGATAGTAATGAAAGGTAGAATGAAGGCTTATTGTTTTTGTTCAGAGATAGAGCTACTCTTCGTGAGGTTTCTGTGATGTTTTAGTGTAAAATAAGTTCCCAGAATACAGTATTTTAATAACGATGTTAAGAGGGCTATTGATTTATTTTAGGTTGCAGTAGTAGATAATATTTAATTTATTGAACAATTTACTTTTTGGGGGGGTGGGAGACACAAGTAAAAGAAAACGGAAATGAACACAAAGAAGTTTCTTTTGGCAGGTGATCCAGAAGCACTGGTGACAGTGAGGAATAATATCGTGCATGACCTGGCTCAAGATGGTGCCCCTAACAATTAAAAAGTCAGTGCCGCTTTAAATCACAAGTATTCAATAATTTTTTAAAGAGAAACCTGGAGAAACATAGAATTTATTCAGAAACAGATTTGCTCATTCCAAACCAAAGCAGAATAGATATTCTATTAAAAGTGAGCAAAGCAACATCAATCATACCTTAATAAAATGATTTTTTAAAAGATAGGAGAAGAAAAAATTTGCAGAGTAGCAGCGGAAGGATGTTTTAGCCTTGACACATGCTTTTGCCAGTCTAAAGGGCGGTCCTTTATTACATGTAAAATATGTAATAATAATTGGCTTTGGGTGTTCAGCAAGACATAGGTTTGATATAGTGAGCTAGGAGTAGGAATTCAAAGGAAACATCCTTATTACTTCTTACCCTGAGCATTCTCCCTCCCATATGCATGATTAAACCAAGTCTACCTAGTGGACTGAACCAGTGGTGTACCCTCCCCAACATCTCTCCTATTTTAAGTCAGGGAAAAAAACAGAAAATGTGGGATGGGGAAAGAGGCAGGCAGAGACAGGGAGAAAAAGGATGAGATACAAACTTTGAGAACATCACTATTTATAAATCACAGATCTTGAATTGTACCTGGGAGATGGAGTCCCTGCTCTAGTTTCTGGAAAGCCACATTCTCTATGACCCGTGATCTTAGGTTCAAATGAAAAAGTGCAAACATAGCACCAACTGTGTACTAGGGGTTCCTTGGCTATTGGAAGTCCTCGCTTGTTAAGAATGAGCCAAATCCTTCCACAGGCCTGCTTATCTGAGAGACACAAGTAAATCAAGGATCTGGTTCAATAATTTGAACAGCATCTTCTCAGGACCACACATCTCACCTTGAATAAAAAGAGGGCAAGTTAGGAATGATTTTGATGTTGACAGATTTGTAATAAAGGTCAAAATTGAGACATGACTAGAGGTTTTCCAAAAGGTAATTAAAAATGGTCAATCACTGGTTCTGCCGGAACTAGATTATTAGCAATCTAGTAGAAATAATCATCGTTTTAATAAAGCAGGATCTACCCTGCCTGGAAGAGGAGCCTAACAATGCTGATTAACTGGTTCTGATCATGCACCTTTCTAGATCATCATAGGTTCTGAACCAGGAAGTGGGGAGAAGTAAGATCAAATCAGGGGTAGGTAAACTACAGTCTGACTCTAGCCTCTACCAGTTTTTGTATGGCCTGCCAGCTAAGAATGGTTTCTACATTTTGAAATAGTTGGATAAAAATTAAAAGATGTGTCATATTTTATGACAAAATAAATTTCAACTTTAGTGTTCATAAAGTTTTATTGGAACACAATCACAGTTAATCATTTATGTATTTTCTCTTCTTTCAGACAAGGTCTTGCTCTGTGCCCAGGCTGGAGTGTGATGGTGCGATCATAGCTCACTGCAGCCTTGAACTCGAGGCTCACAGGATCCTCCCATATTAACCTCCAGAGTAGAAGGGACTATAGGCACATGCCACCATGCTTGGCTAATTTTTTATTTTTTGTAGAGATGGGATTTTTTCCGTATTGCCAGGATGATCTCGAATTCCTGGGCTCAAGCTATCATCCCTCCTTGGCTCCCAGTGATGAGATTACAGGTGTGAGTGTATGGCCAATTCCTTTCTTTCCTTCCCTTCCTTCCCTTTTTCTTTCTCTTTCTCTCTCTTTCCTTTCTTCCTTCTTCTTTTTTCTTTATTAGGTCTAGGGCGAGGCTTCGGAGTTCGGGCGGTCGGTGCTTGATGAGGATTATTTCTTTAGTCTCCTTACTTACTCCAGTTCCTGGACATGCCTGAAACTCCCTACAACCTCTCAATTTCATTCTTCCTCCCTTCTTCCTTCCTTCCTTCCCTTCCTTCTCCTTCTTCCTTCCTTCCTTCCTTCCTTCCTCCCTCCCTCCCTCCCTCCCTCCCTCCCTCCCTCCCTCTCTTTCACCCCTTCCTCCCTCCCTTCCTTTCTTTCTTTCTGACACAGTTTCACTCTGTCACCCAGGCTGAACGGCAGTGGCGCGATGTCTGCTCACTGCAATCTCTGCCTCCCAGGTTCAAGCGGTTTTCTTCCCTCAGCCTCCCGAACAGTTCAGAGTACAGGTGTGCACCATCACACCTGGCTAATTTGTGTATTTTTAATAGAGACAGGGTTTTACCATGTTGGCCAGGCTGGTCTTGAACTCCTGACCTCAAGTGATTCACCTGCCTCGGCCTCCCAAAGTGCTGGGATTACAGGCCACCTTTTGTACTAACGGTAGTACAGACTAGTTGCAACAGAGACCATATATGGTATTTTCATCACTGCACTGCTGCTCCATGCACTACGAATTAAAGTGACATAGTTATCACTTGACAGTGTTTTGAATTCTGCCCGTATAACTGTACCATAATGTTCCCAGAACCAAGCCAGCTCTGGCAGCATTTTCTTAAGGTCCAATAATGAGAAGCAGACAAACTAGGAAAGAAGGGAATTTATTGTTGTAACTGGATACAGGGAGAAGGTCAGAGATAATTCCATCAGACCAACTCACTCAAAGTGTTACAATTTTCTCAGTGCTTATATAGGTTGAGGTTATGTGCCTATATGCAGTATAGCATTCACCTAAGTCTATTAGTAACTAATTTTGTTTCAGCTACAAGGTCAGAGGCAAAAAATGCTTGCTAAGTCTGTTTAAAAGGACCCCAGTACTTTCAGGCCTGTCTATGGTACTGGAGTGATTATTTCTATCTTATCTCCTTTATAGCTTGGTCTGGAGAGCTGCCTTGCACTCTCCAATGAATCTATTCAAACAACTGCCTCTGTTTCCTTGACTCTCAGACAGATCCTGGCACTAAGAATTTAAGATTGCCTCTATTATTTTGACTTGCTCCAGGTTAGGGAGAAGCCCCTGCAAAGCTGCTACTGACCATATGTTTCATTTCTAGCTTTGATGTCTGGGCACCGGTTTCCCTAGATTTAACTATTTGCTCAATGTTAAGGCAGTGCGGTGGGAATCTGTCTGTGTAACTGAAGTGCTGTGCAGACCTGTCTGTGTGATTGTCGGGGAGAATTGGCCTGCCACAATAACATTTTATTTATGTGTTATTGCCAGTGCATACCCATCATGTCAAAACAAGATGGGAAAAGTGAACTTCAAATGTCATACTTTTAGGCATGGTGGCATATAGATTATTTTGTTATTAAATTAGATGGGAAATCATTGTGTTTGTTATGCACTGACACTGCAGTTGTACTAAAAGAATACAAATATACATTAACATTACTAGGCTGAAGATCTATCACAGTATTTTTTTTTTTTTTTTTTTTGAGATGAAGTCTCGCTCTATTGCCCAGGCTGGAGTGCAGTGGTACAATCTCGGCTCACTGCAAGCTCTGCCTCCCGAGTTCGTGCCATTCTCCTGCTGCAGCCTCCTGAGTAGCTGGGACTACAGGCGCCTGCCACCATGCCTGGCTAAGTTTTTGTAATTTTAGTAGAGATGGGGTTTCACTGTGTTAACCAGGATGGTCTCGATCTCCTGACCTCGTGATCTGCCCGCCTCAACCTCCCAAAGTGCTGGGATTACAGGCGTGAGCCACCGCACCTGGCCCGATCTGTCATGGTATTTTCAACTCATGGGAAAGCAACAGTGAGATAAACTAGAACATTTAATAGAATCACTGTTGAATTTCTTTACAAAAATAAAAAATTGAAATGAGGCCACTAAGTTTTGAGTGGCTGATTTGTGGGTCAAGTAAGGAAATCTGTTTATCAATGCTAGGTTATTTAAACTGAGTTTGACTGCAGCAACTGAAGGAAATACTCATACTCGTGTTTAAGACTATTAGCCGTTTGGGGAGAGTAGTTGTTCAAAGAGTTGAGGACATTGAAAGCAACATCAATAGTCAAATAAAAAGCAGAGAAAAATTCATTTTAATGGTTTTGCTTGTTTCTTGATGAGTCAGTGATGTTACTGATACTGCTTAGTTGTTTTTTATTTAAGGAGTCAATCCCAAGTTTGAAGTGTCTAAAGAATTAGTTTCTATGAATAGTCTGCAAGTTGCAAGTACAGGGGGAGTATATTCAAAGAAGTTGAGAAAAACTAACCAGGAAACTTGAAATGGAATTTGCTAAGATTTATCACAACTCACTGTGGTAAAAATATGTGTGAAGCAGACAAAAAGCTTAGTTGGACAAATTTACAAATCTTATCAAAATGTAGGATGTTGAAGTCCTATTCATGGCATTATTCATTAGCATTCTTTGGAGAAAATATTTAGATCTACCATATGTTACTGAACCAATAGTATCAACAGTGAACTTCATTTACTCTTGTAGATTTAACCATCATCAGTTCTGCATTTTTTGGGGGTCAGAAATAGGAGTTTAATCTTCTCTCTCGCCCTACTACACAGCAGTTTGATAACTTAGTAGTTGTCAAGTTTTGTGTGATACTTTAGTGTTTAGGGGAAAATTAAAATTTTTCAGAATGAGAAAAATTAGCTTCAACTCTTAAGGAACACTATATGGCTTTGAAATTAACACTTGAGGTAGACTTCATAATGTTTCTTAATGAATTCAACTTAAAATTACAAAGTAAAACATCACATACATGCAAATATTACTGTGGTAAAGTTGTTTTGATGACAGTTAACATTTGAATCACAAGTAATGTCATCATTTCTCATGTTTCCAAATGGTAAAACAAGAAGTGAAATCTCCACTCCTACACAGACTTGAAGTGGATGTAATTTCCAAGATCAAATTATAGTTTTAGCAGCACTTTTGGACCTCAATTCAAATGTAAAGGGACTTTCTATATTTAAGCATTCATTTAATTGTGCAATTGAGGAACTTTCACCTTACCTTCAATCAGAGGTTATTAATGTAATGACATGCTGAAAAGCAAATATCAAGAGAAGAATCTAATAGAATTCATAAATGCTTTCTAATCATGAATATGTTCAACTAAAATAATATGTTTATAGACTGACATTAGTATTGGGCAGTACCTATCTGTGTACAAAAACATTTTCAAAGATGAAATTGCAACTGTTCCTCATTAACGGATGAACATTTATGACAAGGAGCACTAACTTTGAATCCGAATTAAGCAAAATGTTATCTCCTAAAGAAGAGAAAGAAGAGTTCAATTTTTCTCATTAGTAGACCTTTATTACAAAAAATTATACTTGATTATTATTATATTTTAAATTTTATCTATAAAGTTGTTTTGAAATTAATGTTCTCTCTTGGCATGTAAGTACCTACATAGTATCTTTGATTTTAGTTCTTGGACTACAAAGCCTAAACCCCGCCTCTGGCAGAATGTTCTTAGAATATAGGGTTGAAGTAACCTTTTAAGTCATGGCAGAAATGTATATGAATACTTATATTCTTGTGGGGCCTCAATTGCAGCCTAAGGCCTGAAGTTTTCTATATATTTTAAATTCTTATTGATAGGTCTTTTGTCCCAGAGATCTTTGAACATGGAAAGCAACACCAACCACTATGTGGTTTGATGGTGAATTATTAAATACATAAAATTTAAAAATCCAACCTTTCCAAGCATTTAAACAACAATTGCAAGTTGATTAATTCCCTGAAGCAATTTAGATTATACTCAAACTAGTATTTCTGATTCTTTTAACAGGGGATAAACTATACACAAACACAAGCATTTCAAAACTATTTCTAAAGTTATGCTTAAACCTAAAACATCAGCCCCATGATTTTAATTCATACTCGTGTATTAGATTTTATATTTTCCAAGTGTTATACTTACTTTGATAGCTTCCTAGGGTTTTATTATTTTAATTTTTTTTCTCCAGGGATTTTGTAATTTCATGTGATGTTATAGGAACTGAATATCAAGTTAATTATTGGTTGAGATTTTGGACCTGCTTATAGGAACATTAGATGGTGTTCCTTTTCTTTTAATAGTGAAGTTTTATGTATTGTATCATGAGACTCTTAAGTACTTCTTGTTCGTACTGATTTTAACTTTTAAATGGTGTTTATCAGAAAAACAATTTAGTCTTTAGATTTCCCATAGCCAGCAGTACCTGAACCATTGTCCTGTTACTGTATTTTAATGCCTGGGTATGTTGGCATTATGAAAACATATTCATTCTTTAAAGAATTTTACTATAATTAGTAAGAACATCCAGAAGATTTTTTTCTCCTAGGAGATGAGGATTGGCTCTGTAATTATCCTCTCTATTTAGAAATTTAGCAAATCCATCAGTTTTGATACACAGTCAAATCTTTCTTTTACTTGGTAATTGCGCACGACCACAAGTGCTGATAAAATGTTGAACACCCTTTCTTCCTAGTAACTGTATGTGGTCATTGGTGATCTCAGTCCTCCCTATTTTGGGTACTGTATCTGCTTTTCCCAGTATGACTCAGTTCACTCACTGTCCCCTTCCCTATGTTTACTATTGTGCCTACATGAAGAAAATATATTCATAATTTATAAAGAAATGTATCATTAATAGAAGAAACAAAGGGTATTATATATTAATACCCTTCTACTCATTAAAATATAGCATATATTCTATTATTTTATCCTTTTATATTACAACTACCTTTATCAACACCCTCTGTTACCCTTTATGCTTAGAGTATCACTATGAACATAGAACCTTTCACAGGTTTAATATATTCCAATTAACCACAATATAACTATTACATATTTGAAGCTCAGATTGTCACAGTCTGGCTTTGTGTGAGCCCTTGAAAGCTTCCTATTGTGTTGACATTCTGGAAAGCATCATTGCTGTCTGGCAACAACAGAATGTTCCAGACTCTGCTGATTTTTCCTGCCTTAGGTATAGACACAACCTCCTTCCAAGGAAACAAGAGTTCTTGCTCCTCATGGTAAAGAATAGTATAAAGTACCATAGGCTGGATACTACCAAAACATATGAGAGTGAACATAGGGCAAAAGTATAGCTTCTGCAACTGTTGTTGGACTGTTTTTGGTAGTAATAGAGCTGAAAAATAACATGAATTCATATTCATATTTCTTATTTAGCATCTTGTACTGCTATACCATTTCTATGTGTTTTAAAACCATACTGTATATGGTTTCATTGACCACTTAAATTTTCTCCTATACTAACAGCACTCTTAGAAGGTAAAGAGGAGAGAATGTTGAAGGCTGGATGCATTGATCACTTCTTGTTAGTGGTTTAGGGTAAGAAATGTGGTTGTACTGAATTATAAGTATCACGTTAAGAGTCAATTATTTATTCATTTAAGCTTACTAAGTGCCAGGCTTTATGCTAAGCTTTAATGATGGTATTTCTGCTATACACAATCTATAATCTGGCAGTGGAGGCATTCATGTAGCTAATAATTCTACAATTATTAACTGAAAGGAACACTTTGAATGAAACATTCAGGGTGTGTTGAGAATGTATTACAGGAGCACTTAACCTAGTTCCGAGGATATTAGAGAGTTTTGATAGATGTGTGCAAGGAATGGAAATGGCATTTAGCTCGTTGGTGGTAAAAACAGTGAACCATGCTCAGAAGGAAATTGCTGTATTTGGAGGCATTAAGTGGCCCACCCAGAAATGAAATTATAACCATTGAAGTTTTGTTATTTTTTAAGAAATAATTTCTTTTGCTTCCAAAGCTTTGTGAATTTACAAAAGAGGTCCATGTTTACAGACAGTGTTCATTCACACTAGGAACACAAAAGAAGTGAGAATCTGTGCCACCCCGAGTGGTAGCCATAACGTCAGTGTTTGTCAGCAAATACACACAGAACATTATTCAAAATGAGTTCCTCTGAACTTGTATGATTGCCTCAGGGATCCTGCAGTCATTATCCACAATCTCACATTGTATACTTGGGTCATTGGTATGACCATTGGGCACTGGAATGATACAGAGGTTTCTCTGCAGTGTGTTTATTTTTTCTGGAGGGTAGCTTCTATGAAAAGGAAAATTGCAGCTCACTTTTTGAGGGTAGAGATTGCAGTTTATGTTTTTTGGCATTCTCAGCTCCTCAGCATGCTGTCTCTACAGAACAAACCCTTGATGCATGTCAATGATCTGTTAGTGCTGTGATGGCTTTGACAAAGAGTGCCCTTTAATTGGTTGCTTCCTTCTTAGGACCATATTTGGTGTTTCTTTGATTTTTCCATTCTTAAAACTCAGGTTTTCCCATTGTATATTTAAAAATTCTTCTGTGGTATGCAAGTTCAGGAGATGATGTCAAAGGAAGAGACTGTTCCAGGTTTGTGAAGCCCAGTGAAGTGTCAATAAAGTATGAAAAGTAACCCGGGTTCCAGTGGATTGATCATCTGTTAGAAGAATTACCCAAAATCTCTAAGTTTTAACTAGAAGGAGTTCATTAATGGATAGATCTTATCCCATCTCTCTGCAGTGGGTCCGTAGCAAATATGGCAGGTGAAGAGTTGAAGGAAGAGTGATGTGGAAGCATTGCCAGGAGTGTGAGAAATCTAAATGTATATTTATTTCCCCCTGAATGGGAGAAGAGACAACTGCTAATCCTTTCCATTTTATGGTGAATTAAAATTTTTCTAAAATACTGTCTCCTTTTTTATTTGAGACAGTCTCACTCCTTCACCTAGGTTGGAGGGCAGTGGCACAATCTTTGGATTTTTATCATAACCTTCTGAAGTGGTTCCCTATATTACCTTTTAACCTATGTTTACTGCTGTGCCTAAACAGAAAAAGTATATATTCATAATTTAAAAATAATTTATATTATTAATAGAAGAAACAAAGTTCTTATAGTAATACTCTTTTACTTATTAAAATGTAGCACATAGGCCGGGTGCAGTGGCTCACACCTGTAATCCCAGTACTTGGGGAGGCCGAGGCAGGCAGATCACCTGAGGTCAGGAGTTTGAGACCAGCCTGTCCAACATGGTGAACCCCCCCATCTCTACTAAAAATACAAAAATTAGCCGGACATGGTGGCCTGAACCTGTAATCCCAGCTACTTGGGAGGCTGAGGCAGGAGAATTGCTTCAATCTGGGAGGCGGAGGTTGCAGTGAGCTGAGATTGTGCCACTGCACTGCAACCTGGGCGACAGAGCAAGAGTCCATCTCAAAATAAATAAATGAATAAACAAAAATAAAATAAGATAAATAAATATGTAAATAAAATAAAATATAGCGTATATTCTATTACTTTATCCTTTTATATTATGATTACCTTTCTCAACACCCTATATTACCTTTTTTTTTTTTTTTTTTTTTGAGAAGGAATCTCGCTCTGTCACCCAGGCTGGAGTGCAGTGGCCAGATCTCAGCTCACTGCAAACTCCACCTCCCAGGTTTACGCCATTCTCCTGCCTCAGCCTCCCGAGTAGCTGGGACTACAGGCGCCCGCCACCTCGCCCGGCTAGTTTTTTGTATTTTTTTAGTAGAGACGGGGTTTCACCATGTTAGCCAGGATGGTCTCGATCTCCTGACCTCGTGATCCGCCCGCCTCGGCCTCCCAAAGTGCTGGGACCTATATTACCTTTTAACCTTAGAGTATCACTATGAACATAGGATCTTTCATAGGTTTAATATATTCCAATTAACCACAGTATAACTATTACATATTTGAAGCTCAGATTGTCACAGTCTGGCTTTGTGTGAGTTCTTGAAAGCCTCTATTGTGTTGACATTCTTGAAAGTATCATTGCTCTCTGTCAACAACAGAATGTTCTGGATTCTATTGATTTTTTTTTTCCTATCCTAGATGTAGACACAATCTTCTTCCAAGGAAACAAGAGTTCTTACTCCTGAAGTGGGTTGTTGGCAAGGAGTGGGGCTTATGACTTTATCCATTTATCTGAAGAGTGAATAAGGCACACGACTTTATATTCTTTGCCTAAGGGCACATAGTGTATCACCAATATAACTGAGACTAGCATAGAACTCTATGCTAAACTCCAGACAAGGCTTATATGATCATCTTATTAATTAAAATGACTCCTTCTGACATTCCACCCTCTGGTCTTCCCCTGTTTAATTTTTTTCTCATAGTACTTATCACTTTTTAATTAATTAATTTTTTATTAATTAGTTAATTCTGACTCTCCTACTACAATGTAAGCACCATGAAGGCAGGGAATTTTTGTCTGTTTTGTCTACCAGTAAAACTGAAGCATCTAGAACAGTGTCCTGAACATAGTGAGTCCTCAGTCAATATTTGTTGAGTGAATGCACATGAGCTATAACAGAAGTTGTTTGGAGCTGGACTCGTCTGGTCTTGTCCATATGATCACTCAGTAGCCATCCTGAAGTTTGAGTTTTCTTCTATTATGCCATTAGATTGGCATTATAAATTATATATGGAGTACTTATTTGGGGAAATGAATTGCTCGAATGTTGAATATCTTTTTTATTTGAGACAGTCTCACTCCTTCACCTAGGTTGGAGGGCAGTGGCACAATCTTGGCTCACTGCAGCCTCCTCCTCCCAGGTTCAAGTGATTTTCATGCCTCAGCCTCCTGAGTATCTGGAATTACAGGCATGAGCCACCATGCCTGGCTAATTTTTGTACTTTAGGTGGAGACGGGGGTTTTGCCCTGTTGCTCAGGCTGGTCTTGAACTCCTGTGCTCAAGTGATCTGACCACCTCGGCCTCCCAAAGTGCTGGGATTACAGGCATGAGCCATGGTGCCAAGCCTGAATATCTTTATTATTATGTCCAATGGAATCTTAAAAAATGAGAGTGTTGGGAAGCTAGCAGTTTGATGTTATTTCTCAAAATAATTATATCACCAACTCAAGTGGCAGAGCTAGACAGTCATTTAATCCAGTCATAATTGTATACAGATGAGGAAACTGACCTAGCACGGTTAAGGAACTAGACTAAAGTCATATTGCTATGTAGAGTAGAGCTGAATGAATACAACATTTTCATTTTGTTTTAACTTCACAAGGTTAGGGGTCCTTCCCAGCATTCTCTGATGCCTGTATTAGAAGCCAATACCCACCGAATGCCTGCAGGGTTAAGGTTCTCCTGAGAACAAGGGTGTTTCCGGAATGGGTAATGGTGGGGGTGGGAGCAGTGGGGATTTGTATTGAGCCTCTCCCACAAAGGAATTTAAATGTATGGCATTGATTTTGAGGTGATAAAATATTTAAAGTACTTATTTAAGTTTTATCTATGGGACCAAGAAGGTGATTTTCCCATCTTGTTCTCAGGGTACCATAAAACACATTTTTTTCCTGTTTAATTTTCCTTGTATATTTGTTAGCTGGAATGAATCATACATTGTAAAATCTTTGAGGCAAGGATCTGTGTCTTCTAAATTTACTAACTCTTCACAGTGTCTGTTATATAGTACATTCTCATACATCTCTGATAATCCAGTGGTCATATGAAAGTTGAACAATAGATAAGAAACATTTGCATAATGAGAATATTGATCAGTCCTGTTAATAGTAGACATTTCAAAGTGAGTAATTAGAAGGAATTGCCCAACATTGTCTTATCAGCCTTTTCCACCCGAATGATTATAAAGGTAGATTAACATAGAGATGGGGAAAATTTCTTACTGGAACTTAGTAGTATTGCTTTTTCTCCTTTACCAGTATGATATAAAGAAGAATCTACTTGGCTCAGTTTTTCTGAGGAAAACAATATTCTTTTGTGATTGGATATATTCCAGGAAAATAAACTCAAGTCATATAATGAAGAGTTATATCTTATATATTCAGTTTCTCCCTTTGACAGATACTGCAATCAGCAGCTCTTTGTACTTGCCAAATTTATTATTAGTTATGTCTAGCCCTTGTGATGGAGATAAACATTTCAAATAATAAAACTTGTAGCATACCCTAGTGAGAAATAAGAGCTCAAAAAGTTATAAATATGTTTTCATTTTAGTTTGTGGTAAAAAATAGACCTACCAAATGTATAATGGTAAAATACAACAGAGCTTTATTGCTTGTATATGCAAGAGTTTGAGATGGGTGTTTTTCCCTGGTCTGGTGGGTTTTCTTTACAGTGACCTGGGGACCCAGGCTCCTTCCATCTAATGGATCTGCCCTTCCCACCAGGGCATCATTACACCCACCTGCTGAAAGTGTGAGGGAAAACAGTGGAGGAATTACCTTTTTTTTTTTTTTAAAGTCTGAGCCTGGAAATGACACACAGCATTTCTGCTCATAGTCTATTGATTAAAACTCAGTCATATGGCAAAACCTGACTGTAAGGGATGGTGGGAAACATAGAGTAGTCATGTGCCCAGGGAAAAGATGTCATGGATATTTTTCATGATTTTTCCTTCCTTCTTCCTCTTTTCTTTCTTTTTAATTTTTGTTTTGAGATACTTTTAGACTTTAGACTTTAGAGTTGCAAAGATATTCCCTGAATAACTTTCTTTCAGCTTATCCTTATGTTAACATCCACATAACGATAAAAGAATTTTCAAAACCTGGCACAATACTATAAACTATAAACCTTACTCAGATTTCACTAGTTTTTCCTGTAATGTCATTTTTATGTTCCAGGATCCAGTTCATGTAATTGTCACATTTCCTTAGTCTCCTCCAATCTGTAATAGTTCTTATCTTTCTGTTTTATATAATCCTGTCACTTTTGAAGAGTCAGTAATTACTGTTCAGTAGTTTGGTAAAATGTCACTCAATTTAGGTTTGTTTGATGTTTTCTCATGATTAAATTGGAATTAAGCCTTCCAGGGAAGGCTACCATAGACTGGAGGCGATCTGCCCTTCTCAGTGCATCAAATCGTGGGTATGTGATGTCGATGTGTATTATAGGTGGTTAACCTTGATCATTTGGCTAAGGTGGTGTCTACCAGAATCCTCCACTATAAAATCACTATTTTCCAGACAGGTGCAGTGGCTCACCAGAAGTGCCAAGTGTGGTGACACTAAAGTGCCTGGAATCCCAGCACTTTGGGAGGCCAAGGTGAGAAGATCACTTGAGCCCAGGAGTTCAAGACCAGCCCAGGCAATATGGCAAGATCCTGTTTCTACAAAAAACTTTTAAAAATAAAATAAAATTACCATTTTTCCTTGGCAATTATCAAATATTTGGGAGAGATACTTCAAGAATATGCAAATATTATTTATGGTTTACCTTTCAATCAGTAATTTTAGCACCTGTCAAGGGATCTTGCTGCAGCAATTTTTACTGTGATATTCTAATGATAATTTTCTGTTTCCTTCACTAAAAAATAAAGTTTTGGTGGATATCTGATGGTTACATAGATATTAAGGATCCTTGCCCTCCTCTCCATGCCCCGCATTTTGGAGATTAAAGTGACTATGGTTTAAATGATGTCAAGTCATCATTTAAAGATGACAAAAGGGTTAAAGGATAAGGGACACTGCCACAGCTCTGTAGTGCTTAGATGTGGTCCAAATGGCAAGCTTCCTGGAATGGTAGTAAGAAAACCGGAGTTTTGGTTACAATTCTTCTATTAGCTAAATGTAAGGAGCTGTTTTTACTCTAATTTTCTAATTTGTAAAATAAGAGTAATTCTATACATTGTCCAAAGTAATGTGTAAGGATGTACTACTTTGAATTACTAGGAAGGGTAATATCTGTTTTATGAATTTGGAGCATCCTTATTATGCCAATTAAAATACAGGTATTATCAAAGTGGAGCAAGCCTACTTGTGCTTATTTAAAAGGAACAAGGCTAACATTTATTGTACATTTACTATATGCAGGACCAAGCTTTGAATCCATTAACCAGTTTAATCCTCTCAGAGTTTTATGAGAGCAATGTTATTAGCCCCATCATATAGATGAATAACTTGAGGCCCAGAGAGGCTAAATAACTTGCCCCAGGCCACACAGTGAATAAATGGTGGGGTTAGGAATTGAACCGTGGTGGCTCAGCTCCAGAGTTTGGACTCTTCACCACTTCACTATGCACTTGTGTCCTGGTTGCAGAATGGATATTCATCTAGTACATGCTAGTGTGGCCATACCAGCTAACTGCTTCTGTTCTTAAGTATTTAGGTTCTTAAATATTTAAGTAAATATTTTGTTAAAAATTTATATTTAACAAGGTTGTTAAATAGGTTGTTAAATATTTTGGGCATAAGCCTGGGCACTGTTAAGTAAAAATATTTGTCCTAGTTTTGTTTGAATGAGCATGTATTCCATTTGAAAGTATAAGTGAACCTCAGGAAATATTTTTGGTGTTTATGATTGGAAGCACAATAGAAACATTGAAGTGAAAGCTGGAGTATTGGACACGTATTTGTTAATTGTTCTTCCCAGTTTTGAGGCATTAGTCCACATTTGTCCATGGCCACAACATATAAGTAGTATGGCTCTTGTTTAAAGGTAATTATTAGGTGAGTGATTGAATATGTTAGAAGGAAGTCTAAGTAGGGTCACCAGTTTTCTATTCTTTCTATACATCTGGCACTTGATTGGTGATTTGGCTCCTATTGTAGAATCTGGTTCAGTTTATAGTTCTGCCTATTTTCTTCCCAGCCTGCCAAGCATTTATGAGTGGTCTAAAGAACTCACTGCATTTCTGAGGTTTATGTGAAAAACTGGTGTCCCCTTTATTGGTGGGGTTTGAGAGTCCTCTGTACTACACCATAGAATTACCTTCATGTGCATTAAAATGATAAGACAGAAATGTTCTTCAGTAGATAGCTCCATGTCTGACTAGTGTAGAGAATTGCACGTGGACAAATGGAAATTCCCCTATTCTCTTGCCACCCTAGGTGTCTTTTTAAATGTCTAACAGGGTCTAGACTGAGAGCACTGCATGTGTTACTATTGCCATTCCTGGACTCTTACAGACCCATTCCTCCTCTTCCTTTCTGGGACTCCAAAAGTCACCTCACTACCATTGCCTTTTCCCTTTTGCTTCCTTCTTATTCTATAGGCCATGATGGCCCCATGCTCTTAGGAGGTGGCCTCCATGCTTATGGTGGATTGTTTATGGTTTTCCAGGTGTTTCAGTTCCTTGGTGGTACAATTCAGTGGGCCCAGTACAGGAACAATGTCAAAGACTATCTCAGCAATGAAGAATAGGCCTTTGGCACCAACTTGAACAGTCAGAGATCACAAATGACTCTGGGGACCCTTAGGATAAAAAGCAATGGCCTCCAGGCCCTTCACTGGCACTTCAACACCGATGAACATGACTGTCTTGCTCAGGTATAACTAGTTTGCCCACACTCTCCTCTTAAGCATCTAAGTTGTTTGTCCTGAGAGTATTATTTTAGTTGTTACAAAATCTGCTTAACTAAGAGATAGACAAACATTTATGCTTTGGCTATATATTCAACTAGATTAGTTACAAGTGCCTTTAAGCATTAGTCTGTTTGTTTAAATTATATTCGGCATCACTTTGAACTCTTTTCTTCAGTATGAAATCATTTTTCACACACTATTGTTAAAATAAGATCACTGTTTGGTCCTCTGAGCCAAAGCTAAAACCAGTAGCTCTGATTTAATGATCAAAGAAACAGCAGCTTTTCTCTAAGGAAAATAACAGCAATCAGAATAACAAAGTAGTTTGCTGTGTTCAGTCTGGAGTCTAAGATCAGGCCAATTGGATGCCCTTTTGTGGTTCAGACTTTTCAGAATGTTCTTGAAGTCTAGTGAAATAGAGATAGCTGGAGGTAAAATGAGTGTCCTTACTTGAATTTCAAATAATTCATTAATTCCCAAAAGTATTTATTGATTTCCTTTTGCATTCCAGACACTGGGGAAGCAGTAGTGACTAAGCCCTCACAGAACTTTGAGAGTTTGGTCTTTCCCTGGTGATCTAGTTAAAGACACGTAGCCGATTTTATGTGATGTTTTTGTTGTGGTTAAGAAAGCCCTCTTTCTTATTCTTGGACAATGCATTCAATTTTAGAATTTACAACAGAGAGAGAGAGATTAGAGTTTCCTTTACATGAGACCAAACTATTCTTTTGTTACTTATAAGAGAACAGGAGGCCAGAGAGATTAGTTCGGTTTTCTAAAGATAAACTGTAGTCATTGGATTCACTGGCACAAAGCTCATGTTTTCTGACTTCTTGTCTTTTTCCACCTAGACAAAATATATAAAAGAGGATAATCTCTAAAAGATTCATTTTCATGGCCTTGACTGAGCAGTAGCAGAACAGTAGAAGAAAAGGCAGCTCAGTGGACTTTCCTTGGGGGAGGGGAGACCCCTGAAAAGAAACTCCAAGCTAGGGAAATGGGTCTGGAGCCTTCTCTAGTAGAAAATAGACCCCGGGACCCAGCTCAGCCTGAGGAGGTTGTTCAGGCAGTCCTGAGAGTTCATAATGTGAGCTACATGGAGTTGAATATTCTCTGGATGCCCAGAAAATTGTGAGATTACTGTTTCTCACAATCAGGGTAAGAAACCAAGCAACAGTATGTGAAGAAGTCCCTCTACTCCTATCGTCCAGGGAGATTGCTTCTGCTTCTGGGTGTCTTCATGGAAGCTTTGGAAGGGACCCTGAGAGTAGGGGGGGCAAGCTGGCTGGTGTGCCTGGCTTCACCGCGAAGATCCTACTGACTCCTGTGCAATCTCTGCTCTGTATCTGGAGTAATTGGTGCCCTGATATGAATAGGTACACATTGCTGCTGCTCCTTGCTTATGGATGAAGAGAGAGCTCTTTAGAGGGCCACCTTTCCTCTGTATCTTTAATACCAATCTGAATTTGAGTTATACATGTCCGTGTAGACAGAACGAAGACTTCTTTTTTGTCTGCCCCTGTGGCTGCTCCATTTTGTGACCATGAGTCTCTGGTAAAACAGAAATAATGGTATCTTCTCTGCCTACCTCACAGGGTAATACTGAGGAACAGATTAGAGGATGAGAAAGTATATAATTTTATAGAAGCAGAATCAAAATATGGTTTAGTATGAATAAAAAGTATAGACTTTGGAGCCAGACTGCTTGGGTCCAAATCTCAGCTTTTCCATTGACTAGCTGAGTAATCTTGGAAAATAAGTTCTCTCCAAAGTTTTCTCTTTTGTAAAACAGGGATAATAATATTACCATGCTTCATAGGATTGATGTAAGGAATAATCAGGCTGAATCAAGTAAAGTGATCACATGAATACCTGACATATATTAAAGGCACTACATGTTAGCTGTCATTGTTAAAATTGTATGTAGACTTTTTCTTATCTGGAAAGCACACACATATCTGTATGTATACATACACACAAACACATACATTCCTACTTGTACAACCAATTAAGAACATGCACACATCCTATCCAAGTGACCTCAGTCTTTTTAAACTTTAAAATATGCAGTCTTTGTTTTTGGTTTGCTTTCTGAGATGGAGTTTCGCTCTTGTTGCCCAGTTTGGAGTGGAATGGCACAGTCTCCACTCACTGCAACTTCTGCCTCCCGGGTTCAAGTGATTCTCCTGCCTCAGCCTCCAAAGTAGCTGGGATTACAGGCATGCGCCACCACTCCTGGCTAATTTTGTATTTGTAGTAGAGACAGGGTTTCACCATTTTGGCCAGGCTGATCTTGAACTCCTGACCTTAGGTGATCCACCTGCCTCGGCCTCTCAAAGTGTAAAACATGCAGTCTTAATAGGAGCTGATATTGCCCCCAACGGGGTAACAACTTTTGAGGGAGACAAAAGTCTTACCCTTTTTATGTATAATGAATAGATATGCATAGAGTGTATAAACAATAGATTTATACAGTATACTGATCTACAGTATATGTACGGTATTAAAATTGCAAAGGGTGGTAATAGAAAAAAAGTCTAAAAGCATAACTTAGAGGGAAAGTAATGGAAAGATGTTGAGAAACATTGCTCCAAAGTGATGTTGGTTATGTTTTTCTGCTTATATTTTAGGGAACAGCATAGATTGGGATAGTTGATGATGATGGTAAAATAGTTACACATACAATGTTATAGCTGGCCAAGTAATCTTCTTCCCTAAAAATATACTATACTGGATAAAGAATGTGGTGAATGAAGACTGTTTTTCCTTACTCTTCTTTTCCACACATGATGAACTTCAGACTTTGAATGTTGATGATGTATTTTTTTCTGCAACTGAGACATTGCTTCCAGGCAAGTTAAGGTAGGTACCATATCTGAAAACACATATCACCCTGAAGGTATGTATTATGTACCATATCTCAAAAGACATATCACCCTGAAGGTATGACACAAAGAGAGCATGAGTATTTATGTTTCTAGGGCAGCAGTCAGCTAAGTCCAGGGAAAATTGACTAGTAGGTATATATAATAGAAGTTGGATAATGGACTCAAAAGTACATCTTATATTTTTCCTAATGACAAAATCTTGTTGAAGTTGAGTTGTTTTTTATTTTCCTTAATGAAGGTCTTCCACAGGAAATTATAATGTATTGGCAGAAAGATTATGATATAATTAACAGAAAATTTGCTATAATTTGTATCTCTGAAGAGTCATAAACTCACCCGTTCTTTCTATGGGAAGAAATTTGCTGCAGATAATGCAATCATGTTTTCAATGGTTGACTGAGGCTTCAATGTGGATTTAGGAACTAAACTTCTCTGCTTATAGATAATTATATTAATGAAAAGACTAGATGCCTGTGAGAGTTCTCTTTTCATTTGTTTTTAAATGCTCAACTGGTTATATTGTATCATTGTGGTGTCAGATTCCCTGGGTTCAAATCCTAGTTCTGCCATTTCTTACCTGTGAAGACCTATGTAAATTCCTCAACCAAGTTAGATTTTAATTCCGTCATCTGTAAGATGGGGAGAATAATGCCACTGAACTTATAAGGTGGTTGTGAGGAAGAAGTGACATAATAAATGTAAAAGACATAGAAAATTGCATGTTCTTGGTGAGGGCTGCATAAATATTAATTATTATTATGATTGTATGAATTGCTAAGTTGCTAAAAAGGATGTTGGCTAATGGGGTTTCTTTTTCCTTTTTCTTTTGTAAGCATCAAAATGTCCTCACTTTGAGTACACTCAGAATTTGTAACAGAATTACAATGGATTATGACAGCCACATTTTCATTTTAATGCAAACAAAATGCACTATGTGTTAAGTGGATGTGGAAAGGTAATTTATCTCTAAACATTTTTTGGGGGGGAATTTGCTTTTTAATGCAGAAAGAAGCAAATGGGAGGTATTTTTCATTTTGCTTCAGTTGTTAATAACATAGAATGACTCAGTCCTAATGGCTTTGTGGGCACAGTTGCTACAGAGGAAAACATGAAGATCCTGCAAGGTAGTTTCTGAGTTTAATGAGACAGAATGATTCAAGACGTGCATGAAAAGAGGCTAAAAATATTTCAGAAGTGGTAAAGATGTTATCACAATGATGAAAGGTCTGGAATGCTTGCTGAGGTTTTACAGTTTTGCATCCTCAGGTAATGCATAGTGGAAGGTGCTGCCCTTGGGAGAGTGTGAAATAACAGATTGCCTCTCAGTGCAATGTGAGTGTGGGTAGCTGGGGAGACATGGAGCATCAGTAGAGTGGCCATATTCCAGTTTGTCCAGGGTATCCCTGATGTATACTTGTCTTGGTGAAATTATTGATCACCATTTTTAACTCTCCAGAAAACCTGATTTGGATGATCAATTACATGGGTACCATAAGAAAAGCCAAGCTGTGTAGCATGTTTCTATAATGATTTGGCTGTGGTTCTTCCAGAGTTTCACGGATTTCCCTGGGGAAATCAGCAATAGTATACACAGATGGAATGGGCTTCTCTAAGAAGTCTGTACCTTTCTCCATCTTGAAAGAAAGAACTAAAACCAGACTGGAATTTACTCATTATGTCATCATAGCAAAAGTCTTGTTTTATCTTTTTAGAAGTGAAGGCTTTAATAAATTGGAAAAGGGCATTGTGGTTTTTCACAAATTATATTTCAAGGATTAGACTTCATTTTGTTGTGTTTGTGTGTGAGCATTTGTATACAAATTTACTTTTTAAGCCCTTTTAAGGAAGATTGTTAGGATGTTCCTATCCTAGAAGGATGATTTTTGCTAAGCAAGTGCAAAGGAAGGCACGGGGGCGGTAAAACACTGAAATGTAAATCTTCTGCCTGTTGTGTTAGGGAGCATCATTTGTAACCCTTAATTAGAACATGGTGATTGATACCCTTTTTCATAATGCTCTGTGTATTGAACTCACTAATACATTTTAAGGAACATTTACTTTATTATCTTTTGATTTTTGTGGGGCTAGGAGATTTTATGTGAAGGAGTTAGGGATGGCCTCTACCTTCCACTCTTACCCTTACTAAGGAGTTCCTGTATAATCACGTGCTTTTATTCATCTGTTCTTCACTATTAATACTTATTCTTAATGAATATTTGATTGAATAATGAATTAGATTTTCTGATGGTATCCATATAATTGATCATCTTAATTAGGCTCTCTGGAGAATCAAAGGGGTGTGACCAATAATTTCACCAAGACAACAAGTGTACATTTTATTTGCTTAAAGTTAAATAGACAGCATTTTCCTCCTTAGGTGGGGATTATTGGCACTCAGGGTACCATAGAATTCAACATTCACATTGAAGATGTGGTATTTTTCACTATTGGAACCCAGCATTACATTAAGAGCACATGTGATTAGGATTTGCTTTTCATTCTTGCCTATAACCCTGAAGACCAGGTGAGAATAAGCCAGCTTGAGAGAGATTGCCAAGTGTCAGTGTTCTGCACAATATTCTGGTAAGCAATGTGTCTGGACCAAAGGGACCCCTGAGTAGATGTGTATTAAATGAATGAATAAATAAACTGGATGAATTAACATGTGAACAGGAGAATCAAATAGTCTTCTCATCTTTTTAAAAAGGGATCCAATATGTCACATTCTCTCTTAATGCTTGAAATTTTGAACCCAGAAATAAAGATCAAAAAGTCAACATATAGAGATCCAAATCACTTTTATTAGTAATAAATCACGTATTAGAGAATGTACTAATATTGTGGGCAGGTGGGTTTCCTAATAGTGGTCCCCAGAATTGGATAGGCCTCCCCATGTTGAGGCAGGTCTTTGTATACCTTATGGCATAAAGTAAAAGTGCATGTTCTTGGAAGGTTTGCCAGCTCCCAAGCAAAAAGAGGGAGGAGATGAAGTGAGCATGCCCAACTTACTTTTCAAGTATACTTGAGGGGGAAAGGGTGGGAGAGGGGGAGGGAGAGAGAGTTTCTTCTATATGAAGAGAAACTTCAGGAGTACCAAGGTAGAATTTCTTCCCTTTCATTCTTTATTTTGGGAAATCTATGATGACCTGTGTATACAAAACAGACTAAGATAAATTGTTCACTGCATTAAATAATTATTTGCTTTAAAAAATTCACTCCTGGGCTCCTTAATTAGATGAAATGATGGGTTTGAGAGAGGGATACATTGTGAATTTAGATTTTAAAAATCCTTAGGACTAGGTTGCTTTTTGAGACTGGGTGGAAAATAAAACAGTCTGATTGGGCACCCCTGGGGTGAGTCTGGGAACAGACAGGCATTTCTCTTCGCTGTGGTTCTTTCTACAAGGAGACCCAACAAGGCCTCCAGGGAGAAGCACAGGTGAATTCTGCAGTCTCTACGGGGCCTAAGTCCAAAGGTGGACCTGATCCTGGTGAAACTCATTTCCCAGGATGACTCCCTCCATTCTTTGAGGGAGACTGGCAAATTCTAGCACCTTGGTCTCAAAACCTTCCTAGGCCTACCTGGCGAGAGGTTTATGGAGAGCTATATGAGAAAAAGCAGAAAGTTGGCTGTAGGTGTTATTGGCAGGGGATGGCAGGGAAGGAGGATTCTGGTGACCCCGAATTTCGGTGTGGGTCTCACTGTGACTGCCACCCTCTTGGCCATCATTCTCAATAGCCATAATAAGAACAAATCATAAAGCAAAATCAGATCAAATAAAATAGGAAAATAAGGGAAAACTCAAAGATAGCAAATTAAAGTTTAAAAAGTGAATAAGAGAATAGAAAAATGATTAGAATAAAAATGTTATGTATGTGCAAAATATGACAAAGGCAAAATGTTAAAAATCAAAATTATTTTGGAGGCAAAATAAGATTTAATGTGATATGAAAGGCTAATACCAACAAATTAAAGCTTAAAATTATAGAAGATAAAAATGACAATTGAAAACCATTAAATACAAATCCCAAATTACAAGAGTACAAATATTTTAAAAAGAGAACGGAAGTACGGAGTTTTAAATGAAACAATAATTGATTTACAACAGGAAATAAATAAATGAATCAGAATTTGGGGGTAGGAGGAAGTTTTTTCACTCCTCACCCACCCTCAGGAATGTCTGATTTGCACCTTGATGGAGGATAATCCGCCAACCCCCATCAGAGTAAGTGATGGGAAGTGCTTCTCATGGGGTGACGGGGGATGTGTTCTGCATCAGGAGTGTGAAAGAAAAAGGAGGGAGGGAGGATAGACAGGCAGAGAGACAGAAGGAACATATACCCAGAGAGAAACACAGAGAGTGTTACACACATACAGAGGGACAGACACAGCACAGTGATAGATACACGGAGAGATGCCCAGAGAGGAAGAGGCACACATACACACACAGACACACAGCCCCAATAAAGAGAAAGACACAGAGAAACAGACATGAAAAGAGTGACGCAAAGAAAAGAAGAACACAGCCATACACAAGTAGGAGACACAGACATACACACAAAGAGGGACAGAAACCCATAGAGAGACAGAAGAAAAGAAACACACACGCATGCCAATATACAGACAGGCCTATACACGAAGAAAGGCAGACACAAGGACATACATAAAGACAAACACACACAGACACACATGCAGACAAGACAGATTCAGACGCAGATGTGCAGAGGCGTGCACACATAAACACAGGGAGAAACACTCATTGAGAGGTAGGCGCGCGCGCGCACACACACACACACACACACACACACACACACACAGAAACTGAGAGGCAGACTGAGAAACAGAATGTCAAGAGTGGGAAGAAGAATAAGGACAGCAAGAGCCGTATACGCAAAGGCAGACACAGAGCATCAGACCCAGCCCACTAAACATCCCGGCCCAGCAGACGGTGATTACTGGCCCCAGCGGAGACAGACCATCAGTCTCTGACTGCAGAGCACCAGAACCAACTATTTGGCAGCCTCTGGGCATGGAATTCTGAGAAGCCCTTTTGTCTCTAGGTCCTGCACCATCCATCCCTGAAAGTTTCAGATGCTTCAGGCCCTCTAGTTATCAGACTCTCCCTACCACTCAGAGTTGAGAATGTGAGCTCCCCATGGCAAGGCGAAACTGGTACACAAGATGACCACTTGCAGGAGGTCATAGTATGTTCAGAATTGGTGGGTTCTTGGTCTGGCTGACTTCAAGAACGAAGCCACGGACCCTCGCGGTGAGTGTTACAGTTCTTAAATTTGGTGTGTCCGGAGTTTGCTCCTTCACATGTTCAGACGGGTCCACAGTTTTTTCCTTCTGGTGAGTTCGTGGTCTCGCTGGCTTCAGGAGTAAAGCTGCAGACCTTCACGGTGAGTGGGCGTGGAACCAAAGAGTAACCAGCAACAAGACTTATTGTAAAGTGGGAAAGAACAAAGCTTACACACCATGGAATGGTGCCACACCAGCCTGCTGCTGCTGACTCTGCCAGCCTGCTTTTATTCCCTTATCTGACCCCACCCACATCCTGCTGATTGGTCCATTTTACAGAGCACTGATTGGTCTGTTTTACAGAGAGCTGATTTGGTCCATTTTGACAGAGTGTTGATTGGTGCATTTACAATCCCTGAGCTAGACCCTGAGTGCTAGACAGAAAAGTTCTCCAAGTCCCCACTAGGTTAGCTAGATACAGAGTACTGATTGGTGCATTTACAATCCCTGAGCTAGACCCTGAGTGCTAGACAGAAAAGTTCTCCAAGTCCCCACTAGGTTAGCTAGATACAGAGTACTGATTGGTGTATTTACAAACCCTGAGCTAGACACAGAGTACTGATGGGTGTATTTACAATCCAGTTGCTAGATATAAAGGTTCTCCAAGTCCCCACTAGACTCAGGAGTCCAGTTGGCTTCAACCAGTGGATCCGGCGCGGGGGCTGCAGGCAGAGCTGCCCTCCAGTCCCAGGCGAGCCTGCACTCCTCAGCCCTTGGGCAGTTGGTGGGACCGGGAGCCATGGCGCAGGGGGCGGCGCTTGTCGGGGAGGTTCGGGCAGCGCAGGAGCCCATGGCCAGTGTTGGGGGAGGCTCGGGCATGGCGGGCTGCAGGTCTGGAGCCCTGCCCTGCGGCGAGGCAGCTAAGGCCTGGCGAGAATTCGAGCGTAGCGCTGGCGGACCGGCACTGTTGGGGGACCCTGCGCACCCTCTGCAGCTGCTGGCCCGGGTGCTAAGCCCCTCACTGCCCTGGCCGGCAGCGTCAGCCGGCCGCTCCGAGAGCCGGGCCCACCGAGCCCACGCCCTCCCGGAAGTCGCGCTGGCCCCAGGCACGGCGTGCAGCCCCGGTTCCCGCCCGCGCCTCTTCCTTCACATCTCCCCGCAAGCAGAGGGAGCCGGTTCCGGCCTCGGCCAGCCCAGACAGGGGCTCCCACAGTGCCGTGGCGGGCTGAAGGGCTCCTCAAGCACTGCCAGAGCGGACGCGGAGGCCGGGGAGGCTCCGAGAGTGAGGGCCGCTAGCATGTTGTCACCTCTCAATAGCTGTGCAGGTAGCCAAGTACTGTGTAGTACAGCAAATGCCTTGACAGCTGTAAGATCTCTGCAGGGATCTGAGTAGTTAGATGCTGACATATCTTCTTTTAGATGCTGACATATCTTCTTTTGGTTTACACTATCAGCTTCAAACCCTTGACATGGACGATTATATCCAGGCTACAGCAGGCCGCATCTTGGCCCAGCTTTTCTTCAGGAAGCAAAGTGAGTTTAACAAGAGCCCCCAGTTTAAGGAGGACCAGGTAATCAACCCGCCTTAGAGTTGCTGTTGAGTTCCTATCTATTCTTCCTCCCCATTTCTTGTTATTGCTGTTAAAGAAGGACCACTTTGTTAGTGAACTTGGAGCTCTTTACAAAGTGGAAGTGGGAAAACAGGTTCGAAGCAGCCTGAGGGGCTCAGTTAACTTTGTGCTAAGAGAAAGTTTCAGTACACTCTGTAGATGAGCATATCTATGGAGGAGACCCAATAAATTAAATTAATAGATTTTTATATCGGTTTTAGCATGTATGTACATAATTGTTTACTTTCCTTTTAGTACTTCAAATTTATTACTCCAAATGTAAGTCCATTCTCGTTATGTTCATCAGTAAAGCTTAATACATTGCAACTATTTTTGTTAATAATCTTTGTGAAAGGAAGTAAAGAGGTTAGCTTACATATATACATATTAAGGCACTGGAACCCAGAAATTCCAGCCTCCTCTGCAGAGTTTATAAAGAACCCTACACTAGCAATTCTCAATCCTTTTGTTGGCATGAGATGCTTTAAATAATGCCAACATTTTCAAGGACTCATTAATACTTATATTAGCTGAGAAAATATTTAATGATAAACTGATTATTAATTCAATACCATCTTTAAATGTATTTGGATTTTATTAATCACACCGTCGTCTATTTATACTTGACAAATAGTCATCCTTGTGTTTGAGAAGCATTTATTTTGTCTATTGGCAATGCTGCCTGTAAATGTGAATTCAAGGATACCTTATTATGATTCTGAAGCTGGTAGTGTTCAAGTTGGGGATTACTGTCTTAAGTAAAAAATAATTTGTTTAGACCTAATCTGCACTTGGTTTTTGTTTGCAATTTATTTTATTTATTTATTTTTTTGAGACAGAGTTTCACCCTGTTGCCCAGGCTGGAGTGCTGTGGCATGAACTCAGCTCACTGCAACCTCCACCTCCCAGATTCAAGTGATTTTCATGCCTCAGCCTCCCAAGTAGCTGGGATTACAGGCACACGCCACCATGCCCAGCTAATTTTTGTATTTTTAGTAGAGTTGGGATTTCGCTATGTTGGCCAGGCTGGTCACGAACTCCTGACCTCAAGTGATCCACCCACCGTGGCTTCCCAAAGTGCTGAGATTACAGGCATGAACCACTGCACCCGGACTTGTTTGCAATTTATTTCAACAGGTATTTGGTACCCTTGCAGTACACTGGGTACCACCATCAGTTTTGTGCTACCCTATATAACATTTTAAAGTAGATGTAGCTGGGTTTTAATGCCTTTGATCCAACCCCTTTCAGTCATTGCCTTGAGATTCGGTGGTATATTTAAAAATATATTTTAGGCTGTTTGTTCCTAGGCTACAAAGAATCTGTGTCTGTCTATCTATCTATCTATCTATCCATCCATCCATCCATCCATTGACCCGTCTATCTCTATCTGAACGGTTACTTCTCTTGACTACAAGTACAGAATGTGGTGAAAATCAGGAATGGCTCACTTTTTGCAGCGGGAGGTGGCCGCCTCCATAATGTACTTTAGGAACAGGACAACCTCTCCCTGCCCTTGACTATTTGTTTATCTAGCTATTCATTTACCATTTACAATCTATGACTATAAGTGAAGCATTATGTTAGATGTTAGGGATGTAAAATTGACTTAAATGATCTTTGCCCTGAAATAGCTTAGAGCCTATTGAAAGACACAGTAAAAACAGTGATACATTGTAATAGTGCTATGAGAAGTATACATTGTAATCAGTGATATATATGTATATATACACATACAAAGGATATATCTGTAAATACATACCTAAATTAGACACCACACCCAGCTATGGGATGGGAGGTGGAGGGTGTCAATAAGTTTTCCTGGAATCGCTCTGAATGAAGATGAAGAGTTAGCCAAAGCATGAAGAGGAAGAGGGAATGTATGTGCGTGAAGGCTGCTCCATGGTGAAGGTTGAAGGAGCCAATCATGCCAGGCATGATTGTGAAGCGTGAGAAAGCAGTTCACTGTGGCTGGAAAGGAGAGGCCCAGTGGTGAGAGGTGAGGGTGGAGGAGAAGGGAGGAATCGGGTTTGAAAAGACCTGTTATCCCTTAAATCCACCTTATTGTGAATTTAGCTTATTTAGCTTATTGTCCTTTTCTGGGAGAGCTAGACAATCTGAGAGCATGGCAGCAGTGGGAAGTCTGTGGTGGTGGTGGTGTTTCAAAGAGATTTTTAGCGAATGTTCACAGTCCAGGAGGAGGAGTGTAGCTGAGAAAATCAGTGAAAAGCACAGGGCAATGGGTATGTGGAAGAGGATGTCCAAATAGAAAATAATCATAAAATGTAAATGATAATGTATGCAGAGTTTATCTATTAGTTTTGTTTTACCTTGGGTTTTAAAAAATATGTTATAAACCAGTTCATAATTCATTCTCTTATATCAGGAAATATTTTATCAGATTACGATGTGGTCATTTAATAAAGATTTTTGCCTCCGTGTATTATTTTGTCATTGTAATTTTGAATAAAATCTGTTCTAGTAGGTTTGTGTATTTGAGGCATTATTGGATCCTTTTAGGCATTCTTCAAATATGATTTATCATTACCTAAAGAAAATATGGGCCAGATGCTGTGGCTCACGCCTGTAATCCCAGCACTTTGGGAGGCCGAGGTGGGCAGATCATCTGAAGTCAGGAGTTCAAGACCAGCCTGACCAACATGGTGAAACCCTGTCTCTACTAAAAATACAAACATTAGCTGGGCAAGATGGTGCACGCCTGTAAGCCCAGCTACTCGGGAGGCTGAGGCATGAGAATTGCTTGAACCTGGGAGGTGGAGGCTACAGTGAGCCGAGACTGTGCCACTGCACTTCAGCCTGGGCAACAGAGTGAGACTCTGTCTCAAAAAGAAAAGAAAAGAAAAGAAAACATATATATTATAGTGCAGGAACTTTCTGTATTTTCTGATAATAATATACTTGAAGTCTGATTTAGAAACTTAATCCACCATGAAATAAGAAAAACCTAATAACCTAATAAAACAATCCCATTGAAATCTTGTTGGTATATTAGTTTACAGTGGGAATGTGTTCTTTCATTTCATGAATTTTGTTTTTTTTTCCCTTTCTTGGGATGGTATCTGTTTCTTCATACTACTTTATTATTCAGGGTACATTTGTCTGTTACCCTGCAAGTGCTTTTAGAGGTTTTGGTGTATCTACTTCATTTAAAAAAAAAATCAATGTATTGAAGTGTGAATTGCTCAATCAGATTGATATTTGCTATCATGTAGGTAAACAGATGTTTGACAGAAAATCTGCTTTAAAACTGAATTCACCCTAACAACTTTATACACACATTCAATGATATAGCCACACTTGATGAATTTGAAATGACATAAATTATAATACCTAAAATATACTTAGATGTTGAAAAAGATTTTTAAAAAGAATTTTCTTTTTAACAGCAGCTTTGACTGAGTGGAATGAATTTAATTTGAATACAGGAACTACAGGTTAGGTAAAGAACCACTGCATGCTCCTTATTTCTTCTGAATAATGGAAAGTTTCTTTGTTCATACTCCCATCCTTACCTGTGGATGGAGGAGTCACTGGGCTGCTTTTTATCACCCAAATGATCTAAGGAAAGGAAAATAGTTACTGTTACTGTATAACTTGATTCTCAACTACATAATTTATCAATTGTCAAAAACAAGTCAGCAGTATAATATTATTGCTTAAACAAACTAAAAAAGAAAGAAAGAGTTACAGTGATTTTGTGTTATAATTAGAATTTACAAGTGATGTCTCCTCCATATTATTCACTAATCATAACTTTATGAAACTGATATGTTTATTTTGGATCACTGTTCCTCTGGAAAAAAAAAAAAAAAAAAAAACAAAAACAGGAAGAAACTGGAGAGTCCAGAAAATAATAGCGATGGCTAAAGAAATGGGAAACTATTTTCATCATGTAATTAAGTTGAAACTATGGAAAAAAACAGTTAAGGGATACCTTTGAATCAGAGAATTGTGGAGCTGGTAGAAGCCATGTAACATCTGGTCCCATTACTTTAATTTGCAGAAATGGCAACTGAGACCTGAGAAGTCTAAATTGCCCAGATGGCAAGTAAGATACTTGAGACCAAAGTTCAGGTCTTCCCACCTCCACCCCATAGTATTTTGGGGCTAGTGTCTTCGAGTGTGTGAAAGATTGCTTCATAGGAAGCGGAAGTCTCTGTTAGCAAATACATCATCTTCAAGTGGGAAAGATGGCTTCTATTTCCTACAAATCAGGCAGCCCCAGCACCAGCACTGCTGCTCCTTTGCGGGGCTTCCCACACGCTGGGGTGCTTGGGTTCCTGAGGCTTCTGTGAAGAGGTGGCCTGAGCCTCCTGAGAAAACAGTTCGCTATTCCTGTGTAGCCAAGCACTCAATGCTTGTTATTTTTATTTTTATTTAAAAATTTCATGGTAGTAAAATATATAGAACATAAAATTTATCATTTTAACCATTTTTAGATGTTCAGTTCAGTGGCATTATGTACATTCACAATATTATGTAACCATGACCACCATCCATTTCTAGAACTTTTTTGTTATTCCAAATAGAAATTCTATACCCAATAAACAACTCATTCGCCCCTGCCCCAGCCCTGGTAACCTGTATTCTGCTTTCTGTCATTATGAATTTGCCTATTCTGGGTACCTCATATAAGTGGAATCATATAATATTACTCAGTGTTTGTTTTTTTTAAGTTCTTACTCATTTAAAAAATTACACCTTTGTGTGCTTAGCATCGTGCTAGGATTCTTTGAGAGACATAGGATGTGGCCTCAGAGAATTTACAATTTAAATGTTTTGTATTCGGTTCTGTATTTCACTTCCCTCCCTTCCCCTGTCCTGGATAAACCCAGCCCTTTGCACATCACGATCATCAGAAAGAATGTTTGTTCATTTAGACTTTGTTAGGGAGTTTGCACTAACAGATATGAAAAAAAATAAACATGTGGGTCTATATTAAGCTTTAATTATCTCCGGAGAATACAACACACACTTCTTCAGTGATTCCTATTCCAATATCTTAACAGTCCTTAGTCCTCCAATTTTTTATAAATCACCTAACATTTCTTTGTTCTTGCTTTTTTGGAGGGGGACTTTATTCTAATCCTTAAAGTTTAAACATCCAGATGAGAGTGTTTAAAATCTTGTGTTAGTTCTTTTTTTTTTTTTTTTCAACATTAGCAAGAAACCCAAATGGCCTAAACTGGTGTCTTTCTCATCTCTCATCTTGGTTCAGTATGTTCAACTTCATCCTGCTGCCAATAAAGCCGTCATATTATTAATTGAGCCTGATGTATTCAGATTCTTTTTCGGTTCAGAGTGCAGGAGTAGCTCATGCTGAAAAGAAGCAAACCACAATGTTCAGCCTACATAACAGAATACTGTACCATGTGGGCTGCAGTGAGGAAGCCACTAGATTCTTTGTAAGCCAATGCATTGGCACACATTTTGGTGTCAGTGAATGAAAAGACTTAAAATTTTAAATCATCATCCAGAAAAAAAAGCAATTAGTAAGCTTGTAATAATTTTTGTATCTTTTTTCAGGAAATTGGGCAGGTATGAAGAAGGGATTTTTATTTGTTTTTGTTCTGGCATTAAGGATGCAGTGTGCTGTAGGTGTTAAAGTGTCAGGTATAAATTAAATGAAAAATAGAACAATGGCTAGTAAAATTGGTCTCAAGGTAAATGTCTCCTGTACTTAGATAACCTTTTTCCCAGTATCAGCACTGCTGAAACGATTATTGACCTTGGAGACAGTTTTGTCTCTGTTCATAGTTTTAAATAGTAAAAGCCAACAAGAAAAAATTCCTGTCAATGAGGATATATTACCCTTTCAGGTATACTTTTTCTTATCTTGTAAAATAAACCATTGGAGATGGTTTTACAAGTGTGTAGTACTCAGCTCCCAACTAGCCTGGGTGTGGGAAGGAGTTTTTAAATACTTAGACAGTGACAGAACATAGAGAAGCAGGACCACACAAAATAAAAGGGAAAACTGTAGGTTTTTGTTTTCAAATGTCATGACTTGACCAAGGGCTGCAGTAGAAATCTTGAACTTTCTTCCAAATGAAATTTTTTGACTTGTGCATTTCTCCATAAATATTTGCTTTTGGATGGGACACTTTTCTAATCAGGCATGATCTACTTCAGCCATATTTTCAGCAACCACCCCTTAGGTTTTTAACGTTTAATTTCTTATTTCAATACAAACATACATGGAGAAAAGTGCACACATCCTAAGTGTACAGCCTAATGGATCTCAGCTTACTGGATGTGCCCACGCCCATCTAAACAGCGCCTCCATCAAGAACCATGACATTAACTCCAAGTCCTCTTGTGCCCACTCCAGTCACCACTTCCCAGTAGGATAAAAAAGACTTGTGCCCATTTTTAAACTTTATGTAAATAAATTCATACTAAATCTGTTTTTTTATATCTCCTTTATTTTACTCAACATTATGTTTGGGAAACTCATTAATTTCTCCACTTCACTTTTATGCTTCCTTCTTTATTTTTATGCTTCTCAGTTTTTGTTCTCTCTTCTCTGATAAACAAACAGTTGGGTTTTATCTGTCACCTGCTTGATTCAGTGATGACACCCATCACATATATGTAGTATGGAGTGACTCTAAGCCAGGTCCTCATGGTGGCTTTGATGGCTTAGGTTGTCTCTGCTTTATCTCCTCTACAGTTATCTGGGGAGAAATGAAAGCTAAGAAGAGAAAGGAGGAAAAGACAAGGTCAGCTCTCCTCTGCCCTGTGGCATCTTTTCCCTCAACACTCTCCTTTTTCAAGTCAGGTAGTGGCTCACTCCTGTCATCCCAGCTACCAGGGAGGCTAAGGCAGGAGAATCACTGGAGCTCAGGAGTTTGAGAACAGCCTGGGCAACACAGTGAGATCCTGTCTCAAATAAAATCCCAACCAAACAACAACAAAACCTCCAAACCAATGCCTAACACTCTCCTCTTCACTATTAACCCAATTTCTCAAGTGGGAGGAGTTTGCAGATGCCAGCTGCACCGGCTGTGTCAAACTCCATGGCAACCTTTTCCCAAACAGGACTCATTTCCCTAATTAGAGAGGGAGAAGCAGAGGAGGGAATTCTGGAACAGATTACTAGCTTTCATAAAGGGATAATTTGTTTAGGTGACAATTTGTTCATGATTTCTTCCCCTCTTCTGGTGAGTTTGACCATATTAATAGTGTATAAAATATATAGCTAAATTTAACTTTAACAACATGTTATATGGTTTGAGAGAGAGAGAGAGAAAGAAAGAAAAAGAGATTTAAATTGCATAGGCACATAGCATAGATGAAGCAATCCAAGGGCTCTGATCAAGTTTGGGCAATTTTATGAAGATTTTTTTTTCAAAGATAATTTGTGGTACAAAATTAATATTAGTAGCTCTGTAATTTTTGTCATGCTTTTACTAAATACTAGTCAAATTCATTCATTTTCATGCACTATGCAAAAATAAAGCCAATAGCTCCCTGAATTTGTCAACTTCAATTCCTAATGCAGTATCAAGAAAATTAATAGGATGTCTAACCACTCTTTCAATGTACTCTTCTGGCCTGAAAGGTGAAGAATAGTCATTGGAATGCAGTCAACTGAGATTTTTAAGTTATAGTCAAATGGTTATGAAACAAAGTATTTATAAGATAAATATGCATTTCCTGAATTCTTCTTTGTATTTGCTTCAATTTGCAAATTGGCATTTGCAGCACTGGGAGAAATTTTAGGCTGAAGGTGGATATTGGAGGAAGTGGGAGGAAACAGTTATGGCTGTTGTGATTTTAGATGCTGCGGAAGATACAGAGCTTCCTGTAACTGCAGTGACAGCAGGAAGGGGAGTCAGGGTGGTGGAATATAGGGTAGGGGCTGGTGAATCCTCCGGCAAGTCTCCTCTTAGGCTACTTGATGCTGGCTGTCTCTATTGGAAAGCCACTCCAGACATGATGACTCATTCAGAGAGGCCCCTTCCACGCTCCTCTTCATGGGGTATGAAAACTATTCTGACTTACAACATAAAATGTTGAAAAACCTGTATATACAGGCACTAAAAATTCCCCAAACCCAACATATAAAGTCATAGGGAATCAGAGGCTTCTTTCTTAAGGACTTAAGAGTAGAAGATAAGTAGAAAATTTGAATTTAGGTATTTTGGGACAGATACTGATTAAAGGCAACTTGATCTGTATGATGAATTTCAAGTAGGGCTGGGGCTCCATCAGTCATGTATCCACAATAGGCATATAGGACTTGAATTAGTAGCTCAAACTCCCACAAAGTGTCTTTGTTTAAAGGAGAGAAAAACTCTTGTCCACTAAGTGTCCCAGCCAGATTACCCTGTCACCCGCTATATCATCTCAGTGTCTGTAATGTCACATGGCTTCTTGCTGTATTTTAGAGACTTCCTGCCTATAGTAAACCACTTCCTTTTTGAGTACATCTGCTATTGTACATGTCTGCTGCTGTACTCACAGCCTTCCACACCCTCACTGTCACTTTATGTTACCCTACAACTATATTCATTTTAAAAAAGGGGACCCTCAGAGATGGGATGGGACCAACTGGACCACTAGTCTAGGATGCTCAGGTTGTGCTCCTAACAGTCCCAAGCAGACTCCACAGAGTTGGACTTGGAGAAGGGGTGAGTCAAACTGGGGTGCTCAGTACCTCTACCAGGTTTCACCCTGCCCTGTTCCAAACAAAACAGAAAAGGGTTTGAAACTCAATGGCCTAGTCCAATCCCTTCCTTTTTCAGGTGAGAAAACAGGCCTGAAAAGCTGTTTTTCTACATACAAAACACACCAGAGTGGTAATGATATAACTGCTCTAGAAATTGATGTTACCTGGTTAACTGAACCTCAGGTCTCACTGTGGAAGAGAGAATAAAAGGCAACATCACTTTGTAAAGCTTTGGTTTCATTTGGAGATTTTAACCTACCTAGAATGTGCTTGCCACCTCTTTTGATTCTCTTCATTATTGAACACAGCTTTGGAGGGTTGCATATGCTGTTGCAGGAAATTTTTTTTTTTTTTTTTTTTTTTTGAGAGAGTCTTGCTTTGTCACTCAGGATGAAGTGCTGTGGTGCCATCATAGCTCATCGCATCCTCCAACTTCTGAGCTGAAGCCATCCTCAAGCCTCAGAGCCTCAGCCTCCCGTGCAGCTGGCTCTATAGGCACGCACCATGATGTCTAGCTAATTAAAAAAAAATTTTTTTTTGTAGAGATAGGTTCTCTTTATGTTGCCTAAACTGGTCTCAAACTTCTGGCCTCAAACAATCATCTTGCCTCAGCCTCCCAACGTGTTGGGATTACAGATATGCGCCACTGTACTTGGCCAGGAAAGAATTTAATGGTAACTTTCATCTAGTGCTTCTCATGGCAATGTTAGGCTGAACACTGGATACTATGGTGAAGACTTACATTACTTTAGGCTTACCTTTAGTGAACAGCGCTCCTTTTTCGTGCCGTGAAGAAAACCATGATGAAATGATATACTTGACTAATCCACATCCCACAGTTCCTGGATGACTTGTCTCTTGACTTGTGATGATGCTGGAGGTCTTTGCTTTCACTCCTCTACCTGGCTAAGCCCATCTCTCCTTTAGACCCTCTCTCTAAAATTCTAGACTCTTGTAGGCATTCCCCACTTGACATTTCCACTTGCTTGTCTAATAAACATCTCCAGCTCAACAGGAACAAAAGTCAGTTTCTAATCTTTTTTTCTAAGCCTGTTCTCCCTGAGCATTTTTCATTTTGGTTCCCGGCAATTCTATCCTTCCAAATATCCTATCTATTCTATCCTTGGGCCGGAATCCTTGGAGTCATTCTTGCCTTTTCTCTTTCTCTCACATTTTCTGTTTACTCTGAGCTAATCTGGAATTTGACCAGTTCTTGTTACCGCCACTGTCACCGCCTTGGGCAAAGCCATATCATTTATCTCTTGACTTGCTTCAGGGGCTTCCGAAGTTGGTTTTCCACTTCTGCCTTTGCATCCCACTTTCAATCTATTTTTAGAAAAGTAGAGGTATCTTTAAGTTAAGTCAGATCATGTCATCTTCTTATCAAAACCATCCAGTGGCTTCCCATGTCATCCAGAGAGAAACCAGAATCCTACAGGATCCTGTGTAATCTATCTTCTATTCTCTGCCCCTCTCCATGTCCCACCTGTTCCTGGCCCACCGCAACTCCCTCTCTGACCTCATCTTTACAACTCTTGTTCGTGGTCACTCACTACCCTCCAGCCACATTAGCTTCTGGGCTGAGCTTCCAATTCCCTCGGCACACTTGCGTCTTATAGCATTTGCTCTGGTGGTTCCCTCTAGCTGGATTTTGAACTCTCCCACACCTTCAGGACTTTGCTCAAATGTCACTTTCTCAAAAATCATCCCAATTAAAATGGAAAAATGACTGCCACTGCACACATAATCCCATGTGCCCAATTTTTGCATATGGATACCGTAGAAATATTTCTAGATATAGAATAGCTGAGTTCAAATTATACACATTTAAAATGTTGCTGGCTATCGCCAAATTACCATCCAGAGAGTCTTTACCAGTTTACATTTTCACCAAGAGTGCATTAATTTCCTTACTCCAAACCCTTAATCATACTCTGAATTATCATTTAAAGCCATGTTTGCCAATCCCATAGTCAAAGTATAATAAATTATTATTGTTTTAATTGTAGATGCCTTAGATTACTGTTGAGGATGACCATCTTTTTACATTTTTATTCATAATTTGTAATTTGTGCTTCTATTATTATCACTTGTCTATTTTTCTTTTTTTAAATCGTCAAATTATTAAAGCTCTTTAAGAATTAACCATTTGTTAGTATTGCACATTATACCTGGTTTGCCTTTCATCTTTTTTATGGCGATTTCCTGATTATGCAAAAGTTTTAGATATTTAGATGTCAACTAGGTCAATATTTTCTTCCCCCCCCCTTTTTTTTTTTTTTTTGAGACAGAGTCTCGCTCTGTTGTCCAGGCTAGAGTGCAGTGGCACCATCTCGGCTCACTGCAACCTCCGCCTCCCGGTTCAAGTGATCCTTGAATGCCTCAGCCTCCCAAGTAGCTGGAATTACAAATATGTGCCACCATGCCCAGCTAATTTTTGTATTTTTAGTAGAGATGGGGTTTCACCATATTGGCCAGGCCGGTCTCGAACTCCTGACCTCAAGTGATTCACCTGCCTCAGCCTCCCAAAATGCTGGGATTACAGGTGTGAGCCACCATGCCTGGTCTTAACCTTTTTTTATATGGGATCTAGTTTTGTTGTCTTACTTAGAAAAGTGTCTGCAATCCCTCATATGAATAGTCACTCATATTTTATTCTAAGAAGTTTATGATTTTATCAGTACATTGACATACAAAATTTGCAGTTTATTTAGGTTTAGTATGCCTGATTAGAAAAACGGCTACAATTCTGCACCCTTTTGAGTATGAACCCCCCCTCTGCAATGTGACTTTGCTGTTCTGTTCATCAGGAGGTGGAGTTTGTTTTCTCACCTTTTAAATCTGGGCTGGCCTTGTAACTTGCTTTGACCAATCAAATGTAGTGAAAATGATATTCTGCTAGTCCCAAGACTAGACCTTTAAAGGCCTTTCATGCTCTGCTTGCTCTCTCAGAACCTTACAGTGCCATAGGAATAAGCCTGCTAGGCAACAAGAGGCATATGTCCCTGCTACTCTCATCACTTAGCTGATAGCAAGCCAACTTTTGGAGACAAGAGTAAGGCCATCTTAGACTAGTTGGCCTTCAGCCAAGGAGTCAGCTGGACGGTAACTGATGGCAGACCCATGATGAGCCTGGCCAATATCAGAGGAGGTTCTCTGCTGAGTCCAGGACAAACTGATGACCCGCAGAAAAGTAAACTAGACAAATGGTGGTGTTTTTATGTTCTGAGGCTTGCCTTATTATGAAGTAGAAGTTAACTGGTATCTGAAGTAGGGAATTTCATTTATTTATCCAAGGGTTAGTCTGTGATCTAACATCAATACTACATACATAGTTCATCTTTTCTCTGTTGATTCAAAATGTTGCTTTTATTTCAAATATATTGTCTTGATTTGTCTGTCTTTTTGGTATGGTCTTGCTCAATGATATGTTTCAGTATTTGGAAGGACAAGTCTCACTTCATTACTCTTTTCTCCTACAATATTAGCTATTCTCACATTTTTATTCTTCCAGATGAACTTGATATTATTTTTTCAAAAAGGGAATGCTAGGTTTTTGATTGGGGTGGTATTAAACATGTAATTGAAAAACTATTGGCATTTTAAAAATATTGAACCATTTAATCTAGAAACACAATATTTTGAATCATATTTTAAGTCACATTTTATATAATTCAGAAGAATTTTATAGTTTTTCTCATATGGCTTTCTCACATTTCTTATAACACAGTTTATATAAAAATGGATTTTTAAATTTATATTTTATTATTTTTGATATTTAGAAAAACCATTAACTTTAGTATATTAATATTTTAACTGACTACCTTACTGAGCTCTCTAATTGTTTTTAGAAAAGATTTAAAGTTGAGATTTTTAGCTATACAAATCATATCATTGCAAACAGTGACAATTGTTCCAGGTTTTTTACTTTTATTTTTATTTTGTATCAGCTCCTATATGAGGGTGGGGGTGGAAACCTGATTGCTGCGTACATAGGGGGTGAGAAAGGAGTGGGGAGCTCTGCAGCAAGTGCAGAGGCAAGGGCCATACTATTAGTTGGCTTGGTGAATGGTGCATTACTCAAAACCAGGCAACATCTATTGCTGGAGTTCAGATGTGTTTCTGGGGAAGTCTTCTGTATTAGCAGGCTGGCTACAACTGAAGTCTATGTCTACTAGGGGCTGAGAAACCTCTTTGGCAGGGAGCTAACAGAGTGTAGCCTCCAACAGGAAAGAGGCCGTCCCCAGTTGCTGACGGAATGCAACATGTCATCCACATGCTGAGGATTCCAGAGATTGCAGAGCAACTTTGACTTCTTCAGGGCTCCAGAGCAGCAGCATGGTGGACAGTGTGCTTATCGGCAGCATGGGCTGCCAGGCCTGGAAAATGGGATAGTACCTGGCAGAAGAAGCCCTGGTTCCAGGAGTAATCATGATACCTAGTGGCAGCAGCAGGAGCTGGACGATGCAGATCTCCCCGGAAGAAATGGCACGGGTGCTTGTCATGAAGCAGCTTCCAGTGTGCATGGCAGCACTTGATGGCACCAGAGATGGTGGCTGGGGGACTTCATGTGATACGTAACTGGGCTTGCCTGTGTGAGTCCATTTGAGGCAGCCCTTGGATATTCTAAAAGTATACAAGGGGGCTTTGAGGGGCTTAGGGACCTGTGTGGCAGACAACGTTAAGAGCCAGAAAAATATGGAGAATGAGTATTCCTATCATCCTCTGTACCCATGAGTGAAGGTGTGCCTGAAGCAACATGGGTTACCAAGTGAGGGGATTATTCCCAAACTGGCCATCAGAGCATTAGAAGAACAAGACCATTTGCTACTGCCTCTGGGGTTATCTCTTCATTTCAAAGTATTTTAGTAGGACAAACACACACACACACACACACACTCATACACACACAGAGAAGTAATCTGGGACACAGGGGGTTAAAGAATATTGAACAGGTTTTCTTTCTTACACAGACCCTGTCATACAGGCATACAGGGTCTCTGGTATCCTGATTCATTCAAGTCGTGGACATTTGGCTAGGGATTGAGAACCCTGTAAGACACGAAAATTACACCGTGGCTGGTTCAGGTTCTAGAGCTATAAAAATGATAATAAGACAGGGCTTAAGTAACTTTCATTTTGGTTTTCTAGTGCATTGCTTTCCTCCCTTTCTCCTTCCTTCCTTTCCTACATTTCTTTCTTCCTTCCTTCCTGGCTTGCATCACCTCCAAATAATTTGAAAACCTATATATTTCCTCTTACATTTATATTTCACATAGAAATATTAAAAATTGTAAACTTAAATAGTTGCAAATGGCACAGTTATCAGATTATTACATATTACCTATATGAGGGTGGGGGTGGAAACCTGTGCTTCAAATACATTTTTTGAAGCTACAGAAGGAAGCTACAAGGCAGGCAGACAGGCGGGAAGGAAGCAAGGAAGACAATGCATTAGAAAACCAAAGTGAAAGTTACCCAAGTTATCTCTTCATAGAATGTGTCCCCCACATAATTAATTGACAAACCATTCCTCATCGTCAACCCAAACAGCCAGATTAAGCTTTCTTTCTGACAAAAAGGGGCTTCCTTGATCTTTTAAAATTCCATTCAAATGCATTCCTGGGATAATCATCCCACTTCTCAACTCTCATCCTAAAACAGAGGGAAGAAGAGAGAGTATAAGGAACAGGAATACAAACAGGCTAGGAGACTCACCTGAGTTTGTCGTTTGGATGCAGTGAGACTGTGCCTTATTTCTATTTTCTATTTCACTGGCTTCATTTGCCCTCGCAGAGCTCTTCCTCGGGGGTCATGCTTTTTCAAATTGCCCGTGGTTTTAGTGACCTGGAGGTCTTTCTGGCCTGAGGTGATGCTCCACAGTAAAACTGGAGAAGGTCATGCAGTTCTTCTGTGAGGAGGGAGAGGAGGATTGTAACAGGGGCAGGTGATGGAGGGGACCCTGCCTCGCCATCAGAGGCTGTGCCAGGACAATCACTTTTAAGAAAAGACACGGATGTCGAGGACCCGGACCTTGATTCCTTCCAGTGTCCCGCCCATGTATTCCCCTCCCAGCCTTTGTATGCTCCAGAATCTTATGTCATTTAGAGGACTGATAAGGAACTAGCAAGAATGTGATGGAAAGGAGACAGCTCTGATTAAGTCATGAGCAGTGCAGAGGGCCTTCGTTCTTCTGCCGAGAGACAATCCTAAATTCAAAGCCCAATTTTCGTGTCTCAGCAGCCCACAGGGAGGAAGATCTGCCAAGTGAGGTGCCCACAGCTGGAGCTCATTTATCTCATCTGTCTGTGCCATTTTAAGTGTCGGTTGGCCGGTCAATCGGTCGGACACACATCATCAACACCTGGAGGTTCATCCTATTACAAAAGAAGGAAGTTCTCGTGCCTGGGTTGCATTCTTCTGCCTGATCCTTCTCTCAGTGCTATTGGGTCTCTCCTACTCCCCTAGCCCCCAGGTTTCAGTAAAGAGGCCAGTCTTGACCTACTACAACCCACCCTTGCTAAGCCACTGGCTTCAAGGAGAGAAGTAATCCTCCCCCAGTGCAGTGTGTCCCGGGTGATATCTTGTCCACATTACACGGAGCCTCTATGAGTCTTCTCATCTCAGACAACGAGTCCTTCTCTGGATGTTCCCTGAGCTTTTTCCAATCATAACACTTAGAATGTTGACTTATGCTGACTTTTCTCCCTAAGTCATCAAGATGTTTTATTTCTCCTGCAGAACGGAAACTCTTTGGACGTGGAGATTTTATTTTTCCTTTTAATTCATTTTTGTTCCCTCTGCAGCAGCAAGAACGTGGTGTCACACATAGTAGGTGTTCAACAAATATTAGTTCAATTAATAAACTTAGAGGTGACATAATATACACATAAAACAGGAGATGCGACTCAGGCCCCAAGTACAAATTCATGTAAAGACAAATATTTACAACGGACGTTTCAAACAGTCATACTGGATGTTATTGGCTCCATGTTATTGACAAGGAGTTTCATGGAGTCCAAGTGAATGGCCTCGTGTTTTGATGACATTTTGTGGTTAGGATATCAAACCTGTAACCAGAGGTCTGAAACTGAAGCCACCCTGCCTCTGGGCGTCAGGTGGCGCTCATGCACCATCAAAGAAGTTTTTGCAACTCCATCTGAAGTTTCTGTTTTACAAATGGGCTGTGGCTCTCAGGGAAATTCTGTAAAAAAATAGATTTCCTGTGGACTTCTGGGCCATAGCTCTAGTCCCCAAAGGGGAATTTAATACACACTGCATGAAAGCCTCATTATAAAGCACGAAGCTTTATAATAGCTGTATTGAAGGGCAAATCCTCTTTCTGTGAACACAGACACTTTTCTTGCTTGGTCTTTGTGCTTTTTAAATAGCTTCCTTACAAAGAAAGAAAAGACTAAAGGAAAGAGCAGGGAAAGAAAGCTAAAGAAGCAGGGTATTTTAGACTGGAGAGTTACTGATAATCTACAAAGAAACCCAGGGCAGAAACCTGTGAATTTGGACAAATCACTTTCTCTGGGTTTTTCACATATGGAATGAGGAAACTTGACTCAGTGTTTCCTGATCTTTAAAGGGAGGTGAATTTTTACACTGTACTGCCAACTCTCATCTCCCTTCTGTGCAAATGTGATTGTGCCTTGATCCCTCTCCTCCTGCCTTCTCTCCTCTCTTATTTCTTGGGTCTAAAGGGAGAGATTAGGGGTAGTTTATTGGTCTGCAGGAACCAAGTGGTTAAAGAGAAACGACAGGCTTTGCCATTTACCAATGATAAGACCCTGAGTTAGTGTCCTCCTTAAGCCTCAGTTTACTTATCGGTAAGATGGGGTTAAAAATACCTATTTGGAAAGGTTGTTTTTGTAAGTATTGAACAAAATAATATGTATACGATGAATCCTTCGCTTTCTTCTACCTTTGGATAGACAACAAATGCAGATGAAGGCTAAGAATTTGAGTTCACAACTTTTGTGGATTCATTTTCAGTCTTATGATTTCCAAGTCATCATATCTGTTTTGCTTCAATTGGGCTGACTCTTTGGGACATGATTGTCTATCCATTCATTCAGGAATGGAACAAATATTCATTGAGCACCTACTATGCTCCAGGTATTATACTAGGTACTGATGAGAATAAGACAACAAGAACAAAATCTTTGACCTCATGGAATGCATGTTTTGTAGCAGAAGTAAGCAGTAAACAAGTACACAGACATATAATGTGTAATTACAAATATTTATTATGAGGGAAATAAACAGGTGCCACGGTTTTTTAAAAAAGTAACAGTGAGGGGAAGAATACCTCAGATACCATGGCCAGAGAAAGCCTCTCTGTGGGAGGTCAAATCAAAATACAGTGGGAGTGGAGATAAAGTGAACCCTTCCCTGTGGAGTAGGTTGTGAAGCAGACCATGATCTGCTGAAAGATCTTTCTATTTATCATTCTTTTATTTTATATCATTTGAAGTTCTGGGATACATGTGCAGAACGTGCAGGTTTGTTACATAGGTAATACATATGCCATGGTGGTTTGCTGCACATATCAACCTGTCATCTAGGTTTTAAGCCCCGCTTGCATTAGGTATTTGTACTAATGCTCTCCCTCCCCTTGCCCCCGACACCACAACAGGCCCTGGTGTTTGATGTTCCCCTCCCTGTGTCCATGTGTTCTCATTGTTCAACTCCCACTTCTGAGTGAGAACATGTGGTTTTGGTTTTCTCTTTATCATTCTCAAATAGCAAATGCAACTATATATATAACAATGTAATGATACCATCCGTTCTTCAGTTTACATTGGCATATTTCTTTGGGATATCCTATCAAATTTGTCTTCTTAGCCTAATACTTTTCCTTCAGCCTGGCCCAGAGTAGGTGCTCAATAAATGCTTACTGAATGAATAAATGGTTACAGCAATCCCCTAATGTAGGCAAGGCAGACACCCTAATGTAGGCAAGGCAGATAACCTAATGTAAGCAAGGCAGATATTATTGACCCATTGCAGAAATATTAAATCTCTGAATTATAGGGACAAGTCATATGGTTCACAAGGGAGTGGAGTGAGAACAAGATTTTTTATTTTTTTTGAAAAATGTTTACTCCAGTGTTCTTTTGTTTTCATCTTTGGAACCAAGGTCTCATGCTTATGTTTGTGGGAGTTCTCTTTCATATATAAGAATTTTTGGGTGAGATTCAGTACAAATATCTGACAGAAAGTCAGTGTAATCTTGAATAGAATGAATTGTTTTTAAGTAACACTGGCGTTAATCTGAGTGGGGTGATCCACACCACTTACACTCCACCCATAACATTCTGGACAGGCTTATACCTGACTGTTGTTGATTGTTGGCCATGTTTCACAAACCAATGATTAGCTCCAAAATTGTAATGCTTCTGTGAATTGTTATTGAAGAATGGCTCCAGTATTCCTGAGGAAGATGTAGTGGCAGCATCATACATAGTGTAGAAAATCAATCAGTTTTAGCAGTGAAGGACGGATTCCTTCACATTCCTGTCTATAATCACTTCTCCTTTGTCTCCTTTGTAAACATTTTTTTTTTTTTTTTTTTTGTATAAGGTAAAGTTCAGAGAGATCTCATGTGTTGGAGGATTAAATAGGTGACTACCAAGATGCTTGGATAGAACTATTTGAAGAGAACATCTCTGGCCAAAAAAAAAAAAAAAAAAACCAAAAAACAAAAAACTTCTCCTGAGCATTTAGAATGCTACCCTAATGACTTCGTTTCCTCCTTTAGGTGGCATCTTTGTCTTGCAGCCTTTCTTGAAATACAAAATTTGTTTATCAGTCACTGCACTAGGTTCTGGGAGAGATGCAAAGAAAAATATGTTTCTTCCAATAAATTTATTAATTCATTTATTCCAGAGTATTTCTTGAACAACACCTTCTTTTTTTTTTTTTTTTTGGTATATAATTTTTTTTAATTTTTTTAAATTTTTTATTTTTTTATTATACTTTAAGTTCTAGGGTACATGTGCATAATGTGCAGGTTTGTTACATATGTATACTTGTGCCATGTTGGTGTGCTGCACCCATCAACTCGTCAGCATCCATCAATTCATCATTTATATCATGTATAACTCCCAATGCAATCCCTCCCCCCTCCCCCCTCCCCATGATAGGCCCCAGTGTGTGATGTTCACCAAAGGGCTAATATACAGAATCTACAAAGAACAACACCTTCTATGTCAGACACTGGGCTAGGCTTTAGGGGAGCCAAATAGCTAACATATTTTGAGTGCTTACTATGGGCAGGCACTGACTGTTCAAAGTGTGTTTCACGTGTTAATACATAGTCTCACAATCTCCCTTAATAAATCAGAAAGTGAGGTCCTATTTCTCCACAATTTCTCCAGCATCTGTTGTTTCTTGACTTTTAAATAATTGCCATTCTGACTGGTGTGAGATGGTATCTCATTGTGGTTTTGGTTTGCATTTTTCTAATGATCAGTGGTGGTGAGCTTTTTTTCATGTTTGTTGGCTGCATTAATGTCTTCTTTTGAGAAGTGTCTGTTCATGTCCTTTGCCCACTTTTTAATGGGGTTGTTTCTTGGAAATTTGTTTAAGTTCCTTTTAGATTCTGAATATTAGACCTTTGTCAGATGGATAGATTGCAAATTTTTTCCCAATTTATAGGTTGCCCACTCACTCTGATGATAGTTTCTTTTGCTGTGTAGAAGCTCTTTAGTTTAATTAGATCCCATTTGTCAATTTTTGCTTTTGTTGCAATTGCTTTTGGTGATTAGGTCATGAAATTTTTGCCTGTGCCTATGTCCTGAATGGTATTGGCTAGATTTTCTTCTAGAGTTTTTATAATTTTGGGTTTTACATTTAAGTCTTTAATCCATTATGAGTTGATTTTTGTTTAAGGTATAAGGAAGGTGTCCAGTTTCAATTTTCTGCATTGGCTAGCCAGTTCTCCCAGCACCATTTATTAAATAGGGAATCCTTTCCTCATTGCTTGTTTTTGTCAGCTTTTTCAAAAATCAGATGGTTGTAGATGTGCGGTCTTATTTCTGAGTTCTCTATTCTGTTTCATTTGTCTGTGTGTTTGTTTTTGTACCAGTACATGCTGTTTTGGTTACTGTAGCCTTGTAGTATAGTTTGAAGTCTGGTAGCATGATGCCTCCAGCTTTGTTCTCTTTGAATAAGATTGTCTTGGTTATATGAGCTTTTTTGCTTCCATACAAATTTTAAAACAGTTTCTTCAAATTATGTGAAGAGTGTCAATAGTAGTTTAATGGGAATAGCATTGAATCTATAAATTACTTTGGGCAGTATGGCCACTTTCATGATATTGATTCTTCATATGCAAGAGCATGGAATGTTTTTCCATTTGTTTGTGTCCTCTCTGATTGCCTTGAGCTGTGGTTTGTAGTTCTCCTTGAAGAGGTCCTTCACTTCCCTTGTTAGCTGTATTTCTAGGTATTTTATACTCTTTGTAGCAATTGTGAATGGGTACCTGCACTTTTTTCTAGTTTTCGATTGTTATTGATACTCATAACTGAGGGTGAATTATTTTTGACATTACACTGAATACTGTGATTTTAAATCTAAAATTTAATAACATGAATATTACTACTATTACTACTATTACTCATAGCTAACACTTGTCAAGAGCTTACTATATTGCTAGGCACTATTCTGAGTTCTTTACATAAACAGACTTATGCATTTGAAAACATCAACTACCATCAATGTGCAGAGTAATAATTTATATCTTCCTATGAAGTCAGGCTTCTAATGAATGCAGATGTCTATTGTCTTCCTCTTGGGTTGTTTTTGGAACATAAAGTACAGGTATTATAGCTGTTATGGGTTAGTGTCCCCTCAAAATTTATACATTGAAGTCTTAACTCCCAGTATCTGAGAATGTGACCTTATTTGGAAATAAAGTAGTTGCAGAGGGAATTAGTTAAGATGAGATCAGACTTGAGTGGGGAGAGGGCAGTTAATTCAATATGATTGTGTCATTATAAAAAGGGGACATTTGGACACAGACGGGCACACAGGGAGAACATCATGTGAACGTGAAGGCAGAGATAGGGTAATGTTTCCATAAGGCAAGGAACACCAGTGGCCAGCTGACTACAGGAAGCTAGGGCAGAGGCATGGAACAGATTCTTCCTCACAGCCCTCAGAGGAAACCATTCCTTCTGACACCTTGTCTTGAACCTCCAGCCTCCAGAACTGCAAGACTATAAATTATTTTTGTTTGAGCTGCTTAGTTTGTGTAATTTGTTCTGGAAGACCTAGCAAAATAATGCAATAGCTTACAAAAAGTAGATGACTAGCAAAATATACTAGATTAGCAATTCCTTGAATTACTTATTTTTGATGACCCAAGTCTTACTTAGCACATAAATGGCTGAGAAAGAAATTAATGAATATTACTTTAGTAAAGCCAGCAAAATAATAGCATTACGATGGGCTTTAAAATGGCAGGGGAAACAGCTATGAGTATGCAACTGGAACTACCTGCTGTTAGGGAGGGAACTATTCCTGTCATGAAAAAATTTAAAGTACATGGTATTGGCTTCGCACATGATTGCAAATGTCAAAATTCCATTAATTTGATTTTTAAAGTTTAAGGTATTCTGCCATTTGGTTACCCAGTATATGAATAGAATGACATTTATTCTACTTGGCTCTCTGTAGCTACACATGCACATTTGTTTGAAGGGTATCATTTATCCCTTTAAAGAGTATTTTGGGAGCACACCATGTTGGACTAAATAGGATGTGTGATCAGAAGGAAAAGAACATACTCTGAAACTTTAGACTCTAATGGAAGGCAGACCTAATGAACATGAATTTCTTAAGTTACCATGAAAAACAGTGTGGGATTAAGTGGCAATGAGTGATACAGACAAGACAGTACATCCATAGACTCTCCAGAGAATGGAGAGAAGGATCAGGTAAGGCCATGTGAGGGAGGTAAAACACTGTTTAGTCTTTGCAGGGTGGGGAAAAGAAGGGCCCTTTAGATGAGTGGAGGGAAACTGTGACCCAAAGCAGGAATGAATAAGGTCTGTATTTTGAGGAAAAGTAATGATTTTCTCTTAGCTGGAGTGGGAAACGTTTTTGAAGGCTATATATTCAGCACCTACTATATGCCAGGCATTCTACCAAGTATTATTTAACTTAATTCATAAAATAGCCTTGGAAATTAGCTGTTACTAACTCCATTTCCAAATGGGGAAATTCTGGCTAAGGAAGGACAAGTCACATGCCCATGGTCATAGGCTGGTCAATGGTAGAGTGGACACTTAACCTCAAATCTGTCCATGTCCCTCGTGGGTTTGTGTGCTGACCCATCTGCTCTCATCTCAATTTGTCCAAATTTAGATATAATCCAAGTGGATATACATGTCCAAGGAAGAGTTCTCTTCCTTTCATCTATTTAGGGAATGGTGGGTTTATACCTTTTTTTTCCTGAGCTATTTCTCGGCGTCACACGTTCCTATCTCTGGGAATGTGAGACCCAGCTTGGCTCTGGGTCTCTGCTTGTTTCATAGGTGATCGCTGCCTGTACCCTATGGCCATTGTCCTCATGATATGATGCTGCAACCATAATGTTGGCATCAGTGAAATGGTGATGTTGAGAAGAACACAGTATCTTTTATTACTCTGTTATTTAATACTGTACCACACCACCAACACAAAATATTACTGAGGGAATAAATTGGAGGTTATATTCATTAGGATATAGGTTTAGCTGTGGAAATAGAGACCCAACTTTAGTAATGGATTAATTACAATGGAAGTTTGTTTCTCTGCCATATAAAAGTCTGAGGTGTTATGGTGGTGCTTCTACTTAACAGGGACAGAGAGACTTCTACCTTGTTTTTCTACTACTGTAAGGCAGCTGCATGCAAGGTCCAAGATGGTGCGCCATGGTGTCTACATCCTATTAAGGTCTTTCTAAGGACATGGCCTGGAAGTTGCACACATTGCTTTCACAATCATCCTATTAGCCACAACTTAGTCACTTGGCCCCATCCAGCTGCAAGGGAGGCTGTTGTCTATATTCTGAGTGGCCAAGAAGCCAGGTAGAATTCAAAGGCTCCCTGACTATGGAAAGAGGAGAATGAATATTGGGGGATAGTTATCAATCTCTGCTATAGAAGGAATTCTAAAAACAGAGAAAACTATGAAACTTAGATGACAAATATGGCCATCTCCATAGTCTAATAAAAGAGATACAATTATTTAAATCCATTTGTGAAGGGATTCTATCCTATAAAAAACGTTCAGTTACAATATTTCCTATTTCAGATGTGCCTTTTTCTTTTAGAGAGAGAGAGATGAAAAGATAGAGGCGGGGCATGGGGGGAGAGATTGAGAGAGAGAGAGAAAGAGAGAGAAAGAGGGAGAGACATTCAAAGGCACACCTTCAGTCTTTTTTTTTTTTTTTTTTTTTGAGAGAGAAGATCTTGCTCTGTCACCCAGGCTGGAGTACAGTGGTGCAATCATACTTATGCAAATCTCGATGGTCTAGCCTACTATACACCTAGGCTATATGGTACAGCCTATTTCTCCTAGGCTACAAATCTGTAAAGTATTGTTACTGAAAACTGTATGCAGTTGTAACACAACAGCAATTACTTGTGTATCTAAACATAGAAATGGTCCAGTAACAATATGGTATAAAGGGTAAAGATGGTACACTCTGGGCACTTATATGTATGGAGCTTGTGAGATTAGAAGTTGTTGTCAGTGAGTCAGTGTATTGGTCTGTTCTTATGCTGCTATAACGAACTACTTGAGACTGGGTAATTTCTGAAGAAAAGAGGTTTAATTGACTCAGTTCCACAGGCTTAACAGGAAGCATGACTGGGAGGCCTCAGGAAACTTACAATCATGGTGGAAGGTGAAGGGGAAGCAAGCAGCTTCTTCATATGACGGCAGGAGAGAGAGAGAGAGAGAGAAAGAAAGACAGCGCGCAAAGGGGGAAGTGACACACACTTTTAAACAACCAGATCTCGTGAGAACTCACTAACTATCATTAGAACAGCAAGGGAGAAATCTGATCCCATGATCCAGTCACCTCCCACCATGCTCCTTCTCCAATTTGACAAGAGATTTGGGCAGGGACACAAATCTAAACCATATCAGTCAGAGAGTGAGTGGTGAGCAAATGTGAAGGCCTCAGACATCACTCTACACTAATGTAGACTTTGTAATCACTGTACACTTAGGCTACACAAAGTTTATAAAATTTTCTTTCTTCAGTAATGTATTAACCTTAGTTTACTGTCACTTTCTTACTTTATAAGCTTTTTCGTTTTAGAAAACTTTTTTACTGTCTTGGTAATAACACTTAAAACACAAACACATTTTACAGCTGTACAAAAGTACTTTATTTTTTATATCCTTATAAACTTATTTTATTTAAAAATTTCCTTATTTTTTTTTACTATTTAACTTTTTTGTTAATCATGAAGACACAACACACACTTAGTCTAGGACTACTCAGGGTCAGGATCATTAATGTCACTGTCTTCCACTTCCACATCTTGTTCCACTGGAAGATCTTCAGGGGCAATAGCATGGATGGAGCTGTCATCTCCTATGATAACAAGGCCTTCTGGTATCTCTCCTGAAGGACCTGCCTGAAGCTGTTTTATAGAATTTTTTTCATGAGTAGGAGTACATTCTAAAATAACAATTAAAAGTATAGTAAATGTATAAACCGGTAACATAGTCATTTATTATCATTATTAATGATTCTACATTGCACATCACTGTATGTGCTAGACTTTTATGTGACTGGCAGTGCAGTAGGTTTGTTTATACCAGCATCACCACAAACAGGTGAGTAATGTGTTACAGTACAACATGAGGATGGCTGTGACATCACCAGGCAATAGGAGCTCTTCAGCGCCATTATAATCTTATGGAAATACTGTCATGTATACTATTCTGTCATTGATCAAAATGTCATTATGTGTCACATGACTGTAGTTACTTTTCACTGAAGAATTGCCTTTTCCCAACAGCTCTGTTCTTCAACAGTTACCCTCCAAAATCAAAACAAGACAGAAATGTTACATGGAAACACTGAATTTATAAGTGACAACCATTAAGGTGAATAGCTTGTTTTTTTTTTTTTTTTCCTTCCACTTGTCTCCTTGTATCTTTCTTTCTAAGCAAATGAGACATTTGACTACAATGAAGTTCTTAGAACTTAAGGATCATTTAGGTCTCAAAGATCACTTTATGTTACCAAAAATTACAATTTGAACAGACATAACAGAAGAGTTTTACAAAGGCAGATAAAGTGTTTTTTTTATTCACAGCATCAGCTATTTCCTTTTCAGAAGCTAATTAGAAGTAAGTGTCGACCCAGCCTAGTCCCTGGTAGTAGGTCATGAGTCTCCACAGGGTGGTTCTCAAACTTGACTATAAAAATGCCAGTGTCTGAGTCTCACTCCCAGGGATTCTACATTAATTGGCCTTGAACATGGCCTGGGTCTCATGATTTAACAGGTGATTTTAGTGTGCAGCCACTGTTGGAAATCTGCTCTCAACTTTTTCACAGAGCTATTTCTGATAGGACACCATTCTGAACTAATGATTTATTTAAATTTTGTTCTAAAACACTATATCTGACTGGTAGAGAGAATAAGTTGATGAGCTGCATTGAGGATCAGGTAGAATCTAATTCTACCTGATAAAGACTTTATATAAAGTGGAGATTCTAAATCCTCTGGATCCAAAATGAAGTAAGGTCTGTGTGAAACAAGACACGTGTCATTGTGGGAATAGTAGACAAAAGTGATTGAGCTGGGCAGGAGTCAGTGAGTATACAGATGCAGGCAGGAGAGGGTGAGGGGTAGGCTTTGCTACTCTAGCCTTCGGAGTCAAAATTCTGACCATAAAGCTTTAAATTTACTGTGTGCTTTGGGAAAGTGCACAGGAAAGGAGGAATCCCAAGCACTGAGTAGCATTAGGATTCCCTTCTCTAAAGTGTCCGTGTTTCAGAGTTGCTTGGCTGGGGCTAAGGTAAGGCAGCCTGGACCCACGCTGACTCTCCTCATGACCTGTTTTCTACATGCTTTCCTACCAGGGAACCATGGACAATTCTTACTTAGCCTAGTGGGAATTTGGATTTGACCTGGCCTTTTAAATTCTCCTAAATCACTTTTTACATCCTTACCACTTGGTTCTGTTCACCTCTGAAATCCAGGGGTTTTAGAAGGGAATTTTTAAAATGAGACAGATAGAAGAAATGGATGAAAAGGAGAGGGAATTCAAATTGGTCACTTTTAGCCTATTAAAATTTGGAGACATGGAGCCAGCTGGTGATGACTGGATGAATAGCATTGGTATTGCCCTAGTTTATTCCTCAAAGGTATTTTTGCTCTTTTGTAGGCGTTTATTTGGTGTTTTTTTTTTTTTTTTTTTTTTTTTTTTTTTTTTTTTTTGAGATGGAGTCTCGCTCTCTTGCCAGGCTGGAGTGCAGTGGCATGATCTTGGCTCACTGCAAACTCCGCCTCCTGAGTTCAAGAAATTCTCCTGCCTCAGCCTTCAGAGTAGCTGGGACTACAGGCATGCAACACCACGCTCAGCTAATCTTTTTTTTAAGTAGAGAAGGGGTTTTACCATGTTGGCCAGGATGGTCTCGATCCCTTGACCCTGTGATCTGCCCACCTCAGCCTCCCAAAGTGCTGGAATTACAGGCATGAGCCACCATGCCCGGCCAGGTGTTTTTGTTTTGTTTTGTTTTGTTTTGTTTTTGCATCTACTTGCTATTCAATGATTTCATGTATAGCCATATAGAATAACATTAAACAATTAGGTTTTGGCTCATTTTACATTTCTGTCCTATAATAATTCGTTTTAACGGGCCATTCATTTTTCATGCATGTTTAAGGCAAACACTGAATTTGGTCTTTCTTTAGTTTTTTCAGCTAATCACTGGAGGCAATGGTGTATATAATTTACACTTGCCTTGGAGTCTTGTAATTAAGGGTTCAAATCATTCTTTTTTGAAAATTATTTTAGATCTTTGAGTCTCAGTTTTTCTTTTTAAAAGTTGGGAAAAGACTAACCTTTGTAAGATTGTCTTTGATTGCTGTTTCAAAAATCACTAATATTATTATTTTTTAAATTTCATAATGCTGGAACAATTTGGGCAACAAAATAAATAAAATAATATTGGATTATAACCCAAAGTATAAAATAAATATCAATACTGATATAAATAAAAGATCAGGCCGGGCGCGGTGGCTCAAGCCTGTAATCCCAGCACTTTGGGAGGCCGAGATGGGCGGATCACGAGGTCAGGAGATCGAGACCATCCTGGCTAACACAGTGAAACCCTGTCTCTACTAAAAATACAAAAAACTAGCTGGGCGAGGTGGCGGCGCCTGTAGTCCCAGCTACTCGGGAGGCTGAGGCAGGAGAATGGCGTGAACCCGGGAGGCAGAGCTTGCAGTGAGCTGAGATCTGGCCACTGCACTCCAGCCTGGGTGACAGAGCGAGACTCCGTCTCAAAAAATAAAATAAAATAAAATAAAATAAAATAAAATAAAATAAAATAAATAAATAAATTAATTAATAAAAGATCAACTAAAAAATAAATGCGGTGAGAATAGACAAATCTGAGCAAAATAATTGCAAATAATTCCAAGGTCTAGTTCATTTTTCAATACTAAGTCAAAGCTTAGTGCCTAAAGGTAAACAAAGCAAACATTAATGACAGAGATCCAGTAGTACCTCCTAAAGAAGTCTTAACATTAGTCTAACGGTAAGGAGTTAAACATTGGAGAAGTTAAGGAGGTTGCAGAGAGAGAGTGTTCAAAAGGCTACTAATGCAATGTCGGTAACTTTCTGTCTTTGAAAACTTTGGAGCCCTTGTCGTTCTTTCCTATTTGTTTTAAGTGATTTTTAAGCTTGCTAGTTGGTAGTATAGAGTTCTGATGAACCCGTACAGTTCTTTTACTTTTATTTTTTCTCCTCACTCAGAAAGATGAGGCTGGAGTGGTTATGTTTTGCTGATGTCTAGGATAATAGACAGTTGACATTTCATTCTTTGACAGTTTCATTCTTTCTTTTTCTTTCCATCTTTACCTGTTCCCCCAACCCCTGATCCCACCAAATATTATTTTATGGTTACTCAAAAAATGTATCTTTAGTGAAGAACAAATATTTTTGGAAAAGTTTAAAAAATCTGTTTCTTATTCTGCAAGGGATGTTTCTGTTTCCCCTTTGGTGAGCCTTGGAAGAGATGGATAAATGTGAAGGTGTGAAAGGCTCAGGGAGCATCTGAAAGGACACTGGGTGTGTCAGGGATTTCTACTTTTGTTAAGCAAGGCTCAGCCATCATGGCATCACCTACTTCCCTCCCAGAAGAAAGATTATGGTTTATCCAGCAGCTTTGCACCATGTCTGCAGGGCCTGTTGGAAGTTTATGTTCGAATAATGCTTCTTAATGCAAGCTTTCAACTGTGCTTGACTTTATAGTTTTGAGGAGTCAGTCTTGTTAAATCTTGTTTCATGTGAAATGATGTTGTAACAATGTGTTACTTATTTCAAAGACCTTCATAGTGTGGCAGAATTAATACTGAAATATTAGCTGGTCCTATTTTCATGGCTCAGGGATTTTTGTGGGATGGAAAAGAAAAGCAGCACTACCTTTCTTTCTCTTTTCTTTCCTTTTTTTTCAAAAAGACTTGAGGATTTAAGAGCTAATGAAAATGTCCTATCAGGAAAAAGGAATTGGATAAGGTATTTGAGAGTCTGGAGAAAGCTAGGAGGAAGATTCTTCCCAGACTGATAAGAAGGGAAGTTTGAGTGTTCCATGGGAAGTGGGAGGGAGTGAAGGCATTATGTCAGGGCAATGACTGGGGAGGTGGGAAGATTCTAGTCATTCTCATTTTTCAAGTGCCAGAAAAATGGCACCTAGGGGAGGAGAGACCTTGGATACAGGGATTTCTGGACCAACAGAAGATCTCTAATCTCCAGATATGGCATGGAGTCCAGACTTTCCGACCTTCCAGGCACTCTGGGCTTGGAGAATGAGGGTGTCAATGGTCATTGCTACAAGTTGTTGGCTAGATGCTCTTCCTACCTTTTCTGCACTCCACATAACCCTAATTGATTCTGCTGCAGCCTGAGAATGGAGCGAGTTCTCATAAGAACTGGGATGAAAATGCAGGCTTGGTGCTACATTAAGTTGATTAAAAAGCAATAAAATGGTAATATTTCTTGAACACCTGCGCTTGTGCACTGAGACTCATATCTGTTACACTAGAATTAATTCATGGCTAATCAATTTGAAGGAAAAATATTGATCTTTCACACCAAAGGCAAATGTCTGAGTAAGTCCCAACAAAATCAGAAACTGCACATAACCTGTATCAAGAGAGATGAAAAGTACAACGTATGAATAAATGTACAGGGTTTGTTTTTGTATACAAATTCAGCTTAAAAACCCCAGGCAAGGTTTCTTTTAGAGAATATGTACTTGTTAAAATTATAGGGGTTTGCAAATCATGTGGCCAAAATTTGGGGTGTGAGTGCAGAGGGTAGTCATCAACTTTATTATCTCTTCTATATCTTACCATTTCTTACCTGTCGAAAGAAAACTGCACTGCGAGTCAGGATGCTAAATTCCAAACTTTGGCCTTGGACAATCCATTTTACCCCTGAATGTGTAAAATGAGGGTTTTGGCATACCTGAGAGTCCCCTAGTTGTGGAGCCTGAGGATTGGAAACTGGTGCTTGGGAATGTGTACTGCAAAGAGTGGTGTACTTGCTCGAAGGACATGGGCTCAGTTTGGCTTTTATCACTCACTGGCCTTTGTGATCTTCGACAAATTAATGTTCCTCAACTTCAGTTTCCTAAACTGGAAAATGTAGATACTTTTTCAGGTGAATCGAATGCAATGCTATAGGTGGAGGTGCTTTGTAAATTATAAAGTGCTATACAAAGTTAAGGCCTTACTAACAATCAATCAACAATGCTTTATGAAAGCCTGATATATGGTGGTTGGATTTGAAGGAAAAAAGAGAGAAGTCCTTAAGATATGACTTCAGGCTGTAGTGAACTTTCAGTTCAGAAGGGAATAAGGCAATTAGAAGACAATAAACAATTAGACGATACTAGCAAAATAAAAATTTTAAGACAAAGTGTCTTGGGGCAGGACATGAAAAGCTGGGGCCAGATGTTTGCATATTTAAAGAAACTGTGAACTTAAATAAAAACCAATTATTCACCAAGCCTTCTAAAATCTACAAAACAACCGAGATAGATCTTACTTTTTTTTGTTTTTGCTTCCTACCTCCTGGAACTTAATAGATGATAACCATAGGTAGTTCCTATCGAAATCAGAAAATGTGGATGAACTTCTCTAAATGGGAATCTCCACGCCTGTTAAATCCTAGATCAGCAAAGAATCTTACCACTTTGATTTCTTCAAAGTGGTCCATCATCAGCGTGTGTTTTAGAAAGAAATGATTGTTAAGTGCTAGGCATCATCATTCTCTATGTAAATTAACCCATTGAATCCTCACAAAGATCTTATAATTGTCCTATTATTATCCTCAACATCCTAATTTTTTAGAGAGAAAACTGAGGCATAGAGCGATTAAATACCAACAGCCAAGCCCATACTTGAACTTAGGCAGCCTGACTCCAGGGCCTTGCACTTAACCAGTGTCCTACGTTGCCACCAAAACACAGAGTCATCTTTTATTTCTTAACCTTTTCTTTGCTAACAACAAAATTTATACACTGTCCAGTATAGAAAACTTGGAGTTCTCAAGGACAGTTTTGTTGGGAGAAACATTATTTTATTTCACTGAAAATGAGTGTATCTGCGACAATGTTTTTGAAGCAATTCGTGAAAGCAATATTCCAGGAAAACTAGGAATTTATTTTTTGCTAATAATTCTCAAGAGCGATAATACTGGGATCTTGAGTCCTAAACTCATGCATAAGTAACTAATTAGGAGAAAAAGAGAAAAAGGAAAAAGGAAGCAAAGGAGACAAGAGGATGAGCCCATGAAAACACAGAGTAGAAAAACAACATATGTCGAATTTATTTTAACACAACTCACTTAAATTCAGTGCATATTGTGAACAGTGTTTACCAAGATATTTGAATTTTCAGAGAATTTTCTATTAGTATATTCTTTCAAAAAATATTGTCAGGTATTTGTACATTTAGATATCATCTTTAGGGCAAAATAGCTACCAATGGATTTTAAAATAAATCATTTATATAGCCAGTATGTTGAATAAAAAATATTAGCTTTTTGGGCCAAAGAATTATATTTATGCTTAATTCTTATTTATTAAAAAAGTCACATGTAAGTATAAATCAGTTGAAAAAATACAGAGAGCTATAGTAAAGTGATTACATGAGCAACAATAACAACAATTTACCGTTGAAATGGTTGGGTGTTTTATCTCTCCAGTAAAATCTACACACCTTCAAACATTTAGGGTACCTTTTGAGGAAGGATGAAGAAGTTAGTGAACACCTAATGGTAATTATATTAAATTGCCGACACATAGTTGGGTGTGATACTGAAAAAAATTTCTAATACTAGGTGGCAAGTTTAGATGGAGAAAAAGGAGCTTGCTTAAAGAGAACTAGACAGACATTTCGAAAATTTGAGAAGTTTCACAGTAAAAAGTCTTAGTATATAATTGCTGTTTATATCTTCCCTTCCTGCCTTCCTTCTGTCCTTCCTTCAGTCCTTCCTGCCTTCCTTCCTTCTCTCCTTCCTTCCTTTCCTTTCTCCTTCTCTCCCCCTTCCTGCCTCCCTTTATTTATTTCTTTCATTTTTAAACTTTATTGGGATATCATTGACATATAAATATTTTATATATATATATTTAAAGTATATGACTTGGTGTTTTGATATACATGTACATGGTGGGAGAAGGAAATGGGGAGATGTTGGTCAAAGGGTGCAAATGTTCAATTATTCAAGATGAATAAGTTCTGGAGATCTTGAACATGGTGACATGTTCAAGATCTCCTGAACTTAATAAAAATGGACACCTATCCAGCATGGTGACAGTAGTTAAAAATACCATATTGTTTGCTTGAAATTTACTAAGATGATAGATCTTAAGTAAAATCTTCTTACCACACACACATGCTAAAGTGGTAACTACATAGAGGTAATAGACATGTTGAGTAGCCGGAATAGAATGATTCCTTCTTTCTTTCCTTAGCACATATTCATTGAGTGTCTACTCCAGGTATTGCTATAGGCAATAAGGTTCAATAGCGATCAAGGCAGATCACGTTCCTGCCCTCCCGAGGCTTACATTCTAATATAATACATCTCTAATACTGTTTCCATTTCCTTCATTTTTGCTGCCATCCCTCATTAATAAACCTGGGCTATTGTAAATAGACTTCTGACTGGTTCCCTGGACTTCAACTTTCTCTCTCTACTCTGTTTAGCATGCTGCCAGCAATTTAATTTTTTCAATATGTTGCTTAGCTAATTTCTTTATATAGTGAAAACCATAATACTATCAACCTCATATGATTATCGTGACACTTAAATGAAACCTACAGGTAGACAGCACAGTAGGTCCTCATTGAATATTGGCCCATGTTGTTATTCCTAAGTCTGCATTGGCTTCTTCCTCTCCACTAAGGAGGAAACCCCTCATCCATCACTGGAGCTCTCCAAAGTTTTGGTTAGGGTGTGGCATATGACATGTTAGTGCAGTTCTATTTGGTTTAGAGTTTATAACCTATTTGGGTTCACATATAAAATATAATTCAATCCCCAAAGGGATCATCTTTCATGAGTAATTAGGAGAGAGAAGATTTTTCTCTAGAACGCTTTTCAGTATTTCAGATTCTGCCTTGTCAGCCTACACCCAGCCTGTCCAGATGTGGGATATCATTATTACAACTAAGTTATGTTGATAACCTCTACTTGATGGGGATGATGAGACCATCACCATTTTTCTAGATCCCTGACCTCAAACCTGTTCTTACCTACTCCTCCCTAACCCTTGCTCTTTCAGGTTCCCCCCTTAGGGCTGTGTTCTCCATATTGATAAATGGTACTGCTACGCCTTCACTGGCTGAGTCCAGAGACCTTGGAGTCATACCTGTTTTTTCCCTCTCTGCTACTCCATACTGACTTCCTAAATAAAGCTTTGAGACTGTAATTTCCATCCAGTCCAACTCTGTCTCCTCTTCCCTGGTCCAAAGTGTCATCTTCTCTGCCCTGGGTTACCACAAGAGCCTCCTACCTTGCCATCTTGCTTCCACGTTGCACCTAAAGTCTACTCTCATACAGCAGCTGCAGTGATTCTTCTGAAACATTAAGTCACTTTAAAAATGAGTCTCCTATTTCCCGAGTGACTTCTCATCACCCTTCATATTGATACAAATACTTTTACAGAGGCCGTCTCTGACCGGGCTCTCTTTCTACCCCCTCATCTCTTGCTCACAGCCTTCCAGCCACACTGGCCTTCTTCTTGTTCCCCTGACTCACTATGCATGTACTCTACTAAGAGTCTTAACTCTCTACACTTTAGTTTTCTCTGTACAAAGGGGATATTTGTACAATGAAAAGTTTCTTTTTATAGAATACTTGGGAAGATTACTTTGGATAAGGACTATAAGGTTCTAAGCAATGAACCTAGTATATAGTAATTTCTTTTTTTTTTTTTATTATACTTTAAGTTCTAGGGTACATGTGCATAACGTGCAGGTTTGTTACATATGTATACTTGTACCATGTTGGTGTGCTGCACCCATCAACTTGTCAGCACCCATCAATTCATCATTTATATCATGTATAACTCCCAATGCAATCCCTCCCCCCTCCCCATGATAGGCCCCAGTGTGTGATGTTCCCCTTCCCGAGTCCAAGTGATCTCATTGTTCAGTTCCCACCTATGAGTGAGAACACGCAGTGTTTGGTTTTCTGTTCTTGTGATAGTTTGCTAAGAATGATGGTTTCCAGCTGCATCCATGTCCCTACAAAGGACGCAAACTCATCCTTTTTTATGGCTGCATAGTATTCCATGGTGTATATGTGCCACATTTTCTTAATCCAGTCTGTCACTGATGGACATTTGGGTTGATTCCAAGTCTTTACTATTGTGAATAGTGCCGCAATAAACATACGTGTGCATGTGTCTTTGTAGTAGAATAATTTATAATCCTTTGGGTATATACCCAGTAGTGGGATGGCTGGGTCATATGGTACATCTAGTTCTAGATCCTTCAGGAATCGCCATACTGTTTTCCACAATGGTTGAACTAGTTTACAATCCCACCAACAGTGTAAAAGTGTTCCTATTTCTCCACATCCTCTCCAACACCTGTTGTTTCCTGACTTTTTAATGATTGCCATTCTAACTGGTGTGAGATGGTATCTCATTGTGGTTTTGATTTGCATTTCTCTGATGGCGAGTGATGATGAGCATTTTTTCATGTGTCTGTTGGCTGAATGAATGTCTTCTTTTGAGAAATGTCTGTTCATATCCTTTGCCCAATTTTTGATGGGGTTGTTTGTTTTTTTCTTGTAAATTTGTTTGAGTTCTTTGTAGATTCTGGATATTAGCCCTTTGTCAGATGAGTAGATTGCAAAAATTTTCTCCCATTCTGTAGGTTGCCTGTTCACTCTGGTGGTAGTTTCTTTTGCTGTGCAGAAGCTCTTTAGTTTAGTTAGATCCCATTTGTCAATTTTGGCTTTTGCTGCCATTGCTTTTGGTGTTTTAGACATGAAGTCCTTGCCCATACCTATGTCCTGAATGGTACTACCTAGATTTTCTTCTAGGGTTTTTTTTTTTTTTTTTTTTTTTTTTTTAATTTTTATTTTTTATTATACTTTAAGTTCTAGGGTACATGTGCATAACGTGCAGGTTTGTTACATATGTATACTTATGCAATGTTGGTGTGCTGCACCCATCAACTCATCAGCACCCATCAATTCATCATTTATATCATGTATAACTCCCCAATGCAACCCCTCCCTCCTCCCCCCTCCCCCCTCCCCATGATAGGCCCCAGTGCGTGATGTTCCCCTTCCCGAGTCCAAGTGATCTCATTGTTCAGTTCCCACCTATGAGTGAGAACATGCGGTGTTTGGTTTTCTCTTCTTGTGATAGTTTGCTAAGAATGATGGTTTCCAGCTGCATCCATGTCCCTACAAAGGATGCAAACTCATCCTTTTTTATGGCTGCATAGTGTTCCATGGTGTATATGTGCCACATTTTCTTAATCCAGTCTGTCACAGATGGACATTTGGGTTGATTCCAAGTCTTTGCTATTGTGAATAGTGCCGCAATAAACATACGTGTACATGTGTCTTTCTAGTGGAATAATTTATAATCCTTTGGGTATATACCCAGTAGTGGGATGGCTGGGTCATATGGTACATCTAGTTCTAGATCCTTGAGGAATTGCCATACTGTTTTCCATAATGGTTGAACTAGTTTACAATCCCACCAACAGTGTAAAAGTGTTCCTATTTCTCCACATCCTCTCCAACACCTGTTGTTTCCTGACTTCTTAATGATTGCCATTCTAACTGGTGTGAGATGGTATCTCATTGTGGTTTTGATTTGCATTTCTCTGATGGCCAGTGATGATGAGCATTTTTTCATGTGTCTGTTGGCTGTATGAATATCTTCTTTTGAGAAATGTCTGTTCATATCCTTTCCCCACTTTTTGATGGGGTTGTTTGTTTTTTTCTCGTATATTTGTTTGAGTTCTTTGTAGATTCTGGATATTAGCCCTTTGTCAGATGAGTAGGTTGCAAAAATTTTCTCCCATTCTGTAGGTTGCCTGTTCACTCTGATGGTAGTTTCTTTTGCTGTGCAAAAGCTCTTTAGTTTAATTAGATCCCATTTGTCAATTTTTGCTTTTGCTGCCATTGCTTTTGGTGTTTTAGACATGAAGTCCTTCCCCATGCCTATGTCATGAATGGTACTACCTAGATTTTCTTCTAGGGTTTTTATGGTATTAGGTCTGACATTTAAGTCTCTAATCCATCTTGAATTAATCTTCGTATAAGGGGTAAGGAAAGGATCCAGTTTCAGCTTTCTACTTATGGCTAGCCAATTTTCCCAGCACCATTTATTAAATAGGGAATCCTTTCCCCATTTCTTGTTTCTCTCAGGTTTGTCAAAGATCAGATGGCTGTAGATGTGCGGTATTATTTCTGAGGACTCTGTTCTGTTCCATTGGTCTATAGCTCTGTTTTGGTACCAGTACCATGCTGTTTTGGTTACTGTAGCCTTGTAGTATAGTTTGAAGTCAGGTAGCGTGACGCCTCCAGCTTTGTCCTTTTGACTTAGGATTGTCTTGGCAATGCGGGCTCTTTTTTGGTTCCATATGAACTTTAAAGCAGTTTTTTCCAATTCTGTGAAGAAACTCATTGGTAGCTTGATGGGGATGGCATTGAATCTATAAATAACCTTGGGGAGTATGGCCATTTTCACGATATTGATTCTTCCTATCCATGAGCATGGTATGTTCTTCCATTTGTTTGTGTCCTCTTTTATTTCACTGAGCAGTGGTTTGTAGTTCTCCTTGAAGAGGTCCTTTACATCCCTTGTAAGCTGGATTCCTAGGTATTTTATTCTCTTTGAAGCAATTGTGAATGGAAGTTCATTCCTGATTTGGCTCTCTGCTTGTCTGTTACTGGTGTATAAGAATGCTTGTGATTTTTGCACATTAATTTTGTATCCTGAGACTTTGCTGAAGTTGCTTATCATCTTAAGGAGATTTTGGGCTGAGACGATGGGGTTTTCTAAATATACAATCATGTCATCTGCAAACAGGGACAATTTGACTTCTTCTTTTCCTAACTGGATACCCTTGATTTCTTTCTCTTGCCTGATTGCCCTAGCCAGAACTTCCAACACTATGTTGAATAGGAGTGGTGAGAGAGGGCATCCCTGTCTTGTGCCAGTTTTCAAAGGGAATTTTTCCAGTTTTTTCCCATTCAGTATGATATTAGCTGTGGGTTTGTCATAAATAGCTCTTATTATTTTGAGGTACGTTCCATCAATACCGAATTTATTGAGCGTTTTTAGCATGAAGTGCTGTTGGATGTTGTCAAAATCCTTTTCTGCATCTATTGAGACAATCATGTGGTTCTTGTCTTTGGTTCTGTTTATATGCTGGATTACGTTTATTGATTTGCGAATGTTGAACCAGCCTTGCATCCCAGGGATGAAGCCCACTTGATCATGGTGGATAAGCTTTTTGATGTGCTGCTGAATCCGGTTTGCCAGTATTTTATTGAGAATTTTTGCATCAATGTTCATCAGGGATATTGGTCTAAAATTCTCTTTTTTTGTTGTGTCTCTGCCAGGCTTTGGTATCAGGATGATGTTGGCCTCATAAAATGAGTTAGGGAGGATTCCCTCTTTTTCTATTTATTGGAATAGTTTCAGAAGGAATGGTACCAGCTCCTCCTTGTACCTCTGGTAGAATTCAGCTGTGAATCCATCTGGTCCTGGACTTCTTTTGGTGGGTAGGCTATTAATTGTTGCCTCAATTTCAGAGCCTCCTATTGGTCTATTCAGGGATTCAACTTCTTCCTGGTTTAGCCTTGGGAAAGTGTAAGTGTCCAGGAAATTATCCATTTCTTCTAGATTTTCTAGTTGATTTGCGTAGAGGTGTTTATAGTATTCTCTGATGGTAGTTTGTATTTCTGTGGGGTCAGTGGTGATATCCCCTTTATCATTTTTTATTGCATCTATTTGATTCCTCTCTCTTTTCTTCTTTATTAGCCTTGCTAGTGGTCTGTCAATTTTGTTGATCTTTTCAAAAAACCAACTCCTGGATTCATTGATTTTTTGGAGGGTTTTTTGTGTCTCTATCTCCTTCAGTTCTGCTCTGATCTTAGTTATTTCTTGCCTTCTGCTAGCTTTTGAATGTGTTTGCTCTTGCCTCTCTAGTTCTTTTAATTGTGATGTTAGAGTGTCAATTTTAGATCTTTCCTGCTTTCTCTTGTGGGCATTTAGTGCTATAAATTTCCCTCTACACACTGCTTTAAATGTGTCCCAGAGATTCTGGTATGTTGTATCTTTGTTCTCATTGGTTTCAAAGAACATCTTTATTTCTGCTTTCATTTCGTTATGTACCCAGTAGTCATTCAGGAGCAGGTTGTTCAGTTTCCATGTAGTTGAGCGGTTTTGATGGAGTTTCTTAGTCCTGAGTTCTAGTTTGATTGCACTGTGGTCTGAGAGACAGTTTGTTATAATTTCTGTTCTTTTACATTTGCTGAGGAGTGCTTTACTTCCAATTATGTGGTCAATTTTGGAATAAGTGCGATGTGGTGCTGAGAAGAATGTATATTCTGTTGATTTGGGGTGGAGAGTTCTATAGATGTCTATTAGGTCCGCTTGGTGCAGAGATGAGTTCAATTCCTGGATATCCTTGTGAACTTTCTGTCTCGTTGATCTGTCTAATGTTGACAGCGGAGTGTTGAAGTCTCCCATTATTATTGTATGGGAGTCTAAGTCTCTTTGTAGGTCTCTAAGGACTTGCTTTATGAATCTGGGTGCTCCTGTATTGGGTGCATATATATTTAGGAGAGTTAGCTCTTCCTGTTGAATTGATCCCTTTACCATTATGTAATGGCCTTCTTTGTCTCTTTTGATCTTTGATGGTTTAAAGTCTGTTTTATCAGAGACTAGGATTGCAACCCCTGCTTTTTTTTGTTCTCCATTTGCTTGGTAGATCTTCCTCCATCCCTTTATTTTGAGCCTATGTATGTCTCTGTATGTGAGATGGGTCTCCTGAATACAGCAGACTGATGGGTCTTGACTCTTTATCCAGTTTGCCAGTCTGTGTCTTTTAATTGGAGCATTTAGTCCATTAACATTTAAGGTTAATATTGTTATGTGTGAACTTGATCCTGCCATTATATTAACTGGTTATTTTGCTCATTAGTTGATGCAGTTTCTTCCTAGGCTCGATGGTCTTTACATTTTGGCATGTTTTTGCGATGGCTGGTACCGGTTGTTCCTTTCCATGTTTAGGGCTTCCTTCAGGGTCTCTTGTAAGGCAGGCCTGGTGGTGACAAAATCTCTAAGCATTTGCTTATCTGTAAAGGATTTTATTTCTCCTTCACTGATGAAACTTAGTTTGGCTGGATATGAAATTCTGGGTTTAAAATTCTTTTCTTTCAGAACGTTGAATATTGGCCCCCACTCTCTTCTGGCTTGTAGAGTTTCTGCCGAGAGATCTGCTGTTAGTCTGATGGGCTTCCCTTTGTGGGTAACCCGACCTTTCTCTCTGGCTGCCCTTAAGATTTTTTCCTTCATTTCAACTTTGGTGAATCTGGCAATTATGTGTCTTGGAGTTGCTCTTCTGGAGGAGTATCTTTGTGGCGTTCTCTGTATTTCCTGAATTTGAATGTTGTCCTGCCCTACTAGGTTGGGGAAGTTCTCCTGGATGATTTCCTGAAGAGTGTTTTCCAACTTGGTTCCATTTTCCCCCTCACTTTCAGGCACCCCAATCAGACGTAGATTTGGTCTTTTTACGTAATCCCATACTTCTTGCAGGCTTTGCTCATTTCTTTTTCTTCTTTTTTCTTTTGGTTTCTCTTCTCGCTTCATTTCATTCATTTGATCTTCAATCGCTGATACTCTTTCTTCCAGTTGATCGAGTCGGTTACTGAAGCTTGTGCATTTGTCACGTATTTCTCGTGTCATGGTTTTCATCTCTGTCATTTCGTTTATGATCTTCTCTGCATTAATTAGTCTAGCTGTCAATTCTTCCACTCTTTTTTCAAGATTTTTAGTTTCTTTGCGCTGGGTACGTAATTCCTCCTTTAGCTCTGATAAGTTTGATGGACTGAAGCCTTCTTCTCTCCTCTCGTCCAAGTCATTCTCTGACCAGCTTTGATCCGTTGCTGGCGATGGGCTGCGCTCCTTTGCAGGGGGAGATGCGCTCTTATTTTTTGAATTTCCAGCTTTTCTGCCCTGCTTCTTCCCCATCTTTGTGGTTTTATCTGTCTCTGGTCTTTGATGGTGGTGACGTACTGATGGGGTTTTGGTATAGGTGTCCTTCCTGTTTGATAGTTTTCCTTCTGACTGTCAGAAGGACTGTCTGTTGGTCTGTTGGAGATTGCTTGAGGTCCACTCCAGACCCTGTTTGCCTGGGTATCAGCAGCAGAGGTTGCCGAAGATAGAATATTGCTGAACAGCGAGTGTACCTGTCTGATTCTTCCTTTGGAAGTTTCCTCTCAGGGGTGTACTCCACCCTGTGAGGTGTGGGGTGTCAGACTGCCCCTAGTGGGGGATTTCTCCCAGCTAGGCTACTCAGGGGTCAGGGACACACCTGAGCAGGCAGTCCGTCCGTTCTCAGATCTCAACCTCCGCGTTGGGAGATCTATGGCTCTCCCCAAAGCTGTCAGACAGAGTCGTTCACGTCTGCACCGGCTCCTGCTACTTCCCCTGTTGGTCTTCAGCTGTGCGCTGTCCCCAGAGGTGGAGACTATAGAGACAGGCAGGCTTCCTTGAGCTGCTGTGAGCTCCACCCAGTTCGAGCTTCCCAGCGGCTTTGTTTACCTACTTAAGCCTCAGCAATGGCGGGCGCCCCTCCCCCAGCCTCGCTGCTGCCTTGCGGATAGATCGCGGCAGACTGCTGTGTTAGCAGTGAGGGAGGCTTCGTGGGCGTGGGACCCTCCCGGCCAGGTATGGGTATAATCTCCTGGTGTGCCTGTATGCTTACAGCGCAGTATTGGGGTGGGAGTTACCCGATTTTCCAGGTGTTGTGTGTCTCAGTTCCCCTGGCTAGGAAAACGGATCCCCTTCCCCCTTGCGCTTCCAGGTGAGGCGATGCCTCGCCCTGCTTCAGCTCTCGCTGGTCAGGCTGCAGCAGCTGACCAGCACCGATTGTCCGGCACTCCCCAGTGAGATGACCCCAGTACCTCAGTTGAAAATGCAGAAATCACCGGTCTTCTGTGTCGCTCGCGCTGGGAGTTGGAGACTGGAGCTGTTCCTATTCGGCCATCTTGCTCCGCCCTCTCTCTTCTAGGGTTTTTATGGTATTAGGTCAAACATTTAAGTCTCTAATCCACCTTGAATTAATCTTCGTATAAGGAGTAAGGAAAGGATCCGGTTTCAGCTTTCTACTTACGGCTAGCCAATTTTCCCAGCACGATTTATTAAATAGGGAATCCTTTCCCCATTTCTTGTTTCTCTCAGGTTTGTCAAAGATCAGATGGCTGTAGATGTCTGGTATTATTTCTGAGGACTCTGTTCTGTTCCATTGGTCTATAGTTCTGTTTTGGTACCATTACCATGCTGTTTTGGTTACTGTAGCCTTGTAGTATAGTTTGAAGTCAGGTAGCGTGACACCTCCAGCTTTGTCCTTTTGACTTAGGATTGTCTTGGCAATGCGGGCTCTTTTTTGGTTCCATATGAACTTTAAAGCAGTTTTTTCCAATTCTGTGAAGAAAGTCATTGGTAGCTTGATGGGGATGGCATTGAATCTATAAATAACCTTGGGCAGTATGGCCATTTTCACGATATTGATTCTTCCTATCCATGAGCATGGTATGTTCTTCCATTTGTTTGTGTCCTCTTTGATTTCACTGAGCAGTGGTTTGTAGTTCTCCTTGAAGAGGCCCTTTACATCCCTTGTGAGTTGGATTCCTAGGTATTTTATTCTCTTTGAAGCAATTGTGAATGGAAGTTCATTCATGATTTGGCTCTCTGTTTGTCTGTTACTGGTGTATAAGAATGCTTGTGATTTTTGCACATTAATTTTGTATCCTGAGACTTTGCTGAAGTTGCTTATCAGCTTAAGGAGATTTGGGGCTGAGACAATAGGGTTTTCTAAATACACAATCATGTCATCTGCAAACAGGGACAATTTCACTTCTTCTTTTCCTAACTGGATACCCTCTATTTCTTTCTCTTGCCTGATTGCCCTAGCCAGAACTTCCAACACTATGTTGAATAGGAGTGGTGAGAGAGAGCATCCCTGTCTTGTGCCAGTTTTCAAAGGGAATTTTTCCAGTTTTTGCCCATTCAGTATGATATTAGCTGTGGGTTTGTCATAAATAGCTCTTATTATTTTGAGGTACGTTCCATCAATACCGAATTTATTGAGCGTTTTTAGCATGAAGGGCTGTTGAATTTTGTCAAAAGCCTTTTCTGCATCTATGGAGATAATCATGTGGTTCTTGTCTTTGGTTCTGTTTATATGCTGGATTACGTTTATTGATTTGCGAATGCTGAACTAGCCTTGCATCCCAGGGATGAAGCCCACTTGATCATAGCGGATAAGCTTTTTGATGTGCTGCTGAATCCGGTTTGCCAGTATTTTATTGAGGATTTTTGCATCGATGTTCATCAGCGATATTGGTCTAAAATTCTCTTTTTTTGTTGTGTCTCCGCCAGGCTTTGGTATCAGGATGATGTTGGCCTCATAAAATGAGTTAGGGAGGATTCCCTTTTTTTCTATTGATTGGAATCGTTTCAGAAGGAATGGTACCAGCTCCTCCTTGTACCTCTGGTAGAATTCAGCTGTGAATCCATCTGGTCCTGGACTTTTTTTGGTGGGTAGGCTCTTAATTATTGCCTCAATTTCAGAGCCTGCTATTGGTCTATTCAGGGATTCAACTTCTTCCTGATTTAGTCTTGGGAGAGTGTAAGTGTCCAGGAAATTATCCATTTCTTCTAGATTTTCTAGTTGATTTGCGTAGAGATGTTTATAGTATTCTCTGATGGTAGCTTGTATTTCTGTGGGGTCGGTGGTGATATCCCCTTTATCATTTTTTATTGCGTCTATTTGATTCTTCTCTCTTTTCTTCTTTATTAGTCTTGCTAGTGGTCTGTCAATTTTGTTGATCTTTTCAAAAAACCAAATCCTGGATTCACTGATTTTTTGGAGGGTTTTTTGTGTCTCTATCTCCTTCAGTTCTGCTCTGATCTTAGTTATTTCTTACCTTCTGCTAGCTTTTGAATGTGTTTGCTCTTGCCTCTCTAGTTCTTTTAATTGTGATGTTAGAGTGTCAATTTTAGATCTTTCCTGCTTTCTCTTGTGGGCATTTAGTGCTATAAATTTCCCTCTACACACTGCTTTAAATGTGTCCCAGAGATTCTGGTACGTTGTATCTTTGTTCTCATTGGTTTCAAAGAACATCTTTATTTCTGCTTTCATTTCGTTATGTACCCAGTAGTCATTCAGGAGCAGGTTGTTCAGTTTCCATGTAGTTGAGCGGTTTTGATTGAGTTTCTTAGTCCTGAGTTCTAGTTTGATTGCACTGTGGTCTGAGAGACAGTTTGTTATAATTTCTGTTCTTGTACATTTGCTGAGGAGTGCTTTACTTCCAATTATGTGGTCAATTTTGGAATAAGTGCGATGTGGTGCTGAGAAGAATGTATATTCTGTTGATTTGGGGTGGAGAGTTCTATAGATGTCTATTAGGTCCGCTTGGTGCAGAGATGAGTTCAATTCTTGGATATCTTTGTTAACTTTCTGTCTCGTTGATTTGTCTAATGTTGACAGTGGAGTGTTGAAGTCTCCCATTATTATTGTATGGGAGTCTAAGTCTCTTTGTAAGTCTTTAAGGACTTGCTTTATGAATCTGGGTGCTCCTGTATTGGGTGCATATATATTTAGGATAGTTAGCTCTTCCTGTTGAATTGATCCCTTTACCATTATGTAATGGCCTTCTTTGTCTCTTTTGATCTTTGATGGTTTCAAGTCTGTTTTATCAGAGACTAGGATTGCAACCTCTGCTTTTTTTGGTTCTCCATTTGCTTGGTAGATCTTCCTCCATTCCTTTATTTTGAGCCTATGTATGTCTCTGCATGTGAGATGGGTCTCCTGAATACAGCAGACTGATGGGTCTTGACTCTTTATCCAGTTTGCCAGTCTGTGTCTTTTAATTGGAGCATTTAGTCCATTTATATTTAAGGTTAATATTGTTATGTGTGAACTTGATCCTGCCATTATGATATTAACTGGTTATTTTGCTCGTTAGTTGATGCAGTTTCTTCCTAGCCTTGATGGTCTTTACATTTTGGCATGTTTTTGCAATGGCTGGTACCGGTTGTTACTTTCCATGTTTAGGGCTTCCTTCAGGGTCTCTTGTAAGGCAGGCCTGATGGTGACAAAATCTCTAAGCATTTGCATATCTGTAAAGGACTTTATTTCTCCTTCACTTATGAAACTTAGTTTGGCTGGATATGAAATCCTGGGTTTAAAATTCTTTTCTTTAAGAATGTTGAATATTGGCCCCCACTCTCTTCTGGCTTGTAGAGTTTCTGCCGAGAGATCTGCTGTTAGTCTGATGGGCTTCCCTTTGTGGGTAACCCGACCTTTCTCTCTGGCTGCCCTTAAGATTTTTTCCTTCATTTCAACTTTGGTGAATCTGGCAATTATGTGTCTTGGAGTTGCTCTTCTGGAGGAGTATCTTTGTGGTGTTCTCTGTATTTCCTGAATTTGAATGTTGGCCTGCCCTACTAGGTTGGGGAAGTTCTCCTGGATCATATCCTGAAGAGTGTTTTCCAACTTGGTTCCATTTTCCCCCTCACTTTCAGGCACCCCAATCAGACGTAGATTTGGTCTTTTTACATAATCCCATACTTCTTGCAGGCTTTGTTCATTTCTTTTTCTTCTTTTTTCTTTTGGTTTCTCTTCTCACTTCATTTCATTCATTTGATCCTCAATCGCTGATACTCTTTCTTACAGTTGATTGAGTTGGTTACTGAAGCTTGTGCATTTGTCACGTATTTCTCGTGTCATGGTTTTCATCTCTGTCATTTCGTTTATGACCTTCTCTGCATTAATTAGTCTAGCTGTCAATTCTTCCACTCTTTTTTCAAGATTTTTAGTTTCTTTGCGCTGGGTACGTAATTCCTCCTTTAGCTCTGAGAAGTTTGATGGACTGAAGCCTTCTTCTCTCATCTCGTCAAAGTCATTCTCTGACCAGCTTTGATCCGTTGCTGGCGATGGGCTGTGCTCCTTTGCAGGGGGAGATGCACTCTTATTTTTTGAATTTCCAGCTTTTCTGCCCTGCTTTTTCCCCATCTTTCTGGTTTTATCTGTCTCTGGTCTTTGATGATGGTGACGTACTGATGGGGTTTTGGTATAGGTGTCCTTCCTGTTTGATAGTTTTCCTTCTGACAGTCAGGACCCTGAGCTGTAGGTCTGTTGGAGATTGCTTGAGGTCCACTCCAGACCCTGTTTGCCTGGGTATCAGCAGCAGAGGTTACAGAAGATAGAACAGCGAGTGTACCTGTCTGATTCTTACTTTGGAAGCTTCCTCTCAGGGGTGTACTCCACCCTGTGAGGTGTAGGGTGTCAGACTGCCCCTGGTGGGGGATGTCTCCCAGTTAGGCTACTCAGGGGTCAGGGACCCACTTGAGCAGGCAGTCTGTCCCTTCTCAGATCTCAACCTCCATGTTGGGGGATCCACTGCTCTCTTCCAAGCTGTCAGACAGAGTCGTGTGCATCTGCAGAGGTTCTGCTGCCTTTTTGTTTTTTTTTTTTTTTTTTTTCTTTTTTTTTAGCTGTGCCCTGTCCCCAGAGGTGGAGTCTACAGAGACAGGCAGGTTTCCTTGAGCTGCTGTGAGCTCCCCCCAGTTCGAGCTTCCCAGGGGCTTTGTTTACCTACTTAAGCCTCAGCAATGGTGGGCGCCCCTCCCCCAGCCTCGCTGCTGCCTTGCGGTTAGATCGCAGACTGCTGTGTTAGCAATGAGCGAGGCTCCATGGGCATCGGACCCTCCCGGCCAGGTGTGGGATATATTCTCCTGGTGTGCCTGTTTGCTTAAAGCGCAATATTGGGGTGGGAGTTACCCGATTTTCCAGGTGTTGTGTGTCTCAGTTCCCCTGGCTAGGAAAAGGGATTCCATTCCCCCTTGCGCTTCCCAGGTGCGGCGATGCCTCGCCCTGCTTCAGCTCTCGCTGGTCGGGCTGCAGCAGCTGACCAGCACCAATTGTCCGGCACTCCCTAGTGAGATGACCCCAGTACCTCAGTTGAAAATGCAGAAATCACCGGTCTTCTGTGTCGCTCGTGCTGAGGGTTGGAGACAAGCTGTTCCTATTCGGCCATCTTCTATTTATCAGTAATTTCTTAATAAGTGCTTATGCTTGTTTCTATTCTAATGCTAGTCTCTTTTTTATCAATGGTCTAGTTGATCTACATATCCCACTAGCAAATCAAATTTAATATTTCCAGTCTGAACTCACAAATATTTTCCCATAAATCAGTTAATTTTCTTGGCATTCTTATTCTCATAAGGCCATTACCATTTTTCTAGATCCCTAATCTCAAACCTGTTCTTACCTCCTCCTCCCTCACCCTTGCTCATATCCCACCTGTAACCAGTCATCAAGTTCTATTGATTCTATTTCTGAAAATTTCCATCTATCCCTCTCTTTCCTTTCTCAGTGCTGCCAAGCTAGGCTCTTATAGCAGATTCTTAACTGGTCATCCTGTTTCTGGCCTATCCTTTCTGAACTATACTGTACTCCACTTTCAGATTCCCAAAGCTCAGCTTAGCCCTGGTCAAGTCACTTCTGTTCTTGGAAATCTTTGAAGTCTCTCTATTACCTACAGAAGAAAGGCTGTGCTAGTTGGTCTGCTATTTAAAGCCTCTGTATCAGTCAGAGTTCTCCAGAAAAACACAATCAATAGGATATGTGTATACTGTGTGTGTGTATATCATGTGTGTGTTTGTGTGATGTGTGTGGGTATATTATATATATACACATACACACACACAGAGAGAGAGAGAGAGAGAGAGAGAGAGAGAGAGAGAGAGAGAGAGAGAGAAAGTGTGTGTGTATATATATATATATACACACATACTGTTGGTTATCCATATCCATGAGCTCTGCATCGCAGATTCCACCAACCACAAACTGAAAGTATTTGGGAAAAACAATAAAAAGTAAGAATACAACAATAAAAAGTAATACAAATAAAAAGAGTATCACAACTATTTATATAGAATTGATATTGCATTAGATATTATAAGTAATCTAGAGATCATTTAAAGTATATTGGAGAATGTGCATAGGTGATATGCAAATAGTATGCGATTTTACATGAGCATTGTGGCAGATGTCTGAATTGGGTAGGTCCAAACATTAAAAATGTTATAATACATAAAATAAAGAAGTGAAAATGCCTTATGTACTACTATTTATTAGTGGTTGATTCATTTCATTAAAAAAGTACAAAGAAATAAAGAATTGCAGAAAGTAGGCATCGCTTACCTCAAATAACGAAAACAGAATGTTTTGAAGGGGAATATACAATAGCAAGGCAAATTTCCACAGTCTACCCAAAGTCCTAAATAATCTTATTTACCGTTTTAAAAAACAGTGTATATCTGCAAGTTCTAAAGTGAATGCTACCTATTCCAAGTTACAAAGTACGCATTTAGCTTACTTAAAACAAAGACAGGATGACAAATTCTATATATAAGAATTTTTAGCAAGACTACATAATTCTAATACTGCTTTTTGCATATGAGGGATTTTGGGGCAGCAAAGAACACCATGACACAGGAACATGTTAGGGGATTCATCTATAAAGTGACTGACTATAAAGTCTTGCACATGCTAAATGCTTACTTAAGGTATTTGACATTTCTCAGAGCTGGTGAAAGAATTTTCTTTCTTTCTTTCATTTCTTTCATTCTATCCCTTGAGTAAGCCAGCTCCTCAGAAGTCAAAATATACCAGGCCATATAATCTTTTATTTTATCTCAATTCTCAGAAATGTTCTTCCTGCATTAATAGTTAATGTTATATCTTCTACTTTTATAGAAGGCAGATACAAATATTCATTTGAAGAATGAATCAGAATAATTACCAAACTGTGGTCAAAGATATTTTTAAAAATTATATTCCATAGGTTTATTGGAAGGATTAATATTATTTTTGTATTTCTGTTTTATTGTTAATTATTATGGATATGTAGTAGTGGTACATATTTATGGGGTACATGTTATGTTTTGTATAAGCATACAGTGTGTAATGATCCAATTAGGGTAATTGGGGTATCCATCACCTCAAGCACTTATCATTTGTGTTACAGACACTCCATTTCTACTCTTTTAGTTACTCTAAAATATGCAGTAGATTTCTATTAACTGTAGTCACTCTGTTGTGCTACTGAATGCTATATCTTAAATAAGATTTAATATTTAATGGTTGTATTTCTTAAGAGGTTATATATATGTATTACCAAGCCCAGGGCCTAGCTGATTGGATATTCACTAAGTGGTAGCTATTGTAATCTTAAAAAAATTCCTTTGAAGATTTATTGCCAGACAAATATTTGACTGTTCTAAGAAATTTTTTAATAAAACAAAAAACAAGAATTATATACTCACACATATTTACCTATTTAACACAACTGATAGAAACTCAAAACTACATTTTGTGCCTAACTTCAATAATTATCTTATTTTGGATACTTAACACATCTATTTCTAGTCATTTTATAATCGTAAAAAATTAGCTGTCTTATTTTACATAGGTTTTAACATTCTGGTCCGTTCAAATTGGTTTTTGGAAGGAGGTGAACATAATTAAAACACAATGAAGCAAGATAGTTCCCTGACCCCTTTGTGAGCAGAAACTGGAGTGCAGGGGCACTGGAAGTAGCCAACAGCTTTGGACATGCTGTGCCTCACCTCTTGCAGGAAGGGAACCATGTAGGTGAGTGGGTGCAGGAGCTGGAACAAGTGTTTTGGGCGCTGCCAGCAGGAGCAAAACTCCATGCGGGCCCTGTGGCCAGACTCCTCTTTGAAGCTATGCTTTCAAGCCATCCTTCTGATGTCAAGCCACTTCTCTCTGATGCCCAACTGTAGTCTCCAACATCCAGCTGTTTCTCCTGTCTCTGCTCACTGAGCCTGGGGTTTTTATGGGCAGCAAAAGATGGAGGGTAGGACAGGCCATGGGTGATTTTGGAAAACGCAACATCCGTGTGGGAAAACAGAGATGTAAGTTCTCACTATGGGCTGCGGTTCCAGAATTGAGGGTGGGGCCCTCCCTGGGGACCTGCCCTCTTCTGTCCAGAATTTTCCTGCCTCCTGTTCCTATCAACAACAATAACAAGAAATAATGCTGCAAAGCCTCCAACTACTGACACTTTTCATAGACATTAGGATACTTCAAACAAAATGTAGAATACTTATGTACTGAAAATAAAATCTATCTAGATGCCAACAACATGCAAAAAGTTTTTAATTCTAGAGTTGAATGTTTATAATATTTAAAATATCACAGGAAAAATAGTCTGGATACTGTTTATGCCCCATTTACAAGACAAAACAAAATTAAGAACATTGCCATTTTTTAAAGAGAATTCTGAGGGACACGAAAGTTTTACTGTGACTAAAATATTAATCTATGCCATGTTGTAACACTTGAAAGAAGTGTGCTATATATATGGGCATGTTATAGAGAATCCCATACACCCAGACCTAATTCTGCTGCCACTGCTCCTATTGGGTGATCTTTGCAGAATTACTTAGCCCCTCTGAGGCTCCATCCCTATTTGTAAAATCTTAGAAAATAATTTTTGCCATTCATTGTTGTAAGGATTTATAATAATTTATGCAGCCAGCCTAAGACAGAGCCTGGTACCAATATTCCATAATTGGTAGCTGTTAAAAACAATAAGACCAATGATATATACCTGTGCTAGCCTAGAATTGTGCAGAACATGAACTTTCAGTGACTGAATGGGGCAAACAGAGTAATATCTGCAACAAAGCAGGCTAGTTCTTCCTTCTGAGGTGATACTGGCTTGACTAGCTTTCTCTCGGTTTAATGAAGTTGCAAGTGAAAATGACAAGAATTGTTAACTGTTGGTTTTTGCTTATTTCAAATATCTAAAGTAACTTAACACTGGGAAAATAACATCATATTATTGACAAAAAGTTATATTTCACACTTTTTTGTAAGAAAGAGAGAAAAATAATCCCTTATAGCAATCATGATTAAACATGTTTTTCACACAGTGGGTTGTTTCCTGTAACACCCTGGAATAATTATTTACTTTTATCCCTTACCTGTTCTTGGTTAACTGCATATAATTTCTGTTGATCACCTTACAGGTGTGCTAAGGTTCTAAAAAGCTGAAGTTTGCACGTAACATAATACATAAATTGAACCTGGAAATTGTGCCCACTGGAGACTAGATAGTGACCCAGAGGGTGACTGTAGCATGAGTAGATATAGAACTGCCCTTTCATCATCTATATTTTCTCATACCATAATTGCAATTGTTTTGCTGTAAAAGAAACTGACAATATGAGTCTCGATGTTTAAAGGTTTTGTACATCTATTATTATAACAATTTTATTTTGTTACTCAACATTTTGCAACTTCTTGGATTGGTAAGGATAAACTCAGTAGAGAAAGTTGAGCTAAATGTATATCAGTTTTGACTCCTTAACTTTATTTCTAAGAAAATATAAATACAAGTAAACAGAAATCTTTACCTGTTAATTTGGTCATCCTCTATGAAAACAAAAATAAACAAAAGCTACTGTACATACTACCCAGGAAGGCAGAGAGGTGTTTTAGCACAGTGTGGCTATAAAGTCTAGAAACACACCTTATTTGACTTAGTCAAGACGTGAAATGTAGGCTGGGCACAGTGACTCATGCCTATAATCCCAGCACTTTGGGAGGCCAAGACAGGTAGATTGGTTGAGCCCAGGAGTTCAGGACCAGCCCGGGCAACATAGTGAGACCCCATCTCTCCAAAAAATACAAAAATTAGCCAGGTATGGTGGTGTGGACCTGTCCCAGTTACTCGAGATGCTGAGTCAGGAGGATCACTTGAGCCTGGGAGGCAGAGGTTGCAGTGAGCCGTGATTATGCCACTGTACCCCAACCTGGGCGATAGAGTGAGCTGGGCAATAGAGTGAGATTCTGTCTCAAAACAAACAAACAAACAACAACAACAACAAAAACAAGACACCAAATGCTGATTGCACTTGATAGGCTGGGGGAGTAGGGCCTGTAGGGTGGTGCATGACCCCCCATCACACTATCCCACACCTGGTGGGATGATGTTAAACAAAACTTATTGAACGATGTGGCTGTGCGGAGTGAGTTGCCTGCTTCCAAGATATGAAGCCCTTGGTTATTTCTTCCAGGGTAGGATAAAGGCATAGGTTTACTTAGTGAACACCAAAGGCACAAATCATCTGAGGCAACACATTGCAGATACATTTACATGGATTGATGGAAATGCTGCATTAATGCATTACGTTCATTGCCATTTTGCCCAGCATAGGGAAATATATGTTGCTAATAAGAAGAAACACATTGAACTTTCATGTAATGTCATTGAACACCCATGTATTTTAGTGTAATGTCACCAATCTGTTTGTTATGCCTATTTGTTTGTTATGTCTGTGTTTCCAAAATTATGGTCATCCTATAGGTTTCTGATCTCTGAGTACCACATTGACTAGGGTGACAAACCATCCTTATTTGCCTGGGCCTGAGGAATGTCTAAGAATGCTGGACTTCTAGTTTTAAAATCAGAAAAGTACTGGGAAAAGTAGGATGGGTTGATCACTCTGATGGTGACATACCAAGATATGAAAAACTTCGTTAATATGTGCCACTCCGAATAGTAGCATAGTAAGTGTGAAATCCACCTAACATTAATTTCTAGACCTAAAAGACAGGTAGCCATGTTCTTACTATAAGACTTGTGGTTGCTTTGTATCTCAGGAGTATTTTATCACTATATTTTGAATGGCATTTGTAACATACAACAGTGAAAGATAATGACCCACCAAGAATTCATGGACCAACTCAGCTACCCACATCAAGTCCCAGCATGGAGCCAGAGAGGTACAATGTAGAAATAAAAGCATAGTTAACCAATCCTGTGAGCATTTGGAAACCTTTTACTCAGAAATGAATAGATCTCTTCAGGAAATATTAAACTGAATGGGCTGAAAGAAAAGGAAGTGCAATCCACTGCAAGGAATCTTCCCAGTTTTGTAACTGCCTCCCATCTCTCATGCAGTCATCTTAATAAGCAGTCCCCCGACCCCCACCACATACACGCAAAATAGAAAAAGAGAAAAAGGGCTCTGGGGCCAGCAAGAATTGAGAAGGAATCCTACCTCCATTCCTTCTTAGCTGTGTGACTTTCATCAAGTCACATAACCTCTCTGAACTTCTGTGGCCTCATCTCTGAAATGAGGGATCCCTGGTCTAGACCAGCTTCTTTTGTCGTCTACTCTTAGAGAATTACAGTCTTTTCCATCAGAGCACAGAGCTCAGTGGTGATTATTTGCTGTCAACTCCCTTTAAGCCCTTTGAGAGTAGAAGTAATATCTTTTTTTAAGTTAGATTGTGTGGTTTTTTTTTTTTTTTGAGACTGAGTCTCGCTCTGTCACCCAGACTGGAGTGCAGTGGCACGATCTCAGCTCCCTGCAAGCTCTGCCTCTCCGGTTCATTCTCCTGCCTCAGCCTCCCGAGTAGCTGGGACTACAGGCGCCCCCTACAGTGCCTGGCTAATTTTTTGTATTTTTAGTAGAGATGGGGTTTCACTGTGTTAGCCAGGATAGTCTCTATCTCCTGACCTCGTGATCCACCCACCTCGGCCTCCTAAAGTGCTGGGATTACAGGCGTGAGCCACCACGCCCAGCAGATTGTGTTCTTATAGGGGCACTCAATCACTTTTTGTTGAACAGAGTAAATTGTTGGAAGTTTTTTTTGAAGATTACATGAGATAACTTATCTGTAGGGTTCCTAGAACCTTCTTTTCTTCCTGTCTCCCAGTCAACCCCACTCAATGCCTAAATGTTCCAGTTTTGCTTTTATATTTGTAGAACAAGGTTTAGTTAAAAGACATTTTGTAAATATATAGAGAATCTGAAAATCGAAATATCAGATGACATATCTGCATGTTCATCAAATCTGCATATTTGGCTGGAATGCTAATTTCCATCCAGTTATTTGAAAGTACTGTACATGCGCACTTAGGATCCGGTCGAGGAATTGTGACCAGGGAGAGCAAGTGGTTTATTTTGTTATAACTAGTGATCTCTATTTCTGTGGTGAGGCTGAACTGATTATCAACAATTTCCATGGATTACACAGACTTTTGCCAATTTTGAGCCCTGTTACTGCATCCTAGACAAGAATTCTGTCTGAGCAGGCAGTGAAAAGTGAATACTTGTGGGCAGTTTATTTCATTTTATCCAATCAACTCAATATTTCAGCTGTATGTGATTTTTGTCCAAATTATGTAGTTGATTGCTTCAATTTTTAACTTCCTTATGCATGTCTAGACACATCATTAGAACTGACAAAGAAGATGAGAGAATTTAAGAGGCAAGCCCATCTCCACAGCAAAGGGCCTTATGAGATGGATAAATTTAGGAAGCTACTCCTTTCTAAAAAAAATTCATATGAAACAAGCCATAAAATTTATTTGTACAAGGAAAAGTGCTCAGCTCACCAATAAGTTAATATGGGACGGATTTGACAAATGCAGCTGTATCTGCAGTTTTTATGGTGGGCTTAAGGAAAGTTGCAATACCCTTTCAAGGAGCCTTTTAATTTTGCTTGTCATTTTACAGAGTTATCTAGGTACAATAGTCCAAAAACTTTAACAGTTGCTCCATGAGCTCTATGATGTGGTCCCTAAATGTCCACAGTGGGTGGTGCACGCTCACCATTGTTCTCCAGAATGGTTTTATTATTGTCAATTTCTTGCCTTACCAAATCCTCTGCTCTTCTTGAGTATGTCACTGTCAGCTATACTTCCTTAAAGTCAGAAAGAAGGACAGACGTTAAAAACATGTAAACCAAAAATCAAATAACCCCAAAATAATTGTTTTATGCATAACCCTAGTAAGAATGCAAAATCCAGGTTGTTGCCAAACACTTTAAAACATTTGTGGTTTACCACAAATGCTATTTTATTTTTTATTTTTTAAATTTTTAAAAATTTTACTCTTTTACTTGACAATTAATAATTGTCCATATTCGTAGGGTACATAGTGATGTTTTGATACATATAATGTGTAGTGATCAGATTAGGGTAATTAGTATATCCAGTGTCTCAAACAGTTATCATTTCTTTGAGTCAGGAAAGTTCAATAGCCTCCTTCAAGCTATTTGAAACTATATATTGCGATCTATAGTCATCCTACAGTGGTATAGAGCACTGGAACTTGTTTCTTCTATCTAGCTATAAGTTTGTATTGTTTAATAAATCTCTCTTCCATCCTGTTCGTGTGTTTTCACTGTAAACAAAGGTGGGCATGCTCATTTGTTTTGTTTTCTTTTTAAGCTGTAAGATGAAACTGATGAAATTAAGGGCCCATATGGTAGCAATCTCTATGTATCGCTCATTGGCATATTCAGAGTTCAAATTAGATATACCTTGTAGAGATCAGTTATAGGATATGAAATGTGAAATTAACTCTAGTGCCTTTTTAAAACAGAAAAACATACCAAGATCGCTTATTTTACCAATTGTACTAATTCATACTCATAATTTAGGACTAAATTTAAATATAATGCTCAGCAAATAAAATCTCTAGAATAAAAATTTGGAAACCCTGGTCTCTCCCAACTCCAGTGTCTTATAACTATGTGGCGGGGGTCAGGGAGTGCATATATGATATGCTTGTATGTGTTTTCCAGCAGAATTTATTCTCTCATTCAAAACGTTTACTGAATACCTCCTGTTTCTCAGGTACTAGTGCTGTGCTGCCAGTTTTAGGAAACGGAAATTGAACAAGACATTGTCCCAGCCACAGGGGAGCTTTCCATGAGTGAGACAAATGGATGGGTCATTCTTCCATGGTGTGATGAATGCTTTGATAAAGACAAGTCCAGCACTGCTTGTCAGTTCTCCTTAGAGGTAGATCTTGGGCTGAAGTAACGGTTAATGAGGCTGATGAGTTAGTCAGTGATCTTTGAGATTAATCATGGGAATGGGCTAAGTGGGATCAAGAAGACATGCGATAATAAGAATGTAGGTTGGGAGGACACAACCTTCTTAACCTGTAATTGTCAAAAGGGACTCTTCCCTGAGTTTTAGAGAATATGGATAGCTATGATGGAGATGAGTTACTATGACATGTACTTTCTGAAAAATAAACAATTTTCTGGATCTCCTCCCAGGTCTTCAGTGCTCCTTTTATACTCTGTGCTACACTTACACATGATGTTTCCTGTACACAGCAATTCATTTGCATTTTACCACCTATAAAGTTTATATAAAAGCAAAAAGATAAAGTGATTTGCAGACCTCCAACTATGTTGTAAGTACTCCTGGAATGAAACTCACCTTCCTTTATTCTATTTGAGCACATGGGCAGCTTTCTTGCACTAGAGTTATTCGTTAACTCAAAAGTCTATACAGTCCTGTTGTCAAAAAAGTGAGTTCACAAATTTTGAATTTGTCAAATTTAGGTCACCTGAAGAAGTCAGGCGATTTTTCCTACTGTGTAATCCCCTTATTAATGTTGTGAAATATCTGAAGATATGTATATTTAAACAAATTCTGGAAGAGAGAGAGAAATTAGAAAATCAGATTGATCTTGTAAGTTGAAAAGATTGAAATCTGAAGAAAATAACTTCCTTTGTAAAAAGCAAAAGACATTTGGGTGAAGAATGATTTCTTATTCTGTGTCTTCTACGTGAAGAAGAAATCGATGAATTCTGTAGGAGGACGAATGTAGCTAAGAATTCTTGGAGAGCAATTTCCTCTAGAAGGTCTAATGACAGTGGAACTGCTCTGTGTGGAAATTCCTATAATTTCCTTTTTGACTTTTCAAATTGATGTTGATATTCATCTGACTGTTGCTGCATTTGTATTCTTGTCTGAAAGGCTAGTTGGCTTCTCTCTTTGGGTCTATTATTCCTTCATTTTAGTTTGTTTTATGTGTACAGTGACTTGGACTAGTTTATCAGCTCCTCTAAGCTTCTGTTTCCTCAAAGAAGAATGAGGATAATCCTGGCCCCTACATTTCAGGTTGTTGTGAGGATTAAATGGGACAATGCTTCTGAGACTCCAACAGCAAAGGCCCTGGTGCATGGTAAGCAATCCACAAATGTGAATTATTATTTTAATTATTATTAATAAAGGTGACACTCTGACCCATCGTCAGCAGGCATGCATCTGAAATTTTTCTTACAGGAATTTCCACTTGTCCTCATTTAGAACACTGACATACATTGTAAGCCTACTGATTGGGTAAATGGACATATTCTCTAGGCAGAGAAAGCCAACAGGCATCTCCTTTTTTGGCTTGTTTTTTATTTATATTTGAGACAGGGTCTTGTTCTGTCACCCGCTCTGGAGTGCAGTGGTACAATCATGGCTCACTGCAGCCTCGACCTTCCAGGCTCAAGCAATACCCCTACCTCAGCTCCCCAGGTAGCTGGGACTACAGGAACATACCAGTATGCCCAGCTAACTTTTTAAAAAATGTTTTTGTACAGAAGAGGTCTCTCCGTGTTTCCCAGGCTGGTCTCAAGCTCTTGGACTCAAGTGATCCTCCTACCTTGGCTTCCCAATGTTCTGGGATCACATGGGTGAGCCACCACTCTGGCTGGCACTTCTTAAAGGTAAATATGGGGGCGAGGGGCTAACAAGTTGCACTAGGAAAACTCAGACAATGAACAGCCCCCATAATATGGTCTTACTTAGTAACTTCACAAAAAGTAGAGTGAGTGTCCTCAATTTTTGAAGTGATATAATATTTATGTAAAAATATCAATTAGGTCCCTAAATAGCAAAGATATCAGTATATTATTTAATTTTTTACATTCCCTGAAGGTAATTTCCCTCAAACATTTAAAAATGCTTGGAAAGCTTTGGAAATAAAAAAAATGACCTCCAAAGAAGCCAAGATTAAGGCTTTTTGGAACAACATATTAATGATGATGAAAGATAATATTAATGACCAAATATACATGCTGTCTATAATAAATTGATTTCAAATATACAAAAAATAGGTTAAGACTAAAAGCATGGAAAAAGGTATAGCGTGATAATACTAGTTGAAATAATGCTGGTGTGGCTATATTAACATCAAGCAAAGTAGAACTTCAGAACAAAGAACATTATCAAGGATAAAGAAGGCTATTCCATAATGATAAAAGGGTCAATTCATCAGTAGAACATAACAATCCTAAATATTTATTCAAGTAATAACAGAGCTTTAAAATATATGAAGCAAAAACCTGATAGAAGAAATAGACAAATTCAAAATCATAGTAAGAGATTTCAATATTCAAACTTGATAAATGATAGAACAAGTAGGGATATAAAAAGTAAGGATAGAGAAGACTTAACATTATCAATCAACTTGACGTAATTGATGTTTATAGAACATTCCTTCTAACAATAGCAGAATATTCTTTTCAAGGATACATGTCTAATTTATGAAGATGGATAATATTCTGAGCCATAAAACAAGTCTTTCTATATAAAAAGTGATAAAAATCATACGAAGTATCTTCTCTGACCATAATGGGATTTAATTAGAAATCAACAACATAAATGTCTTTAGCAAACCTTCAAATATTTGGAAACTAAGTAACAGATGGGTCAGAAAAGAAATCAGCAAGAAATTATAAAATATTTTCAACTGAGTGAAAATGAACAAACAAGATACCAAAATTTGTGGGATGTATCAAAAACAGTAATTAGAGGGAAATTTATGGAACTAAATGTCTCCTTTGGAAAAAAAGAATGATCTCAAATTAATGACCTTAGCTTCCATCTTTAGAAACTACAAAAAAAAGAACAAATAAAATTCAAGGTAAGCTGAAGAAAGAAAATAATGAAGACCTGAGAGATCAACAAAATAAAAACAAAAATTAGAGGAAATCAATGAAACAAAACCCAGATTCTTAGAGAAGATCAATCAAATGGATAAACCTCTAGTCAGACTATACATGAAAAAAAGATAAGGACAAACTATCAATATCAATAATGAGAGAAGTAATATGAGTAGAGATTTCTCAGATATTAAAATGATAATCAGAGAATAGTATGAACAGCTTTATGCCAATTCATTCAATAACAAAGATGAAACTGATAAGTTTCGTAAAAGACAAACTACCAAACCTCACTCAGGAATAAACATACAACCCAAATATCCCTGCATCTATCAAAGAACATGAATTTGCAGTTAAAGATATTCCCATTAAAAAAAAAGCCTTCAGGCCCAGATGGCTTCAATGGTGAGTTCTAAAAACTAATATCAACTCTCTACAAAATAATTCCCCAAATTAAAGAGGAGTGAACATTTCCCCACTCATTCTATAAAGTCAGCATTACCCTGGTTCCAAACCTAGAAAAGGACATTGTAAGAGAAGAAAACTGCAGCCTAATATGACTCATGAATATAGATTTTTAAATTCGTAACAAGATTTTAGTAAATAAAATCTAAAAAATGTTAAAGGATAATATGTCTTAACTAAGTAGGGTTTATTTCAGGAATGCAAGGTTCGTCTGAAAATCAATTTTTTCAAAGATTTGAAAATCAATCAATGTACTTCATTTTATCAATGGATGAAAGGAAAACAACCATATGATCATCTCAATATATGCAGAAAAAGCATTTAATACAATTTAACATTCATTCATGAAAAAATCTCTCAGCAAATTGCAGACTAGAAGGAACTTGACCTCACAAAGTGTGTGTATAAAATGACCTCTGGCTGGCATCATATTTAATAATGAAAGATGGAGTAATAATGTGTGCCCCTAACATTTGGAACAAGGCAAGTACTTTTTTCTCACCACTGTTTCTAAACATTATACTGGAAGTCCAAATGAGTGCAATAAGACATGAAAATGAATAAAAGGCATACAGATTGGAAAACTGTCTTTATGTAATTTTTTTTAACAGATGAAATAATCATGTATGTAGAATCAACAAAAAACACTAGAATTAGTAAGTGAGTTTAGTACGGTTGCAGAATATGAAATATTCAAGAATCATATTTTTATGTTCTGGTGTGGTAGATTGAATAACATGCCCCTTTCCCAAGATGTTCATTACCTAATCCCTGAACCTGTGAACATGCTCCCTTCCATGGCAAAAGAGACTTTGAAGATATTACCAAGTGAACAATTTTGAGATGGGGAGATTGTCTTGGTTTATCCAGATGGGGCTGGTGTAACCACAATAGTCCTTATAAGAAAGAGAAAGAGTTAGAGAAAAAGATGTGATAACTGAAGCAGAGGTTGGAGAGATGTGTTGGCATAAGCCAAGGAATGCAGGAAATTTCTAGAAGCTGGGAAAGCCAAAGAAATGGATTCCTCGAGGAGGAATGCAGGTCTGCTGATGAATTTTAGATTTCTTACTTTAAGAACTATAAGAGAATACATTTCTATTGCTTTAAGCCACTAAATTTGTGGTAATTATAGTGGCAACAAGAAACTAATACAACTAGCAATAAATAATAGATTGAGATTAAAAACAAAACCATTTATAAAAGCTCCAAAATATAAAGTATTCCTGCACTAAAAATGCAAAATGTGAATGCAAGAAATTAAAAATCTCATTTAATAGCAACACATGTCACCTTTATGGATTGGAAGACTCAATATTTTAAAGATATCAATTCACCCCAAACACGTCTATAGATTCGATGGAACCTCAATCAAAATTTTATTAACTTTTTATAGAAATTGAAATTCTTGTTCTAATATTTATATGAAAATGCATAGTGTATATAGTAGCACAAATAATTTTTTGAAAGTGGAACAAATTAGAGGACTTACCTGACTTCAAGACTTGTTATAAAGCTACAAGAGTAAAGTTAATGTGATATTGGTGTCAAGTCAAATGGATAAATGGGACAAAATGAATAATTGAGAAGTAGAACTACTTATATGTGGTCACTTTAATTTTCAAAAATGGGTAAATTCTATTCAGTGGAAAAAGAAAAGACTTTAACAAATGCAAAAACAAAATCTAAACTTGAAGTAATACCTTGCACTATATGCAAAAATTAACTCACAATAACCACAGACCTAAACTGAAAACATAACTGTAAACTTCTAGAAGATAACATAGGAGAAAATATTTTGAGACCTGGGGTTATACAAAGATTTCTTAGATATCATGCTAGAAGTATGGTCTATAAAGAAACCAAATTGATAAATTGGATGTGGTTCAAATTTAGATGTTCTGCTTTTTAAAAACCACAGCTAAGAGAATGAAAGAGAAGCCTCCCTATGGGAGCAAATATTTGCAAATCATATATTCTATAAAGGACTTATATCCAGAACATACAAAGAATTCCCAAAACTCAATATCCAATTAAAATATGAGGAAAAGACTGACATACTTCATCAGGGAAATATTTGATGGCAAATAAGCATATGTTCATATTTAGTCATTAGAGAAAAATAAAATAAAATCACATTGAAATACTACTTTGCACTAATTAGAATGGATAAAATTGGAAACACCTACCATTCCAACTGTTGACAAGGATGTAGAGTAAGCACACGGCTTTGGGGAATGTAAAAAATGGTACAACATCTTTGGAAAATGGTTTGGCAGGTTCTGAAAGTTAAAAATACTCTTACATATGACCCAGTCATTCTACTCCTAGGTAGTTACCCAAGATAAATGAAAGCATAGGTCTATATAAAGATTTGTACACAAATATTCATAGCAGCTCTATGTGTAATAGCCAAACACTGGAAACAACTCCAAATGTCCATCAACACATGGATAAATAATTATAGTATATCTGTACAATTAAATCTATTCAGCAGTAAAAAGGAATTAATTTTGGATACATGTGATGACAAGAATGAACCTTAACTGTACTAAATGAAAAAAAAGCCACATTACAAATGTGTGTACTCTGTAACTATATAATATTCTAGAAAATGCAAACTTATCTATAGCAACAGCAAGCAGATCGATGGTTGCTTGGGGATGGGCAGTGGTGGGGAGGAGCCGGATGGGGGTATTAGAAAAAGGCCCAACGAAATTCTAGGAGAGGAGGGATATGTTCATTTTCTTAGTATCGATGATGGTTTCACCATTGCATATAAAGTGTATGCTTTAAATGTTGCAATTTGTAATGTGTCAGTTATATCTCAACAAAGCTGTTAAAAAAATGGTCATTTTGACACATGTATAAAAAGTCCTTAGCTTCGGAGAAAACTTGTCTCTTGGTGCCATGGAATACAGTAGCAAATGAAGCAGTTAAGCCCCTCTGAGTTCTTGTTCTGGGTGGGAGAGTCTTTATGTGGGACCAGTGGGAGTGGTGGCAGATGTCCCTTTTCCAAAGAAACAATGTTCTTCATTCTTTTTTTTTTTTTTTTTTTTGAGACAGAAGAATTTTGCTCTTGTTGCCCAGGCTGGAGTGCAATGGTGCGATCTTGGCTCACCACAACCTCCACCTCCCAGGTTCAAGTGATTCTCCGCCTCAGCCTCCTAAGTAGCTGGGATTACAGGCATGCACCACCACACCCAGCTACTTTCGTATTTTTAACAGAGACTGGGGGTCTCCATGTTGGTCAGACTGGTCTCGAACTCCTGACCTCAGGTGATCTGCCCGGCTCGGCCTCCCAAAGGGCTGGGATTACAGGCGTGAGCTACCATGCCCGGCCTTTTCTTCATTCTTTTATGTTCAGATTTACTGATATGAAGATGACCGCCTGGGATAGTTTTGTCCTATGTATATTCTTCTATTCCCTACCCTATCAAATATTAAGGTACTATTTTATGCTGACTGATATTTGAACCTTTATTTTTTAATTTATAAGTTTGGATATTTATAATCTTCTATCAAGAGAAACCATGCAAGCAAGGCTGGTGCTCCTGCCAGTGCCACGTGGTTGGGTGTAGTTGCCAGAGCAGGGACTTGGGCAGTATTTTCAGTGTTGGTCATCTACAACAACCAGAAGAGGATGGAGCCAAAAACAAGGACAAAACCATGTCTGAGGAAGGCACCCAGGATCAAAACTAGATGCTAGATTTGATAGTCATCAAATGAGGGGCAGTATGGTGATGGGGGCAGATATGGGAGATTTTCCAGAGTTCAGCAGCCTGAAAAAAAGCATAAAGCAGAAATGAGGCGAGAGGGGACGTGTCTTTGGTCATAAATAGGGATGGGTTGCCTGGAACTTTCTTCTATTCGGTGTTGACTGCAGTATGATATGTTGGTCATCTGGTTCAAAAGGCATGGAGTTTAAGGCTGGAATAATGGATATAAAGCATATTTTCATTTTAATACCCTCTGAGTAATTAAAGTTAATTAAAGTCAAAAGTTAAAGTTAATAAAAGTAAGTTAAAGTCATCCTAGTGTGGAGAAGGGTACAGAAGTCAATGGCTTTTTCGATTTTTTACTTTTGAAAACTTGCCAGACAGGATGTGAGATTTCTCCTTCTTTTTTAAAAGGAGGGAATTATCTCTCAAATATTTAACTTCATGATAGGAGAAACGGGTGGGAAATGGGAACGAGAACAAGAAGAAAAGGGGATACATAAATTACAGATATTTAAGATACGTATGTGCATTGTGAAATGTGTCATAGAAATATGAAATATGCATTGGAAGAACATTACTCACATAACTAAAGTGATTAAAGTGTCTTACACTTAAAATATTTGTGGGATCAGAGGATACATATGATATACCTACTTCTTTACTTAGGAGGAAAAATTTGAAAAAATCCAGGGCCTTTTATTATAAATTATAAAATTTTGACATTACAAAATGACATAGGTTTCAAAAACAGTTTCTTCACCAGCAAGTTTGACTTCAGTTTAACAGACATGAGTATAGAGTTTTCAGCTTCACAGGACACACCATCCTGGGCTTTGTTCTCTGCTCTGCTGCAAAAGAAAGAAGATGAAGTCTCAGCTCTTTCATCGTACAGACACACTGCTGTTCTAGAGACTCATCTGCATGAGAAAAGTCTGTTATGACCAATGGTTATTCTTGAGTAACATGTTCATACAAGTTTCTTAGAATTGGAGATGTTTTATGTGGAGAACTTTTGATGGATAAAAAAATTCATATCATAAACTTGGAATGTTGAAAAATATTTTTATTATAATGTTACTTGAAATGTACAGCTATAAAAATACGTAATCACGCCTCATACTTTAGCTATGAAACAGATATAAGACAAAAATTAACTTGTAAAGAAATTAAATACCAACAAGACTTTAAAACCAATAAAATTCAAATTGATACCATTAATTTGATGTGATGTATAATGCTATACTGCTAAAACTAAATTTTCTCTTCTAATGAGAATTTTCAGACCACAGGTGCACAGATCTCAGCTGGCAAATGTTCTGCAATAGTGATGTGACCCCTTTATGTCATCCTGGAGGCAATGGCAGTCTAGGCGATACCGTGTGGGATTTAGGGACAAACAGAACTCAGTTTAAATCTCTTCTCTGACTTTGTTTGTAAGCAGTGTAAGGACAAGTTAACTTCTTATCTTCATTATTGTCATCTGTGAAACAGGGAGGATGGTGAAGTGGATAATACCTTTTTGGTGTTGTTTTGAAGAGTTAATGAGATAATTTAGAAGGTATTCTATAACAATTAGTTCCTTTTTCCCTAATACATTCTTTTTAAAACAGTTTTCATAAGTTTGGCTTTCCAAAGAGATTTCAAGCCTATAAAACTGCATTAAAAACTAACTAGCTAAGAATTAATTTTGGGAAGCAAAGAATAACCAAAACTCCCTACCTCCCATACAGTATCATTTTTCCTTTTTCTGTGGTTGCTATGCTTTTTTTTCCTCTCCATCCCCAATGTCCTCCCAACATTCTGATGTCCAAATCCAGCTCCTCTCACTTGAATGTCCAGATGAAGTGCACTGCAGCCAGATAGCTTCTCCAAATTCCCTTAGCTAGAAGTGACCGCTTCCTTCTTATGATGCCCAAAGCACTTTTTATATGTATGTCTCATGCGATGCTCAAATTTGACAGGACTTGGAGAGAACTTACACAATGGCAGGACCTTGAAGTTGGGATTGGAGAACAGATTTCCCATAGCTCAGCCCAGCCGGGGGTTGCTGGGAGACAGCTGCAGTCGGACTCGTCCAATGGGAGCAGCCGAAGCTACGCCACTCAGCACGCAGGGTGAGGAGACAGTATCAGAGGTGTGAAAGGGTGTTTGGTTGGGAGGATTACTGGCCTTTCATCAACCCTTTCAGCCAGTCATGAATGCATCCACACAGAACAGTCCTGTCAGCAGCCTAATTTCTTCTCAGGAGAGGAAATGATAGATCCATGCAGGTGAGGTGGGACTACGCTTCTTACATTCTTGGTTGTAAAGAGACTGCACTTCTGGAAGCTTCTTTGTAGGTAAGTAGGTACTATTTAGTGGCTGATCTGATGCTGACTTGGGCAGGAAACTGAATCAGCTTGTGGGTCAGCCTCTGAGATTGGAGCTGTGAGGAGTTTCATACAGTAGGTTTCAGGGAGAGCTCTCAGGATTTACCATTTGGAGTGGAACAGACCATTCCCCGTGCAGAAGATCTGCCCTTGTCTTTCTTTCTTGACATTTAAAAACCCAGTAGGGACTGAGAATAAATATTTCTCTTAAGTAGAAGGGATAGATGTGTTAGTCAGCATCTCTCCAACTGACCCAATCATGAAAATCACCTGGTGAACTTTTTGAAAAACCCACAAATTTCCAAGCTCCATCTCAATTGTGATGGAAATAAAACAGTTTGATAACAATTAAGTATCTATCTTTAAGTTATTCTCTGTCGTCAGGGGAAAGGCTGGTCTGGAATTTGGAATTTTTTCCCGAGCTTCTCAGGTGATTTTTATAATCAGGCCAGCTTGGGGTGCCCTGGTGTCGAGGGAAGGGCTCAGGACTGGAGAACAGAAGGTGGGAGTTTGAATCTGGGCTTTAATGCTCACTCATTAGGAGGTCTTGTAGGAGCAACATAACATCTCTGAAAGGGCATCTTGTACTCCCTACCTCGCTTGCTTGTGAAACACACGTGACTGAATGTGTGTGGGAATATGGGAATACATGGGAATCGCAACAGGTTTTCCCTACAGTCAATAAGATTAGTTACTCATAGGCTACACAATTTCCCATTGACTTGTAGGATATTTTGAAAGATATTTATTTGGGTCAAATCACTATTGTATGACAGAAGGAGGGCTATGTTTCATGTCTGGGCTTGCTCATCTCCCCACCACTCGGCATGCGCTGCGAGAGGACATTGTTTCTTTGGGGGTTTCTTCGGTTACTGAGGCTGCTTTTACAGCCCTCTGGAGATCTGTGAAACCTGGGAGTCAACCTCACATTCCAAAGGAGCTCAGTTGCCTTTTATCTCGCACTGAGGGTGGGAGGCGAGCAGGATACTGGAACGTGGAATGAAGTGGGACCACCTGGTGGTCAGTCACGTTTATTCTATGCCAAAAAGAGAAGTTACTGGTCAGGAAATGCCTGATGTGAGGTATGTGTGTGAATATTTATTTAAATAAATATATGTATGTGAATATTTCTAATCATGACAATTACTGAAAAAAGTCAGTGTACCACTGCAGTGTAATGCAGCCATTGACAACAAGCAAATGAATGGGCATGTTTGCCCTGGTCCATGGCCCCTTGTAGGCCAGACTTAAAGTATGTTCTTTGATATCCTTAGTCAGTTCACTGAAGGTCAGCCTGGCCCTTTTACTTGGTGCCAGCTAATGACTTTACTCCAAAAATGTGGAAGCATGAGTTGCTGTTCTGCATCTGCCTGTTTTTCTCCCTCTCTTCTTTCTCTTATATATCCTGCTTTCCCTTTGTTAGATGAAATCAATCTTTCGATTGATTTTCTTTATGTGCAAATAAAGCAGCTGTATAACAATTAAGTATCTGTCTTTAAGTCATTCTCTGTCGATACCCTTTTAGCTTTTCAGGATCACTTTACTATTTGGTTAGAAACCATTTGATAGTCATAGGGTCTGAGAATGAGACTGATGCTTAGCCAACCTAATTTTGCTAGTCATGTGTGATTATTTGTTGATTCGTATGACTATTATATTTGTGTATTACTTTAATCACTAATTAATACAACAAAGAACAAATATTTTGAGTTTAGGCACTGTTCCAAATGCTAGTAATATAAACATGAATAGACTTAAACTTGCCTTTAAGGAGAGCTTTTTCTTTCCTCAACATCTTTCTTGGTTACTATATGGTTTTACTGCTTTGTTCCTGCTGCAAATAATAAAAATATGCACATTTTTTCACCCTTACAGTATGTACCCAAAACACATTCATTAATTAATTCACTCACTATTAACTAATTAACCCATTACAAAAGTACTATGAATTCTCAGAAGAAAAATTGCTCAATTGTAGCAGATTATTTATACATTTTGTTCAAAGTTGTCCATTGTGTTAAATGTATGATTTATTAAATGTTTTTTGTCCCATGCTATATATTTAGTTCATATTTAAAACATGCTTTTGAAAAATCTACTTACTTTATTGGAATTGCCCATATACTCTTCAAAAACCACAACCAACCATCACCACCACAACCATCACAAAAATCTCTGTGTTTGTCCCAGGATGAATAAGAACATTGGAATGAATTCTAATTTTTTTAAAAAGGAAACATTATGCTTTAGTAAAATAAACTTTTACTTCCTAATTTCAAGTTGCTGACAAGCAGTAATATTTGTCACAGAAAATACTATACGCTTTCTCATGTTAAAAATGAAACATAAGAACCAAAGGAGTTTACTAAAGATAAACAGAATGTCAATATAAACCAAATATTTCTTTCAAGTTTCTAGCTTTCCTGGCCAGAGAAACAACTTTACCCAGGGTATGAGAATTACTAAATAAAATCAACTAAAATTCTGGAAGAATAGCTTCTTGGAGATTTGGACACCTCTAAGAGATGATATCACTATTTTATTTTTATAAAGGAATGTGTTTTCTGACCTGGTAGCCTCTATCTCAGTAAATCTCTAAGAATTCTCAACCAACTAATCAGTAATAATTCAGACATATTACTCAATGGAGACTAAACTAACCTTGTGATAGATACTGTGACCAACATGTACACTTACTCTACCCAGCAAAGTTGCTTTATCTGTAACTCCCATCCCTCTGTCGCTCTTCCCCTCCTTCTCAGCTGTCTCTGTCTTCTCAGCATACGAGTTTTCTCAAGTCTCTTTCACATTAATAAAACAAATCACAGAACCCTCAATAACGTCTTTTGACTCTGTGACTCCCTCTCTAGCCCCCTTCCATTAGTTCCACATACTTCCTTTGTGGTCAGGCTTCCAGAGTATGTCATTTACACTCTAGGTTCATTTTCTGTGATTAGCCCATCCCATTACATTTTGGTTTTGCTCCATCACACAATTAAAATTGCTCATTGGAGTCCTTTCCACCTCCCATTTGGCATTTTCAGTAAGTATCTTAGTTTATTTCCTGGGGTATTTGACATTGTTCCCAATGCCCTCACCCCCCAGATGCCTCTATCTTTCTTGGCTACTTGAACAACACTTTCTCTGGGTTTTCTTCCTGCTTCTTTCTTTGGTTGCTGCCCCTTAAGTTTCCTGTAGCATATTTTAAATCTGCCTGCCTCTGAAAAATATAAGAGTTTCACTTTCAAAGACTAGAGAGAAAAGGTGACTTTATAGTGGAGAACTTGACAAACACTACCTTACCTTTAAGGCTAATATCCCCAATGATGTCATATGGTTATCATATCCCTGGAACACTGTGAGGAGAAAGAGTGCTTTACCTCTGTGGAATATTCTTTCCAAAAACCCATAACCCCATCTAATGGTGAGAAAAATACATGAGGCAAACCCAAATTAGGAACATTCTACGAAAGACCTGGCCAGTACCCTTCAAAGGTGTTAAGATCTTTTTTTTTTGAAGGAAGATTGAGAAAATGTCAGAAACAAAAGAAGACTAAAAGGACATGTTAACTCAATGGAGTGTGGTATCCTGAAATTGAGCTTGGAACAGAAAAAAAATGTTAATGGAAAACTGGCGAAATCCAAAAAAAAAGTCTAGAGTTTAGTTAATAGTAGTGCACTAATTTTGGTTTCTTAGACTTGGCAAATGTACCACAGTAATGTGAGATGGTAACATTAAGGGAAATCGATATTGGGCAAAGGGTATATTTGAAAATCTTTCTACTATCTTTACACATTTTTGGCAAATCTAAAATTATTTTAAATCAAAGGTTTATTTTTTTTTTTTAAATGTAAGAATCTTAGGCTCCTATTACATTTTGATTGTGTATTTACATGTTCATTATTTAGATACTGAAGCCTGCAATAGGGTTATTTAAGGCTATTGGTAGCAGAAAGGCTAATCTGAGACAAAATACTTGGGGAAGCATTTCATGGGTTGGGGAGACTAAGAACAATTTATACTCAAAGCCAGAGGCAAAATGGGGTGTTAGAAGCTCAGAGTCATTCAGAGTCAGAGTGTGAACCAAAACGGGGAAATAAATACAAAGAGATAAATGCAATTGCTAGGAAAGTCCTTGGGAATATTTTAGCTAGTATGACAGTAGGACTATCCTTTAAACATACTGTTACCTACTAGTTGAAATCTGTTTGACTGACTTAAAGCATCAGAAGTAGATGATGGCTTTTAGTTTATGCAGCATACTTTGCATATGTTATGGGTTCCTTTGTATATCCTTGCAGCAACTTTGTGTGGTACTATTATGTAGTATTTCTGCTTTGTAGGTGAGCACACTGAGGTAAAGCAGCTAGCATAGAGCAACATGCCAAGAGACAGATTCTTGGCTCAAAACACTGCTAGTATCAGCTATGTTTTTTGTTATTGAATTTCTTTCTTTCTTTCTTTTTTTTTTTTTGAGACGGGGTCTCACCCTGTCACCCAGGCTGGAGTGTAGCAGCGCCATCTCAGCAATCTTGGCTCACTGCAACCTCCGCCTCCTGGGTTCAAGCAATTCTCATGCCTTAGCCTCCGAGTAGCTGGGATTACAGGCGCCTGCCACTATGCAAATTTCTGTATTTTTAGTGGGGGGGGGGGGTTTCACCATCTTGGCCAGGCTGGTCTTGAACTCCTGACCTCAGGTGATCCACCCACCTCGGCCTCCCAACGTGCTGGGATTACAGGTGTGAGCCCCTGCGCCCAGCCATTGTTGAATTTCTTAAAAATTAAAAACGAACCTTCTTCAATTCATATAAAGGACATTTATCCTTCCACTCTTTGAAGTATTGTGATGTCTCTTCATCTTTAAGGTTTCTTTGTTTAAGCTCACAGGTTTGGCTAAACCAAGACATATGACAAAAAGTGCTGCTGGATTCCAGGTCTTAATTTGCACTTTTGTGATGGAGTACTGGGTAGGACTTGACTGAGCTGATCAATTGCTTAAGACATCTGGAAGAACTACAGGAAATACAGAGTGGTGGAAGTCCGTTTTCATGTAGCCTCATGCTTTTTGGCGACATTCTTGTATTTCTCGCCTTCCTTAGGACATTCGGATAGGTTTTTTGTTGTTGGTTAAATCTCTCAGAGTAACAACTTTTATTTAAGAAATGTTCAACACAAGCTTAAAAGCAAAAATGCAACAAAAAGATCTTGTTTGTTCTTGTTGGAATGTTCCTTGAAAATTTCAAATAGTCCAAATGACCAAGTTTCTTTATATTCTTTAGACTTACCAGCTTCTCCAGGTAATATATTTATTTCTTCATAAACAAGGCATGGTTTAGAAGATTAGAGTTTGGGCTTCCTAAATTCATTATAATCTTTTTTCTAAGAGGTTTTGGCATTTTTATAATTAAGTTAACTTCAACATAACCTAAATTCTACAATGTAAACCCATGCGAAGTTTTCTCTCCTGGACTTAAGAAACATCATTTGGGATGACTTTTACTGCTTCAGGTATTTTTGATCACCTGCATGTTAAATGGAAGACAGTGGTTTCTGTTCACACACCAACTGGAAAAACAAAACATAGAAAAAATGATAAAAAAAAACAGCATAGGTTACATAGGTTACAGATAGCTATAGCAAGAACTACAGAAATTTAGAGGAGAAAGTGTGCCTTAGGAGTAGTCAAGAGAAATTTAGTAAGAAAAAAGAAAACAAGGGGGGCCGGAGCAAGATGGCCGAATAGGAACAGCTCCAGTCTCCAACTCCCAGCGCGAGCAACACAGAAGACCGGTGATTTCTGCATTTTCAACTGAGGTACTGGGGTCATCTCACTAGGGAGTGCCGGACAATCAGTGCTGGTCACCTGCTGCAGCCTGACCAGTGAGAGCTGAAGCAGGGCGAGGCATCGCCTCACCTGGAAGCGCAAGGGGGAAGGGGATCCGTTTTCCTAGCCAGGGGAACTGAGACACACAACACCTGGAAAATCGGGTAACTCCCACCCCAATACTGCGCTGTAAGCATACAGGCACACCAGGAGAATATATCCCACACCTGGCCGGGAGGGTCCCACGCCCACGAAGCCTCCCTCACTGCTAACACAGCAGTCTGCGGGGATCTATCCGCAAGGCAGCAGCGAGGCTGGGGGAGGGGCGCCCGCCATTGCTGAGGCTTAACTAGGTAAACAAAGCCGCTGGGAAGCTCGAACTGGGTGGAGCTCACAGCAGCTCAAGGAAGCCTGCCTGTCTCGGTAGTCTCCGCCTCTGGGGACAGCGCACAGCTGAAGACCAACAGGGGAAGCAGCGGGAGCCGGTGCAGACGCGAACGACTCTGTCTGACAGCTTTGGGGAGAGCCGTGGATCTCCCAACGCGGAGGTTGAGATCTGAGAACGGACAGACTGCCTGCTCAGGTGTGTCCCTGACCCCTGAGTAGCCTAGCTGGGAGAAATCCCCCACTAGGGGCAGTCTGACACCCCACACCTCACAGGGTGGAGTACACCCCTGAGAGGAAACTTCCAAAGGAAGAATCAGACAGGTACACTCGCTGTTCAGCAATATTCTATCTTCGGCAACCTCTGCTGCTGATACCCAGGCAAACAGGGTCTGGAGTGGACCTCAAGCAATCTCCAACAGACCAACAGACAGTCCTTCTGACTGTCAGAAGGAAAACTATCAAACAGGAAGGACACCTATACCAAAACCCCATCAGTACGTCACCACCATCAAAGACCAGAGACAGATAAAACCACAAAGATGGGGAAGAAGCAGGGCAGAAAAGCTGGAAATTCAAAAAATAAGAGCGCATCTCCCCCTGCAAAGGAGCGCAGCCCATCGCCAGCAACGGATCAAAGCTGGTCAGAGAATGACTTGGACAAGAGGAGAGAAGAAGGCTTCAGTCCATCAAACTTATCAGAGCTAAAGGAGGAATTACGTACCCAGCACAAAGAAACTAAAAATCTTGAAAAAAGAGTGGAAGAATTGACAGCTAGACTAATTAATGCAGAGAAGATCATAAACGAAATGACAGAGATGAAAACCATGACACGAGAAATACGTGACAAATGCACAAGCTTCAGTAACCGACTCGATCAACTGGAAGAAAGAGTATCAGCGATTGAAGATCAAATGAATGAAATGAAGTGAGAAGAGAAACCAAAAGAAAAAAGAAGAAAAAGAAATGAGCAAAGCCTGCAAGAAGTATGGGAATACGTAAAAAGACCAAATCTACGTCTGATTGGGGTGCCTGAAAGTGAGGGGGAAAATGGAACCAAGTTGGAAAACACTCTTCAGGATATCATCCAGGAGAACTTCCCCAACCTAGTAGGGCAGGGCAACATTCAAATTCAGGAAATACAGAGAACACCACAAAGATACTCCTCCAGAAGAGCAACTCCAAGACACATAATTGCCAGATTCACCAAAGTTGAAATGAAGGAAAAAATCTTAAGGGCAGCCAGAGAGAAAGGTCGGGTTACCCACAAAGGGAAGCCCATCAGACTAACAGCAGATCTCTCGGCAGAAACTCTACAAGCCAGAAGAGAGTGGGGGCCAATATTCAACGTTCTTAAAGAAAAGAATTTTAAACCCAGGATTTCATATCCAGCCAAACTAAGTTTCATAAGTGAAGGAGAAATAAAATCCTTTACAGATAAGCAAATGCTTATAGATTTTGTCACCACCAGGCCTGCCTTACAAGAGACCCTGAAGGAAGCCCTAAACATGGAGAGGAACAACCGGTACCAGCCATCGCAAAAAAATGCCAAAATGTAAAGACCATCGAGGCTAGGAAGAAACTGCATCAACTAACGAGCAAAATAACCAGTTAATATCATAATGGCAGGATCAAGTTCACACATAACAATATTAACCTTAAATGTTAATGGACTAAATGCTCCAATTAAAAGACACAGACTGGCAAACCGGATAAAGAGTCAAGACCCATCAGTCTGCTGTATTCAGGAGACCCATCTCACATGCAGAGACATACATAGGCTCAAAATAAAGGGATGGAGGAAGATCTACCAAGCAAATGGAGAACAAAAAAAAGCAGGGGTTTCAATCCTTGTCTCTGATAAAACAGACTTTAAACCATCAAAGATCAAAAGAGACAAAGAAGGCCATTACATAATGGTAAAGGGATCAATTCAACAGGAAGAGCTAACTCTCCTAAATATATATGCACCCAATACAGGAGCACCCAGATTCATAAAGCAAGTCCTTAGAGATTTACAAAGAGACTTAGACTCCCATACAATAATAATGGGAGACTTCAACACTCTGCTGTCAACATTAGACAGATCAACGAGACAGAAAGTTAACAAGGATATCCAGGAATTGAACTCATCTCTGCACCAAGCGGACCTAATAGACATCTATAGAACTCTCCACCCCAAATCAACAGAATATACATTCTTCTCAGCACCACATCGCACTTATTCCAAAATTGACCACATAATTGGAAGTAAAGCACTCCTCAGCAAATGTACAAGAACAGAAATTATAACAAACTGTCTCTCAGACCACAGTGCAATCAAACTAGAACTCAGGACTAAGAAACTCAATCAAAACCGCTCAACTACATGGAAACTGAACAACCTGCTCCTGAATGACTACTGGGTACATAACGAAATGAAAGCGGAAATAAAGATGTTCTTTGAAACCAATGAGAACAAAGATACAACATACCAGAATCTCTGGGACACATTTAAAGCAGTGTGTAGAGGGAAATTTATAGCATTCAATGCCCACAAGAGAAAGCAGGAAAGATCTAAAATTGACACTCTAACATCACAATTAAAAGAACTAGAGAGGCAAGAGCAAACACATTCAAAAGCTAGCAGAAGGCAAGAAATAACTAAGATCAGAGCAGAACTGAAGGAGATAGAGACACAAAAAACCCTCCAAAAAATCAATGAATCCAGGAGTTGGTTTTTTGAAAAGATCAACAAAATTGACAGACCGCTAGCAAGGCTAATAAAGAAGAAAAGAGAGAGGAATCAAATAGATGCAATAAAAAATGATAAAGGGGATATCACCACTGACCCCACAGAAATACACACTACCATCAGAGAATACTATAAACACCTCTACGCAAATCAACTAGAAAATCTAGAAGAAATGGATAATTTCCTGGACACTTACACTCTCCCAAGGCTAAACCAGGAAGAAGTTGAATCCCTGAATAGACCAATAGCAGGCTCTGAAATTGAGGCAACAATTAATAGCCTACCCACCAAAAAAAGTCCAGGACCAGATGGATTCACAGCTGAATTCTACCAGAGGTACAAGGAGGAGCTGATACCATTCCTTCTGAAACTATTCCAATCAATAGAAAAAGAGGGAATCCTCCCTAACTCATTTTATGAGGCCAACATCATCCTGATACCAAAGCCTGACAGAGACACAACAAAAAAAGAGAATTTTAGACCAATATCCCTGATGAACATTGATGCAAAAATTCTCAATAAAATACTGGCAAACCGGATTCAGCAGCACATCAAAAAGCTTATCCACCATGATCAAGTGGGCTTCATCCCTGGGATGCAAGGCTGGTTCAACATTCGCAAATCAATAAACGTAATCCAGCATATAAACAGAACCAAAGACAAGAACCACATGATTGTCTCAATAGATGCAGAAAAGGCTTTTGACAAAATTCAACAGCCCTTCATGCTAAAAACGCTCAATAAATTCGGTATTGATGGAACGTACCTCAAAATAATAAGAGCTATTTATGACAAACCCACAGCTAATATCATACTGAATGGGCAAAAACTGGAAAAATTCCCTTTGAAAACTGGTACAAGACAGGGATGCCCTCTCTCACCACTCCTATTCAACATAGTGTTGGAAGTTCTGGCTAGGGCAATCAGGCAAGAGAAAGAAATCAAGGGTATCCAGTTAGGAAAAGAAGAAGTGAAATTGTCCCTGTTTGCAGATGACATGATTGTATATTTAGAAAACCCCATCGTCTCAGCCCAAAATCTCCTTAAGCTGATAAGCAACTTCAGCAAAGTCTCAGGATACAAAATTAATGTGCAAAAATCACAAGCATTCTTATACACCAGTAACAGACAAGCAGAGAGCCAAATCAGGAATGAACTTCCATTCACAATTGCTTCAAAGAGAATAAAATACCTAGGAATCCAGCTTACAAGGGATGTAAAGGACCTCTTCAAGGAGAACTACAAACCACTGCTCAGTGAAATAAAAGAGGACACAGACAAATGGAAGAACACACCATGCTCATGGATAGGAAGAATCAATATCGTGAAAATGGCCATACTGCCCAAGGTTATTTATAGATTCAATGCCATCCCCATCAAGCTACCAATGAGTTTCTTCACAGAATTGGAAAAAACTGCTTTAAAGTTCATATGGAACCAAAAAAGAGCCCACATTGCCAAGACAATCCTAAGTCAAAAGGACAAAGCTGGAGGCGTCACGCTACCTGACTTCAAACTATACTACAAGGCTACAGTAACCAAAACAGCATGGTACTGGTACCAAAACCGAGCTACAGACCAATGGAACAGAACAGAGTCATCAGAAATAATACCAGACATCTACAGCCATCTGATCTTTGACAAACCTGAGAGAAACAAGAAATGGGGAAAGGATTCCCTATTTAATAAATGGTGCTGGGAAAATTGGCTAGCCATAAGTAGAAAGCTGAAACTGGATCCTTTCCTTACCCCTTATACGAAGATTAATTCAAGATGGATTAGAGACTTAAATGTTAGACCTAATACCATAAAAACCCTAGAAGAAAATCTAGGTAGTACCATTCAGGACATAGGCATGGGCAAGGACTTCATGTCTAAAACACCAAAAGCAACGGCAGCAAAAGCGAAAATTGACAAATGGGATCTAATTAAACTAAAGAGCTTTTGACAGCAAAAGAAACTACCATCAGAGTGAACAGGCAACCTACAGAATGGGAGAAAATTTTTGCAACCTACTCATCTGACAAAGGGCTAATATCCAGAATCTACAAAGAACTCAAACAAATATACGAGAAAAAAACAAACAACCCCATCAAAAAGTGGGGAAAGGATATGAACAGACATTTCTCAAAAGAAGATATTCATACAGCCAACAGACACATGAAAAAATGCTCATCATCACTGGCCATCAGAGAAATGCAAATCAAAACCACAATGAGATACCATCTCACACCAGTTAGAATGGCAATCATTAAGAAGTCAGGAAACAACAGGTGTTGGAGAGGATGTGAAGAAATAGGAACACTTTTACACTGTTGGTGGGATTGTAAACTAGTTCAACCATTATGGAAAACAGTATGGCAATTCCTCAAGGATCTAGAACTAGATGTACCATATGACCCAGCCATCCCACTACTGGGTATATACCCAAAGGATTATAAATTATTCTACTACAAAGACACATGTACACGTATGTTTATTGCGGCACTATTCACAATAGCAAAGACTTGGAATCAACCCAAATGTCCATCTGTGACAGACTGGATTAAGAAAATGTGGCACATATACACCATGGAACACTATGCAGCCATGAAAAAGGATGAGTTTGCGTCCTTTGTAGGGACATGAATCCAGCTGGAAACCATCATTCTTAGCAAACTATCACAAGAACAGAAAACCAAACACCGCATGTTCTCACTCATAGGTGGGAACTGAACAATGAGATCACTTGGACTCGGGAAGGGCAACATCACGCACTGGGGCCTATCATGGGGAGGGGGGAGGGGGGAGGAGGGAGGGATTGCATTGGGGAGTTATACATGATATAAATGATGAATTGATGGGTGCTGACGAGTTGATGGGTGCAGCACACCAACATGGCAAAAGTATACATATGTAACAAACCTGCACGTTATGCACATGTACCCTAGAACTTAAAGTATAATAAAAAAAAAAAAAAAAAAAAAAGAAAACCAAACACCGCATGTTCTCACTCATAGGTGGGAACTGAACGATGAGATCACTTGGACTCGGGAAGGGGAACATCACGCACTGGGGCCTATCATGGGGAGGTGGGAGGAGGGAGGAGGGAGGGATTGCATTGGGGAGTTATACATGATATAAATGATGAATTGATGGGTGCTGACGAGTTGATGGGTGCAGCACACCAACATGGCAAAAGTATACATATGTAACAAACCTGCACGTTATGCACATGTACCCTAGAACTTAAAGTATAAAAAAAAAAAAAAAAACAAAAAAAACATGTATATGAATCAGGTGTAGTGACTCCTGCCTGTAATCCCAGCACTTTGGGAGGCCAAGGAGAGATGATCCCTTGAGGCCAGGAGTTCAAGAACAGTCTGGACACCATAGCAAGATTGTGTCTCTACAATAAATAAATTAATTAAAATAAAAATATTTTATATGTATGTAAATCTATCATCTGGATTTCACTGTCAAGACTGTGCCAAACTTGTTTTATTTATCCTTTTAATGCTTTTATTTTCTTATTAATGCTAAAGTATTGCAAAGAATTCTAGATATCATGTAATTTCATCTCAACATATTTCAGCATGCATCTCCAAAAGTTTTAAAAATTATAATGTCTTAGATTTAAATCTTTAATCCATTTTGATTTGATTTTCATATAGGGCAAGAGATAGGGGTCTAGTTTCATTCTTCTGCATATGAATATCCAGTTTTCAACAATCCTATTCTTATAATTTTTAATAATGAAATACTTTAAACAAAAAAATTATAAGACCCACCAGAGAGATAAAATAGACATAATATTTGACCTTATTTGCTTCAGTTTGATTTTTGTTTTTTCAAAGAAATAAATTTTTGCAAATGCAAAAAAAAAAAAAAAAAAAAAAAAAGAAAACAAAACAGCGAGGTAAGTAGAGACTTAAAGACTGAAGGGTCTGGAAAACAGCATTAAGTGAGGATTGATTTAGTGGACTGGAGGAAGAACTAACTAAACTCCATACTGACTATATTAGTCTATTTTCACACTGTTGTAAAGAAATACCTGAGACTGGGTAATTTATAAAGGAAAGAAGTTTAATTGGCTGACAGCTCCACATACCTGGAGAAGCCTTAGGAAAAACTTACAATCATGGCAGAAGGCAATGAAGAAGCAAGTACCTTCTTCACAAGGCAGTAGGAAAGCGAGAACAGGAAAAACTGCCACTTAAATAAAACCATCAGATCTTGTAAGAACTCATAGTCACAAGGACAGCATGGGGCAAAACCGCTCCATGATCCAATCACCTCCCACCATATCCCTCCCTCAACACCTGGGGATTACATTTTGAGATAAAATTTGGGGGACACAGAGCCAAACCATATCACTGATAGAGAGCAAGAATAAAATGATCTCTCTCTCAGGAAGAATCATTCTTTAAGAAATTGTTCCTGTGAGGACAGTGACAGATAAGAGAGCATACATTTGAAATTGTGGGAGAATTTGTATGTTAGGATGTCTGTGACCCCTGTGTCAGAGACCCTTTCAGATCTCTGTGGCTTCTTCCTCAGCCATTAAGTGGATAAATAGCAACACTCTTGTCTGTCATTTATCATCTCTTACCGCAAAGCTTCAGGATCTTGCTCATAAGGCACAGGAAAAGCCTTCTTACATTATGCAAGACCCAGACAGACAGACTACCAGGAAAGATGTTCTTTTCAGTGTGCAGTGAGGCCTTTACCCTTCTAAGTGTGATTTACACAAGTGCAAGGAAATTGTTCTCTGAACCAGTAAATGAAGAGGGGATTATAATAATATCTATTCCTCTTTTATTTCTTTGTTCAATCCTCATTGAAGGATTATACTGCTTTACAAAACTGATGTAATTTTCATAAGATATAAAATGATCTATGAAACTCACAGAGACCAAAAAGTATCTGATTTGTATTCAAGCTCCGAATGAAAGCTCTTCTTTTACAAGTGACAATATAAACAAAAACTCTAGTTCTTCTGGCATTTATTGCTTGGAATTATCCAGGAATTCAAAGTCCCTTTTGAGAATAATAGCATTTTGGTGTTTGATGTTATTTCATTTTGAAGAATTCAGAGGCTTTTATGTTTCACAAGTTTTTTAAAAATAAATGTGTTATTAGAATTTTCATATTTTATTTGATAATGTACATTAGAATTTCATAAAATATACAATTTTTAAAATCTCTAATTATTTAACTAATGGTCTTGAAAGATAAACTTGACTTCCTATCATTAAGTGAGGCGGATAGATACGTTGCTGTGCCTCCAATTCAAATTAATTGAGTCTGTCTAGATTTTATGATTTTAGACCAGTTAGATATGAGAACTCCCTAGGTATTGGGTACTGGCAACAAAAAGGTAATAAGAGCATACATATCATTATGAATCAAGACATTTTGGAGGTAAATTTTCAGATAACCAGCTTAAGCCTTTCTGAAGGGAAATTAAGTATTGGATGCCTTTAACGAGAGCTCCAGATCTCAGAACACTTCATGCATTATTTTACAAAATATTCAAGTTAATTCTCTGAGTTTTTCTTAAAGAGAATCCGTGTAGATTGAGGTACATGAAATGAAAGAACCATTGAAAAGTTTGTAGTTTTCAAATAAGCATAAAATAAAAATATGAGTCAATGTATTTTTCCAAGATTTAAAATTAATTTTCGTAAAATTTTTCAGAGTGCCCAAGTAAAGAGGAGAAAAAACTCCTGGTTTTTGAACTATCTGAAATTCAACTGGAATGAAAACATTTCAGGTTTAATGCAATCAAACCCTGGCACAGTTCTTTGCCTGAGTAAAATGGGAAATATTAATAAACATAAAATTAGAGAAAAATTATTTAAACTACCCCTGAGTGAGCCATAGTTATTTTATTTAATAGAAAATTTTTGTCTACTTTCTTTTATCCTTTGCTGAAGGAATGCCAAAACTATTTCGGGATGTTTATTGAAGTAATGAGAAATAAGCAAAAAGAGATAAGAAAATAGGGAGACAAAGAAAAATATCTGATCTTCAATGTGCAAGTCTGTTGGGAAAATTACATTTTTCATTTTGCCAAGTATTTGTTGAGGTTCAAGTAAGTAGCAGGATAGAAGTTTTTTCTTGCAAAGAATTGGCATTCACATCTTTTTTTTTGGGGGGGGCGGTTATTTATTTATTTATTTATTATACTTTAAGTTCTAGGGTACATGTGCATAACGTGCAGGTTTGTTACATATGTATACTTGTGCCATGTTGGTGTGCTGCACCCATCAACTCGTCAGCACCCATCAATTCATCATTTATATCATGTATAACTCCCAATGCAATCCCTCCCCCCTCCCCATGATAGGCCCCAGTGTGTGATGTTCCCCTTCCCGAGTCCAAGTGATCTCATTGTTCAGTTCCCACCTATGAGTGAGAACATGTGGTGTTTGGTTTTCCGTTCTTGTGATAGTTTGCTAAGAATGATGGTTTCCAGCTGCATCCATGTCCCTACAAAGGACGCAAACTCATCCTTTTTCATGGCTGCATAGTATTCCATGGTGTATATGTGCCACATTTTCTTAATCCAGTCTGTCACAGATGGACATTTGGGTTGATTCCAAGTCTTTGCTATTGTGAATAGTGCCGCAATAAACATATGTGTGCATGTGTCTTTGTAGTAGAATAATTTATAATCGTTTGGGTATATACCCAGTAGTGGGATGGCTGGGTCATATGGTACATCTAGTTCTAGATCCTTGAGGAATTGCCATACTGTTTTCCATAATGGTTGAACTAGTTTACAATCCCACCAACAGTGTAAAAGTGTTCCTATTTCTCCACATCCTCTCCAACATCTGTTGTTTCCTGACTTTTTAATGATTGCCGTTCTAACTGGTGTGAGATGGTATCTCATTGTGGTTTTGATTTGCATTTCTCTGATGGCGAGTGATGATGAGCATTTTTTCATGTGTCTGTTTTCTGTATGGATGTCTTCTTTTGAGAAATGTCTGTTCATATCCTTTCCCCACTTTTTGATGGGGTTGTTTGTTTTTTTCTTGTATGTTTGTTTGAGTTCTTTGTAGATTCTGGATATTAGCCCTTTGTCAGATGAGTAGGTTGCAAAAATTTTCTCCCATTCTGTAGGTTGCCTGTTCACTCTGGTGGTAGTTTCTTTTGCTGTGCAGAAGCTCTTTAGTTTAGTTAGATCCCATTTGTCAATTTTGGCTTTTGCTGCCATTGCTTTTGGTGTTTTAGACATGAAGTCCTTGCCCATACCTATGTCCTGAATGGTACTACCTAGATTTTCTTCTAGGGTTTTTATGGTATTAGGTCTAACATTTAAGTCTCTAATCCACCTTGAATTAATCTTCGTATAAGGAGTAAGGAAAGGATCCAGTTTCAGCTTTCTACTTACGGCTAGCCAATTTTCCCAGCACCATTTATTAAATAGGGAATCCTTTCCCCATTTCTTGTTTCTCTCAGGTTTGTGAAAGATCAGATGGCTGTAGATGTCTGGTATTATTTCTGAGGACTCTGTTCTGTTCCATTGGTCTATAGCTCTGTTTTGGTACCAGTACCATGCTGTTTTGGTTACTGTAGCCTTGTAGTATAGTTTGAAGTCAGGTAGCGTGACGCCTCCAGCTTTGTCCTTTTGACTTAGGATTGTCTTGGCAATGCGGGCTCTTTTTTGGTTCCATATGAACTTTAAAACAGTTTTTTCCAATTCTGTGAAGAAAGTCATTGGTAGCTTGATGGGGATGGCATTGAATCTATAAATAACCTTGGGCAATATGGCCATTTTCACGATATTGATTCTTCCTATCCATGAGCATGGTATGTTCTTCCATTTGTTTGTGTCCTCTGATTTCACTGAGCAGTGGTTTGTAGTTCTCCTTGAAGAGGTCCTTTACATCCCTTGTGAGTTGGATTCCTAGGTATTTTATTCTCTTTGAAGCAATTGTGAATGGAAGTTCATTCATGATTTGGCTTATAAACACCTCTATGCAAATCAACTAGAAAATCTAGAAGAAATGGATAATTTCCTGGACACTTACACTCTCCCAAGACTAAACCAGGAAGACGTTGAATCCCTGAATAGACCAATAGCAGGCTCTGAAATTGAGGCAACAATTAATAGCCTACCCACCAAAAAACGTCCAGGACCAGATGGATTCACAGCTGAATTCTACCAGAGGTACAAGGAGGAGCTGGTACCATTCCTTCTGAAACTATTCCAATCAATAGAAAAAGAGGGAATCCTCCCTAACTCATTTTATGAGGCCAACATCATCCTGATACCAAAGCCTAGCAGAGACACAACAAAAAAAGAGAATTTAGACCAATATCCCTGATGAACATCGATGCAAAAATCCTCAATAAAATACTGGCAAACCGGATTCAGCAGCACATCAAAAAGCTTATCCACTATGATCAAGTGGGCTTCATCCCTGGGATGCAAGGCTGGTTCAACATTTGCAAATCAATATACGTAATCCAGCATATAAACAGAACCAAAGACAAGAACCACATGATTATCTCAATAGATGCAGAAAAGGCTTTTGACAAAATTCAACAGCCCTTCATGCTAAAAACGCTCAATAAATTCGGTATTGATGGAACGTACCTCAAAATAATAAGAGCTATTTATGACAAACCCACAGCTAATATCATACTGAATGGGCAAAAACTGGAAAAATTCCCTTTGAAAACTGGCACAAGACAGGGATGCCCTCTCTCACCACTCCTATTCAACATAGTGTTGGAAGTTCTGGCCAGGGCAATCAGGCAAGAGAAAGAAATCAAGGGTATTCAGTTAGGAAAAGAAGTCAAATTGTCCCTATTTGCAGATGACATGATTGTATATTTAGAAAACCCCATTGTCTCAGCCCCAAATCTCCTTAAGCTGATAAGCAACTTCAGCAAAGTCTCAGGATACAAAATTAATGTGCAAAAATCACAAGCATTCTTATACACCAGTAACAGGCATTCACATCTTACAAAAACTAAAATGTTGAAGTCCCATTATAGATTTTCATTCATAGTGCATTTTTCCTTTGTAGTGCTTAGTACAGCTTATTAAACATTTATTTGTGTGTGCTTTTGCTAAGCTCTGAGTTCCCTGAGGGAAAGACTAGAAAAGATCTCTGGTCCTTTGCTTACTTTCTATGACTTAGCACAATGGCTGACACCTAACGGAACACAGTAAAGAGTCATTGCATGAATGAATGATGCAAATGAAATGAAAAACTGAACCCACGGGGAAAACTAAGACATTTGATCATTTTAGTCATTATGAGAGGCCGATTTTGTGGGAACAAGTGGAGTACATATATGAGAATAAAGAGAAGCTCTTTATTCAGAGCTTGCAAAAGCATCAGCCACTATCATCTGCATTTGTCACAGAGAAAGGGGCATGCAGAGGAGTGGGAAATCTTTATAATGAATAAAAGGGAAGGCTTCAGGTGTGCCCAGTTGGAGGTGTGAACATGAGGCAGCTGTAGGGGCTACCTAGAAGCAGCTTCTCTTCTCTAGTTGGTTTAGGGAGTATATTTGGCTTTCTCCACTTGGTCCTGAGTTGGGAGAGAGGGCAAAAATTATGAAAACTGACAGTCATTGACGAAGTCCTGACCAGTCTAGGGCTATTGTTGCCGATGTTGTGTTTTGACTTCTCTGGCTGGTTGCTTGCTGCCAGAAGTTATGGGTCAGGGTTCTACTGTCATTTATGGTCTGGCCATTGTCCATTTGTATAGTCAATTTCTGTTTAGTGATTTAGGGCCTCATGTGATTTTTCCCCACAAATTTTATCTCCAGTACCATATAAAGGTGGGTACTTGATAAATATGTGTGGCATGGTGAAGAATGGGAAGAGAAAAGGGCTGAAGTCCTCTTTCTGTCTGCTGTAGAGACTGTACCATCTAGTGAAATAGCCACTAGCCAAATGTAGCTGTTAGGCACTGGAAATGTCACCAGTCTGAATTGATATATAGTGCAAGTATAAAACACATACCTAATGTCCAGGATTTGAAATGAATGAAATAATTTAAAATATCCCATCAGTAATTTAAAAAGACATTTTCTACATGTTGAAATAATATTTTGGACATATTGGGATAAATAAATACATCATTAAAATTAATTTCACTGTTTATTTTTACATTAAAACTGTGGTTACTAGGAAATCTAAGATTATATATGTGGCTGGGATTATATTTCTACTAGATAGGGTTGACCCAAGGTGAGCTTTTTGTGTATAAGTTTCCTCTTCAATGAAATAAGACAAATACATTGTATGATTTGTTCATTGCTTCATTGCTTCAACTTCATTGCTTCAAATGGCTGGAAACAAATTTGTGCATTAGTTTATTCATTCATCAGAGTATTTTTTGAAGTTACTGTGTGCCAAACAATAAGCTAGCAGTTACTCACTCTTGTATAGTTCCCAATCATTGCATTTGGCAACTTGGGGAGACAGAAAATTTAAATGGTGATTTGCTTAATAGGTGTAGGAAACTACTTAAGTCCAAGAAAATTTCATGAGCAAACACTCATGCAGCCTAATGCTCACAATTATATATCAATAATGTTATAATTAACTTTTCTAAAAAATAAAACCAGCACCAAAAATATCTAAAAATTTACTGCAGGAAGATCTTTGTTTACACATTTTCATGAACCAAGACCTATTTCAGCTGTGATTTTTTCCCCACTTGTAAAAGCTGTCTGACCTTGGTAAGCCCCAGAACCCTATGGGAATCACAATCCCTTCCCCCATAAACTGGGTTTATCTCATGAAATTGCTCTGAGGCTCAAACGTGATAATGTCTGTGAAAAACTAATATAAATATGAAGGCTAATTATGGTTATTATTAGAAACAATTATGGTCATTAGGTTAAAATGAGGGTACTGGGAAAAAGAGCAGTTTAGTGATAGTTTGCTAAGAATGATGGTTTCCAGCTGCATCCATGTCCCTACAAAGGACGCAAACTCATCCTTTTTTATGGCTGCATAGTATTCCATGGTGTATATGTGCCACATTTTCTTAGTCCAGTCTGTACCCTAGAACTTAAAGTATAATAAAAAAAAAAAAAGAAAAAAGAAAAAAGAAAAAAAAAAAGAGCAGTTTGGTGACCCACAGAATAAATTTTAGCTTGTGTAGATTCCCATAGAACTAGAAGAAGCTAAATAAAGAAGCCTAAAAATGCAAAGCGTAATACATGATAAAAATCTAACCCTTCGCATACTTCTAAATCATTTTTTTAAACTGCCTTCATCATCGAAGCAAACTAATGTATGACAGAAAGCTCCCAGGAAAAAATTGCTTCAGGGCTGCATTTTTTATTATTCTTTATTCTTTACAGGAATCAACATGAAAAAAGAAAATCATTGCTCCGTATGAACTCTGGTGGTCTTTTGACAAATTTTGGCTCTTTCTCCTCACCTAGCCAGATTAAGCTAACATCTCCAGCTGTAACACTGGATTACAAAAAGGTAGATGCAAATGACTAGTCCAGGGCTATATGAAAAAGATAACCTCCTTCCAGGCCTCCATAGTTCAGTATGGTAGCTGCAAGTTATGAGTGGCTGTTGCACACTTGATATGTGGTTAGTCTGCACTGTGATATGTAGTAAGTCTAAAGTACACACCAAATTTTAAAGACTTAGCATGAAAAAAAGGAACACAAAATATTTCACTATTTTTTATAATGATTACACATTGAACTAATAATATTTTGGATGTACTGAGTTAGTAAAATATATTACTAAAATTAATTTCACCTTTATTTCTACTTTTAGGAATGTAGCTACTAGAAAATTTAAAATTACATATGTGCTTTGCATTTGTGGCTCACATGGTATTTCCATTGACTAGAGCTCCCCAAGATCTTTCCTACTGTGTTTTAAAGGTGCAAGTCCTTGCCTTGATGGATTTTTGGATTTATCCATTTGGCAGCTAACTAAGATGCCAAAACAGGTATCAAGGTTGGTTACCTGGAAAATAAGAAGCCAATCATTCTTTCCTCCTGTTCTAATATGTTTTCTTCATTCTTTCCCCTACCCTTGGTTGGAGAGAAGACAAACTTTGATTTAAAATGACTTGAGCAAAGTTCTCATAAAAATTCCTTCAGTTAATGAATAGATGGCAACTATAAGATGAGTTTTCTTTGCAGGTCAGCGGCTTTCTGTTTAGTTTGAGGTCACCTGCCTCTGTTCATGTGTGCAATAGGCATGATTTATTAGTACTTTTCAGGGACTCATTTTCTTTTTCACTAGACATTTCATTTAAGTACCTTGTCTGACTGCAAATTTGTACCAAGAAGGAAGTCCCATGACAAAAACCAGTTTAAACACCCTTTTCTTGCCTGTGTGCCCCCTAGCCCTTATGAGGAAAAAAGAAAGTCAAAGAGAAGCAGAGATTTATGGGATCACATTTAAAAGTCAGCAGAAAGAAGAAAGATGTTCAAGATGATTTAGAATTTCTGTAAGTGAAATTCTTTATTTTCAAGGTTTTGTACTCACAACATGCCTGGAATGGCAGTAGGCACTGGTCATGCAGGCAAAAATCCCTTCCCTCATTCAACTTATGTTGTCATATGAAGAGACGGGTGATAAACAAAGTGTTAAAGCATAATTTTCAAGAAGGTTTTATAATGATTCTCTTGCAAATATAAAATGGATACATATCAAATAATATCAAAGACTATATTCAACTCGTTAATTAACAAGGGAACGAGTAAGATTTAAAAACAGGTTTAAATATCTTTGGAGAAGTTAGGTATTTGCAGTTAATGTTAGGATAAATTTGTTGGGTTAGACATAAAACTAGTTAATGACCAACAGGGACATAAATCATAACCATAAACCATAAACCGGTAAGCCAACTGTTAATCATGTGTATTCTCTTCATCTTTCTGTATGCTTATGTGAAAATTTGTAACCATATACACAGTTTTAAAATGGAATCATATTCTAGATTTTAATCAGAGCAATAATGTTCAGCTTTTACTTAGTACTTTATGGATATCTTTCCTGGGCCACATGGAGGGCTGGACAGAGTGAACACATCTCTCAGTCAGTGGGGAGCTTGTGCCATCTCCTACCAGCTCAAAGGAGCCGACTGTTAACATGTCCTTCCAAGTCTGCATTCAGTGACATCATGTTGGTAACTCGAAACTGGCCATTGTGGGAATATTTATTTATACTCTGGAAATTGTCCTATGCTGTAAAGCAGGCCCCCTCTCTCCAGAGCTGGTCATTAAGCACTTACCATCACACCTGGCCAAGACAGCCTCACAGTCCCTTCAGCTTAACTAAACTGTAGATAGTCTTCCTGACTATAGGCCCCTCTTGGATTCTTAGGGCATTTACTTTAGAAAAATTTCTGTTGAAAATTCTTTCTCTGCCCCTTTGAAATATTCTCTCAGGGTCTTGCTAGTTACACAACCCAGGACTGTTTTTCTCAAGGATCTGGGAACCATCCATTTTAGATGTAATCATCAAGGAAAACAGTGCCCTTGTCTCCAAGTCTCTGTGGTAGAGTAGGAGCCTAACTCGAATAAGCACCAATTAGCAAGTACAGATGGCTTCATCACATTGACCAACCTCCCTTCTAATGTCTTGCAGTGCCTTTTCCCTGGCTCAGCTCAATGCTTAAAATCTGTCATTCCTTTTGTTTCAGTTGAGTTAAATTGAATCTGTCTCTACTACTGCTATAGTCTTGAATAAAGTGTTCCCTGATTGTTTTAACTGGTACAAATTTTCTTTGACATACCACTGTCTATAATCCATATGCCTTAAGGGTGATACAATGTTCCCAGCCTCATAGGATCTTAGATGCTATGTGCTATAGTATCTAAATAATGGTACATTACCATTGCTTCTACTCACAGGACAAAAGACAAGTATCATGAAAACCATGACCAGACAGACTCCTTGTAGGAAAGGGGTCAGGCCAATGTCAGGTAGGTCTATAAAATCTCTCTAAACAGAGGGCTAACGACCCCAGAGTCCTGTTCTAGTGGACTTGCGGGAATGCTTGAAAAACCAAGCAGTAGAGTCAATGCAGATTTAAAGGTGTGTGTGATCAAATTTGGGGGGCCTTGGGGAGGCTCTTCTTTGGTGAATAGAACCTGTGTTGAAGAGATTTATTGAGATATGTGACTGAATGAAGGATGGTGGAGATGGCATCAGTTAAATAAGTAGCATGTAACTTAGCAGGACATTTGGAATACCATAAATGGATATCAAACTCATCAAGAAATAACTGCAGGCTGGACGCAGTGGCTCAGGCCTGTAATCCCAGTACTTTGGGAGGTCCAGGCAGGCGAATCACAAGGTCAAGAGATTGAGACCATCCTGGCCAACATGGTGAAACCCTGTCTCTGCTAAAAATACAAAAAATTAGCTGGGTGTGGTGGTGTGCATCTGTAGTCCCAGCTACTCCGGAGGCTGAGGCAGGAGAATCACTTGAACCCAGAGGCAGAGGTTGCAGTGAGCCGAGATTGCACCACTGCACTTCAGCGTGGCGACAGAGCAAGACTCCATCTGAAAGTCTCAAAAAAAAAGAAAAGAAAAATAAATAACTGTAATATATTCAAGCAGTATGAATGACGCATAACCTATTCAACCAGTCCCTTCTTGATTGGCATTCAGGGGTGGTTTAAAGTTCTTGGAATTGCAACTTTGCAACAAACATCTTTGTATAGATATTCTTGTGTCATAGTGCCTTTATTTCTGCAAGAGAGATTCTTAAAAGAGAGAAGACGAAATCAAAGGACAAAAAATTAAAAAGATATTTTAAATTTCAGTAGTTATTGATATAGTAGATTGCATTCTAAAAATAATATTTTGTAACCTTACCAGCAAAATGTAAGTGTTCATTCAGCAGTGTATACAACTTCTGTTTCTGTGCATATTCTTGAACACTGGATGATACTGCTTTCTTAAAACCTTTGCCAATATATTGGGGGAAAATTATATTTTCTTGGATTATGAATTTGTATCAGTACTACCACTTGGATCAGTGATAACAAGTGAAGTTGAATGTATTTTTAGTTTAGATTTTTTTCTTGTGAGACTTGTCTTTCATATCCATTGCCCATTTTTCTATTGGCTTGTGCCTTTTCCTTATCAAATTGAAGGCATGATTTTTATGGTATGTTTCATAGTATATTTTCTATTTTTCTAGATAGCATTATATTTTGTATTTGTCTGTTATATGGGGCAGTCTTTTCTGAGTTAATCATTTATCTTTTGACTTTATTTATGGTCCAATTTTTATGTATGTGCAAATGTGTGTCTCTTTTCATTTGACTTCTGGGTGTTTTATCTCATTTGTGAAAGTCTGCTCCTCATCTCAAATTTATCAATATATTTTTTAATGCGTCGTGATATTTTTAAATTTTTAATATTTAAACCTTTAACTCTTTAGCATTTATTTTTTGTTTTAAAGCCAAATAGCTTCAAACAGAACATATAACTTCCTTTTAGGGCAGGGATTTATTACTTTGAAAAGGTACATTTAAGCATTTTTAATAATTATTAAATTAATATGTGTTCATTGTGGCACTTTTGGAAAATATGTACAAATGCTGTGGGAAGTATGCCCGTGACTTTTAACATTAACTAACAGCACGTACTTAATGCTATTTAGTTGGTTAGCTAACTCACTAATAACATTTTGATGCATCCCTTTACTCTTGGTGCAAGCTACCATGTATGTTGAAAAGTGAGGTCACACTGCGTAAGTAGTTTTGTATCCTACTTTTTAATGTAATATTTGTAGGTGTATCACAAAAGAATATCTGGAAATATGGGTGTGTAACATCCTGTTATTTGAACATACCATATTTGATATCAGCTTTGGTTCAAATGCTTTCATTTGCCAACCACAGAAAACCCAAATATAAATGACCTAAACAATAAAGGCAATTACTCTTTTCCATAACAAAAAATTCCAACAATGCTACTGTAAATGCCAGTTTGCAAACTATTTGATACCAGCCAGTGATAAGCTAAGTAGCCTGCTCCATAATGGAAAGCAAAAAAACACCCTTAGTTTAGTAGATAAGTAAACACTATTTGGTAAACTTTTTTCTTTGGTAGCAAGACTTCCTCAGTGAAGGATATGGTACACTGCTTTATGCCTAGCATATGATATCTCGTTGAGGCCTATTAAAGTTCACAACAGCTACTATTACATGGATTCCACTTTGAGAAGCACAGGTCTGGAAAAAGGTCTGGTAGTTGTAAGCTTTCTAGATCCTGCAGCTCCACACCATCCGTTACTTAGATTCTTGGATCTTTTTGCACTGCCATTTTCAGCCTGTTGGCTTGTACCCTTAGACAGGTTTCTCTCAAACTCTCAAGCTGACTTTAGCATATGCAGATGGAAAACTCCAGAGGCAAAAAGAAAGCATCTTTTGTGTTATTTTTTAAGAGCAAGAAGTGTATCAAGCAAACACACTCTCAGGTTTCATTGACCAAAATTGCATCACATGCCTGTGCCTAAACCTATCACCGACAAGGAGAGTGGTATTACATCAGTTATAATTCACCCCTCAGGGTAGAGAAATTCTGTCTCCCTGCAAGCACATGACCACCGAACTGCTCTAATATTTGCTAATACTTAATAAATGATGGGGCTTCTGCACATGGGGAACAATACTACCTGCCTTAAAGGGTTACTGTAGGAAACCCAATGGAATAATGTATGTAGAGCAGCTAGCAGAGTCTGGCTTTTAATACATGCTCCATAAATGTTAGCTATTGATTTCATTAGTGTTATTTTTAATTGTGCTTTTTTATCGTAATTTTGCTTGGAAAATTCTTCCTTTTCTACCACAAAAGTAGACAGTTATTCAGCAATATTTTCCTGTTTTCTTGTGTGTTTTGAAATTTTTGATTGTGATTTTATACTTAGTGAGGTTCACTCTGTGGAAGCCCTGGGAAGCCTAGGTTGAGAATGGCTTCCCCAAAGAGGACCAGGATTTGCCTCTTCTACATGCCCTAGGGTACAATCACCTGGGAAATATGAGGTAATGCCCCTACTTGGGGTGGCTGGTCCCATTGAGGGAGTGTACATTCTAATTCTGCACTTGAATGAGAGCTAGTCTCTGAGGGTATAGCTGATGGAGGGTTCCCACATTTGTGGGAATCTCAATCTCATATCTTCACCTCGTGCCTTGACCCTGATCCTGCTGAGGCCATTAAAACCCCAAATAGTGTTTCATGGAAGATATGACTTCAGTCCCTGATTTCTACTATGATGAAGGGTCCTCCCCATTCCCTCTATTACCTCATAGTTTTGTAGTGGGAGAGCTTTTGTGAGATACATGATCATTTATGCTGGCACAAATGGGTGCTATCCATCTATTGTATAGGCCTAATACTTCTTTCAGTAATTTCCTTCTTTACAACTTTGCAATTTATCTGATATATTTTAGCATATGGTATGAGGTAATAATTTCATTTGATGTATTTTTTCCAAACAGTTATCTGTTGAAGTAGAACCACTTATCATTTCTGATATGTCATATGCTCAACTATATTCTGTTAAGCCTACCCCTGACTTTCATTCTGCTCTATTTATCTACTGCTATATTTGACAGCAAGTAACACACTTAAAATATTTTCTAAATTGTGGCTTGATAATATTTTTACTATCTATTAATGAATTTTTTTCAAAACTTTGCTTTTCTTACTCATTTATTCCTCCAGGTATATTTTAGACTTTATTCAGAATTATATATTAAAACATAAATTAATTTCAAAATAATTGATATCTTTATAATATTTACTCCAGAATTATGTTAGGACTGTATTTATTCAAGCTTCTTTAAGCTAAGTAATTAATCTAGAGATAATTTTTTAGATTGCTTAACTCAAGTAACCAGAGTGGTAGAGAAATTTTGGAAGGATATAGAATGGTAATAACCACCTTATGGGTGTGAGGAGATATCTTGTGTTTTTGACTTGCATTTCTTTCATAATTAACGATGTTGAGCACATTTTCACATGTCTGTTAGCCATTTGTATGTCTTATTTTCAGAAATGTCTATTCAAGTACTTTGCCCAGTTTTTAAATCCAGTTTGTTTTTGCTATAAACTTGTATGAGTTTCTTATATATTTTGGGTATTAACCCCTTATCAGAATAGGGTTTGCAAACATATTTTTTCCCATGCTGTAGGGTTTCTTTTCATTTTGTCATTTCTTTTGCTGTGCAGAAGCTTTTTATCTGAAGTAGTCCCAGTTGTTTGTTTTTGCTTTTGTTGCCTGTGCTTTTGGTGTCATATCCAAAAAATCATTGCCAAGGACAATGTAAAGGAGTTTTTCTCCTGTTTTTTTTTTTTTTTTTTTTTTTTTTTTCTAGGAGTTTTATGGTTTCAGATCTTACAGTGAAGTCCTTATCCCATTTCAAGATAATTTTTGCATATGGTGTAAAACAAGGGTCCAAAAACAGTTTTCAATTTTCTCAAAAAATTAAAAATAGAACTGTCATACCATCCAGCAATCCCACTGCTGGGTATATATCTAAAGGCTTTGACATAAGTATCTTGAAGAGATATTGGTGTCCCCATGTTCATTGCAGCATTATTCATGGTAACCAAGATATGGTGACAACCTAAGTGTCTCTCTCTCTCTCTGGCTTAGTCCGTTTGTGCTGCTATAACAAAATGCCAGATACTGAATAATTTATAAAGAACAGAAATGTATTTTTCACAGTTCTGGAGGCTGAGAAGTTTAAGATCAAGGCACTGATGATTTTAGTGTCTTACAAGGGTCCTATTTGCTGCTTCCAAGATGACACCTTGTTGCTGCCTTCTCCAAAGGGAACAAAGGATGTGTCCTTACATGGTGGAAGGCTGAAGGGCAAAGGGCCTAAATAGTTCCCTTCAGTCCTTTTACAAGACACTGACCCACTTATGAGGGCAGAGCCCTCTTGACTTAATTACTTTCCAAAAGGCCTTACCTCTTAATGCCACCAAAATGGGGATTAAGTCTGAACATGAATTTTGGTGGGGACATATTCAAAGCATAGACAGAGAGACAGACAGACAGACACACAAAATATTATTCAACCATAAAAGGAAGGAAAATCTGCCATTTGCAAAAACATGGATGAACCTAGAAGACATTATGCTAAGTGAAATAAGGCAGACACAGAAAGATAAATACTGTGTGCGATCTCATTTACATGTGAAATCTGAAAAAGTTGAAATTATAGAAACAGAAAACAGTGGTTGCCAAGAGCTGGGCGTAGGGATGGGGGGAATAGAGAGACTGTGATCAAAGGGTACAAATTGTTGGTTATAAATGAACAGGTTCTGGGATCTAATGTACAGCAGGAGTGGTCTTGGATGTATGAATTAATTTGATTGTAGTAATCATTATACAGTATGTATATACATCAAATCATCACATTGTACACCTTTCATATAGTCAATCTTTGTTAATATTTAAAAAAAAAAACCTTAAAAATGACTATATAATAGGTTTTCTGCATTTGCTAGTAAAGTGTTTTTTTTTTTTGATTGAGTCTAAAGATTAGAGAAAAAAAGAGAGAAGGAGAAACAGGGAAAAGTAATTATATTGAAGGTAGGTTGTTATGTCAGAATTGGTTGATAGCTTCCAAGTCCTACTTTGACTATCAATTCCAAGTTTTAGTCCCATCAAATTCTCATGAAAGTAAGTTTATAAATAATACATTTGGCTTATACATATTACAGTCTCTTCTTTTCCCTCTCATTCTCTTTGGGGAAGAAGAACTGTGAAAATGTCTGAGCAATCATCAGTCTGCTTAGCTGGCCCTAGAATAGTCAGTCATGAATGCCCATTACTACCAGGATTTTAATACTCAGTGTAATGAGCCAGTGAAACTTCTTTAGTAGACCACCAATGACAGGGGTCTTTATAAGGAGCACAGGCTTTTGGTCTAATGATCCAATTATAAATTTGACAGGGGTCTTTATAACAGCACAGGCTTTTGGTCTAATGATCCATATTAACAAGGACCTTCTGGTAGTTAATATGACCTAAGTTATTTTTTGGAAAAGGGATTGTGTGGATGGTCCTGATTGTTAACTCATGAATGAAGGTCGTAGGGCCCCTTTGTTGAGCTCATGGTCCTTCCTAGGCTGACTAGGAGCTTTCAGAAATACCATGTACCCATCCTGTTGTTGCTTTAGTCTCCAGACAGGAAACATGAGGCTGTCGATGTTTCTTCACTTTATTGTAGAAGGTCAGCTGTGGTTGCTAAATGCCTCTGTTGTGCATTGGAGGTTCTTCTATGATCCTCTGCTATGTTTGATGTTAAAGGGAATATATATTGCTCTGTTAATTGTATGACACAAGAGATCTGAAAGTTGTTCTGAGCTCTGGTCCACACTGGCCTTGTCTGGTAACTAACTCTTGCTTCTTTATATTAAGGTAGCAAGACCCTTAAAACAGATTTTCCAGAAGAAAGAAAACATGTTTATCTTACTATACTAGAGAGTAAGAAGAAAAGCAGAATCAACCTGGACACCCCTTTTTGCTATTTAGATTTTGACAGTTCTTTAAAACCCATTTTATGTGCGCACCTCTGTGATGTTTTTCCCAGCTACCCTACTGTCTGTATCTGTTCTCCTCTGACTTGCAGCGCATAGCTCTATGGCTTCAGCAGGAGCAGTAGTCATATTTGATCCTGATTATTTATGGATTTTGTATTTGTAAATGGTTACTTACTAAAGTTTATTTGTAATGCTAAAATCAATACCCAAGGTGCTCTTGTGACCATTCATGAAGATGTGCAAAGTGGCAAAATATTTGAGCCTCCTGAGATGCATGTTCCCAGGTAAGGTCAGACAAGGACATGCTCTGCCTTCTTGTTTCTGCTCTCATACTGTAGACAAGGGTCCCCTTCCTGCTCTATTTAGTAACATGTATTTTGAATTTTTATGTTTTTGTTGTTGATTTAATTGCTGAAAATGGCTTTCAAATGTAGTGAAGATACACTGTCTAGTGTTCCTAAGCTCAAGAAGGCCGCGAGATTACTTACTGAGAAAATACTTTTATTGGGTTGGGTGTGGTGGCTCACTCCTGTAATCCCATAATCCCAGCACTTTGTGAGGCCGAGGTGAGTGGATCACCTGAGGTCAGGAGTTCGAGACCAGCCTGGCCAACATAATACAAAAATTAGCCAGGTGTAGTGGTGGATATCTGTAATCCCAGCCACTTGGGAGGCTGAGGCAGGAGAATCACTTGAACCCAGAAGGTAGAGGTTGCAGTGAACTGAGATTGCACCACTGCACTGTAGTCTGGGCAACAAGAGTAAGACTCCATCGCAAAAAGAAAAAAAAAAAATCTATTTATTAGATAAGCTTTGTTTGGGCATGAGTTATAGTGCTGTTGGCCATGAGTTCAGTGTTAATGAATTAGCAATATATCTTGTGTCTTTAAACAGAAACACACATAAAACAAGGTTATGTACTGATCATTTGATTAAGATGTTGTAACCAAAGGCTGTCAGGAACCTAGCCATATATTTCCCTTAGGAGCAATGGTTCAGTATTTGCTAATTCAGTGTTTGTGGTGACTGATAGGATATAGTTACTGCAAAGAATGGCAATTGACTGCGTGCTGTTTTTATAGCTCCAGGGCCTAGGGAATGGTAAATCTCAATATATGTTTATTTTGTGAAATAGTCAGTGCCCACCAAATATTTGCCAAGTGAATATAAGCCAGGAATGTGGTAGGAGGTGCAGAGCAGGGAAGACATTATGCTAGGCCAGGGTCTTGGGGGTCTATCTGTTGGTCAGGGCAGTTACCATGAGTGGGGAAGGCCCACTCCAACGAGTCAAAGTGAATCCTCTAGAGTGAAGCAAGGAACCAACTTGTTAACACTCAGGACCCTGTGTGGTGACCTGGAAATGGCTCTAGAATGAATGGGCCAGGTTCCTAGTTGGCATTTGCCACTATTTCTTTCTTTTCTTTTCTTTTCTTTTCTTTTTGATGGAGTCTTGCTCTGTCACCAGACTGGAGTGCAGTGGCGCGATCTCGGCTCACTGCAATCTCCGCCTCCTGGGTTTAAGCAATTCTCCTGCCTCAGCCTCTCTAGTAGCTGGGATTACAGGTGTTCGCCACCACACCCAGCTAATTTTTGTATTTTTAGTAGAGACAAGGTTTCATCATGTTGGCCAGGATGGTCTCAGTCTCCTGACCTCGTGATCCACCTGCCTCAGCCTCCCAAAGTGCTGGGATTATAGGCATGAGCCACCACACCTGGCCAGTATTTGCACTATTTCAGTGTATCATGTGGAGAAAGTGATTTTATCTCTCTTGACCTCAGTTTCATCATATGCAAACTGGGGCAACTGGGCTAGTTTAATGTTGAAGGCTTAGTGAACTTAGAATGTGAAAAGAGGAAGCTGGCAGTTCCTGGGCTGCAACAAAAGCTTAAATGGCATATCATCTTCTTTTCACAAAGTCCAAATGCAGAAATACAAATAACTACAGGATTTTCAGTGTCTGAATTCTGCCTTCAATTTATTGCCACCTTGTTCAGACAATCTCATGGACAGCTCTGCAAAGCATGTGCTCTCTCAGCATACCTTTTGACATAGAAAGGGCACAGACATCTTTGTATCATCTGAGTGGGGCTTTATGTCACAGTCATCTTAAAGTTTGTAGTTCAGGTCGAATGAGATATTTTCAAAGCTCAGTTTATATTCCCAAAACAGCAATAAATCCCTCAGAAAGCTATGTGCTCATTTGCACATAGCTTCAAATTACTGATTTAGCCAGCTGAGGGCATGCATTATGGTTTTTTAGCATATGATTTTTTATTTCTGGTGTTCTGATCATCCAGTAATTAGTGAATACAGATGAAATTACATGCTGCTGCCATTGCCTCAGATGGTCAGGTTTTCAGGATGCCAACTCCCAGCTCCTTTGGAGTTGACATAAATATTATGGAAGCAAAAAATTATAGTCATTTGCAGGAAATCATGTGTTTAATTGCCAAGTGAAGCAGAGGAAAAATAGCAGAAGCACGCATCATGTATCAGTTAATGTGAGTGCATTATTGCATGTTGCAAAGGGGTCTAGAAGGACTTTTCAATAGCAGAATGAAAACAAAAGTATTCTTAAAAAAATGCCATCTGTGAAGCCTCCAGATATGTCTGCCTGGCTCATTTCTTTTTAAAAAATATTCCCTGCATTCCAAGAGATGTTAATAATGAATGAAAATAACCATGGGGTAAACATGAACCATGGCTGATGGAGTGGAACTTAATGTAAGGAGTTGATGTTGAAATAAACATGGAAAGGAGTATCCCGCAGATACATTTTGTGCAGATATTTCAATGTTTGCTGTAGATGGCACTTTAACACAACAGAAGACTGCTCAGATCCTACACATGGATGGGTTATTTTGATAATTTCAGATGCAGAATTTACTTAAACATTTATTTCTAAACAAATATTATTTGTAAAAACTGCACAAAAATACAGAGAGATAATATTTCCAAGTTACATTAATTTTTGGCCTCCTATTTTAATTTAATCTTAATTTTAATTCACTTTTTTGTTATTTGGTAGACCTGTCATTTTGGGAAAGATAGTTGATAACTGATAAGGTTTTATAGGAGGCCAAAAATCAAGGTAACTTGGAAATATTGCTATCATATTTCTGTACACCACACAAAACTTACCTAATCATATGTCACATATCTTCCTCTATTTAAATTATGCTTAAAATCAGAGGCTTTATCTATTATTCTATATTATTATAAAAACAAAGGTAAAGCTCTCATAGGTTCTATGTGGTACACTGTGATTAGCAGAGTATATCAGTCAAGGACAAGAACTCTGGATTCAGATTTTCTGGTTTGATTCCCTGTCTGCCACTTACCAATATGTGTCCTTGGGCAAGTTTTACATTTATATATAACTCAGCTTCATCACCTGTAAAATGGAGATGCTATCAGTATCTACCTCATATGCTGTTATGAGAATTAAATGAGACAATTCACATAAAGCAATTAGTCTGATATCTGGCATATATTAAGGGCTTAATATATGTAAGTAGCAAACTGCAAACACTAGCATTCAACCAGAAGCTAAGTGGGGCACTCTCTGTTATATGACAATCTTTAGGTGAGATGATGAAAAAAGCTATTACTTTATGACAGTCTATTATAATATTACCTGTATAATATTCTTTATTCTAATTGGACTATTATAATAGTTCATAATATAATAGATATGTATTATGAGGGGCTATTCTATGTCAATTACTGACATAATTTTTCTGAAAAGAAGACACATAAATTAAAATTACAATGAGATATGATTTTTTACCTATCAGAATTGCAAAATATAAAAAGATTAATAGTGTTGTTGATACAAATTCTATAAGTTCAATTCAATGGAACCTATGGAACCTATAAAAAATGAGGAATGCACATACCCTTTGATCCAGCACTTCAACTTACAGAAACTTGTTTTAAAGAAATAATTATACACATACACATGAATATTTGTGTAAAGATATTCACTGTATCATTATTTGTAATAGTGCAAAATTGAAAACCAAAGAACATAAGCAGGGGAATGAATGATTAGAAATGTTGTAGTCTTTTCATATTATTGAATATTATGTACCCACTCAAAATACAGAAAGTAGATCTATATGAAATGTTACATAAAGAAGTCTGTGACACTCTGTTCAAGGTACAAACCAAGTTGCATTATGCTTGGTTTGTGTATTTGGTATGATTCTTTTCTGGCAAAAATATATTCATTTATCTTCTATATTTGTATATTTATAGAAAAAGACTAGAAGGAAATTTATAAGATACACTTTTATACTACATAATTATATTTTGGCCAGGGATGGACCACATGTATGAAGGTGGTCCAGTAAGATTATAATAGAGCTGAAAAATTTCTAGCATATTTTAGCATAATGCATTACTCATGTGTTTGTGGTGATGCTGGTGTAAACAAATTTACTGTGCTGCCAGTCATATAAACATATAATGTATACAATTATGTATACTACACAATACTTAATAATAATAAACAACTATATTACTGGTTTATGAGTTCACTATAGTATACATGTATTGTTATTTTAAATTGTACTCCTTCTACTTATAAAAAAATGTTAACTATGAAATAACCTCGGGTGGGACCTTAGAGAGGTATTCCAGGAAAAGGCAATGATATGAGATGACAGTTCCATGCTTGTTATTGCCTCTGCAGACCCTCTAGTGGGGAAAGATGGGGAGATGGAAGACAGTGGTATTGCTGATCCTGACTCTCTGTAAGCCTAGGCTAATGTGTGTGTTTTTTAAAAATAATAAAATTCAAAAATTTTAAAGTAGTAAAAGATTATAGAATAAGGATAAAAAGAAAGAAAATATTTTTGTACTGTTGTATAACGTGTTTGTGTTTTAAGCTAAAAGTACTATTGCAGGAGAGTCAAAGGTTAAAAAAAGGAAAAGATTATAGAGCAAAAATGTTATAGTAAGTTAGAGTTAATTTATTATTGCAGAAAGAAAAATAGGTTAAAAATAAATTTAGTGTAGCCAAGTGTACAGTGTTTCTAGGGTCTGCGGTAGTGTGTGGTAATGTCCTGGGTCTTCACATTCACTCGCCACTCACTCATTGACTCACCCAGAGCAATTTTCAGTTCTGCAGGCTCCATTCATGGTAAGTGGCTTACACAGATGTACCTTTCAAAATCTTTTATATCATATTTTTACTGTATTTTTTCTATCTTAACATGTGTTTAGATACACACATACTTACCATTGTGTTATAATTGGCTACAGTTTTCAGTACAATAGCATGCTGTACAGGTTTGCAGCCTAGGAGCAATAGGCTACACCATACGGCCTAGGTGTGTAGTAGGCTATACCGTCTAGGTTTGTGTGAGTACACTCTATGATGTTCACACAACCAATGAAATTACCTGATGACGCATTTCACAGAACACATCCCAATTGGTAAATGATGCATAACTGTACCAGAAATAATATACCACTTTACAGTTGAGTTTATTCCAGTAATACAAGAATGTTTCCACATCTAACATTCTGTCAACAGAATTCATATTAGTGGCTAAAGGAAAAAAATGTATAATTATAATAATAGATGTATAAAAAGTACTGGATAAAAATACTTATTTTTAATTAAGTATAAGGTATAGGGAGGCACTTTTGTGCTCTATCTAAATCTCTGCAGCACTAACTGTTCGTATACGTGCCAACAGCTTCTTTGTGTATGCACCTGAGACTCCACCTGAGGGCTACCCCTGGTTATTGGAGTATGGTTTGTATGTGTGTGTGGCACACTGAAAGTGCTGGGCAGAATATGGCCCCAATAGTAACCCTCAACCAAAGATAAACAGAAGTTGGTGGATGAATACCTCAGCTTCCTCATCCCTTGTTTTGGTGGAGGGCCATTCTGGGATATGTTTTATACCAGGGACAGTTGACTTTTTAATAAAAGGGCAGATAGTAAATATTTTACACTTTGTGGACCATGTGGGGTCTGTCATCAACTCCACGGTTGCAGTGCAAAAGCAGCCAGAGATGATACCTAAAGGATGGGTATAAATACAAAGATGAGCATGAAGAAAACCTTATTCACAAAAATAGGCTGCAGTGAGACTTGGCCCTTGGGCTTTAGTTTGTAAAGCCCCTTTCTACACAGTTTTCCAGAAGTTTTTCTCAATAGGATTGAGCTCCAGGTGCATGCAATAGTAACTTGCTCATTTACATGTGCTGTGTATTTAACTCTTACCCTTGTAACTTCACTTCCTCATTGCCCAGTTAGTGCTTTCTGGAACTTCCTCCCCCATAGACTACTTTACTCAAATTCTTATCTCAGTGTAGATTTCTGGGTAAACCTAAATTAAGACAGTTGCTAACAAAAATGAGTATACAGAACAGACCTCAGGGTGAGATTCTGGGAATTGAGACAACAAGGTCCCAGGAGGACCTGAGGGACCCATTTCTCTCTCGAGTATGGTGGTACCTCCAGCACTCAGTAGCATCATAAAATTAGTAGGATTCCCACCAGTAGTGGATTGGGATGGGGGTGCAGGCAGAAAGTGATGCACTGACTTCTGCAAACTCTAGAGCTTGAAAGATATGTGGAGCTGGTTAGCTGTTATTACAAACCATAGCAGCCCTGAATGAAGAAAACAACAGACTTAGGTCAGCCAAATATCAGCTCAGGGTTCTCTGTGAAAGCCAGAAGCCTCCCTGGCACTCCTTAAATAGATGCTGATTTCCTGCAGCCACAAGGAAAACTGTGCTGAAAATCCAACCCAGATTTGATTGGGAGAGTGGTGAAGATACAGAAGAGACTGAATTCACTGCCCTGGAAAATCTCCTGTTGAAAGTCAAGGATCTGACAGGCATGGAGTGGGGTTCTTAGATTTCAGGCAGATTCATCTGGGGATGTGCTTGAAAAAAAACCTCAAACCCCAGATTTTCCTGAATTTCCTGGGCAGGATTGCTGGAGAAAACAGCCTTCTGTGTCCTGAAGACTATGCAAGTGCTTACCTGAGGTAATGACCTTGCAAGAGATGCTTTGTCTCTTTGAAATCAGTTCCTACCTCCTCTCATTACTTAAAAGTAAATGACTAAGGTCAAGGTAACTAAGGTCAAAAGTAAAAAACTAAGGCATGGTTGGATTGAGCAACTACTGCCTATGCTATAGGAGGAAAGGATTATTCACCCAAGAGCTGTGGGACGGGCTAATAGGTACCAGCAGAACTAGTAGAACATGCCTGGGGTTGGATCCTGAGTATGCCCGGCCGGGGAGGGCAGGCTATGGGGCTAAAGATAATTGATACGGGGATATTCTCTAATCCAGGATTTAACGTCTTGTCAAGCACATCTGGAGCCAGTCCTCACGCCCTGCTGGGATGTCTCCTTTGAAGCTTGAGCACATTGATGGCCCACAGTAAATACAGTAGATATGCTAGAATTATCTTGACAAATTATTGGAGAAGGGATCCAAAGGCTCAGATAAATGGCCAAGTTAAAAGAGATTTATTCTGTAAAGCCAGAGAACCCACCAATTGACTATGTTCCTTGAGGAGCCCAAAGGGCGCTCTCTTCACTAAAGTGCTAGGAGCATGCCACTGAGGGGGACGCTGGTGGCATTGTTGAGAAGCTCAGTGATAACTGTCCTCTGTAGGCCAGGTGTGGTCCATGGAATCAGGCTCCCTAATGTCACTGAGATAACAGAGTGGCTGGGTGTTGGCATTTAACATTCAGGTTGAGTGGATAAAACTACCACACTGACAGTATGGTTGAAGAGTGAATAAGGGCTTTGAATTGCACGTATCTGTAACAGTCACCAATTGGGCCATGGTGCAGTTAAAAATGTATGGCTTGGCTGGGCGCGGTGGCTCATGCCTGTAATCCCATCACTGTGGGAAGCTGAGGTGGGTGGATCATGAGGTCAGGAGATCGAGACCATCCTGGCTAACACAGTGAAAACCCGTCTCTACTAAAAAAATACACAAAAATTAGTGGGGCATGGTGACGGGTGCCTGTAGTCCCAGCTACTCCGGAGGCTGAGGCAGGAGAATGACATGAACCCAGGAGGCGGAGCTTGCAGTGAGCAAAGTTGTACCACTGCACTCCAGCCTGGGCGACAGAGTGAGACTCCGTCTCAAAAAAAAAAAAAAAAAAAAAAAAAAAAAAAAAAAAAAAAAGTATGGCTTGACTTGTGCTACTGTAATGCCCTACAGAAAGCATCTAAGAGAGAATGTGCAGCTAACAGTCAGGTGGTTGAGATGAGTAATCCATGGAGCTCAGCCATCCTCTGTCTCTGTTTCCCCAAGTATTGGTACAATGGGTCAATAATAAGAACAGATATTATGGCACAATGGAGACTATACCTGAGACCAACAGCATGGGCTTCCACTGCCCATGGCTGATATAGCTACCACTCTGATGAATGTGTCCCCTCATAGCACCAGAGACTGACGTTGCCCTCAATATGGTGCCATCTCTTGGGGAAACCAACCAGCCAGTTAGTGATCAATTGACTACATCAGACCCCTTCCACTCTGGAGCACATAGCAACTTATCCTTACAGGGATTAATACATATTTTAATACCTCACTGGCAATAGTTTGCCTTCTCTGCCTGCAGTCCTCAGCTAGGATCACTGTCTGAGGTTTCACAGAGTATCTGATTTATTGACATAGAATCCCACATAACATTATCTTAGATTGAGATTCTCAACTTTACCACTATTGACATTTGGATAATTCTTTGTTATAAGGGGGCTGTCTTGGGCACCGTAGGATGTTTAGTAGCATTGCTGGCTTCTGCCCATTTGATGCCTATAGCATCATGTACCCTGTCCCCCTAGTTTGAAAAACAACAATGTCTCCAGACAATGACAGATATTCACTAGGGGATGGAATGTTTCCAGTTGAGAACCACTGGTTTCAGACAAAGGGAATCACTTTATGGTAAACAAAGTTTAATAGTGAGCACAAAACCACCAGATCCAGTGGTCTTCCAATATCCGGCATCATTTTGAAATCTGTCTGTTAGAATCTTAAAGGAGCAGCTAATGTGCCAGTGAGAAGCAAATAGTCTGCAACAGTGGAGTGCTGTTCTTCCAGATACTTTGAACCAAATGGTCATTGTATGTGCCATGGCCTCAATAGCAGGAACATATGGGTCCAGGAACCAAGGAGTGGAAGTTGGAGTGGTCCCTTTACTGTTACTTCTGCTGATCATTTGTGGGGGGAAATCATGTTTTCTGTCTCAGAAATTTTAGCTCTGTTGTATTAGAGTCCTAGCTCTTGGGTGGTGGAAGGGAATGGTATCTGGTCGGGGACATATGTGTTCCACTAACCTTAAAGCTACAGCTGCTGATGTGCTTATTGTGGACTTCTCATTCCTGTAAATCAGCAGGCAAAGAAAGGAGTTAATATACTGATGAGGGCACTTGATCATGAGTATTGTGGGGAGATAGGGTGGCTTCTATCTAGCTGAGAGTAGGAAAGACATGTCTGAGATTCAGAGCATATACTAATGCTTTTTGAAGCTTTTAGTCCTGATAATAATAATGAAAGACCAATTTTAAGAACTATGGCCCAATCTACTATGGTGAAGTAAGTAGGTTTTACTCATGGGTGAGTGCTATATTACCCCATCAGAAATCTGGATGAGCAAAAGTTCTGGTCTAAGGAGTGAAGACTCTACAATGTGTAGTAGAGGAGAGAGATGAAGAATATCAGTCATGGCCTTGGAACCAAATGCAGCAGCATCGACTATAGTTTATCCCACCAATCTTGTTTAAGCTTTTATTTTAAATGTCAGTTTTATCAGCTGAACTGGAACCTAAATAATACATACATCCAGAACACTTATAAATCTGCACAAAAAGGAAAAGTAATTTAAAATAAAATTAGGCTCAACCTCACCACTTATTAACAAAATTCAAAATGAACACCTATAAGATTTAAAAAAATTGATGAGGTAGGCAAATATTATGACATTATTTTAGAAAATATATAGATTTTTATCTTTTATAATATGTAACACTGAATTTCAGATGGATTTTTATTGTATGAACATCTCTTTAAAGTACTAGAAAGTTAGAAACCGTATAATTTCAATTGATGCTGAAAAAGCATTTGATGAAATTTGACATCTCTTCATGATTAAAATCCCTCAAAAAACTATGTATAGAAGGAACATAACTCAACATATTAAAAGCCATATATGACCAGACATACAGCTGGTATCATACTGAATGAAGAAATATTGAAAGCCTTTCCTCTAAGATCTAGAACACAACAAGGATGCCTGCTGTCACCACTGTTATCCAACATAGTACTAGAAGTCCAAGCTAGAGCAATCAGACAAGAGGAAGACATAAAGGGCATACAAATCGAAAAGGAAGAAGTCAAATTATCCTTGTTTGCAGATGATATAGTCTTATATTTGGAAAAACCTAAAACTCCACATGAAAACTATTAGAACTGATAAATTCAGTAAAGTTGCAGGATGCAAAATCAGCATTCAAAAATCAGTAGCATTTCTACATATCAGCAGTGAACAATGCAAAAAATAAACAGAAAAAGCAATCCCATTTACAATAGCCACACATAAAATTAAATACCTAGGAATTAACCAGAGAAGTGAAGGTCTCTATTATAAAAACTATAAAACGCTTATGAAAGAAAGTAAAGAGGACACCAAAAATGGAAGAATATTCCATGTTCATGGATTAGAAGAATCAATATTGTTAAACTGTCTGTAGCAATCTACAGATTCAATGAAATCTTTATCAAAATAACAATCACATTCTTCACAGAAATAGAAAAAACAATCCTAAAATTTATATGGAACCACAAAAGACTCAGAATAGTTAAAGCTATCCTGAGCAAAAATAACAAAACTGGAGCAATCACATTACTTCAATTTATACTACAGAGCTATAGTAACCAAAACAGCATGGTTCTGGCATAAAAACAGACACATAGACCAATGGAACAGAATAGAAAATTCAGAAACAAATCCACACACCTACAATGAACTATTTTTGACAAAGGTGTCAAGATTATCCAGTGGGAAAAAGACAGTTTCTTCAATAAATGGTGCTGGGAAAACTGAGTATCCATATGTGGAATAATGTAACTAGACTCCTATCTCTCACCGTATACAAAGATCAAATAAAAATGAATGAAAGGCTAAGACCTCAAACTACGAAACTATTACAAGAAAACACTGGTGAAGTCTCCAGGACATTGGTCTGGGCAAATATTTTTTGAGCAATTCCCCATAAGCACAGGCAACCAAAGCAAAAGTGGAAATATGGATCACATCAAGTTAAAAAGCTTCTGCACAGCAAAAGACATAATTAGCAAAGTAAAGAGAAAACCCAGAGAATGGGAGAAAATATTTGCAAGCTAACCTGTCAAGAGATTAATAACCAGAATAAATAAGGAGTCGTATAGGAAAAAAAATCTAATAATCTGATTTAAAAATGGGCAAAGGATTTGAGCAGACATTTCTCAAAAGAAGGCATACAAATGGCTAACAAGGATATGAAGAGGTGCTCGACATCACTAATCATCAGAGAAATGCAAATCAAAACTGCAATGAGATATCATCTTACTCCAGTTAAAATGGTTTATATTCAGAAGACAAGCAATAAGAAATGCTGCTGAGATGTGGAGAAAGTGCAACCCTCATACACTGTTGGTGGAAATGTACGTTAGTACAACCACTATGGAGAACACTTTGGAGGTTCCTCAAGAAAGGAAAATTTGAGCTACCATATCATCCAGCAATCCCACTGCTGGGTGTATAACCGAAAGAAAGGAAATCAATATATCGAAGAGATGTCTACACTCCTGTGTTTGTTGCAGCACTGTTTACAATAACTAAGATTTGGAAGTAGCCTAAGAGTCCATCAACAGATGAATGGTTAAAGAAAATGCGGTACATATACACAATAAAGTACTATTCAACCATAAAAAGAATGAGATCTAGTCATTTGTAACAACATGGATCATTATGTTAAGTGAAATAAGCCAAGCACAGAAAGACAAACATTGCCATGTTCTCATTTATTTGTGGTATCAAAATATTAAAACAATTGAACTCATGGACATAGAGAGTAGAAGGATGGTTACTAGAGGCTGAGAAGGGTAGTAGGCAGCTTGGGGGCAGGTGAGGATGGTTAATGGGTACAAAATAATTAGAAGGAATGAGTAAGACCTACTATTTGATAGTACAATATAGTGACTAGTCAATAATAACTTAAATAATAATAACTAAAATGCTTCAGGAAGAAATGAGGCAGGAAGAATGAATTGACAAGGAGAGATACCTGGAATAGCAGAAAAGACAATGGTGATGATGATGATGATGGCTAATATTTATTACTTTCTAGTATCAAGGATTTACTAAGCATTTTTTACATATCACCTTATTTAATTTTTCATGTATTACCTTTTTTAATCCTCCAAATACTATGATGTAGATATTATCATCCCCATTTAGACAATTACACAGGTTAAGACATCCAGCAATTTGCAAGCAAGATAAATGAAGAGAAATCCACTCTTAGACACATTACAGTGAAACTAGCAAAATTCAAAGATGAAGAGAGAATATTAAAAGCAGCCAGAGGAAAAAAAGATGGCGAAATAATGACATTGAAAGACAAACTAAAACAGAGAATTGGTTGACTAGGGACCCTCATCAAACCAAATTCTAAAGGATATTTTTCAGGCAGAAGGAAAGTAATCCTAGAAGGAAAGTTTGAGAGACAAGAAGGAATTACAAGCAAAGGAAGCGGTAAATATCCAAGCAAATGCAAATAAACATTGGTTGTATAAAATAGTGACAATATTATACAAAGGGGTAAGGGAAACCCCAGCAAGATCCATTTAAAATGCCGGAAAACAGTATATATATATGTCAGAGGGAGGGTAAATGGAGTTAATTGGCTCAAAAGTTATTACCTTTTCAGGGGGAGCATGGTGAGGGTTGGAATAAGTTTAGACTTTGATAAATTCTAAATCCTTGGATAAATATAAAAAATTCAAACTTGAGAGAAAAAATTGGAGTAACAAAAGTTGCTTAGACTTGCATATGCACGTATAAAGAAAAGCAAGAATGTAATTACTATAAAAAGCAAGTATGTAATTACTATAAAAATCAGAATAGTGTTACCTTTAAGCAGGAGGTATCCTCATCCCTGTAACCTAGAAGACATGCAGAGAGTTTCTGGGATACTGGTAAATTTTTATATCTCAGATTGGGTGGTGATGCAGTAGGTGTGAGTTTTATCATTATTTTTTAATGTACAAGTATATTTAATGTAATTTTATGTGTGCGTTTTTTTAGTAATTAATTTTTAAAAATTAATCAAAAGCAAATAATCCGAGGTTGAGATACGCAGGTTCCAGGAACATTCTTAGGGTAAAAATAGGCAAGAGAAAGTATCAATGGAGTTGAAAACAAAGTTACCTGCATTTAGCAACGTGTCTTTGATGAGTGACTTTATTTGCTGACATTTTTCTAGAACTTAAGATGTATTACTGAACAAAAGCAACAAAGATCTTTGCCCTGCAGATTCTAGAGCAGGAAGACAGATCGTAAACCAGTTTTCGTCTTCTCCTGTAATGTTGCTTATTGCTAAGGCAGTAGGGGTCAGGAATCAAGTTCCTTTAGAGAGACACCAATGTGTCTGCTGGTTTGATTTATATGAGACCAGTCAAAGGGGTAGCTTTTAAGCCCCTCCTGTCTGTAGAAGGTATAATTCTATGATTGTTGTAAAGTGTGTGACCAAAAAGTATTATAATAGTAAGAGCGAGAATCAGCTATAGCCTCGAATTTCTGAAAATGACCTCAGAGTTTCATCTCAGAAAGAGCTTGGCAATGAAACAAAAGATATACAGATCGAAACTGGAAAACAGCTCCAGGAAAATTTTGATTCTCTTGAATAAGAAGGCATCCAGAGCTGTAGCAGAAAAACTAATTTTGCTAAAAATACAGAAAATAAAGGCATAAAGTCCTGGTGGAAAAGGAACTGTGTTTCAAATGTGTTCAGGTTGATATTAGGCTAAGGTTGTGTGTTCAGGCTTGGATCGCTAGGATCTGGGTTCCTGGGACTGGATGCTGTCCTTCCAAGTAGAGTGACCGGATTTGTACCCAATGTGCTCCAGCCTTCCTAAGCAAAATCAGCCTTCATGAGTGGATCCCAGCTGGAGGCTTGTCCTTAACCCATCATCCAGCAAATCATTAAAAGAGGTTGTCAAAGACAATACAGATTTCCTCCAAGTTGTTTGCTGGATTAAAAACAATTCAGAGGACCATGAGGAAGCCAGAGTGGAGGGCCAGAACACAGCATGTTAGTGATTCCAGTTCCAAGGTAAACCTGAAAATTCAGCTCCGGCTTTCAGAACCCACTGGCCCATCCTGACACAGCCTGTTCATTTATTTTAAATTACATTCTCCCATTATGTATCCTGTGTCTGAATACCACTGTGTGCTGGACAGAACTCTGGGTGGTGTATTCTTTTGTGTAAATAGCATTCAGAACATTCGGTAATAAATTACAGTCTATCAGATAACCCATATGTACTTATTGAGGGTGAGCTATGGATTTTAAGATATTATAAGTCTTAGTCTTATCCTCAATATATTTACAAGCTATAGTTGGGAGCAAATATATTGATACAGTAACTGACTGAAAATAACAAAAGTTTCCATAAGAATTAAGTGATACATTTCATGATATGAATGATAATAAAACAGGGAGGTTACTGAAAGTTAAACTGGTCTGGGAGGTTTCATGGATAAGACTAAGACTTATAATATCTTAAAATCCATAGCTCACCCTCAATAAGTACATATGGGTTATCTGATAGACTGTAATTTATTACCGAATGTTCTGAATGCTATTTACACAAAAGAATACACCACCCAGAGTTCTGTCCAGCACACAGTGGTATTCAGACACAGGATACATAATGGGAGAATGTAATTTAAAATAAATGAACAGGCTGTGTCAGGATGGGCCAGTGGGTTCTGAAAGCCGGAGCTGAATTTTCAGGTTTACCTTGGAACTGGAATCACTAACATGCTGTGTTCTGGCCCTCCACTCTGGCTTCCTCATGGTCCTCTGAATTGTTTTTAATCCAGCAAACAACTTGGAGGAAATCTGTATTGTCTTTGACAACCTCTTTTAATGATTTGCTGGATGATGGGTTAAGGACAAGCCTCCAGCTGGGATCCACTCATGAAGGCTGAACTTGAGCCTGGATTATGAATGTGGATCTGGAGGTTGTGTTTAAAGAAAAGATAAGGGGCAGTTATCCTAGTGAGAGAAACAGTATTCAGGCAGGAGAGAGTACGAATTTACTACCACATACCTAAATGTGCAGGTTTGGAGAGCAATGGGCTAGAAGGAACATGCCATTTCTGCTCATTGGTTTCTTCAGCTGTGACTCCTAATATTTATTGTTTCATTTCTCAATGCAAACTATGAAGTACTTGCTCAGAGTACATGGAGCAGTTGGATTTCTGGAATCCAAGTGTTTTGAGGCTATTTTCCTTTTAAGAATAGTACAGAATGGCCGGGCGCGGTGGCTCAAGCCTGTAATCCCAGCACTTTGGGAGGCCGAGACGGGTGGATCACGAGGTCAGGAGATCGAGACCATCCTGGCTAACACGGTGAAACCCTGTCTCTACTAAAAAATACAAAAAACTAGCCGGGCGTGGTGGTGGGCGCCTGTAGTCCCAGCTACTCGGGAGGCTGAGGCAGGAGAATGGCGTAAACCCGGGAGGCGGAGCTTGCAGTGAGCTGAGATCCGGCCACTGCACTCCAGCCTGGGGACAGAGCGAGACTCCGTCTCAAAAAAAAAAAAAAAAAAAAAAAAAAAAAGAATAGTACAGAATACATTTATTGCAGGAAGCTCTTCTCCGCTGGTGTGCTGATTCATTCACCTAGTTTGTTTCTACCTTTCTGAAGTTTTTCTTGAGTCCAAGTAACCAGAGCCACCAACACAGCTCAGGTATAGCCAGAACAGCAAATGGAAAGTGTGAACCCAATTCAAAAGGTGTTAATTCACACCCACAGATTCTTGCTCAGTCAGAATTGTCAATCACGGGGGTATAAGTAGTATGATTTTCTGTTTTCCTTGTCTTGTCATAAGACCCTCTAAAATTACTTTTATTTTAAACTGTTGTACGTTTATTCGTTTGGCTTGGGTGTAATGTAATTATTTATAAAATGCCAGTACTTGAGTACCTGCTTCATTAAAGGCATTAATAAGTATTTATGAAATGTTACTTTGGTGAAATGAATTAATATAGAAATATTATTATCATTATTATCATTGTTTGAGACAGAGTCTTACTCTATCACCCAGGCTGGAGTGCAGTGGTGTGATCTTGGCTCACTACGTCCTCTGCCACCTGGGTTCAGGCGATTCTCCTGCCTCATCTTCCTGAGTAACTGGGACTACAGGCATGTGCCACCACGCCCAGCTATTTTTTGTATTTTTAATAAGCATGGGGTTTTATCACGTTGGCCAGGCTGTTCTCAAACACCTGGGCTTAAGTGACCTGCCCACCTTGGCCTCCTAAAGTACTGAGATTACAGGCGTGAACCACTGTGCCTAGCCCAGAAATATTATTTTTGAGCTGGTATAAATATATATATTTATAACCAATTATATATATAAAGCTTTAAAATTATGTATAATTTTATAGATACTCTAATATATAACAAAATATAATATATAGTATATGTATTTATATATAAACTATATATGTAACTTTATACACACACATTATATATAGTGTTTTTAATACATAGAGTGTGTAAGTGTATAAAGTTTTATATATTTTATATAAATAAATAATATATAAATGTAAAACTTTATACATATATCTATATAAATGTGTATACAAACATATACATATGTACATATATGTATCTAAAACTTTATACATATATTTACATTTATATTAATATATGTAGACAGAGATTTAGGATATACATACATATATAGAGTGCATGTATAAAATTATATATATAACTTTATATATGTATACATATACACATATATTTAGGTATGTGTACATATAGTGTGTGTATAAAGTTATATATATAATTTATATTAACTATACAATATAAAGTAGGTTCAGAGGTATGAGTGAATCTAACACACATGTATAAATTATATATATAACACGTGCATGTATAAAGTTATATATATATAATTTATGTGTGTGTGTGCGTGTGTGTGTATACATACATACACCTAGGAGCAGAATTGCTGGGTCATAGATATGTGTGGCCTTAATTTGACCAAGGACCTGTAGTGCCAGATTCTAGAATTGCTGTCACCCTTCCCAGCATTTATTCAGCTTTGCATTTTTTGCCAGTGCACTAGGACTTGAATTCTAGCTATGCAATACCTTGTGAAAACACCCCAGGAGCTTTTAAATAAAAACAATGCCCAAGCCCCACCCAGAATATTTAGATTTAAATTTCTCAGGGTAGGGCCTGGGTGTTAGGTTTTAAAAAATCTTTCCAGGTGATCGATTCTAATGCACAGCCAAGGTAGGGGCTCTGTGGTGTAAAGTGCTGCCTTAGTGTTTTAATTTGCTTTTTTCTCCTATTACTCGTGGTTTGGGGGTCTGTTAACTTTTGGGGTTTCTTCTTTAGTAAATTATCTGTTCCCCAGCATATTTACATGATTGGGTGCAAGTTTAAATGATAATGTATATGTTTGAAGGGGGAAAAAACCACACAGACTGAGAGAGATGAAACCACAGGAGGAAGGGGCAGTTTGGCTCCCTTAGCCTCAGTGATCATGGGATTAGGAAATCTACCTCACTGTATGAGGCTATGGTCTTTGAAAGTCACTTCTTCCTTATTCAGGTACTGCTTCCTGAATCACTACTCAGCCCCAGCAGAATTAGAGATGGTGGAACTTAGTAAGTACTATTTAGGTGTTTATTAAATAAATGTAAATAAATGACTTATTTCTAGGTTTGCAATACAAATGCCTCTTTTTCCTACTTAATAATTGGTGCAGGACAACTTCTATTATGGAAAGATGTCAGTTTCTAAGCATCATGGGTTAGGGGATGGACTTTGTGGCCTCCATTTCAGATACACAGCCCGGATGCCACTAAGAGACTGAGTCTTGTTTCTAGGACCCACAGCCTGAACACCCAAACCTGTGGTCATTTTCTCCTCAGTTCCTCCCTTAATCCCTAGAGCAAGCTCTTTTTGTGGGCTGACCTGAATTTTATGGTGAGTTCACTTATCTGAAAAAAGTGAACAGCTCCACCTCTGAGACAGAGGCCTCTCTGGGGCCTGGGAAGCCTGAGGGCAGCGTAGGCTTTGGGTGAGCTAGTACGTGCCTGGCACCTGACTCTCGGAGAAGGGAAGGTATGACCTGAGGTCATTTCATACTGTGCTAGGTGAGGAACACTTTTGTTTTCTCCCTAATTTTAATTGCATGAGTTTTCAGATGTTATTTAAGCCTGAATAATTCTTACCAAAAATGAGAGAGAAAAAAAGTCCTCAGTTACACTTCCTGGCCCCTTATAGATGTCAAGAATTTTTCTTCACCTTTAATTAGTTGAGTTTACTAATTTTTTTAGATAAGAGATAATGGTGGGAAAAATTAATTTTCTGTCATTTCATAACATGAGGAGCTCAAATTTTAGAAAGATAGATGTAAATATAGATAACCCCAAATCAACAATCTAAGAGTCATTTACCTGCAAGACTGAGGGCGATGGGGACAGAAGACAGGGGAAGCGCTTCCCAAGGCCACATACAAAAGCTATGGTTAAGTGGTGATGTATGTTGAAGCTGGGTTTTGAAAGAAAAGTAGAAGTTTGCTAGGAGGAAAACTGGAACTCAGTTACTCACTGCCTGTGTGAACTTGGGCAAGTTCTGACACCTGAGAAGCTCAGTTTCCTTAGGTGTGAAATGGGAACACTAATATTACCTGCTTGTAAATGCAGTTACAAGGATTAAATAAAAAAAATAAAAGCTTATGAAGGGCTTAACACAGGCCTGGCATGGAAAAAGGCTCAGCAAACACTTACTGAGTACGTGCACAAATGAATGAGTGTCTGCATGGGTGCACCATGATGAAAGGTCATGGCAAAGCCAGTAAGAGAGGGACATTGCCTGATTGCTGTCTGGTTGATTGACTCTTATCCAGTACCTTAATTAAAAAATATAAATTATGAAGAACCCCTGACATGCATCTCTTTATTTCAAAGTCAAAATTAAAGACGGCTAACATTCTTTATTGTCCTCTATTTTATTTTTTATTTTATGAAAAAGCATTGGGCTTTCAGGTGGATCAGTTTGGGGGCAGATATGGATGTGGTAGCCAGTGGGTCTCAGTAAAATCCGAAAGATATTGAGTGTGAGCTGCAGAACTTCTAGTGGCTTTAAGGCACAAGCTATTGAGGACAGAACTATTCACTGAGAGGGAATAACTGATAGCAATAATTACTCCTAAAGTTTCGGCTGAGAAAAGGATAATGAATGACCTAGCCACAGGCCTAGAGGGAAGACCTGGGTCTAATAGGAGATTGACTGATGTCCGAATTCCAAATCTGCAACCTACACCTTTCTGAACTTTGATTTTTTAAACTTGTTAAATACATTGCAGGCATGTAGAATTATTTTATGTTTATTCAATGAATACTCGTTGAAGGTCCACCATACGCCATGTTGGAGATATAATGATGATGAAAACTGCACAGTCCCCATCCATGTGATAATTTGGATTCAAGAGGCACAATAGATATTAAACAGATCACAAAATTAATATTTAATGACCAGCTGTGGTAAGTCCTAAGAAGGAACACAGTATTGGAGAGGTTGTGAAAGTAGAAGAATTAATTTACATTTGGAGAGTGAGATTCACATTGAGACCTGGAAGATGATATATTAGGTTGTTATGGCTGCTATAGCAAATACCACAAACTTAGTGACTTAAAACAACACAGATTAATTATCTTGCAGTTCTGACGGTTAGAAGTCCAGCATGGATCTCACTGGGATAAAGTTAAGGTATTGGCAGGCCTGAGTTGTTTCTGGAGCCTCTGGGAGTCTCTCCCTAGGAGCCTCCAGAATCTGTTTTCTTGCTTTTTTCCAGCTTTTGGTGTCTACCTATGTTCCTTGGCTCATGGTCTCTTTATTCTATCTTCAAAGGCTTCAAAATTGCGTATCTCTGATCATTTTAGTCATATCTCTTTCCGAGGCTCACTCTGTCTCCCTCTTCCACTTTTTATGACCCTTTGATTATATTGGTCTCATTTGGATAATCCAGGATAGTCTTCCCATTTTAAAGTCAGCTAATTAGCAACCTGAATTCAACTTTTAATCTTAATTCCCCTTTGCCATATAACCTAATATATCTGTGCAGATTAAGTCTGTGAACATTTTTGGGAAGGTCATTATTTTGCCTAGATGAGTAGGCATGAGCCTGGGGAAGATGGCCAGGGATGGAGGAAAGATATCACATCAGAAGACCTTGAGTCAGGCTTCTGTTGAGTTCATGAAAAAGAAGAATGTGTCTGAAGGGGAGAGCAGAGCCAGTTAAGGAGGTAGATAGAGCTAGATTTTGCAGGGCCTTTTTTGCCTTGTTAAAGATTTGGGACTTTTATCTGAATGTATTAAGAATCCATCAGACTGATGAGTATGGTGTGGCATCATGGGATGGCATTTAAGAATCACTCTGCATTCTTGGAAAATTGACAGAGAATGTCAGCATTGAGGCTCCCATCCTTACCAGAGGAAGAGATTTATGAGATTCTTTAGCACAGGGCTTGGCAATTAGTAGGAAGTCTCCTGTCTGTAGTTCTTCTCTACAACCAAGGTATTTGCTAGCATCTTTCTCAGCAACATTCATTATTTTTGCCCATTCTACTTCCTTTTAAAGGCTCTCATCTTTTACAACACCTACTTTTGCTCTTTTTGCCAACCTCTAATATCCTTTATGATCTAGCTCAAGATTCATGCCCTCCAAGAAGCCGTCAGCAACTGGCTTTATTCTACATCAGTCACTGCCTTTGCTCTCTGTGCATACTGAATGACTTAACTCTCATACTTACCATATTCCTCCTTCCAGAGTCTACTCCTGCACCCCACAATGGCCTCTGTCCTGCCTAAATTCCAAACTGACCATGACTGAGACAGATTTCACTGACCAGATAGTTAAAGCTTCAATTTTGAACAATCAGGTGCCAGGATTTTCCTCCATCTACTGTGGCTCTGATATCTATGTTGCAGTTGTGAGCTGATGAAGTATAATATCCCACTGGTGACTCCTTAGATCTCTGTATTAGTCTGGACAGGCTAGGTTTTGCTGCAATAACAAACAGCTTGTGTATTTCAATGACTTATAATAACAAAGGTTTATTTCTTGCTCACACTATCTGCCCATTACTGGTCACTTACGGGTTCTGTTCATTTATCATTGTCCTCTTTCTGAAACTTGGGCTAATGGAACCTGGCCTTTTTGTAGAACATCATCTTTGATCATGGCTTATGACTTGCATCAGGTTTAAATCTCTTACTTCAAAGTGATAAATACATCTTTTACTTACAACTGTAGCCAAAAGAAACCTGAATTCAAGGAAACCGAGAAGAAACACAGAAAGCTAGAAAGTGCAACCTTATCATGTGTTGGAAAAGGGAGAGCTAGAACATTTGACAAACACGAATGACTAGTATTTTCATTCTGGTCTCGGGATCAGGACTCAATCCAAATTCCATGGTGCCTCAGATCTGATAATCAAATTATGATACCAGAGGTTACAAGCCCAAGCCCTCTCTATGTGACTCAGTTATACACCTAACTTTTTCCTGGATTTCCCTTTGAGTCCTATTTTAGTAACCACTTTGTTCTCCTCCATTCTTCAACAGGGCTGGAAGCCTTGTCTTGTCCTTTTCCAGTTTCCGTTCCTATAGGCTGGTTCATCTATTCCGATGCTAGAGCCCTGCTCCCCATAGACAGACCGTGATGTAGATGTCAGTGAATGCCTGGACTCCTGAGGATTGTGTAATTGATTTGCACCTGTAGAAGGCCTTGATATTTTTGGTTGGTTTCTCTCATGCTGATCGTTTGCTTGAACCCTGGGCAGAGGTTCCAAGTCTGCAAAAATAATAAACTTTGCCTTCTCCCTGAGAATTCGCAGCCTGTGTTATAATTTGGGTCTGAGTTTCAGCAACCTCTTGCTAGTGGGCAGGCAAGTTTTTAGGCATTGCTATCACCCCTTTCTTCCTGTCAATAAACAATCATGTTGTCTTAGTATATTGAGATGTGTTGGCAGAGTCTCTGGTTGCTTTCTGATCTTTTTCCTATCCATAAGAGATTAAGATTCTAAATATATTTTCGTTTCCCCCATTTTCCAATTTTTTTTTTCTTAGCATCTAATGTGACACAGTGAATGTGCTAGGAGTTTAATTACTTATTGGGTAAATGAATGGGGAGCCACAAGCTTACCCTAAGACTCATAAAGTATCACTAAATGCTTTGGTATTTCATCAGAAAAATAGGGTAATGATACTTAATTCAGGAAGGTATTAGGAGGATTAGATGTGATCAGTGTGGTATGCTCTGGAAGAGGCATTCCTTCACAAGAAATGGCAATAACATTATTAATAAGATGTGGCTGAGTCAGATGCCGCCCAGGTGTAGAACAGCAGCCAGTTAGTGTGCCCCAGTGACATTCTTCAACAAGGGATGAAACTTATTTTCCTATTTCTCACCCACACCTGAACTGCCCTCCTGTCGCCTTTTCCTTAAGTCAAGGAAAAATAACCCTTAATTTATTTAAGGCACATTTTTTGGTGGTCATTGGAAGGGTGATTTATTGAACAAATTTTCAGATAGTTTTGGTTTTTTTACTCTTCCACTTGATCATTTTTTCACATAGTCATTTTACTGGTTTGATTTTTACTTGACATTTAACTTCCACGCATTTTGAACAATTATCTTTTCAAGTTTAAATTGACAGGAAATGTAAATCTGAATTCTGTACTGAAGCCTTTGAAATATGGTATCCATTTATTTCATTACCATTTGATCACTCAACACAATATGATGAATTATAATAATGGCCCTGGCATCAAAAATTTGCTAAAGATGATAGACCTGGAGCAGTCATATTTTTTCTCATCACATTAAAAGACCAAAACAGAGACACAGAGATGTTTTGATTACTATCAGTTCATGGTGAAATTTCAGCCACAGAAATGTTTGATGTGGGTAACATGATAAATAAATCAATTTCATTGTAATCTTTAGGACTATGATGTGCTTCATTTTATAATGCTAGATGACATATTAACAGACTCTACATTCCTTTGGCTAAAAAAAAAAAAGAAATCCTGTTATTGAAGGACTGTCAACTATTCTTAATTAATGTAGACTTCCAATTTTTTTGGCTTAAAATTCTGCAGATATAAAAAGCTTTTGTAGGAGATATTCAGCATGCCAATGAGAGATATCTGTATTCTCTTTCCACATTGTAATAATCCAGGTGCACTCTACTCTAGTGATTGGCCTGTGATGTAAGATGTAATAAATGAACAAAATATGTTCTTCAGAAAAATAGTGAAAGTTTGAATTTTCCACTGAAAATTTAAGAACATGGTAAGTTACATGTTCATTCTTACTTTGGCTCTTGCAATGATTAATCAATTCATGATCGTGAGGGAGGGACTTTGATATTACTTCGTCAATAACAATGATGTATATACTCCATATATTTCTGAAATAATGATATACATTGGTGCAATTCCACCTACTCAGTGGTTATGAAACTCCAGTGCAAAATTTAAATATTTGTATCTCAGTATTACAATGCTATGTTAAATTTTAAAATAGTTCAACTAAAATATATATTCTAATTAACTGACATATGTATTCATTAGAGATATGAAATTGATTTCTAAGTCAGTGGCTTATTTAGTGGTGGTGTTTAGTACTAGCGAATCTTTCAACTCACATAGGTTCCTTATAGCTAAGTGACCACCTGTCTTGTTTGCATGAGATAGTGTTGTCTCTGTGAAATTACTACTACTGCTTCCTTTTGCGTTCAAAAAGAAATTTTGAAATGGATGGTAAAGTACGTGAACACTCCATCCTATACAGTCCCAGAAGCCATTTAGACTCTTTTTTTGGACCAAATCTCGTCCTAGATTTTTCATGCCTTTTTTGTAGTATAGGCCCCAGGGCTGTTTTTCTTTGCTTCAGTGGATTCAAATGGAAACTTTTTGCTGAAGAATGCATTTATAAAATAACTTTAGAACAGATCAAAAAAATTTAATATACATAATCTTCACTCTTTTTCACCATTGAACACTCAGCACTTTGCACAATGCTTGGCTATCATAGAGACTCCATAATTACTTGTTAAAGAATAAACCATTTAAAACTTAATCATTTTTTTATTTAAGAAAATTCAAGTTTCTTCACACACACACTTTTCTTCCCAAAGATACTAAGCTACTTCATGATTACGGTTGGAATCATTGCTTAGTAAAATATTTCTCAAACATTATTTGAATAAAGATTACTTGGCATTTGGACAAACAGGACCAAAATTCAGACTCCCAGATCCTGCTCCTGAGAGTCTGGTTTTGTCTCAAGTAATGCCAGGTAAATAATAGACTTTCCATCTAGGATCCTTTCCAACTCCAAGTCTTTGAAATCTTTGTCTTACTTTAATTTCAAAAGGGTATATCCTTGACTTCCTACTAAGTTGTCCATCTTTCTGCCATATCACTACTAATAAAGTAGTTGTAGGGAAGATATTAGACTGCAAAAAGCCAGGTTCTACCACATAACTGACTTTTTACCACTTCCTCTCTCTGGACACAAATTTCCTCTACCTTAAAATGACATGGCTGAGCTACAAGATCTCTCAGATCTCTTGCAACTCTGTTATCAGATGGTTCTTATCTTTGAAGCCTGATAGATGTCTGATCATGAGACATTTTCCACAAAAGGGTACAACTACTTTGTCTTCGTTGCTTCATTTGCAAGAAATAATCTGTGGATTAATTACTACTCAAGAGATATTTTTAGTCTTTTAGGTTATTAAGCACCATTCTTCACCAACAATTTTTTGCATCAATTTTACTTCAGACTCCCTAGATACATGTATCTGGGAAGTGATTGTTTTTTTTTTTTTTTTCATTTCAGAGGTTAAAAATAATCTTTTAACTTTTGCCAATTGTATTTTAGATCCTGCCAAAGATATTTCTACAGATAAGAAAAAAGTCTTTGCCTTGGAGTATAATTTGCAAAAGTTGAAAGAGTCTTGTTTGCTCACATGCCCTGTTATTAAATCATAAGCACAATCAGAAGTAATTGCTTGGGTGGCCATGCTAATTGGAGCCCACACCATGAGAAGTAAAAGGGACCCTGGTGAATACATGTGCAGAGATTTGTTCATCAGATTAACTGTCTGTGGTATATTGAGGCTTGAGGAAGCCTAAGCCATGTCATATTAATTTTTTTCAGAAGCAGAGAGAGATAGAGAGAGAGAAAGAGAACAGACTGGAAAAGTTGTAGAGCATGGAAAGGTCCCCAAGAAGGTCAAGACTTGAGCAGTGGGTGATGAGCATCTAAAAGTTGTTTCCTCTGAAAGTTGTTTCCTCTTATTGGAGGAAAAGACAGTCACGTGTGGTTAGAAAAGAAGCAACAGAAACATTCACTTATACCAGAATTCTGTTCCTGTCTTGGGCTGTTCTTGAGGTCAGAAGAAAGAGTCCTGAGAAATGATGTGACAGGGGAGAGAAGGAAGAAATGCATCTGATTGCAGTTTCTTTCTACTAAGCAGGCTGCTTGGGGAGGAGTATTGAGAGTGTAGTCACAGAGGTGGTATTGATTTTCTTGTGCCTTTACGTGATTACTTAATACTCCAGGTGTAAAGGTAGGTGGATCCCATGTAAAGAATAATTATTTATTATTTAGTCTAATCCACACTGTCACTGATGTCTCATAGTTGATTTACTATTAATCAACTCAATTATTTCTCAAGATTGCAGGTATAAAGGGCAATGAAGAGGCTGAAAAATATTTCTGGAGTTAAGCTTGTGATATTGGCAGTTCAAGAATGGACAGAAAACATGGGAAATATATAGTGAACACTGAACACTCTGGATACCAGCCAGTGAGTATTAGTGGCACCACTGTGATATATTCTCATAGTCCAGAGTCTTATTTCCAATATTTATGAAACTGTTAATTTTTAAAAATTATAACATAGTTTTTCCCAAAATGGAATTCTTAATCAAAGTTTTCTGTGGAAGCCCATTTTTAGCGACTCTGTTACAACTTATTAATTAGAAAACTTGTGTTTTTTTCTGCATACCAATACATGCATAGCAGAGAAACTTATTTTAAGTAATCACTGATCTAAGACATTAGCAATTTGGGGGGGGTAACAATTTAATGATATGCTTAATACTTTACAGTTACTATAATTTAGGCATAAGACAACAAATGTGGGTTTGATTGCATTAGCAAATTAAATTTTTAAAATGTGATGTGTAGATTTTTGTGTTAACTGCCAAGATTGTTAGTATAATATCTAGATTTGTCAGAACCCAGATATTTCTACATATCTTTGGGAGTCAGAAGTGAATCTTGTAAGTAAAGTTGAGGCCTAGGAAGCAAATTATCTAGCAAATCCTTTAGACTGGCCTCTACTTAAGTACTTATAAATTTCTTTTTTGGTAAAGAATTGTATTTAGGTAAAATTTTCGAGTTCAATTACATGCAACCTTGTTTATTGTTTAGGTTTTTAGAAAAAACAATTTAGCTCTGTATGTTTTTTGATTGTATTTTATATAACTCTTCATGTCTAACTAGAGTCCTTGATATTGGAAAGAGAAATGGAAAGGTGCTGAATGAAATCAGTGTAAGTTTGAATGGACAGTTAATGTTTTGTGAGGAAAATATTTTTCTCTCCATGCACTAACAAGGAAGTTATAAGGCAGAGAAAATTTTCACTTGATTCTAGATCAGGACCCCTCCACCCCGAAGACAATCTTTGTGGTCTGTCTAGCCCTGCAAATCTGTCACTGTGTCTTCACAGTGTCAACATACTCAAATAAAAAGATTTCTTTGGTAATAGTAAGGAATCAGTTAGTCATCTTGAGTGTTTTCCTAAACAATGCTGTTTTCAAATAAAGGTTATGTATTTTAACACTGACTGAATATTTCACTTATATCTGTATACTTGGACATAGTGATAGCAAAAAAAATTTTCATTGAGGGCCATTTTGATCAATGGACTGAATAGAAGTTGAAGGCCACATAAAAATAAAATGTAGGAGTTTGTTTTTCCCTCTTAGGAAACAAAAATTGGTAAATTAATCTCTTTAAATCTGTGAACAGGGAATTTAAAATTTTACTCCATGACTATAGCTAATGCATATCAGATGCATGATGGAGATTATTGGCTGCTGCCAAAAGCTAATTAAGTATAATTCACAGCTCCCTAACTGATCAATTTTTAACTTTAGAGACAATTTTTAACTTTAATTTTTAACTTTAGAGACTGACAGGAGAAACTGAGATAGCACGAATTATATTACCCCCAAAGCTCCAGTGTAGTAGGTTCTCCATTCTTGGTATAGGTACCCACTATCTCCCTTCCTTTAAAGAATTTTAAAAAATTCAGGCAAGCTGGTTTGGAAAGTGAGGTTTTACTTAATTATAAAAGTTCAACAACAACAAAATCTAAGTTCATCACCCTCAGTATACTAGATTGCTGAAGAATAGGTGAAGCTTTTATAAAAGATAAATCTTCATTATTTTTCTCAAAGTTTCTGGTTGAAAAACAGATGGAATTTTGTTACAGTACCTGTGTATATCAGATTTTATCTTATTTGATATCACTGAATAGCTATTAAAAAAAAAGTTGTCATGCTATTGTACCTTAAGAAAAATTAGAATCTGGCTAAGTCTTTACACCCAGATATATTCCTTCTTGACTGTATATAATCACAATTAAACTCCCTTTTATTCTTATGTATAGTCTTTCACTGAGTAGTGTCTGCACATACACGTGTGGTTTGATTGTTTTAATAGAATTTAGAGATTAATTGATCTGTCAACAGTTTTTTAAAAATCCATGTAGGATTGAGTATTTAATCAAGAAGGTCAAGAAAGTATATTTTATTTATTTATTTATTTATATTTTATATTTTTTATTTTTTTAGATGGAGTTTCACTCTTGTTGCCCAGACTGCAGTGCAGTGGCACTATCTCGGCTCACTGCAAACTCCACCTCCCAGGTTTAAGAGATTCTTCTGCCTCAGCCTTCCAAGTAGCTAGGATTACAGGCGCATGCCACCACACCCAGCTAATTGTGTAGTTTGGGTAGAGACAGGGTTTCACCATATTGACCAGGCTGTTCTTGAACTCTTGACCTCCAGTGATCCATCCGCCTCAGCCTCCCAAAGTGCTAGGTTTACAGGCGTGAGCCACTGCACCTGGCCAGGAGAGTGTATTTAAATAATATTCTTACTGTCCTATTGGAAAAAAGTTCTAGATAATTCTGTAATATTTTTCAATTCTAACAAATTTACATGGACCAATTTATAGTCCCTTGAATATCTAACACAGATATCTCTCCTTTTTCTTCTTTTTTTTCTTTCTTTTTTTTTTTTTTTTTTGAGACAGAGTCTTGCTCTGTTGCCCAGGCTGGAGTGCAGTGGCTGGATCTCGGCTCACTGCAAGCTCCGCCTCCCGGGTTTACACCATTCTCCTGCCTCAGCCTCCCGAGTAGCTGGGACTACAGGTGCCCGCCACCTCACCCGGCTAGTTTTTTGTATTTTTTAGTAGAGACGGGGTTTCACCGTGTTAGCCAGGATGGTCTCAATCTCCTGACCTAGTGATCTGCCTGCCTCGGCCTCCCAGAGTGCTGGGATTACAGGTGTGAGCCGCTGCGCCCAGCCGCTCCTTTTTCTTAAAACTGTTTCTGAGATTATTTTTTCCTTCAACCTGCCTTTAAGGAAAACCTAACGCCCAAAATGTTTCACATTTGAACCCACATTTTTAATACATTTACTGTAAAAAATTTTTAAGTAGGCACCCATGTACCAAACACGGATGGAGTCTTCTTATTCTTTTTTTTGGAGACAGAGTCTCACTCTGTTGCCTAGGCTGGAGTGCAGTGGCATGAACTCGGCTCATTGCAACCTCTGCCTCCCGTGTTCAAGTGATTCCCCTGTCTCCACCTCCAGAGTAGCTGGGATTACGGGTGTCCACCACCACACTCGGCTAATTTTTATATTTTTAGTAGGGACAGGGTTTCGCCATGTTAACCAGGCTGATCTTGAACTCCTGACCTCAGGTGATCCACCCGCCTTGGCCTCTCAAAGTGCTGGGATTACAAGTGTGAGCCACCGTGCCCGGCCGGAGTCTTCTGTTTATATTGTCTCAATACCACTCCCTTTATCCTTTGTACTACCCACTCCATTAAGACTGTGTTGAATAGGGTCGCACCCAAACATTTTCCAGCTTCTAATGCTTTTTATATTTGTACATAAATTCAAACAAATCTGTGGTGTCTTTAGCCAACGACAGCATACAATCTGTGAGGTTAGAAAGAACAAAAAGAAACCAGAAAATGTATGTTGAGTAATCATTAAATGATGCGTCTTCCATAGTTTTTCCATAAACTGTTAAGTTCTGTTGAGTGTTAGATACTATTCATAATGCTGAGGTCACAGGATCCAGTCTTACATAGGGAATGTCAGTTAGTGGAGTATGGACAGAAGTTACTAGTCTTTGTTGTCTTGGAAATCCTGGGTATTACAACCTGAATAACGTAACCAGAAAATGTACGTTAGCCTTCTCTTGGCTGTAATCATTTCTCAGATTTTCCTTGCTTTTGATGACCTTGACAGTTTTGAGGAGTACTGGTCAGGGATTTTGCAGAATTTCTCTACGTTGGGATTTGCCTGATGTTTTTCTCATGATTAGACAGGAGTTATTGATTTCTTTAGGGCAGACCACAGAGTTAAAGTGCCATTCTTATCCCATCTTATCAAGGGTACATACTAACAATGTGATTTAGCACTGTTGATATTAACCTGGTCAAGGCATTGGTTTGCCAGGTTTCTTCACTGTAAAGTTACTCACCTCTCCCTCTTTCTGTACTATATTGTTTGGATGAAAGTCACTAAAGTGTGGCCCACACTTAAAATGTAGGGAATTATGTTCCCTGAGAGTAGATAATCTAGATAAATCATTTGGATTTATTTTGCATAGGCTACTTGTCTCTTCTCCCCTATTTATTGATTTAGTCATTTATTTATATCAGTATGAACTCGTAGATACTAATTTTTTATTTGGCTTATAATCTAATATGACTTTAATTAATTATTTGCTCCACTTTTCTAGTTTTGACCATTGGGATCTCTTTCAGTTGGTTCCTGTGTATGTTTGACATACCCCATCATTGTGGGTTTTTCTTTTTTTCTCTTTTTTTTTTTTTTTGAGATGGAGTCTTGCTCTGTCGCCCAGGCTGGAGTGCAGTGGTATGATCTCGGCTCACTGCAAGCTCTGCCTCCTGGGTTCATGCCATTCTCTTGCCTCAGCCTCCTGAATAGCTGGGACTACAGGCACCTGCCACAACAGCCAGCTAATTTTTTGTATTTTTAGTAGAGATGGGGTTTCATCATGTTAGCCAGGATGGTCTCAATCTCCTGACCTCATGATCCAACTGCCTTGGCCTCCCAAAGTGCTGGGATTACAGGTGTGAGCAACCACACCCGGCCGTGGGTTTTTCTAAAGGAGAGTGAAGACTTTCTTACTTTCTGATACTACAAGATATTCAGGCTCATCTTATCTATTTCCTGCTCTAGCACTAGAATCAGCCACTTCTCCAAGGATCCCTGGGTCCTTTTATTTCAAATGGTATTTAAAAACCAAGATTTGGATGCTGGGTGTACTTGTTGCTACTGGCATTTTGTTGATTCTGGGTCCTCTCGGCTGACAAAGCAAGGAGACATATGTGAGTGTACTAGCCCATGCATATAAACATATCTATAAATATTTCTGTATGTAACTATCAGTGTTGTTACTAAGCTGAACATGAATTTATACTGATATCTCCAACTATAATTCATCCAGTCTCCAACTGTAATGATCCATGGATCATTCTAGCCTCCACTGATGAAAAAAGCCAAACTGTAAAGTATTCAAAAAGGTTTCTTCTGAACCAAATATGATTGACCATGGCCCATGACATGGCCTCAAGAAGTCCAGAGAACATGTGCCCAAGGTGGTTGTGTTACAGTTTTTGGTTTTATACATTTTATGGAATAAGAAGTTACAGGCAAAGATGTCTATGAATACATATAAGGTATACATTGTTTTGGCCCGGACAGTCAGGGCATCTCAAAGTGGGCAGGGTGGGGGAGCAGTGGACACACTGGTCATAAGTGGATTCAAAGGATTCCTGACTGGCAATTGGTTGAAAGCGTTGATCTTTCCCTAGAGTGGAAATCAGCAGAAAGAAAGGCTTGAGTTAAGATAAGAAAGATTGTGGGAGCCAAGATTCTTATGTAGATGAAGCTTCTGGGTGGCAGACTTTAGGGAGAATACATGGTAAATGACTCTTATCTGACTTTAAAAGGTGTCAGGCTCAGTTAAATCTCTCCCAAATCAGAAAAACACCTGGAAAAGGAAGAGGATTTTTCTACAGAGCACATTTGCTCCACAAGAAGTGGCTTTGCAGGGCCATTTCAAAATATGTCAAAGAAATATATTTTGGGGTAAAATTCTTGTATTTCCATTAGTGCGTGCTGTCTGTCATGTGACACTAAACCAAGGTCAGGTTGGAGCTGGGTATCTCATTGCTGCAAAGAGTCTGTTTTGTTAGTCTATGATCTCTATTTTAATGTTAATTCTGGTCAGTTGTGCCTAAATTCCAAAGGAAGGAGGGAATAATGAAGTGTGTCTGACCTGCCCTTCCTTTTGTGGCTTGAAGTAGTTTTTCAGGGTTCTTTGGGATCCCCTTGGCCAAGAGGTGAGTCTGTTCATTTGGTTGGGCAGCTTAGACTTTTATTTTAGGTTTATACTTTCTTATCTTGCTTATCCGTAAACTTATACTCTTATAGGGAGAAACCTGACTTCCACACTGCCATCCTCCATCCGTTTGCTTAATTATTTCATTCCAGAATGCATGTATGGAACTGTTCCCCTGTGGGTAACAACTTCATCAACTATAATTCAATGCTGTGTCCAGTTTTTTGCTTTTAGTGTGACAGACTCCACTTGTTTCCAAAGTTCCTTTAGTCAGTACCTTTTTACTCCATCCACATCAGTGAAGTTGTTGATTCTTAAATTTGTGATATAGTCAGATTGTTTCATCCTACTCTGCATTACATTTTGGGATTCTCCAATGTCCTACATGATTTTCAAAAATTTTCATATATTAAGGTTCATTCATGCTATAGCTTAGTGTACTCATTATTTTGAATTTTTAAAAATTAAGGTACAATGTGCTTTATGTAAAATATACATAAAGTAAACTTATATTTAAGTGAACAGGTTAATGAATTTTTACACACATATACGTACATATATACATCAAACACATACCTGTGTAACCATCCACTGTAGAGTCTTATTGCGGGAAAAGGAGTCAGGCTGACAGAACCAATGGAAAGCGAAAACCAAAAGCAGATAAGCTATAGGTCTGCCATTCTTCATGGTCCAGGACACACAGCTGTCCAGTGCAAATAACTCACAATCTTCCTGTGCCCAACTGATCATCAGACACCTGCAAGTTAGCTCACTGCAATCTTGGCATTATCAATACTGCATAAATCCCTCTTCAGCACACAGCACAGGCACCATCCTACAAAATCCCCAGCAAGCTTTTATCTCCTTGCCATCAGCTCCTCTCTTGCTAACTTGCCCACTGTTTCCTTGCAACTTATTTTGCAACTTTCTCTGATAAATCTACCTTTCTTTACCTACAAGTGTTTTGATAAATTATTTTTACCACCCCTGCCACTGGCCCAGATAGTCACTGATGACCTGTGACATCCCCTAAATCTAAATACAGAACATTTGCAACATCCAAGAAGACCCCCTAGGCTGTTGTCAGTCAGTACCCCATCCTTTCAGAGGTAACCACTCTTATTTCTGTTGCCACAGCTTAGTTTTGTATTTTCCTGAATTCTGTATAACTGGAGTTGTACAGTACTCATGTGTGTGGCTTATGTTGCTCATCACCATATCTATATCACTGGTTTCTTCTCTATAATTGTAAAATATTTCATTTGCATAAACAAACCATAATTTATCCATTTTCCTGTTGATGAACGGTTGAGTTGTTTTCATTATTTTGCTGTTATGGATCAAACTTCTGTGAACTTCCTTGTCCATGGCTTATGGATCACATATGCTTTCATAGCTCTTGGATGTACAGGCAGGAACACAGTGACTATGTCATATGATAAGTGCTGAGAGCTGCTAGCTATCCAGGTGTTCAATTAGGACTTTGAGCCAAACTAAAAGTAATGACTAAGCCCTTATTCACTTATTGCAATAGTATAAGCAAGAGGTCAAAGAGGAAACAGTGTCAGCCACCATAATGTTCCATTTTTTTTCTCTGCATAACAGCACTGGGCAAGAGTTAAATGGATCAGCATAGACCTGGATGACCCCATTGCCAATGGAGCACTGAACAAAGGGCTTCTGTCATTTTATGGACCTGGGAGATAGAAGAAGAAAGAGGAAGAAGGCCTAGAAGTGGGAAAGAACTGAGTACTGAGTCAGGGTGGAGAAAATTGTCTCCAAGGCCCCAGATAAGGAGATCTCCACATAAGTGCTTGAACAGTATCTCCCCTGAGGTAACCCCTGTTTCTACCCCACTGTACCAAACAAGAAAGCCTCCAGATGGAAGTTCCTAGGCAAGGAATGAAGATGTGCTCAACAGCATGATTGCCCAGGGTGGTGTGGGGAAAGGGGAGGCTGAATTCCTGACTGCAGCTTCCTTCAGAGACTGCAGTGCATAAATGCACTGCAGCTTCCTGGCTGCAGCTTCCTCCAGAGTCTGCAATGCACAGCTGCACCAAATCTTCAGGGAGGGCAGCTTTCTTCTTTGAGGCTTTCCAGGTGAAGACTTTGCAGTGACCTATGGTTGCATCTGAAAGGTCACATATAGAAGTTTGGCCTGGAACCAGACTTCTCAATAGGTAGTATATGTTTTACACTTTTTCCCATTCTTTTCTTCCTATAGCCTTTCCTGAGTCCAAGAAACAATGAAGCTCACAATTCAGCATGTCAGTTCTCCACATCAACTGAAATATCTGGTGATGTTGGTACTAATTTAATTGGTGTCTGCACCAGCCCAGCGACCCTTGAACACTCAGAATTTCCAAACAGAGAATTCCGGCATTATCAGGTAATACTTGGGACAACACTGTTTTCTGGATTAAGATATAATCCACATGAAAATACTCTTGATCCAATATTTGGAGGAAAAACATTCAGTCAATTAACATTAACATTTTTCTTTTGAGAAATCCTTTGAAAATGTGAAGTCACTGAGAGGGAATATAGGAGAGGTAGAAGATTTATGGGGATGTTTGTTTAAGGAGTTAATGATCTTAATAGAAAGACAAAAACATGTAAGGAGTTTAGAGAGGGTCAAAGATAACAAAAATTAGAGGCTTTTATTTTTGAAGTACTGACTATGTAACAACTTAACAAATACATTGGCAGTGAATGACATTGTCTGTAAACCTTGCTCAGATGGAAGACGACGTCATGTGTTGAGGTCCCAGGCCATAATCTGTGGATGATCTGTCTCTCTCTGCCTTCCTGCATGCCTCTGAGTCTAACTGTGGGCCTTCCTGTAGCCCTCCTGGCTCTGATCTTATATGTTTTCAACCTTGACTGGATGGTTTATGTACCCTGGGAGGTATAAAGAGTTTCTAAGATGATATCTATTATTTTTTAATTTGGAAGGATACATTCATGTAAATGAGAAAGCATGAGAGATCAGTGGAAATTTCTTTGAACATTAAGGAAAACAAAAGTACTAGGTTTTTCCTAATAAAATCTAAAATTTGGGCCCAGTGTTTGTTATTTAAAATAGTTTTTATCTTCCTGTTTTATGCTCCATGGGCTCTTATTGCCCACTGCTTAGATAGAACCAATTTGTCAAGACAGGGGGTTTGCTATAGAGAGTTTTACACATGTAGAGCTGGCAAAATGAAAGACCAGAGTTTTATTATTATTCATATTCACCTCCCCCAAAGTTTGGAGGCTAGGGTTTTTCCAACGTAGTTTGGGAGAAGGAGAGGTGGCTAGGGAATGGGTGCTACTGACTGGTTGGGGGTGCAATCATAGGAGTGTGGGAAATAGTCCTTGTGGCCACTGAAGTTGATTCTGGGTAGGGCCAGAAGACCAGGTGCTGCCACCAGTCATCAGAAATGCAAAAACCTGGAAAGGGATTTCAAAAGACCAATCTTAGGTGCTACAATAGTGAAAGAATCTGCAGGAGTAATTGGGGAAGTTGTAAATCTTGTGATCTCCATAATAATGACAGGTAATCATTTATGTCTACACTTGATTAGAATTCAGGCTCCTCTCATCCTCCTAACCTGGTGGTCTTTCATTAGCTTTACAAAGGCAGTTTAGTTTTGGGGAAGGGCTATTATGCCTAGGAACAAGTAAGGACAGTTTGGAAGTTAAAGGCAAGATGCGAGTTGATTAGATCAGATCTCTTTCACTATCATAATTTTCTCACTGTTACAATTTTTGCAAAGTTGGTTTCAGTTATACATTCTTTCAGTAAAGTAATCTATTTCAAAATCTACTACAAAGCTGTAGTAATCAAAACAGGATGGTATTCGCACACACACACAAAAAAACAGACCAATTGAAGAGGACAGAGAGTCCAGAAATAAACCCACACATTTATGATCAATTGGTTTTTCAACAAAGATGTCAAGAACACACAATGAAGAACAGTCTTTTCAAAAATTGTGTTGGAAAAACTGAATATCCACCTGGAGAAGAGGAAAATTGGACTCTGATCACACATCATATACAAATATCAACACAAAATGGCAAAATACTTAAGTGTAAGACTTGTAATTATAACTCTAGTAGAAGAAAACATAATATAAATAGGATGAACAATGACATTAATTTTTCATAAAATGTTTATTTTCATCTTTAGTAATTTTACTTCATTCCAGGTGACACGAAATTTTTTCTGTGACTGGTCTCTATGGAAAACCTTTCTGGCTTGTCTCTTAGCCTGTGTGATAACAACAGCAATTGGAGTACTCATAGTATCCCTGGTATATAATGGGAAAAATAATAATGCCTCCATTGTTATCCAGTTTCCCCAAATCCATGGAACACCCTCATCTGCCACTGGAATAACCTCATCTACAGATTCTCAACCTACTGTTAGCACTACTATAATAAATTCTACCACAAAATCCACTTCATCTAAACCTACTATTATAAGAACCACTGCAAGCAATTCTATAGAACCTACCAGCACAATGACCTCCAATAACACTTCAGTTGCAACTGCAATATCACCAGTCACCGTTTCAACTGAAGCCACAGCCACAACAACAATGGGAATTTCCACAGAGGCTACAACCAAAACAGCCACCACTACCACTTCCACTGAATACATATCCACAACAACAGTAAGCAATGCAACTGAACAGTCCACCACAACAACTGCAGGTACTTCCACTGAGGCAACAACAACAAAAGCCACCACTGTCACTTCTGCTGAACCCACAACCAAAACAACAACCAGCACTGCAAGTGAACAGTCTGCCACCACAGCTATAGACACTTCCACTGAGACTACAACCACAACAGCCAACAATACCACCTCTTCTGAACCCATAACCAAAACTACAGCCATCACTGCAACTGAACAGTCTGCCACCACAACTGCAGGCACTTCCACTGAGACAACAGCCACGACAGCCACCACTACCACTTATACTGAACCCACAATGACAACCACAGCAAGCACTGCAACTAAAGAGTCTGCCACCACAACTGTAGCCACTGCTACTGAGACCAAAAACACAGCAGTCATCACTGCCACCTCTACTGAACCCACAACCACAACAGCAACCAACACTATAACTGAATAGTCTGCCACCACAACTGCTGGCACTTCCACTGAGACTACAACCACAACAGCAACCAATACCATTTCTACTGAACCCACAACCACAACAGCAGCAAGCACTACAACTGAACAGTCTGCCACCACAACTGCAGACACTGCTACTGAGACTAGAACCACAACAGCCACCACTGCAACCTCTACTGAACCCACAACCACAACAACAGCCAGCACTGCAACTGAACAGTCTTCCACAACTGCTGGCACTTCCACTGAGACAATAACCACAACAGCCACCACTACCACATCTACCGAACCTGCAATGACAACCACAGCAGGCACTGCAACTGAACAGTCTACCACCACAACTGCAGGAACTTCCATTGAGACTACAACAGCAACAGCCACCACTGTGATCTCTACTGATCCCACCACCACAACAGCCAGAAGTGTAACTGAGCAGTCTGCCACCACAACTGCAGGCACTTCCACTGAGAATACATCCACAGCAGACACCACTGCCACTTCTAGCAAACCCACAGTGACAACCACCATAAGCACTGCAACTGAACAGTCTGCCACCACAACTGCAGACACTTCCATTGAGACTACAACCACAACAGCCACCACTGCCACCTTTAGTGAACCCACAACCACAACACCAACCAACACTGCAACTCAACAGTCTGCCACCACAACTGTAGGCACTTTCACTGAGACTACAACCCCATCTTCCACCACTACCACTTCTACTGAACCCACAACCACAACAGCCAGCACTGCAACTGAACAGTCTGCCACCACAACTGCAGACACTTCCACTGAGACTACAACCACAACAGCCACCACTGCCACCTTTAGTGAACCCACAACCACAACAACAACCAACACTGCAACTAAACAGTCTGCCATCACAACTGTAGGCACTTCCACTGAGACTACAGCTCCATCATCCACCACTACCACTTCTACTGAACCCACAACCACAACAGCCAGCACTGCAACTGAACAGTCTGCCACCACAACTGCTGGCACTTCCATTGAGACTACAACCACAACACCCACCACTGCCACCTCTACTAAACGCACAACCACAACAACAGCAAGCACTACAACTGAACAGTCTGCCACCACAACTGCAGACACTTCCATTGAGACTACAACCACAGCAGTCACCACTACCACCTCTACTTAACCGACAACCACAACAAAAACCAGCACTGCAACTGAACAGTCTGCCATCACAACTGTAGACACTTCCACTGAGACTACAACCCCATCATCCACCACTACCACTTCTGAACCCACAACCACAACAACAGCAAGCACTGCAACTGAACAGTCTGCCACCACAACTGCAGACACTGCTACTGAGACTACAACCGTAACAGCCACCACTGCAACCTCTACTGAACCCACAACCACAGCAACAGCCAGCACTGCAACTGAACAGTCTTCCACCACAACTGCTGGCACTTCCACTGAGACAATAACCACCATAGCCACCACTACCGCATCTACTGAACCTACAATGACAACTACAGCAAGCACTGCATCTGAACAGTCTGCCACCACAACTGTAGGCACTTCCACTGAGGCTACAACCCCATCATCCACCACTACCACATCTACTGAACCCACAACTACAACAACAGCCAGCACTGCAAGTGAACAGTCTGCCACCACAACTGCTGGCACTTCCACTGACACAATAACCACCATAGCCACCACTACCACATCTACTGAACCTACAATGACAACTACAGCAAGCACTGCATCTGAACAGTCTGCCACCACAACTGTAGGCACTTCCACTGAGACTACAACCCCATCATCCATCACTACCACATCTACTGAACCCACAACTACAACAACAGCCAGCACTGCAACTGAACAGTCTGCCACCACAACTGCTGGCACTTGCACTGAGACAATAGCCACAAAAGCCACCACTACCACATCTATTGAACCCACAACCACAACAACAGCAAGCACTAAAACTGAACATTCTGCCACCACAACTGTAGGCACTTCCACTGAGACTACAACCCCATCATCCACCACTGCCACCTCTACTGAACCCACAACCATAACAAAACCAGCACTGCAACTGAATAGTCTGCCAACACAACTGTAGGCACTTCCACGGAGACTACAACCCCATCATCCACCACTACCACTTCTGAACCCACAACCACAACAACAGCCAACACTGCAACTGAACTGTCTGCCACCACAACTGCAGACACTTCCATTGAGACTACAACCACAACAGCCACTGCCACCTCTACTGAACCCACAACCACAACAGCCAGTCCTGCAACTGAATAGTCTGCCACCACAACTGCTGGCACTTCCACTGAGACAATAACCACAATAGCCACAACTACCACATCTACTGAACCTACAATGACAACCACAGCAAACACTGCAACTGAACAGTCTGCCACCACAACTGCAGGCACTTCCACTGAGGATACATCCACAGCAGACACCACTGCCACTTCCAGCAAACCCACAGTGACAACCATCGCAAGCACTGCAACTGAACAGTCTGCCACCACAACTGCAGGCACTTCCACTTTGGCTACAACCACAACAGCAACCACTACCACCTCTAATGAACCCACAACTACAAAACCAGTCAGCACTACAACTGAACAGTCTGCCACAACTGGAGGTACTTCCACTGGAGTTACAACCACAACAGACACCACGGCCATATCTACTGAACCCATCACTACAACAGCCAGCACTGCAACTGAACAGTCTGCCACCACAACTGCAGGCACTTCCACTGAGGCTACAACCACAACACCAACCAATTCCACCTCCACTGAACCCACAACCACAACAATAGCCAGCACTGCAACTGAATAGTCTGCTACTACAACTGCAGGCACATCCACTGAGGCTACATGCACAACAGTCACCAATACCACTTCTACTGAACCCACAACATCAACCACAGCAAGCACTGTAACTGAACAGTCTGCCACCACTACTGCAGCCACAGCCACTGAGACTATAACCACAACAGTCACCACTGCCACCTCTACTGAACCTGCAGCCACAACAACAGCCAGCACTGTAACTGAACAGTCTGCCACCACAACTACTGGCACTTCCACTGAGGCTACAACTACAACAGCAGCCACAACCACCTCTACTGAACCCACAACCACAACAACAGCCAGCACTGCAACTGAACAGTCTGCCACAACAACTGAAAGTACTTCCACTGGAGTTACAACCACAACAGACAACACTGCCACAACAACTGGAGGTACTCCCACTGCAGTTACAACCACAACAGACACCACTGCCACATCTACTGAACCTGCACTACAACCTCCAGTATTGCAACTGAACTGTGTCCCACCACAACTGCAGGCACTTCCACTGAGGCTGTAACCACTACAGTCACCACGACCACCTCTACTGAACTCATAACCACAACAGCAGCCAGCATTGTAACTGAACAGTCTGCCACCACAACTTCAGGCACTTCCACTGAGACTACAACTACAGTGGCCACCACTGCCACCTCTACTTAACCCACAACCACAACAACAGCCAGCACTTCAACTGAACATTCTGCCACCAGAACTGCAGGCACTTCCACTGACACTTCTACCAAAATAGCCACCACTGCCACCTCTTCCGAGTCCAGTAGTAGAGCAACACCTGGCACTGCAACTGAACAGTGTGCCACAACAACTGCTGACCCTTCCACTGAGACTACAATGACCACAGCCACCACTACCACCTCTACTGAACCAAGCACTACAACACAGCCAGCACTGCAACTGAATAGTCTGCCATAACAATTACAGGCACTTTCTCTGAGGCTACAACCACAACAGCCACCACTACCACCTTTACTGAACCCACAACCACAACAACAGTCAGCAACTGCAACTGAACAGTCTGCCACAACAACTGTATGCACTTCCACTGAAGCTACAGCCACCACAGCCACCACTGCCATCTCTACTGAACCTAAAACCACAACAACAGCCAGCACTGAAACTGAACACTCTGCCGCAACAACTGCAGGCACTTCCACTGATACTGCTACCATAATTACCACCACTGCCACCTCTACTGATCCTGGCAGTTCAACAGCCAGCATTGAAACTGAATGGTTTACCACAAGTGCAGCAGTTTCTTCTGAGTCTTCAACCACATTGGCCACCACCACTTCTTCCTCAGAAGTCACCACTTCAATCCAACCAACCACCTAATTGCCAGCACTTTTACTGAGGCTACCACCGTGGTGAGCACTACTACCTCCTCTACTTGATCGACAACACCAATAGCAGCCAGCACCTCCATTGAAACAACTGCCAAAATAACATCAGGTCCTTCCACTGTGGCTACAACTACAACAGCCACCACTCTCCCTTCTTCTGTACCCACAACCACAATAGCAGCTAGCCCTGAAACTAAACAGACTGCCACAATGACTGTTGGTACTTCCGTGGTGGGTACAACCAAAATTGCCACTGTGATTGCCCTCACAGAGTCTGCAACCACAATAGCAGCCATGATGCCCACTGAACAGACTAGTACAACAACTGTAGGGACTTCCACTGAGCCATCAATCACAATGATCCCAACTTCTGCTTCTACTGAATCTTCAACCACAACTGCACCCACTGGTTCACCTGAACTGACTAGCACAACCACCACAGGCACTCCCACTTAGGCTGCAACCACAAAATCCCCATTACTACTTCTACTGAACCCACTACTCCAACAGCATCCATCACTTTGACTGAACTAAACCTGAAAAACAGAAATAGCCACCATTTTGACTACGGTCATTATCGTAACAATCATAGGCAGCATCTCTACTAGCCTGTAAGTATGAGTCAGGACTATTGCTTCAAAAGAACCAGTTATCACAATAGCAGACATTCCTTCAATTTAACCACAAACCACACAACCATATATAGCACTTCAGCTGAATTTAACAGAACAGCAACATGGACCTCATCTAATGAGTCTGTAGACACTAATGGTAGTGCTACTTTTTTTTTTTTTGAGACAGTCTTACTCTGTCACCCAGGCTGGAGTGCAGTGGTGCCACCTCCACCTCCCAGGTTCAAGCGATTCTCCTGCTTCAGCCTCCCAAGTAGCTGGAACTACAGGCCTGTGCCACCATGCTTGGCTAATTTTTTGTATTTTTAGTAGAGGTTGGGTTTCACCATGTTAGCCAGGATGGTGTCAATCTCCTGACCTCGTGATACCCCCGCCTCAGCCTCCCAAAGTGCTGGGATTACAGGCATGAGCCACCGCACCTGGCCTGCTACCATTTTAAATAAACTAATAACCACAACAGCAGCTGCTACTTTAACTGAAGTTAGTATAACTACATCTACTGGTAGCACCTCATCTGAAAATGTCAGCATAATTGTGAGCACCATCTCTTAATCCAAACTTATCACTGTAACTCCAAACTTTGTTCCTTCAACTGAATGTATTACCACAATCACAATTATCTTTTCAATTGAGGCCACAGCCATGACAACCAGGTTCATATTAGCTAAGTCTATGACCATTGTAACTTTTACTGAATCTAGTATCACAAAATTACAATAACAGTCTCACTCATTGGTATCCGCAGTGGCCAAAACTCCCACTTCAGTTGAAGCTACAACTACATAAATCATCCAACAACTTTTAACTCAACCCTGAATTACTCTCATATCAAATGAACCTACAGATGATTATTACTTTAACAAAATCATCAGACACTACTACCTGTACTTTAATTGAATTTACAACCCTCACAATAGCTACCTCCAACTCAGTTACTGAGTCTTTTCTGTTTTCTGATACAACTAAAATAACATCTTTAACCTTCACTGCCACCAACTCAACTAAATGAAAGCCAACACATACACTACTAACTCAACTGACTCTTCGATCACAACTCTCTAGCAATGTCAGCTCAATTTACAATCTCCATGAGCATCATTACCTGTTAATAGAAAATGAAATTGCAGTTATAGTTTCTACATAATCTGCTATCACAATACTGCCAGCTCTTCCACTGGCCCTTCAAATGAGTCCATTCATAGCCACAACAACCATGCTACATCAACAAAAGGTGCTACTCCCATAACATCTACTGAAATTTCACAATAGAGACCACCACATTTCTACTCTACGTACTCCTACAACAGACAAAACTTTACTGAACCTTTTAATAGCCTATCACTGGAATCTACAAGCATTACAATTTCTATTTCATGTTATTCAAAGCCATTCACCACTTATTCATAAATGCAAAGCTTTCATCATTTCTAGTGAATTGACTAAGTCTGATTACTGCTCTCACTTGACAAAAATGGCAACTTTCTAATGACCTATTCTAGGGCAACTCTGGTTAGTATGCCTACAAATTAAATCCTAACACCTACTATCATCATTCCTATACCAAATTCTGTATCTGCCATCCATACCATAGGGAATTATATGGCCAATATCACTGCCAACGTGTAACTCCAAAAACGTGGGGTTATAGTGGTTACCAGAAACAACCACTTCTTAAACAAGACTTACTTATTGCTTATTGACCAGTTCAGCTATTACTACCATGACAATGAAATCATTTTCATGCCTATACTTAGATTTAAAAATATGACTTAGCAGACCTGAACACTAAATGTGGAGTTTTCCTATTTTCTCTGTGAAGTTTTAGATAATGCAATTTTCATACAAAGTAAGTTCAATCTATTTATTTATGTTGGAAACCTCTTCTGATTAAATAAATAAGTTACCAAATATGAATATAGTCTTTTATTATTCCAAAATTTTAATGCTTAATACATATACTAGCTATGTAATAGGGAAAGAACATTCTGTATGGTGAGGGTATATTAAATGTATGAAGTACCACATTTCCTTTTCAGACTGTGTGAAATTATTTCCATTTCATTATTTACTGTTTAAATTGTTTTGCTATTTAAGTAATATTTATGAATGTGTTCTCACTATTTTTGGTTTTAAAAATTTATTTTCCGCTATGTTTTCAGTAATCTTTTACAATCATTCAATTTAAAACTTTGAGTAACCATTTTCTCTGTGCCTGCTATTTGCTGAAGTACTGAAGAAAATTAAGAAAAAGAAAATAGCAATGCAAGCCAAGCACAGAGACTCACATCTGTAATTTCAACATTTTGGGACCCTAAGACAGGAGGATTGCTTGAGGTCAGGAGTTCAAGACCAGCCTGATTTCACAGGTAGCTTCTTTCTAGTTTTCATCGGTGGATATTTGGCTTTTCCCCATAGACCTCAACTGGTTCTCAAATGTCTCATCACAGATTCTAGAAAAAAAACTTTTTTCAACATGCTCAACAAAAAGACAGGTTTTTATTGGTGAGATGAAACTACACATCACAAAGCCATTTCACAGGTAGCTTCTTTCTAGTTTTTCTTCAGGGACATGTTTTTCCCCATAGGTCTCAATGGACTCCTAAATGTCCCTTCACAGATTCTAGAAAAAGAGTGTTTCCAACCTTCTGCATCCAAAGAAAGGTTTAACTCTGCGAGATGAATCCACACATCACAAAGCAGTTTCTCAGATAGCTTCTTTCTAGTTTTTATCTGGTGATACTTGGTTTTTCCCATAGCCTCAAAGGGCTTTCAAATGTCCTTTCAGAGATTCTACAAAAATAGTTTTTCCAACCTGATGAATCAGAAGAAAGTTTTAAGTCTGTGAAAGGAATCCACTCATCATAAATCAGTTTCACAGATAACCTCTTTCTCGTTTTTACCTGGGAATAGTTGATTTTTCCCCATAGGCCACAATGGGTTCAAAAATGTCACTTCGTAGATTCCAGAAAAAGAGTGTTTCCAACCTGTTGAATCAAAAGAATCGATTTATTTTGTGAGATGCATCCACACATCACAAAGAAGTTTCACAGGTAGCCTCTTTAGAGTTTTTACCTGGAGATATTCCCTTTTTCCCCATTGGCCTCAATTGTCTCCCAAATGTCCCTCTGCAGATTCTACAAAAAGAGTGTTTCCAACGTGTGGAATCAAAAGAAATATTTAACTCTGTGAGATGAATCCACATATCACAAAGCAGTTTCACAGGCAGCATCTTTCTAGTTTTTATCAGAAGATTATTTTTCACAACAGGCCTTGATGCACTCCCAAATATCCCTTTGCAGATTCTACAAAATCAGTGTTTCCAAAGTGATGAATGAAAAGAAAAGTTTAACAAGATGAATGCACACATCACAAAGTGGGTCCTCAGATAGCTTCCTTCTAGTTTTTATCACGGGATATTCACTTTTTCACCACTGGCCTCAATGAGCTCCCAAATGTCCATTTTGTGATGGACAAACAGTGTTTCCAAACTGCGGAATCAAAAGAAAGGTTTAAATCTGTGAGATGAATGCACACATCACAAAGCATTTTCTCAGAAACTTCTTTCTAGTTTTTATCTGAGGATACTTTCTTTTTCACCATAGGCCTCAAAGTGGTCCCAAATATCCCTCCGCAGATTCTACAAAAAGAGTGCTTCCAAACTGCTGAATGAGAAGAAAATGTTAACTCAGAGAGATCAGTGCACACATCACAAAATCGTACCTTAGATATCTTCCTTCTAGTTTTTATCCTGGGATGTTCAATTTGTCTCCATTGGCCTAAATGGACTCCCAAATGTCCATTCACAGAATGGACAAAAACAGTGTTTCCAAACAGCTGAATCAAAAGAAAGGTTTAACTTTGTGAGATGAATGCACACATCACAAAGCAGTTTCTCAGAATGCTGCTTTTTAGTTTTTATCTGAATATATTTTCTTTTTCACCTGGGCCTCAAGGCGCTCCCAAATATCCCTTTGCAGGTTCTACAAAAACAGCATTTTCAAACTGCGGAATGAAAAGAAAGGTTTAACTTTTGGAGATGAATACACACATCACTAAGCCGTTTCTCAGATAGCTTCCTTCTAGTTTTCACCCTGGGATTGTCGCTTTTTCACCATCATCCCCCATGAGCTCCCAAATGTCCATTTGCAGAAGGGAGAAAAACTGTGTTTCCAAACTGCTGAATCAAAAGGAACGTATATTTCTGTGAGATGAATGCACACATCACAATGCAGTTTCTCAGAAAGCTTCTTTCTAGTTTTTACCTGAAGATATTTTCTTTTTCACCATTGGCCTCAAGGGGCTCCCAAATATCCCTTCACAGATTCTACAAAAACAGTGTTTCCAAACTGCTGAATGAAAAGAAATTTTTAATTCTGTGAGATGAATGCACACAACACAAGTCGTTTCCTCAGATAGCTTCCTTCTAGTTTTTTTTCCTGGGATATTCGATACTTTGCCATTGGCCTCAATGAGCCCCCAAATGTCCATATGCAGAATGAACAAAAACGGTTTTTCCAAACTGCTGAATCAAAGAAAAAGTTTACTCTGTGAGATGAATGCGCATATCACAAGGCAGTTTCTAAGAAAGTTTTTCTACTTTTGATCTGAAGACATTTTCTTTTTCACCATAGGCCTCAATGTGCTCCCAAATATCCCTTTGCAGATTCTTAAAAAACACTGTTTCCAAACAGCTGAATGCAAAGAAAGGTTTACCTCTGCAAGATAATTGTACACATCACAAAGCAGTTTCTCAGACAGGTTCCTTCTAGTTTTTATCATGAGATATTCACTTTTTCACCTTTTGCTTCAATGAGCTCTCCAATACTCATGCGTGGAATAGACATAAGCAGTGCTTCCAAATTGCTGAATCAAAAGAAAGGTTTAACTCTGTGAGATGAATGTCCACATTCCAAAGCAGTTTCTCAGAACACTTCTTTCTAGTTTTTATTGGAAGATATTTTCTTTTTCACCATAGACTTCAATGCACTCTCAAATATCACTTCGTAGATTCTACAAGAACAGTGTTTCCAAACTGCTGAATGAAAGGAAAGGTTTAACTCTGTGAGATGAATGCACTCATCATGAAGCAGTTTCTCATGAGTTTTCTTTCTCGTTCTTATCTGAAGGTATTTTCTTTTTCATCACAGGCTTCAATGCATTCCCAAATATTAACTCGCAGATTCTACAAAACTGTTTTTTCTGAACTTCTGAATGAGAAGAAAGGTTTAACTCTGTAAGATGAATGCACACATCACAGGGCAGTTTCTCAGATAGCTTCCTTTTACTTTTTATCCTGGGATATTCCATTTCTCGCCATTGGCATCACTGAGCTCCCTTATGTTCTTTTGCAGAAAGGACAAAAACAGTGTTTCCAAACTGCCAAATATAAAGAAAGGTCTAGCTCTGTGAGATGAATGTACATATCACAAAGCAGTTTCTCAGAAAGCTTCTTTGTAGTTTTTTTCTGAAGCTGTATTCTTTTTCACCATAGGACTCAATGCGCTCCCAAATATGCTTTCACAGATTCTACAAAATAAGTGTTTTCAAACAGCTGAATTAAAAGAAAAGTTAAACTTTTTGAGATGAATACAGACATCACAAAGCAGTTTCTCAGACAGCTTTCTTCTACTTTTTATGGTGGGACATTCGATTTTTTGGCCATTGGCCTCAACAAGCTATGAAATGTCAATTCACAGAATGGACAAAAAAAAAAAGTGTTTTCAAACTGCTGAATCAAAAGAAAGGTTTAAGTCTGTGAGATGAATGCACATATCACAAAGCAGTTTCTCAGAAAGCTTCTTTCTAGTTTTTATCTGAAGATGTTTTCTTTTTGACCTTAGGCCTCAAAGTGCCAACAAATATCCCTTTACAGACTCCACAAAAACAGTGCTTCCACACTGCTGTATGAAAGGAACGTTAAGTCTGTGAGATGAATGCCCACATCACATAGGGGTTTTTCATATAGTTTCCTTCTAGTTTTTATCCTGTGATATTTGCTATTTTGCCATTGCCCTCAATGAGCTCCCAAATGTCCATTTGTAAAATCAACAAAACAGGGTTTCCAAACTGCTGAAGCAAAAGAAAGGTTTTACTCTGTGGGGTGAATAGTCACAAAGCATTTTCTCAAAAAGCTTCTTTCTTGTTTTTATCTGAAGATATTTTCTTTTTCACTATAGGCCTCAATGCACTCCCAAATATCTCTTTGTAGATTGTACAAGGACAGTGTTTCTAAACTGCTGAATGAAAAGAAAGGTTTAACTCTGTGAATGGAATGCACACATCACAATGAGGTTTCTCAGATTTCTTCCTTCTGGTTTTGATCGTGAGATACTAGATTTTTGGCAATTGGCCTCTTTGAGCTCCCAAATGCCCATTCACACAATGGATAAAACAGTGTTTTAAAACCACTGCATCAAAAGAAAGCTTTAACTCAGTGAGATGAATGGACAAATCACAAAGCAGTTTTTTGGAAAACTTCTTTCCAGTTTTTATCTGAAGATATTTTCTTTTTCACCACAGGCTTCAATGTGCTCCCAAATCTCCCTTCACAGATTCTGCAAAAACGGTGTTTCCAAACTTCTGAATCAAAAGAAAAGTTTACTCTGTGAGATGAATGAAAACCTCACAAAGACGTTTCTCAGAAAGGTTCATTCTAGCTTTTACCTGAGGATATTTTCTTTTTCACCAGAGGTCTCAATGCACTCCCCAAAATTCCTTTGCAGATTCTACAAAAACAGTGTTTCCATACTGCTGAATGAAAGTTAATGTTTAACTCTGGAGATGAATGGACACAACACAAAGTGTTTCCTCAGATAGAGCCTTCTAGTTTTTATCCTTGTATATTCGATTTTTTCATAATTGCCTCAATGAGCTCCCAAATGTCCATTCCCAGAACGGACAAAAACAGTGTTTCTAAATAGCTGAATAAAAATACACGTTTACATCTGTGAGATGAATGCATACGTCACAAAGCAGTGTTTCAAAAAGCTTCTTTCTAGTTTTATCTAAAATGTGCTCCCAAATATCCCTTCACAGGTACTGCAAAAACATTGTTTCCAAACTGCTGAATGAATAGAAAGGTTTACCTCTGTGAGATAAATGCACACATCACAAAACATTTCCTCTGATAGCTTCCTCTGGTTTTTATCTGGGATATTCATGGTTTTGCCATTGGCCTGAATGAGCTCCCAAATGTCCATTCGCAGTATGGACAAAAACAGTGTTTCCAAATTGCTGAATCAACAGAAATTTTTACCTCTGTGAGAAGAATGCACACATCACAAAGTGTTTCCTGAGAAGCTTCCCTACAGGTTTTATCTGGGGATATTTGATTTTTCAGGATTGGCCTCAATGAACTCCCAAATGTCCGTTTGAAGAATGGACAAAAACAGTGTTTTCAAACTGCTGCATCAAAACTAAAGTTTAACTCTGTGATATAAAAGGACACAACACATAGTGATATCTCAGAAAGTTTCTTTTTCATTTTTATCTGCAGATATTTCCTTTTTCACTGTAGTCCTCAATGTGCTCCTAAATATCCCTTTGCATATTCTACAGAGCGGTGTTTCCACACTATGGAATGAAAAGAAAGGCTTAACTCTGCAAGATGAATGCTCACATCACAAAGCAGTTTCCCAAATAGCTTCCTTCTAGTTTTTATCCTGGGATATTCTTTTTTTCACCATTGTCCTCAATGAGCTCCAAAATGTTCATTCTCAAAATGGAGAAAAACTGTTTCCAAACTGCTGCATAAAAAAAAAAAAGGTTTAAATTTGTGACATGAATGCACTCATCACAAAGCAGTTTCTCAGAAGGCTTCCTTCTGTTTTTTATATGAAGATATTACCTTTTTCACCATAGGCCTCAATGCATTCCCAAATATCCCTTTGCAGATTCTATAAAACCAGGATTTCCAAACTGCTGAATGAAAAGAAAGCTGTAACTCTGAGAGATGAATGCACACATCACAAAGCAGTTTCTCAGATAGCTTCCTTCTACTTTTTATCCTGGTGTATTCACTTTTTCGCCTTTGGCCTCAATGAACTCCAAAATGTCCATTCGCAGAATGGACAAAACAGTGTCTCCAAACTGCTGGATAAAAAGCAAGGTTTAATGGGATGAATGGAAACATCACAAAGCAGTTTCTCTGAAAGTTTCTTTCCAGTTTATACCTGAAGATATTTTCTTTTTCACCATAGGCCCCCAATATACTCCCAAATATCCCTTCGCAGATTGAACAAAAACAGTGTTTCCAAAGTGTTGAATGAAAAGAAAGGTTTAACCCTATGAGATGAGTGCACACATCACAAAGCAGTTTCTCAGAATGTTTCTTTCTAGTTTTTATCTGAAGATATTTTCTTTTTCACCACAGGCCTCAATGCATTCCCAAGTATCCCTTTGCAGATTCTTCAAAAGCAGTGTTTTAAAACTGCTAAATGAAAAGAAAGTTTTAAATTTTTGAGACGAAGACACAGAACACAAAGCGGTTTCTCAGATAGCTTCTTTCTAGTTTTTGTCAACAGATATTTCCTTTTTCACCAGAGTGCTCAATGAGCTCCTAAATATCACTTTGCAGATTCTACAAAAAGAGTGTTTCCACACTGCAGAATGAAAAGAAAGGTTTTTCTCTGCATGATGAATGCTCACATCACAAAGTGATTTCCCAAATAGCTTCCTTCTAGTTTTTATGCTGGGATATTCGATTTTTCACCATTGGCCTCAATGAGCACCAAAATGTCCATTTGCAGAATGGAAAAAAAACAGTGTTTCCAAACTACTGAATCAAAAGAAGGGTTTAAATCTGTAACATGAACGCACTCATTACAAAACAGTTTCTCAGAAATCTTCTTTCTGTTTATTATATGAAGATATTTCCTTTTTCACAATAGGGCTCAATGCATTCCCAAATATCTCTTTGCAGATTCTAAAAAACAGGGTTTCCAAACTGCTGAACGAAAAGAAAGGGTTAACTTGGTGTGGTGAATGCACACATCACAAAACAGTTTCTCAGATAGCTTCCTTCTACTTTTTATCCTGGCGTATTCACTTTTTTGCATTTGTTGTCAATGAACTCTGAAATGTCCATTTGCAGAATTGACAAGAACAGTGTTTTCAAACTGCTGAATAACGGGATGAATGGGCACATCACAAAGCAGTTTCTCAGAAAGTTTCTTTCTAGTTTTTACCTGAAGATATTTTCTTTTCCACCATAAGCCTCATATGCTCCCAAATATCCCTTTGCAGATTGAACAAAAGCAGTGTTTCCAAAGTCCTGAATGAAAAGAAAAGTTAAAATCTACGAGATGAATGCACACACCCCAAAGCTGTTTCTCAGAAAGTTTCTTTCAAGTTTTTGTCTGAAGATATTGTCTTTTTCACCATAGGCCTCAAAGCGTTGCCAAGGATCCATTTGCAGATTCTACAAAAACAGTGTTTTCAAAGTGCTGAATGAAAAAGAAACTTTAACATTTCAAGATGAATGCACACAAAGCAAAGTAGTTTCTCAGATGGCTTCCTTCTAGTTTTTATCCTGGAATATTCGATTTTTCATCATTGGCCTCAATGAGCTCCAAAATATCCCTTTGCAGATTTTCCAAGCTACTGAATGTAAAGAAAGGTTTAACTCTGCCAGGTGAATGCATACATCACAAAGTGGTTTTGAAGATAGCCTCTTTCTAGTTTTTATCATGGGATATTCGATTTTTTGCCATTGGCCTCAGTTAACTCCCAAATATCCAATTGCTAAATGAACTAAAACAGTGTTTTCATAATGCTGAATCAAAAAGAGTTTGATTCTGTTAGATGAATGCACACATTACAAAATATTATCTCTGAAATCTTTCTAGTTTTAATCTGAAGTTATTTTCCTTTTCACTGTAGGACCCAACACGCTCTCAAATATGCCTTTGCAAGTTGCACAAAAACACTCTTTCCAGACTTCTGAATGAAAAGGAAAGTTTAACTCTGTCAAGGAATACACACATCACAAAGCAGTTTCTCAAATAGATTCCTTCCCGTTTTTATCATGGGATATTCTATTTTTCAGGATTAGCCTCAATGAGCTCCCAAATGTCCATTCACAGAATGGACAAAAACAGTGTTTCCAAACTGCTGAAACAAAAGAAAGGTTTCACTCTGTAAGATGAATGCACACATCCTTAAGAAGTTTCTCAGAAAATTTCTTTCTAGTTTTTATCTGACGATATTTTCTTTTTCACCAAAAGCCACAATGCACTCTCAGAAATCCCTTCACAGCTTCTACAAAAACAGCGTTTCCAAACTGCTGAATGAAAGGAAAGGTTTAACACTGCGATATGAATGCATGCATCACAGATCAGTTTCACAGATAGCTTCCTTACAGTTTTTATCGGGAGATATTTGATTTTTCACCATCGGCCTCAAAGAACTCCCAAACATCTCTTTGCAGAATGGAGAAAAACAGTTTTTCCAAACTGATGAATCAAAAGCAAGCTTTAACTCTGTGAGATAAATGCACTCATCACAAAGCAGTTTCTCAGAAAGTTTCTTTCTAGTTTTCACCCAATGATACTTTATTTTTCACCATAGGCCTCAGTGCACTCCCAAATATTCCTTTGCAGAATCTAAAAAGCTACTGTTTTCATGCTGCTGAATGAGAAGGAAGGTTTAAGCTTTTGACCTGAATGCACACATCACAAAGCAGTTTCTCAGACAGCTTCCTTCTAGTTTTTATCCCGGGATATTCTACTTTTGCCGCAGGCATAAATGGGCTTCCAAATGTCCATTTGCAGAATGAAAAAAGCCATGTTTCCAAACTGCTGAATCAAAAGAAATCTGTAACTCTGTGAGATCAATGCACACGTCATAAAGCAGTTTCTCAGAAACATTCTCTCATTTTTATCTAAAGATATTTTATTTTTCCTCAATACACTCCCAAACCTGTGAAGTGTTACTTCACAGATTCTACAAAAAGTGTTTCCAAACTGCTGAATGTAAAGAAAGTTTTAGCTCTGTGAGATTAATGCACACTACACAAAGCAGTTCCTAAGATTGCTTCCTGCTAGTTTTTATCCTGGTATAATAGTTTTTTCACCATTGGCCCCAATGAGCTCCCAAATGTAAATTGGCAGAATGTACAAAAATGGTGTATCCAAATTGCTGAATCAAAAGAAAGGTTTAACACTGTGAGATGAATGCTCACATCACACAGCAGTTTCTCAGAAAGCTTCTCTTTCCAATTTTTATCTGAACATATTTTCTTTTTCACCATAGCCCTAATGCACTCCAAAATATTCCTTCACAGATCCCGCCAAAACAGTGTTTCCAAACTGCTGAAAGAAAAGAAAGGTATAACTCTGAGAGATGAATGCACTCATCACAAAGAGGTTTCTCAGATAGCTTCCACCAAGTTTTTTTTTTTTTTCTTATACTTTAAGTTCTAGGGTACATGTGCATAATGTGCAGGTTTGTTACATATGTATACTTGTGCCATGTTGGTGTGCTGCACCAATCAACTCTTCAGCACCCATCAATTCATCATTTATATCATGTATAACTCCCAATGCAATCCCTTCCCCTCCACCCTCCCCATGATAGGCCCCAGTGTGTGATGTTCCCCTTCCCGAGTCCAAGTGATCTCATTGTTCAGTTCCCACCTATGAGTGAGAACATGCGGTGTTTGGTTTTCTGTTCTTGTGATAGTTTGCTAAGAATGATGGTTTCCAGCTGCATCCATGTCCCTACAAAGGACGCAAACTCATCCTTTTTTATGGCTGCATAGTATTCCATGGTGTATATGTGCCACATTTTCTTAATCCAGTCTGTCACAGATGGACATTTGGGTTGATTCCAAGTCTTTGCTCTTGTGAATAGTGCCGCAATAAACATACGTGTACATGTGTCTTTGTAGTAGAATAATTTATAATCCTTTGGCTATATACCCAGTAGTGGGATGGCTGGGTCATATGGTACATCTAGTTCTAGATCCTTGAGGAATTGCCATACTGTTTTCCATAATGGTTGAACTAGTATACAATCCCACCAACAGTGTAAAAGTGTTCCTATTTCTCCACATCCTCTCCAACACCTGTTGTTTCCTGACTTTTTAATGATTGCCATTCTAACTGGTGTGAGATGGTATCTCATTGTGGTTTTGATTTGCATTTCTCTGATGGCAAGTGATGATGAGCATTTTTTCATGTGTCTGTTTTCTGTATGGATGTCTTCTTTTGAGAAATGTCTGTTCATATCCTTTGCCCACTTTTTGATGGGGTTGTTTGTTTTTTTTCTTGTATATTTGTTTGAGTTCTTTGTAGATTCTGGATATTAGCCATTTGTCAGATGGGTAGATTGCAAAAATTTTCTCCCATTCTGTAGGTTGCCTGTTCACTCTGATGGTAGTTTCTTTTGCTGTGCAGAAGCTCTTTAGTTTAATTGGATCTCATTTGTCAATTTTGGCTTTTGCTGCCATTGCTTTCGGTGTTTTAGACATGAAGTCCTTGCCCATGCCTATGTCCTGAATGGTACTACCTAGATTTTCTTCTAGGGCTTTTATGGTATTAGGTCAAACATTTAAGTCTCTAATCCATCTTGAATTAATCTTCGTATAAGGAGTAAGGAAAGGATCCAGTTTCAGCTTTCTACTTATGGCTAGCCAATTTTCCCAGCACCATTTATTAAATAGGGAATCCTTTCCCCATTTCTTGTTTCTCTCAGGTTTGTCAAAGATCAGATGGCTGTAGATGTGCGGTATTATTTCTGAGGACTCTGTTCTGTTCCATTGGTCTATAGCTCTGTTTTGGTACCAGTACCATGCTGTTTTGGTTACTGTAGCCTTGTAGTATAGTTTGAAGTCAGGTAGCGTGACGCCTCCAGCTTTGTCCTTTTGTCTTAGGATTGTCTTGGCAATGCGGGCTCTTTTTTGGCTCCATATGAACTTTAAAGCAGTTTTTTTCCAATTCTGTGAAGAAACTCATTGGTAGCTTGATGGGGATGGCATTGAATCTATAAATAACCTTGGGCAGTATGCCCATTTTCACGATATTAATTCTTCCTGTGCATGAGCATGGTATGTTCTTCCATTTGTATATGTCCTCTTTGATTTCACTGAGCAGTGGTTTCTAGTTCTCCTTGAAGAGGTCCTGTACATCCCTCGTAAGTTGGATTCCTAGGTATTTTATTCTCTTTGAAGCAATTGTGAATGGAAGTTCATTCATGATTTGGCTTATAAACACCTCTACGCAAATCAACTAGAAAATCTAGAAGAAATGGATAATTTCCTGGACACTTACACTCTCCCAAGACTAAACCAGGAAGAAGTTGAATCCCTGAATAGACCAATAGCAGGCTCTGAAATTGAGGCAACAATTAATAGCCTACCCACCAAAAAAAGTCCAGGACCAGATGGATTCACAGCTGAATTCTACCAGAGGTACAAGGAGGAGCTGGTACCATTCCTTCTGAAACTATTCCAATCAATAGGAAAAGAGGGAATCCTCCCTAACTCATTTTATGAGGCCAACATCATCCTGATACCAAAGCCTGGCAGAGACACAACAAAAAAAGAGAATTTTAGACCAATATCCCTGATGAACATCGATGCAAAAATCCTCAATAAAATACTGGCAAACCGGATTCAGCAGCACATCAAAATCTTATCCACCATGATCAAGTGGGCTTCATCCCTGGGATGCAAGGCTGGTTCAACATTTGCAAATCAATAAATGTAATCCAGAATATAAACAGAACCAAAGACAAGAACCACACGATTATCTCAATAGATGCAGAAAAGGCTTTTGATAACATTCAACAGCCCTTCATGCTAAAAACGCTCAATAAATTCGGTATTCATGGAATGTACCTCAAAATAATAAGAGCTATTTATGACAAACCCACAGCCAATATCATACTGAATGGGCAAAAACTGGAAAAATTCCCTTTGAAAACTGGCACAAGACAGGGATGCTCTCTCTCACCACTCCTATTCAACATAGTGTTGGAAGTTCTGGCTAGGGCAATCAGGCAAGAGAAAGAAATAGAGGGTATCCAGTTAGGAAAAGAAGAAGTGAAATTGTCCCTGTTTGCAGATGACATGATTGTGTATTTAGAAAACCCTATTGTCTCAGCCCCAAATCTCCTTAAGCTGATAAGCAACTTCAGCAAAGTCTCAGGATACAAATTAATGTGCAAAAATCACAAGCATTCTTATACACCAGTAACAGACAAACAGAGAGCCAAATCATGAATGAACTTCCATTCACAATTGCTTCAAAGAGAATAAAATACCTAGGAGTCCAGCTCACAAGGGATGTAAAGGACCTCTCCACCAAGTTTTTATACTGATTTTTTCACTTTTTTGCCTTTGGCCTCTCTGAGCTCCCAAATGTCTTTTTGCAGAATGGACAAAAAAAAGGGTTTCCATTTTGCTGAATTAAAAGAACGTTTTAACTCTGTGAGATGAACACACACATCACAACGCAGTTTCTCAGAAGGCATCTTTCTAGTTTTCATCTGATGATACTTTCTTTGTCATCCTATGCCTCATTGCGTTCTCTTCACAGATTCTACAAAAACTGCGTTTTAAGCCTGCTCAATGAAAAGAAAGCTTTAACTTTCCAAGATGAATGCCCACATCACAAAGCAATTTCTCAGAAAGCTACTTTCTAATTTTTATACAAAATGTTGTCATTTACACCATCTTCCCCAAGTCACTCCCAAATATCCCTTCTCAGATTCTACATAAACAGCATTTCCAAACTGCTGGATGAAAGGAATGCTTTAATTCTGTGAGATGAATGCACACACCACAAAGCATTTCCTCAGGTAGCTTCCATCTCATTTTTATCATGGGATATTCGATTTTTCAATATTGACCTCACTGAGCTCTCAAATATCCATTCGCAGAATAGACAAAAACAGCGTTTCCACACTGCTGCATCAAAAGAAAGTTTTAAATCTGTGAGATGAAAGAACACATCACAAAGCAGTTTCTCAGATGGCTTCTTTCAACTTTTATCTGATAATACTTGCTTATTCACTATAGGCCTCAATGTGCTCCCAAGTGTCTGCAAGTGTTGCACTATAGGCCTCAATGCACTCCCAAGTGTCCCAAGGTTCTGCAAAAACAGTGTTTCTAAACTTCTAGAAACTAGAAATAAGCTATTTGTGAAACTGCTTTGTGATGTGTGAATTCATCCCACTGAGTTAAACTGTTCTCTTGATTCAGCAGTTGGAAACACTCTTCTAGCACAATCTGCAAATGGACATTTGAGAGCCCATTGAGGACTGTGGTGAAAAACAGAATATCCCAAGATAAACACAAGAAAAAAACTATCTGTGAAACTGTTCGTGGTGTGTGGATTAATCTCACAGAAATAAAACATTCTTTTTATACAGCAAACTTAAAACACTCTTTTTGTAGAATCTGCAAAGAGACATTCAGGAGCCAATTGAGGCCTACTGTGAAAAACTGAATATTCAGATAAAACCTAGAAAGAAGCAATCTGTGAAACTGCTTTCTGATTTGTGGATTAACCTCTCAGAGTCAAATATTTCTTTTGATTTTGCAGGTTGGAAACACTCTTTTTGTAGAAACTCTGAAGGGAAAATTCATAGCCCATTAGGGCTATGGTGAAAAACAGATAAAAAACTAGAAAGGAGACTCAGAGCAAGATGGCCGAATAGGAACAGCTCCAGTCTCCAACTCCCAGTGCGAGCGACACAGAAGACCAGTGATTTCTGCATTTTCAACTGGGGTACTGGGGTCATCTCACTAGGGAGTGCCGGACAATCGGTGCTGGTCAGCTGCTGCAGCCTGACCAGCAAGAGCTGAAGCAGGGTGAGGCATCGCTTCACCTGGAAGCGCAAGGGGGAAGGGAATCCCTTTTCCTAGCCAGGGGAACTGAGACACACAACACCTGGAAAATCGGGAAACTTCCACCCCAATACTGCGCTTTAAGCAAACAGGCACACGAGAAGAATATATCCCACACCTGGCCGGGAGGGTCCCACGCCCACGGAGCCTCCCTCATTGCTAACACAGCAGTCTGCGGCGATCTATCGATCTATCTGCAAGGCAGCAGCGAGGCTGGGGGAGGGGCGCCCGCCATTGCTGAGGCTTAAGTAGGTAAAAAAAGCTGCTGAGAAGCTCGAATTGGGTGGGGCTCACAGCAGCTCAAGGAAGCCTGCCTGTTTCTGTAGACTCCACCTCTGGGGACAGTGCATAGCTGAAGACCAACAGGGGAAGCAGCGGGAGCCTGTGCAGATGCGAACGACTCTGACAGCTTTGGGGAGAGCCGTGGATCTCCCAACGCGGAGGTTGAGATCTGAGAACGGACAGACTGCCTGCTCAGATGGGTCCCTGACCCCTGAGTAGCCTAGCTGGGAGACATCCCCCACTAGGGGCAGTCTAACACCCCACACCTCACACGGTGGAGTACACCCCTGAGAGGAAGCTTCCAAAGTAAGAATCAGACAGGTACACTCGCTGTTCAGCAATATTCTATCTTCTGCAACCTCTGCTGCTGATACCCAGGCAAACAGGGTCGGGAATGAACCTCAAGCAATCTCTAACAGACCTATACCTGAGGGTCCTGACTGTCAGAAGGAAAACTATCAAACAGGAAGGAGACCTATACCAAAACCCCATCAGTACGTCACCATCATCAAAGACCAGAGACAGATAAAACCACAAAGATGGGGAAAAAGCAGGGGAGAAAAGCTGGAAATTCAAAAAATAAGAGCGCATCTCCCCCTGAAAAGGAGTGCAGCCCATCACCAGCAACGGATCAAAGCTGGTCAGAGAATGACTTTGATGAGATGAGAGAAGAAGGCTTCAGTCCATCAAACTTCTCAGAGCTAAAGGAGGAATTACGTACCCAGCGAAAAGAAATTAAAAATCTTGAAAAAAGAGTGGAAGAATTGACAGCTAGACTAATTAATGCAAAGAATGTCATAAACGAAATGACAGAGATGAAAACCATGACACGAGAAATACGTGACAAATGCACAAGCTTCAGTAACCGACTCGATCAACTGGAAGAAAGAGTATCAGCGATTGAGGATCAAATGAATGAAATGAAGTGAGAAGAGAAACCAAAAGAAAAAAGAAGAAAAAGAAATGAACAAAGCCTGCAAGAAGTATGGGATTATGTAAAAAGACCAAATCTACGTCTGATTGGGGTGCCTGAAAGTGAGGGGGAAAATGGAACCAAGTTGGAAAACACTCTTCAGGATATCATCCAGGAGAACTTCCCCAACCTAGTAGGGCAGGCCAACATTCAAATTCAGGAAATACAGAGAACACCACAAAGATACTCCTCCAGAAGAGCAACTCTAAGACACATAATTGCCAGATTCACCAAAGTTGAAATGAAGGAAAAAATCTTAAGGGCAGCCAGAGAGAAAGGTCGGGTTACCCACAAAGGGAAGCCCATGAGACTAACAGCAGATCTCTCGGCAGAAACTCTACAAGCCAGAAGAGAGTGGGGACCAATATTCAACATTCTTAAAGAAAAGAATTTTCAACCCAGAATTTCATATCCAGCCAAACTAAGTTTCATCAGTGAAGGAGAAATAAAATCCTTCACAGATAAGCAAATGCTTAGAGATTTTGTCACCACCAGGCCTGCCTTACAAGAGACCCTGAAGGAAGCCCTAAACATGGAAAGGAACAACCGGTACCAGCCATTGCAAAAACATGCCAAAATGTAAAGACCATTGAGGCTAGCAAGAAACTGCATCAACTAACGAGCAAAATAACCAGTTAATATCATAATGGCAGGATCAAGTTCACACATAACAATATTAACCTTAAATGTAAATGGACTAAATGCTCCAATTAGAAGACACAGACTGGCAAACTGGATCAAGATTCAAGACTCATCAGTCTGCTGTATTCAGGAGACCCATCTCACATGCAGAGACATACATAGGCTCAAAATAAAGGAATGGAGGAAGATCTACCAAGCAAATGGAGAACCAAAAAAAGAAGAGGTTGCAATCCTAGTCTCTGATAAAACAGACTTTAAACCATCAAAGATCAAAAGAGACAAAGAAGGCCATTACATAATGGTAAAGGGATCAATTCAACAGGAAGAGCTAACTCTCCTAAATATATATGCACCCAATACAGGAGCACCCAGATTCATAAAGCAAGTCCTTAGAGATTTACAAAGAGACTTAGACTCCCATACAATAATAATGGGAGACTTCAACACTCTGCTGTCAACATTAGACAGATCAACGAGACAGAAAGTTAACAAGGATATCCAGGAATTGAACTCATCTCTGCACCAAGCAGACCTAATAGACATCTATAGAACTCTCCACCCCAAATCAACAGAATATACATTCTTCTCAGCACCACATCGCACTTATTCCAAAATTGACCACATAATTGGAAGTAAAGCACTCCTCAGCAAATGTAAAAGAGCAGAAATTATAACAAACTGTCTCTCAGACCACAGTGCAATCAAACTAGAATTCAGGACTAAGAAACTCAATCAAATCCGCTCCACTACATGGAAACTGAACAACCTGCTCCTGAATGACTACTGGGTACATAACAAAATGAAAGCGGAAATAAAGATGTTCTTTGAAACCAATGAGAACAAAGATACAACATACCAGAATCTCTGGGACACATTCAAAGCAGTGTGTAGAGGGAAATTTATAGCACTAAATGCCCACAAGAGAAAGCAGGAAAGATCTAAAATTGACACTCTAACATCACAATTAAAAGAACTAGAGAGGCAAGAGCAAACACATTCAAAAGCTAGCAGAAGGCAAGAAATAACTAAGATCAGAGCAGAACTGAAGGAGATAGAGACACAAAAAACCCTCCAAAAAATCAATGAATCCAGGAGTTGGTTATTTGAAAAGAGCAACAAAATTGACAGACCGCTAGCAAGACTAATAAAGAAGAAAAGAGAGAGGAATCAAATAGATGCAATAAAAATGATAAAGGGGATATCACCACCGACCCCACAGAAACACAAACAACCATCAGAGAATACTATAAACGCCTCTACGCAAATCAACTAGAAAATCTAGAAGAAATGGATAATTTCCTGGACACTTACACTCTCCCAAGACTAAACCAGGAAGAAGTTGAATCCCTGAATAGACCAATAGCAGGCTCTGAAATTGAGGCAATAATTAATAGCCTACCAACCGAAAAAACTCCAGGACCAGATGAATTCACAGCTGAATTCTACCAGAGGTACAAGGAGGAGCTGATACCATTCCTTCTGAAACTATTCCAATCAACAGAAAAAGAGGGAATCCTCCCTAACTCATTTTATGAGGCCAACATCATCCTGATACCAAAGCCTGGCAGAGACATAACAAAAAAAGAGAATTTTAGACCAATATCCCTGATGAACATCGATGCAAAAATTCTCAATAAAATACTGGCAAACCGGATTCAGCAGCACATCAAAATCTTATCCACCATGATCAAGTGGGCTTCATCCCTGGGATGCAAGGCTGGTTCAACATTCGCAAATCAATAAACAGTAATCCAGCATATAAACAGAACCAAAGACAAGAACCACATGATTGTCTCAATAGATGCAGAAAAGGCTTTTGACAAAATTCAACAGCCCTTCATGCTAAAAACGCTCAATAAATTCGGTATTGATGGAACGTACCTCAAAATAATAAGAGCTATTTATGACAAACCCACAGCCAATATCATACTGAATGGGCAAAAACTGGAAAAATTCCCTTTGAAAACTGGCACAAGACAGGGATGCCCTCTCTCACCACTCCTATTCAACATAGTGTTGGAAGTTCTGGCTAGGGCAATCAGGCAAGAGAAAGAAATCAAGGGTATCCAGTTAGGAAAAGAAGAAGTGAAATTGTCCCTGTTTGCAGATGACATGATTGTATATTTAGAAAACCCCATCGTCTCAGCCCAAAATCTCCTTAAGCTGATAAGCAATTTCAGCAAAGTCTCAGGATACAAAATAATGTGCAAAAATCACAAGCATACTTATACACCAGTAACAGACAAGCAGAGAGCCAAATCAGGAATGAACTTCCATTCACAATTGCTTCGAAGAGAATAAAATACCTAGGAATCCAACTTACAAGGGATGTAAAGGACTTCTTCAAGGAGAACTACAAACCACTGCTCAGTGAAATTAAAGAGGACACAAACAAATGGAAAAACATACCATGCTCATGGATAGGAAGAATCAATATCGTGAAACTGGCCATACTGCCCAAGGTTATTTATAGATTCAATGCCATCCCCATCAAGCTACCAATGACTTTCTTCACAGAGTTGGAAAAAACTGCTTTAGAGTTCATATGGAACCAAAAAAGAGCCCGCATTGCCAAGACAATCCTAAGTCAAAAGGACAAAGCTGGAGGCGTCACGCTACCTGACTTCAAACTATACTACAAGGCTACAGTAACCAAAACAGCATGGTACTGATACCAAAACAGAGATATAGACCAATGGAACAGAACAGAGTCCTCAGAAATAATACCACACATCTACAGCCATCTGATCTTTGACAAACCTGAGAGAAACAAGAAATGGGGAAAGGATTCCCTATTTAATAAATGGTGCTGGGAAAATTGGCTAGCCATAAGTAGAAAGCTGAAACTGGATCCTTTCCTTACCCCTTATACGAAGATTAATTCAAGATGGATTAGAGACTTAAATGTTAGACCTAATACCATAAAAACCCTAGAAGAAAATCTAGGTAGTACCATTCAAGACATAGGCATTGGCAAGGACTTCATGTCTAAAACACCAAGAGCAACGGCAGCAAAAGCCAAAATTGACAAATGGGATCTAATTAAACTAAAGAGCTTCGGCACAGCAAAAGAAACTTCCATCAGAGTGAACAGGCAACCTACAGAATGGGAGAAAATTTTTGCAACCTACTCATCTGACAAAGGGCTAATATCCAGAATCTACAAAGAACTCAAACAAATATACAAGAAAAAAACAAACAACCCCATCAAAAAGTGGGCAATGGATATGAACAGACATTTCTCAAAAGAAGACATCCATACAGCCAACAGACACATGAAAAAATGCTCATCATCACTCGCCATCAGAGAAATGCAAATCAAAACCACAATGAGATACCATCTCACACCAGTTAGAATGGCAATCATTAAAAAGTCAGGAAACAACAGTTGTTGGAGAGGATGTGGAGTAATAGGAACACTTCTACACTGTTGGTGGGATTGTAAACTAGTTCAACTATTATGGAAAACAGTATGGCAATTCCTCAAGGATCTACAACTAGATGTACCATATGACCCAGCCATCCCACTCCTGGGTATATACCCAAAGGATTATAAATTATTCTACTACAAAGACACATGCACACGTATGTTTATTGCGGCACTATTCACAATAGCAAAGACTTGGAATCAACCCAAATGTCCATCTGTGACAGACTGGATTAAGAAAATGTGGCACATATACACCATGGAATACTATGCAGCCATAAAAAAGGATGAGTTTGCGTCCTTTGTAGGGACATGGATGCAGCTGGAAACCATCATTCTTAGCAAACTATCACAAGAAGAGAAAACCAAACACCGCATGTTCTCACTCATAGGTGGGAACTGAACAATGAGATCACTTGGACTCGGGAAGGGGAACATCACACTGGGGTCTATCATGGGGAGGGGGGAGGGGGGAGGAGGGAGGGATTGCATTGGGGAGTTATACATGATATAAATGATGAATTGATGGGTGCTGACGAGTTGATGGGTGCAGCACACCAACATGGCATAAGTATACATATGTAACAAACCTGCACGTTATGCACATGTACCCTAGAACTTAAAGTATAATAAAAAAAAAAAAAAAAAAAATAAATAAAATAAAAAAAAAGAAAAATGTTGCACTATACACCATGGAATACTAGCAGCCATAAAAAAGGATGAGTTTGCGTCCTTTGTAGGGACATGGATGCAGCTGGAAACCATCATTCTTGAAAACTATCACAAGAACAGAGAAAACCAAACACCGCATGTCTCATCTCATAGGTGGGACGAACATGAGAATCACTTGGGACTCAGGAAGGGGAACATCACACACTGGGGCCTATCATGGGGAGGGGCCGCAGAGGGAGGGATTGCATTGGGGAGTTATACATGATATAAATGATGAATTGATGGATGCTGACGACGTTGATGGGTGCAGCACACCAACATGGCATAAGTATACATATGTAACAAACCTGCACGTTATGCACATGTACCCTAGAACTTAAAGTATAATAAAAAAATAAAAAAATAAAAACTAGAAAGAAGCTATCTGTGAAACTGCTTTGTGATGTTTGCATCCAGTCAGAGAGTTAAACCTTTCTTTAGATCCAGCAGGTTGTAAACACTCTTCTTGCAGAATCTGTGAAGAAACATTTGGGAGCCCATTGAGCACTCTGGGAAAAACCAACTATCCCCAGATGAAAACTAGAAAGAATCTTTCTGTGAAATTGCATTCTGATGTGTGTATTAATATCACAGATTTAAACCTTTCTTTTGTTACAACAGGTTGCAAACATTCTTCTTGTAGAATCTGTAAATTAACATTTGGCAGACCATTGAGGCCTATGGTGGAAAAACTAATTATCCCCAGATAAAAAATTAGAAAAACCTATCTGTGAAACTGCTTTGTGATGTATAGATTCATCTCCCAAAGTTAAAACATTCTTTTAATTCAGCAGGTTGGAAACAATCTTTTTGTAAAATCTGTGAAAGGAAATTTGGGAGTCCACTGAGGCCTTTGGTGAATAACCAAACATCCCCAGATAAAAAACTAGGAAGAAGCCATCTGTGAAACTGCTGCGTGATATGTGGATTCATCTCACAAATTTAAACCTTTCTTTTGATTCAACAGGTTGGAAGCACTCTTCTTGTAGAAGCTGTAAAGAAACATTTGAGAACCCATTGAGGTCTATGGTGAAAAACTGAATATCCCAGATACAAACTAGAAAGAAGATATCTGTGAAACTGCTTTCTGATGTGTGGATTCATCTCACAGAGATAAATCTTTCTTTTGATTCAGAAGGTTTGAATCACCCTTCCTGTAGAATCTGCGATGGGATATTTAGGAGCCTTTTGAAGCCTATGGTAAAAAACCAAATATCCTCAGATAAAAACTAGAAAGAAGCTATCTGTGAAATTGCTTTCTGATGTATGGATTCATCTCTCAGAGTTAAACTTTTCTTTGATTCGGAAGATTTGGAAACCTCTTCTTGTGGAATCTGCAGAGGGACATTTTGGAGACCATTGATGCCTATGTTGAAAAGCTGAATATCCCCAATTAAAAACTAGAAAGAAGCTATCTGAACATGCTTTCTGATATGTGGATTCATGTCACAGAGTTACACCTTTCTTTTGATTCAGCAGGTTGGAAACACTCTTCTTCTAGTATCTGCAAATGGACATTTGGAGGCCTATTGAGGCCTATGGTGAAAATCCGAATATCCTCAGAAAAAACTACAAAGAAGGTATTTGTGAAACTGTTTTGTGATGTGCGGATTCATCTCAATATGTTAAATTTTTCTTTCATGTCAGCAAGTTGGAAACACTCTTCTTGTAGTATCTGTGAAGAAACATTTATGAGCCCATTGAGGCCTATGTTGAAAAACTGAATATTCCTGGATAAAACTAGAAAGAAACTATCTGTCAAATTGCTTTGTGATGTGTTTATTCATCTCACAGAGTTAAACCTTTCTTTTGATTCAGCAGGTTGAAAACACTCTTCTTGTAGAATCTGAGAAAGGACATTTGAGAGTCCTTTGAGGCCTATGGTGTAAAACCAAATATCCACAGATAAAAACTAGAAAGACGATATCTGTGAAACTGCTTTCTGGTATGTGGATTTGTCTCACAGAAATAAACCTTTCTTTTGATTCAGCGGGTTGAAAACTTTCTTCTAGTAGTATCTGTGAATGGACATTTGGGAGGCTATTGAGGCCTATGGTGAAAAACGGAATATCCTCAGATAAAAACTAGAAAGAAGGTATCTGTGAAACTGCCTTGTGGTGTGTGCATTCTTCTCAATGTATTAAACTTTTCTTTTGATTTAGAAGTTTGGAAACACTCTTCTTGTAGAATCTGCAAAGGGACATTTGGGAGCCCATTGAGGCCTATGGTGGAAAACTGAATATCCCCAAATGAAAACTAGAAAAAAGCTGTCTGTGAATCTACTTTTTGATGTGTGGATTCATCTCACAGAGTTAAACCTTTCTTTTGATTCAGCAGGTTGGAAACACTCTTCTTGTAGAATCTGTGAAGGGATATTTAAGAGCCCATTGAGGACTGCTATGAAAAAAGGAGAATTGACAGACAAAAACAAGAAAGAATCTATCTGTTAAACTGCTTTGTGATATGGGGATTCATCTTACATTGTTGATCCTCTCTTTGATTCATCAAGTTGTTAAACTCTTCTTGTAGAATCTTCAAAGGGACATCTGGGAGGCCATTGAGCCCTATGGTGAAAAACAGTGTGTCCCCTGAAAAAAAAACTAGATGGAAGTTATCTATAAAAGTGCTTTATGATGTGTACATTAGTTTCAAAGAGTTAAACCTTTTTTTGATTCATCAGGTTGCAAACACTCTGTAGAATGTGTAAAAAGTCATTTGGGAGCCCATTGAGGCCTATGGGGAAAAAATAAATATGCTCAGATAAAAGCTAGAAAGAAGCTCTCTGTGAAACCACTTCGTGATGCGTGGATTCATCTCAATATTTTAAACCTTTCTTTTGTTTCATCAGGTTGGAAAAACTCTTCTTTTAGAATCCGTGAAGGGACATTTGGGAGCCCATTGAGGCCTATGGTGAAAAACCGAATATCCCCAGGTAAAAACTAGAAAGATGCTACATTTGAAACTGCTTTGTGATGATTAGATTCAAGTCATAGAGTTAAGCCATTCTTTGGATCCAGCAGGTTGGAAACACTTTTTGTGTAGCATATGTGAATGGGCATTTAGGAGCCTATTGAAGCCTATGGTGAAAAACTGAATATCCCCATATAAAAACTAGAAAGAAGTTCTCTGTGAAACTGCTTTATGAGGTGTGCATTCATATCATGGACTTAAACCTTACTTTAGATTCAGCAGGTTGGAAACACCTTTCTTTTAGAATCTGCAAAGGGACATTTTGGAGCCCATTGAGGCCTATTATAATAAAACAAATATCCCCAGATGAAAACTAAGAGGAAGCTGTCCTTGAAGCTGTTTTGTGATGTGTGTGTTCATCTCACAGAGTTAAATCTTTTTCTTGATTCAGCAGCTTGGAAAAACTTTTCTTGTAGAATCTGCAAAGGGTCATTTGGGAGCCCTTTGTGACCTATGGTGAAAAACAGAATATCCCCAGATAAAAACTAGAAAGAAACTAACTCTTTTGAAACTGCTTTGTGGGGTGTGGATTCATCTGAATGTGTTAAACCTTTCTTTTGATTCAGCAGGTTGAAAAGATTCTTCTTTTAGAATCTGTGAAGGGACATTTGGGAGCTCATTGAGGCCTATAGTGTAAAACAAAATATTCTCAGACAAAAGCTAGAAAGAAACCATCTGTGAAATTTCTTTGTAATGTGTGGATACATCTCACAGAGTTATACCTTTCTTTTGATTCAGCAGGTTGGAAACACTCTTCTCGTGGAATCTGGGAAGGGACAATTGGGAGCCCATAGAGGCCTACTATGAAAAACAAAATAACCTTTATAAAAACTAAAAAGAAGCTATATGTGAAACTGCTTTGTGATATGTAGATTCATTTCAATGTGTTAAACCTTTGTTTTGTTTCAACAAGTTGGAACACTCTTCTTGTAGAATCTGCAAAGGGACATTTTGGAGCCCATTGAGGCCTATGGTGAAAAACAGAATATCCTCAGTTAAAAACTAGAAAGAGGCTATCTGTGAAACTACTTTGTGATCTGTGGATTCATTTCATACAACTAAATCTTCCGTTTGATTCTGCAGGCTGGAAATACTCTTCTTGTAGAATCTGCTGAGAGTCATTTGTGAGTCCATTGATGCCTATGGTGAAAAACATAATATCCCCAGATAAAAACTAGAAAGAAGCAATCTGTGAAACTTCTTTGTGATGTGTAGATTCATCTCACAGAGTTAAACCTTTCTTTTGATTCAGCAAGTTGGAAAAGCTCATTTTGTAGAATGTGCGAAGGGACATTTAACAGCCCATTGAGGCTTATGGTGAAAATCAGAATATGCTCAGATAAAAACTAGAAAGAAGCTGTCTGTGAAACTGCTTTGTGACATGTGGATTCATCTCAATATGTTAAACATTTTTTTTCTTTCAGTAGGTTGGAAACACTCTTCTTGTGGAATCTGCAAAGGGACATTTGGGAGCCCATTGAGGCCTGTAATGAAAAACCGAATATCTCCAGATAAAAACTAAAAAGAAGCTATATGTGAAACTGCTTTTTCATGTTTGCATTGATCTCACAGAGTTAAGCCATTCTTTTGATCCAGCAGGTTGGAAGCACCTTTTGTGTAGTATCTATGAATGTACATTTAGGAGCCTATTGAGGGCTATGGTGATAAACTGAATAACCTCAGATAAAAACGAGTAAGAAGCTATCTGTGAAACTGCTTTGTGATGTGTGCATTCATCTCACAGTGTTAAACCTTTCTTTTATTTCATCAGGTTAAAAACACAATTCTTGTAGAAACTTTGAAGGGAAATTTCATTGACCATTGAGGTCTAAGGTGAAAAATGGAATATGCCCAGATAAAAAGTAGAGAGAAACTACTGTGAAGCTAACTGTGATGTGTGAATTCATATCACAGATTTAAAGCTTTCTTTTGATTCAACAGGTTGGAAACACGTTTCTTACAGAATCTTTGAAGGAACATTTTGAAGCCCACTGAGGCCTCCTGTGTAAGAAACAGAATACCCACAGATAAAAACTAAGAAGGTTTCTATGAAACAGCTTTGTGATGTATGGATTCATCTCACAGAGTTAAAACTTTCTCTTGATTCATCAGGTTGGAAAAACTCTTTGCATAGAATCTGCAAAGGGACATTTGGGAACCCATTGTGGCCTATGGTGAAATATCCCCAGATAAAAACAGAAAGAGGCTAACTGTGAAAATGCTTTGTGTTGTGTGGATTCATCTAAATGTGTTAAACCTTTCTTTTGATTCAGAGGGTTGTCAACACTCTGCTTGTAGACTCTACGAAGAGACAATTGGGAACCCAAATAGGCCTACCATGAAAAACTGAATGACCCCTGATAAAAACTCGAAAGAAGCTATCTTTGAAACTTCTTTGTGGTGTGTGAATTCAACTCAATGTGTTAAACCTTTCTTTTCTTTCAACAGGTTGGAAACACTCTTCTTCTAGAATCTGCAAACGGACATTTAGGAGTCCATTGGGGCCTATGGTGAAAAACAGAATATCCCCAGATGAAAACTAGAAAGAAGCTATCTTTGAAACTGCCTTCTGATGTGTGGATTCATCACACAGAGTGAAACCTTCCTTTTGAATCAGTATGTTGGAATCACTGGTTTTTTAGAATGTGTGAACTGACATTTGAGAGCCAATTGAGGCCTATGGTGAGAAACAGAATATGCTCAGATAGAAACTAGAAAGAAGCTATCTGTGAAACATCTCTGAAATGTGTGGATTCATCTCAATGTGTTAAACCTTTCTGTGGTTTTAGCAAATTGGAAAAACGTTTTTTATAGAATCTATGAAGGGATATTTGGGATCCCATTGAGTCCTAGGTTGAAAAAATGAATATCTCCACATAAAAACTAGAAAGAAGCTATCTGTGAGATTGCTGTGTTATGTGTGGATTCATCTCACAGAGTTAAACCATTCTTTTGATTCAGCAGAATGCAAGCATGCTTTATGTAGTATCTGCAAAGTGACATTTGGCAGCCCATTGAGGCCTACTGTGAAAAACTGAATATCCCCAGATAAAAACTAAGAAGATGCTATCTGTGCAACTGCTTTTGAAGTGTGGATTCATCAAACAGAGTTAAATATTTTTTATGATTCAGCAGGTTGGAAACACTCTTCTTGTAGTATCTGTGAAGGGACATTTGGGAGCCCATTGAAGCCTACTATGAAAAACAGATTATCCCCAGGTAAACACCAGAAAGAAATTATCTGTGAAATTGCTTTGTGATATGTGGATTCATTACACAGTTGAAACTTAATTTTGATTCAGCATGTTGGAAACACTCTTGTAGTAACTGCGATTGAATATTTGGGATCTTATGCTGGTCTATGGTGAAAAACTGAATATCCTCAGTTAAAAACTAGAAAGAAGCTATCTGTGAAACAGCTTTGTGATGTGTGGATTCATATCACAGTGTTAAACCTTTGATTTTTTCAGCTGGTTGGAAACACACTTTTTGTAGAATCTGTGAAGGTGTATTAGGGAGTCCATTGAGGCCTATGGTGAAAAACATTATCCCCAGATAAAAAATACAAATTATCTGTAAATCTGTTTTCTGATGTGTGGATTCATCTCAAAGAGTTAAACCTTTCTTTTGATTTCACATGTTGGAAACATTCTTCTTTTAGTATCTGCAAATAGACATTTGGGAGCCCATTGAGGCCTATGGTGAAAACCAAATATCCTCAGATAGAAAATAGAAAGAAGCTATATATGAAACTGTTTTGTGATGTGTGGATTAATCTCAATGTATTAAACATTTCTTTTGTTTCATTAGGTTGGAAACACACTTCTTGTAGTATCTGCAAAAAGACATTTAGGAGCCCATTGAGGCCAATGGTGAAAAACCATATATTCCCAGTTAAAAATTAAGAAGATGCTGTCTGTGGAACAGCTTTTGAATTGTGGATTCATCTCACAGAGTCAAGCCTTTTTTTATGATTCAGCAGGATGGAAACACTCTTTTTGTAGAATCTATGAAAGAATATTTGGGAACCCATTGAGGCCTATGACGAAAATCTGAATGTCCCCAGATAAAGACAAGAAAGAAACTCTCTGTGAAACTGCTTTCTGATGTGTGGATTCATGTAGCAGAGCTAAACCTTTCCTTTCATTCAGCAGGTTAGAAACACTCTTCTTGTAGTATGTGTGAAAGGACATTTCAGAGCCTATTCAGGCCTACGGTGAAAAACCAAATATCTTCAGATTAAAACTAGAAAGAAGTTATTTTTGAAACTGCTTTGCGATATGTGGATTCATCTCAATGTGTTAAACTTTTCTTTTGTTTCAGGAAGTTGGATACACTCTTCTTGTAGAATATGTGAAGGGACATTTGGAAGCCCTAATGCGATCATAACAGCATCTTCTTATTTTTTATCTGGAAATATACGGGTTTTCACCATAGCCCGCAATGGGCTCCCAAATGTCCTTCCACAGATACTACAAGAAGTGTGTTTCCAACCTACTGAAACAAAAGAAAGGTTTAATACATTGAGATGAATCCACACATCACAAAACCCTAAACCTTTCATTTCATTCAGCAGGTTAGAAACACTCTTCTTGTAGTATCTGCAAAAGGATATTTGGGAGCCTATTCAGGCCTGTGGTGAAAAACCAAATATCTTCAGATAAAAACTAGAAAGAAGCTATTTGTGAAACTGCTTTGTGATGTGTGGGTTCAACACAATGTGCTAAACCTTTCTTTGGATTCAGCAAATTGGAAAAACTTTTCTTACAGAATCTGCGAAGGGATATTTGGGATCCCACTGAGGCCTAGGTTGAAAAAACGAATATTCCCCACATAAAAACTAGAAAGAAGCTATCTGTGAGACTGCTGTGTTATGTGTGGATTCATCTCACATAATTAAACCATTCTTTTGATTCAGTAGGTTGGAAACACTCTTTTTGTAGAATCTTCAAAGGGGCAATTGGGAGCCCATTGAGGCCTAATGTGAAAAAAAGAATATCCCCAGATAAAAACTAAAAAGATTCTGTGAAACTGCTTTTGAAGTGTGGATTCATCACACAGAATTAAGCCTTTTTTATGAATCAGCAGATTGGAAACACTCTTTTTGTAGAAACTGCAAAAGGACATTTGGGAACTCATTGAAGCCTACTATGAAAACCAGAATATCCCCAGATAAATATAAGAAAGAAGCTATCTGTGAAACTGATTTGTGATATGTGAATTCAATTCACATAGTAGAAACTTTCTTTTTATTCAGCAGGTTGGAAACACTCTTCTTGTAGTAACTGCAATTGGACATTTGGGACCCTATTGTTGCATATGGTGAAAAATCGAATATCCTCAGATACAAACTAGAAAGAAACTATCTGCGAAACTGCTTTGTGATGTGTGGATTCACCTCACAGGGTTAAACCTTTGATTTTTTTTTCAGCTGTTTGGAAACACACTTCTTACAGAATCTGTGAAGGGATATTTGGGAGCCCATTGAGGCCTATAGTGAAAAATTGAATATCCCCAGACAAAAACTAGAAAGAATCTATCTGTGAAACTTCTTTCAGATGTGTGGATTCATCTCATAGAGTTAAACCTTTCTTTTGATTCAGCAGGTTGGAAACATTCTTGTTATAGTGTCTGCAAATAGACATTTTAGAGCCTATTGAGGCCTATGGGGTAAAACTGAACATCCTCAGATACAAACTAAAAAGAAGCTATCTATGAAACTGCTTTGTGATGTGTGGATTCATCTCACCAAGTTAAATCTTTCTTTTGATTCAGCAGGTTGGAAACACTCGTCTTGAAGTATCTGCAAATGAATATTAGGGAGCCAATTGAACCGTACATTGAAAATGCAAATATCTTCAGCTAAAAACTAGACAGAAGCTATCTGTGAAACTGCTTTGTGATATGTGGATTCATATCAATGTGTTAAACCTATCTTTTGTTTCAGTAGGTTGGAAACACTCTTCTTGTAGAATCTGTGAAGGAACATTTGGGAGCCCACTGGGGTCTAAGGTGAAGAACGAAATATCCCCAGATAAAAAAATAGAAAGAAACTATCTGTGAGACCACTTTGTGATGGGTGGATTCATCTAACCCAGTTAAATCTCTCTTTTGATTCAGTAAATTGGAAAAACTTCCTGTAGAATCTGTGAAGGATATTTGAAAGCCCTTAAGGCCTATGGTGAAAAACCAAAGATTCCCAGATAAAAACTAGAAAGAAGCTATCTGTGAAAAGGATTTTTGATGTGCGGATTCATCTCCCAGAGTTAAACATCTGGTTTTATTCAGCAGATTGGAAACACTCTTCTTGTAGAATCTGTGAAGGGACATTTGGGAGTCCACTGAGACCTATGGTGAAAAAACGAATATCCACTAATGAATAGTAGAAGAAGGTATCTGTGAAAATGCTTTGTGATGTGTGGATTTGTTTCATAAAGCATTTTTTTTATTCAGCAGGTTGAAAACACCTTTATGTAGAATCCATGAAGACACATATGGAAGCCCATTGAGGCCTATGGTGAAAAACCAATTATACCATGATAAAAACTAGAAAGAAGCTGTCCGTGAAAAGGCTTTCTGAGATGAACCTTTCTTTTGATTCAGCAGGTTAAAAACCCTCTTCTTGTAGAATCTGTGACAGGACGTTTGAGAGCCCATTGAAGCCTATGGTGGAAAACCAAATATTTCCAAATAAAAACTAAAAAGAAGCTATCTGTGAAACTGCTTTGTAATGTGAGGATTCATCTGACCCAGTTAAATCGTTCTTTTATTCAGTATATCGGAAACATTCTTCTTGTAGAATCTGCAAAAGGATATTTGAAAACCCATTGAGCCCTATGGTGAAATATGGAATATCCCAAGAGAAAAACTAGAAAGAAGCTATGTGTGAATCTGCTTTCTGAGGTATGGATTCTTCTCAAAGAGTTAAAGCTTTCTTTTGATTCAGCCGGTTGGAAAGAAAGAGTGGAAACACTATTTTTGTAGAATATGCAAAGGAACATTTGGAAGCCCATTGAAGCCTATGCTGAAAAACCAAATATCCCCAGAAAAAAAAAATAGAAAGACGTTATCTGTGAAACTCATTTCTAATGTGTGGATTCATCTAACCCAGTTAAACCTTTCTTTTGATTCAGCAGGTTGGAAACACTTTTCTCACAGAATCTTTGTGAGGACATTTGGGAGCCCATTGAGGCCTACGGTGAAAAACCAAATATCCTTAGATAAAAAAATACAAACAAGCTACCTGTTAATATGTTTTCTGGTGCATGAATTTATCTCAAAGATCAAATCTTTCTATTGATTCACCAGCTTGAAAACACTCTTCTTGTTCTATCTGCGAATGAACATTTTTGGTAGCCTATTGAGGCCTATGGTGAAAAATGGAATATCTTCAGATAAAAAGCTATCTGTGAAACTGCTTTGTGACATGTGGATTCATCTCAAAGTGTTAAGCTTTTCTTTTCTTTCAGCAGGTTGGAACAATTCTTCTTGTAGTATTGGTGAAGGGACATTTGGAAGCCTATTGAGGTCTAAGGTGACAATCCTAATATTCCCAGATAAAAACTAGAAAAAAGGCCATGTATGTAACATTTTTTCTGATATGTGAGTACATCTCAAAGAGCTAAACCTTTCTTTTGATTCAGGAGGATATAAACACTCCTCTTGTAGAATCTGCGAAGAAATATTTGGGAGCCCATTGAGGCCTATGTTGAAAAACATAATAACCTTAGGTAAAAACTGGAAAGAAGCTATTTACGAAACTGCATTATGATATGTGGATTCATCCCACAGGGATAAACCTTCCTGTTGATTCAGCAGATTGGAAACACTCTCCTTGTAGAATCTGCAAAGGCATATTTGGGAGCATATTGTGGTCGATGGTTAAAAACCGAATATTTCCAGACAAATATCAGACAGAAGCTGTCTGTGAAGCTGCTTTCTGATGTGTGGAATCACCTCACAGAGTAAAGCTTTTCTTTTGATTTAGCAGATTGGAAACACTTTTCTTGTAGAATCTGTGAAGCGACATTTGCGGGCCAATTGAGGCCTATGGTGAAAAAACTAGTATTTCCAGAAAAAAACTAGAAAGGTGCTATCTGTGAATCTCATTTCTGATGTGTGGATTCATCTCACAGAGTTAAACCTTTTTTTGACTCAGCAGGTTGGAAATGCTCTTCTAGTAGAATCATCAAGGAAACATTTTTAGCCCATTGAAGCCTATGGTGAAAACCCAAATATTCTCAGATAAAAACTAGGAAGAAGGTCTCTGTGAAACTTCTTTCTCATGTGTGGAATCATCTCACAGAGTAGAACCTTCTTTTGATTTAGCAGGTTGGAAACACTTTTCTTGTAGAATCTGCGAAGGGACATTTGTGAGCCAATTGAGGCCTATGGTGAAAAATCAAATATAATATTTCTGGAAAAAAGACTACAAAGAGGCTATCTGTGAATCTCCCTTCTGCTGTATTGATTCACCTCACAAAGTTAAACCTTCTATTTTTTTTTTACTCAGCAGGTTGGACACACTCTTCTAGTAGAATCATTGAAGAAATATTTGATTGCCCATTGAGGCCTATGGTGAAAAACAGAATGTTTCCAGATAAAAACTAGAAACAAGGTATCTGTGAAAATGCTTCCTCATGTTTGGATTTGCCTAACCCAGCTAAACTTTTCTTTTGATTCAGAAAGTTAGAAAAATTTCTTGTAGAAACTGCAAGGGGACATTTGGGAACCTTTAGAGGCCTAAGGTGACACACTGAATATTCCCAAAGGAAAACTAGAAAAAAGCTATGTAAGAAACGTTTTTCTGACATGTGGGCTCATCTCAAAGAGTTAAACCTTTCTTTTGATTCAGGAGGATGTAAACACTCTTCTTGTAGAATCTGTGAAGAAACATTTGGGAGCCCATTGAGGCCTATGGTGAAAAACCGAATATCCTCCGATAAAAACTAGAAAGAAGCTATCTGTGAAACTGCTTTCTGATGTTTGGATTCATCTCACAAAGTTAAACCTTTTTTTTTTTTTTTATTCAGCAGGTTGAAAACACTCTTCTTGTAGTATCTGTGAATACACATTTGTGAGCCTATTGATGCCTATGGTAAAAAACAAAATATCCTCATGTAAAACTAGAAAGATGGTATCTGTGAAATTGCTTTGTGATGTATGGATTCAGCTCAATGTGTTAAACTTTTCTTTTGTTTCAGGAGGTTGGAAACACTCTTTTTGTAGAATCTGAGAAGGCATATTTGGGAGCCCATTGAGGCCTATGAGGAAAACCATATGTCACCAGATAAAAACTAAGAAGAACCTGTCGTGAAACTGCTTTGTGATGTGTGGATTCATGTCACAAAGTTAAACCTTTTGATTCAGCAGGTTGGAAACACTCTTTTTGCAGAATCTACAAAGGGACAATTGAAAGCCTATTTAAGCCTACCACAAAAAACTGAATATCCTCAGATAAAAACGAGAAAGAAACTATCTGTGAAACTGCTTTGTCATATATAGATTCATCACACAGAGTTGAACTTTTCTTCTGATTCAGCAGGTGGGAAACACCATTCTTGTAGAAACTGCTATGAGATACTTGAGAGCCCATTGCAGCCTATTGTGAAAAACCTAATATCACCAGATAAAAACCAGAAAGTAACTATGTGTGAAACTTCTTTGTGATGTGTAGATTCATCTCATATATTTAAACATTTCTTTTGATTCAGCAGGTTGAAAATACTCTTCTTTCAGAATCTGTGAAGGCACACTTGGAGCCCATTGATTCCTATGGTGAAAAACCAAATATTCGCATCTAAAACTTAGAAAGAAGTTATCTGTGAAACTGATTTCTGATGTGTGGATTCATCTCACAGAGTTAAACCTTTCTTTTGATTCAGCAGTTTGGTAACACTCTTCTTGTCGTATCTGTGAAAGATCATTTTGGAGCCCATTGGGATTTATGGTGAAAAATGGAATATCCTCAAATAAACACTAGAAAGAAGATACCTGTGAAAGGCTTTTTGATGTGTGGATTCATCTCACAGTTTTAAACCTTTCTTTTGTTTCAGCAGGTTGGAAGCACTCTTCTTGTAGGATCTATGAAAAGACTTTGAAAGACCATTGAGGCCTGTGGTGAAAAACTGAATATACCCCATAAATATTAGAAAGAGGCTGTCTGTGAAACTGCTTTGTGATGTGTGGATTCATCTCACAGAGGTGAACCATTCCTTTGATTCAGCAAGCTGGAAGCACTCCTTTTGTAGAATCTCTGAAGAGACATTTGGAAGCCCTTTGAGGCCTACTGTGAAAAACTGAATATCCCCAGATAACAACTAAGAGGAAGCTATCTGTGAAACTGCTTTTGTAGTGTGGATTCATCTTACAGAGTTAAACTTTTCTTTTGATTCAGCAGGTTGGAAACACTCTTCTTATAGAATATGTGAAGGGACATTCGGGAGCCTACTGAGGCCTACTATAAAAATTCAAATATCTCCTGATATAAATCTAGAAAGAATCTCTCTGTGAAACTGCTTGGTGATAAGTGGATTCATCTCACAGAGTTAAACCTTTCATTTGATTCAACAGACTGGAACCACTCTTCTTGTAGAATCTTCAAAGGGACATTTGGAAGCCCATTGGGGTCTAAAGTGAAAATACAAATATCTTCAGATACAAACTAGGAAGAAGCCATCTGTGAAACGCTTGGTGAATTTTGAATTCATCTCAAAGAGTTAAACATTTCTTTTGATTCAGAAGGTTGGAAACACTCTTATTGTAGTATCTGGTCATGGATATTTTGGAGCCTATGGAAGCCTATGGTGAAAAACTGAATATCCTCAGATAAAAACTAGAATAAAACTATCTGTGAAACTGCTTTCTGACGTTTAGATTCATCTGACAGAGTTACACCTTTCTTTTGATTCAGCAAGTTGGAAACACTCTTCTCGTAGAATCTGCAAAGGGGCAATTGAAAGCCCATTCAGGCCTACTATGAAAAATTGATTATTCCCAGATAAAAACGAGAAAGAAGCTATTTGTGAAAGTGCTTTGTGATATGTGGATTCACCACATCGAGTTGAACCTTTTTTTTTGATTCATCAGGTTGGAAACACTTTTCTTGTAGAATCTGCGATGGGAGCCCATTGAGGCATATGGTGAAAAAGCAAATATCCCCAGATTAAAAACAAGAAAGGAGCTATCGGTGAAACTGCTCTCTGATGTGTGGATTCATCTCACAGAGTTAAACCTTTCTTTTGATTCAGCAGTTTGGAAATCCTCTTTTTGTAGGATCTACAAAGTGACATTTAGTAACTGATTAAGGCCCATGGGGAAAATCTGAATATCCCCAGATAAACACTAGAAAGAAGCTACCTGTGAAACCACTTTTGATGTATGGATTCATCTAACAATTTTAAACCTTATTTTTGTTTCAGCAGGTTGGAAACACCCTTCTTGTAGGATCTCTGAAAGGACATTTCAAAGACCATCGAGGCCTATGGTGAAAAACTGAATATCCCCACATAAATACTGGAAAGAAGCTATCTGTGAAACTACTTTGTGATGTGTGGATTCATCTCCCAGAGGTAAACCATTCTTTTGATTCAGCAGGTTAGAAACACACCTTTGGTAGAATCTGAGCAGAAATATTTGGAAGTCCGTTGAGGCCTACTGTGAAAAACTGAATGTTCCCAGATAACAGCTGAGAGGAAGCTATCTGTGAAACTGCTTTTGTAGCATGGATTCATTTCATAGAGTTAAACTTTTATTTTGATTCAGCAGATTGGAAACAATCTTCTTGTAGAATCTGCCAAGGGACATTTTGTAGCCCACTGGGGCTTAACGTGAAAAACCAAATATTTTCAGATAAAAACTAGAAAGAAATTATCTGTGAAACTGTTTTGTGATATTTGGATTCATCTCACAGAGTTAAACCTTTCTTTTTATTCCGCTGGTTGGAAACACATTTCTTGTAGAATCTGCAAAGGCACATATGGGAGCCCATTGAGGTCTACTTTTGTTGGGAACAGGCCCCCAAATCTGGCCATTAACTGGCCCTAAAACTGGTCATATACAAATTCTCTGCAGCACTGTTACATAATCATGATGACCGTGATGTCCACGCTGGAATGTTGTCAGTTTACTGGAATGAGGCCAAGGAACACCTAGCCCACCTAGTGCAGAAAACCGCTTAAAGGCATTCTTGAACCATAAACAGCTTGAATGATCTGTGCATTAAGGACGTTTCCCTGCTGCAAATAACTAGCCAGAGCCCATCCCTTTATTTCAGGATGTCTCTACATTTCCCGTAAGGAATACTTTTAGCTAATCTATAGTCTTTTAGAAACAATGCTGATCACTGGCTTGCTGTCATCTCTGAAGTCTGTGAGACCCCTGATTTCCCACTCCACATGCTATATTTGTATGTGTGTGTCTTTAATTCCTCTAGCACTGCAGGGTTAGGGTCTCCATGATTGAGCTGGTCTTGGCAAGTGGTGCCCATATGTGTGGCTCAAACCTGGGTCAAAGGGTCAACAGAGCTAGGATTGGAGAACATGGAACTAAGCTGGAGAACACCCAAGTACTCTTAAGCAATGCCCGTGGTGAGTAAGAAGGGGAGCTCGAAAGCATCATGGTAACAATAAGACAAGTGTGGACTCTGGTTCATTCCACCTTGGAACCTTTTCACACTGATGAGGAGGGGGAAGGAGAGTATAACAAAGTAACAGAGCAGGTTTGTTGCCAGTTAAAGATAAAGCAGCAAAGGAGGAAGAGGCTCTTCCCTACACTTCTACACCCCCTCCTAATTTTGAAGAAAAGGAGTGGCCTGACTCTCCAGATCTTTCTTTTCCAGAGGACACTGGGTGACAAGTAGTTGTGCCAGTGACTGTTCGAGCAGTGCCTTGAGTGACCATTATCGGTTCTATTCAGGCAGGAATTCAGCAAGCTAAAAGAGAGGGTGACTTAGAGGCTTGGCAGTTCCCTGTTAGAATACACCCCCCAAATCAACAGGAAAATATTATAGCTACATTTGAGTCTTTTCCTTTAAAATTGCTCAAAGAATTTTTTAAAACTATTAATCAATATAGACCAGGTTCTCCTTTTGTAATGGGACAGTTAAAGAATGTTATTGTTTCCAGTTGGATGATTGCTACTGACTGGGATGGTCTTACACGAGCTTTCCTAACTCCTGCTCAGTTCTTACAATTTAAAACTGGGTTGACAGATGAAGATACCATTCAGGCACCTTGCAATGTACAGGCCCAACCTCAAATTAATATAACTGTAGACCAACTTTTGGGGGTTGGCAATTGAGTTGGTTTAGATGCACAAGGGGTCATGCAGGATGATGCCATAGAGCAGCTTAGAGGAGTGTGCATTACAGCGTGGGAAAAAATAACTTCAGGAGGAGAGAAATACCCTTCCTTTCCTGCTGCAAAACAGGTACCAAAAGAACAGTATGCAGATTTTATAGCTTTATTACGGGAGCCTCTTAAAAAGGTGATTGCAGATTTGGCTGCTCAGAATATAGTGTTGGGGTTATTAGCTTTTGACAATGCTAATACTGAGTGCCAGATTGCTCTGCAACCTATCAGAGGGAAAGCACATTTAGCTGATTATATCAAGTGATGGTATCAGAAGCAATCTGCATAAAACTACTTTGTTGGTGCAAGCTGTGGGAGGACTGCAAGTGAATAAAGAAAATGCTCCATTTCCTGGAGCTTGTTTTAACTGTGGAAAGCATGGTCATACTAAAAAATAACGTAGAAAAAATTAGTAAGTCAGGCTGCAAGATAGGGAAAAAAAGAAAACTGCTGAGCCTCAAATATGTCCAAAATGTAAAAAAGTAAAGCATTGGGTTATTCAGTGTCATTCTAAGTTTGATAAAGATGGGAACTCAATTTCAGGAAAGACCATGAGGGGCCTGTCCTGGGCCCCATTTCAAACTGGAGCATTTCTGGCACAGGCCATTCTCTCACCCCTGTACAATGTCTGTCCCCCACCACAGGTGGTAGTGCTGCAGTAAATTTATGCTGCACAAAAGCTGTGAGACTTCTGCCTGGGGAATCCCTGCAAAAGGTCTCAACAGTAGTCTGTGGACGCTTGCCAGCAGGGATGATAGGATTACATCTAGGTAGGTCTAGTTAAATGTAAAAAGGGTACAAGTACAAACAAGAGTCATTGATACAGATTACAATGGGGAAATTCAAATTGTTATATCTACTTCTGTTCCCTGGAAAGCAGAGCCAGCAGAGTGTATAGCACAGCTCCTGATTGTGCCATATGTGGAAATGGGGAAAAGTGAAATTAAATGAACAGGAGGATTTGGACATGCAAATAAACAAGGCAAAGCAGTTTGCTGTGTAAATCAAATTACTGATAAATTCCTACCTGTGTAATAACTATTCAGGGAAAGAGATGTAAAAGTAGTTGGAGTTGGTAAAGCCCCTGAAGTATATCAATGTAGTTATACTTTGCATTGTGAAGGGCCTGAAGTACAATCTGGAAATATTCAACCAATTGTAATTGTAACTTCTGTAATTATAAATTTATGGGTAAGAGATTTATTGCAACAATGGTGAGAACAAGTTCTAATTCCAGAGCAATTATACAGTCCTCAAAGTCAACATATGATACATGAAATGGGGTATGTCCCTGGTATGGGACTAGGAAAAAATTTGCAGGGTTTGTAGCAACCACTTCAAGTGGAAAGACAAAGTTCCCTCCAAGGTATAGGATATCATTTTTTATGGTGGCCATTGTTAACCCTCCAGAACCTATACCTTTAAAATGGTTAATAGATAAGCCAATTTGGATAATACAATGGCCACTAAGTAAAGAGAAATGGGAGGCTTTAGAGGAATTAGTTACTGAACAATTGCAAAAAGGACACATTGCTCCAATATTTTCCCACTTGGAGTTCTCCAGTTTTTGTAATTAAGAAAAAAGCAGGTAAATGGAGAATGTTAACTGATTTAAGAGCCATTAATTCAGTTACACAACCTATGGGGACATAGCTTTCTCCTGCTATGATTCCAATAAAATGGCCTTTAACAGTCATAGATTTAAAAGACTGTTTCTTTACCATCTCCTTAGCTGAGCAAGACTGTGAAATATTTGCATTTACAACTCCTGCAATAAACAACACACAGCCTGGTAAGCATTTTCATTGGAAAGTGTTGCCACAAGGCATGTTAAACAGTACAATAATTTGCCAGGCATATGTAGGGTAAGCAATTGAACCTACCAGTAAAAAAAATTCAGAATGTTACATTGTTCATTATATAGACAACATACTTAGTGCTGACCCAACTTGAGAAATTTGACTTCAATATTATGATCACTTGCAAAATTCAATTTCTCATGCTGGTTTAATTATAGCTCCTGACAAAATTGAGACTGCTACTCCTTACTCCTACTTGGGGACCTTAGTAAATGGCACTTCCATTCTGCCACAGAAAGTAGCCATACACAGGAATCAACTGAAAACATTAAGTGATTTTCAAAAATTACTAGGGTATATTAATTGAATATGACCTGCTCTAGGCACTCTTACCTGTGCCATGAGTAATCTATTTTCTGTTCTTAGAAGAGATCTTAGTCTCACTAGCCCTTGGCAATTAACAAAAGAAGCTAAAGCTATTATCCAGTGATGCTCAACTTGCCAAATGGTGCATTCCTATCTTTTACTGGAGGAGTTAATCCTCGAAGATTGGAACCTAATTCCCTTTGGCAAATGGATGTCACACATGTTCCCTCGTTTGGGAGACTAACTTATATACATATATGTGTGGACACCTTTTCTCACTTTGTCTGGGCTACATGCCAATCGGGAGAGTCTTCCACCTGTGTTAAATGTCACATTTTGCAGTGTTTTGTGGTGATGGGCATTCCAGCTTCTATTAAAACAGATAATGCCCCAGCTATACTCACCAAGCTCTAGCTACAATTTTCTTTATATGGAATATTAAACATATTACTGGTGTCCCATATAATTCTCAAAGACAAGTCATAGTGGAAAGAATGAATCTCTCCCTGAAACAGCAGTTATAAAACCAAAAAAGGGGGAGAAAGTGGGACTACAGGACACCCCATATGTAATTGAATCTAGCATTATTAGCTTTGCGTTTTTGAGCCTGCCTAAAGGCCAGATGCTATCAGCAGCTGAACAGCCTCTACAGAAACCTGCTGCAAGGACAGAAGCAGAACAACTGGTGTGATGGAGAGATCTGATAACAAAATTTGGGAAATAGGTAAAATAATAACTTGGGGTAGAGGTTATGCTTGTGTTTCTTCAGGACCAAATCAACAGCCAACTTGGATACCATCAAGACACCTGAAACCTTATCATGAGCCAGATATTGAGGAAGAGATTCTGAGAGGATTGTGAAGACCCCCCAGTTACAACCATGTCAAGACTGACACTAAGGAGGACCCCAACTATCATGAGAAACACCCGTTTAACACAGTCACTGGCATAGGGACAGACCAAGAAGTTGTCACAGATGGCAGAATAAAACCTGAGAAAAGTGGGACAACCAGTCACAATTAGTAATTTAATGATAGCTATGATAGTGGTGATCACCATTGCCATGCATATTCCTTCAAGAAGGACTGACACAGAACAATTTTACTTATTGGACATATGTATCAATCTTGGCTGGTAATAATGCCTGGATGTAATCACTCTATGACACAGTTAAACAAGCTTTCTGATCTCAGAATTTACCATAATAAATCTGCTCCTATAATTGAGGCATACAGTCCTCAAAAACCCATTTGTAAACAGGATTGGACCTGGTTAGAAAAATGAACATACTTGTTTGGGAAGATTGCATTGCAGAACAAGCGGAGGTGCTGTGCAATGATTCCTATGGAATCATTATTGATTGGTCCCCTAGGAAGATGGTTAGCTTGAAATGCACCTCTCATCTGTGTGCCACAGCTACACTATGTTCAACTGGTCTGAACAAAGCAGTCAGATGGTAGAAATGGTAATAAGTATGGCAAGAGTTCTTATTATCTGGAACCATGGTGGTATAGTGGCACCTGAGCTAAACATAAGAATTTGTGGAAACTATTAATGGCTCTTAATAAGATCAAATTTAGGAAAGAATAAAAAAGCATCTGCGACACTCTACAAACTTGTTTTTGGATGTTGCAAAATTAAAAGAACAAATATATAAAACATCCCAGTCACCCCTGGCCTTAATGCCAGGAACTAGAATGCTTGAAGGAGCTGCAGACAGATTACCAGCTAGTACCACATTAAAATGGATAAAATGGATTTGAAATCTCTATGATTTAAATGATGATTGTGTTATTAATCTATGTTGTTGGTCTTTGTATAGTCTGCAGGTGTGGATCCTGAATCCTGCAAGAAGTAGCTCACTGTGACAAAGCTGCCTATTTTGATTTACCAGGTTAGAAACCCTGTTCTGTAGAATCTACAAAAGGGACATTTGGGAGTCCATTGAGGCCTATCATGAAAAACCAAATAACCCCAGATAAAAACTAGAAAGAAGATATCTGTGAAACTGCTCTCTGATGTGTGGACTCATCTCACGGAATTAAACCATCCTTTTGATTCAACCGATCGGGAACACTATTCTTGTACTATCTGCGAATGGACATTTGGTAGTCTATTGTGGCCTATGGTAAAACAACTGAATCACTTCAAATAAAAACTAGAAAGAAGTTATTTGTGAAACTGCTTTGTGATGTGTTGACTCATCTCACAGTGTTAAAACTTTGTTTCACCAGGTTGGAAACACTCTATTGCAGAATCAGAGAAGGGACATTTGAGAGCCCATTGAGGCCTATGGTAAAAAAATGGAATATACCCAGAAAAAAACAAGAAAGAAGCAGTAGGTGAAACTGCTTTGTGATGTGTGGATTATTCTCAGAGGATTAAACCGTTCTTTTGATTCATCAGGTTGGAAACACTCTTTTTATACAATCTGCAAGGGGACATTTGGGAGCCCATTGAGGCCTACTGTGAAAAACCGAATATCCACAGATAAAAACTAAGAAACTATCTGTGAAACTCCTTTGTGAAGGGTGGATTTATCTCAAAGAAGTAAGCCTTTCTTTTGATTCAGCATGTTGGAAACACTCTTCTTGTAGAAACTGTGAAGGAATATTTGGAAGCCCATTGAGGCCTATGGTGAAAACCCGAACATTCCCAGATGAAAACTAGAAAGAAACTATCTGTGAAACTACTTTCTGATGTGTGGATTCATCTAACCCAGTTAAGCCCTTCTTTTGATTCAGCAGCTAGGAAACACTCTTTTTGTAGAATCTGTGAAGGGACATTTGAGAGCCCATTGAGGCCTTGAGTGAAAAGCAGAATGTTCCCAGATATAAATTAGAAAGAAGCTATCTATGAAACTGATTTCTGGTATGTGGATTCAATGCATAAAGTTAAACCTTTCTTTTCATTCAGCAGGTTGAAAACACTCTTTTTGTAGAATCTGTGAAGGGACAATTGGAAGCCCATTGAGGCCTATTGTGAAAAATTGAATATTCCCAGAAAAAAAAAAAACTAGAGAGAAGCTATCTATGAAACTGCTTTCTGATGTCTGGATTCATCTCACAGTGTTAAACCTCTTTTTTCTCAGCAGGTTGGAAGCACTCTTTTTGTAGAATCTGAGAAGGGATATTTGGGAACCCATTGAGGCCTACTATGAAAAACCAAATGTGCCCAGATAAAAACTAAGAAGAAGCTATCTGTGAAACTGTTTTGTGATTTGTGGAGTCATATCACAGAGAGTTAAACCTTCTTTTTATTCAGCAGGTTTTAAGCACTCTTCTTGTAGGATCTGTGAAGGGACATTTGGGAGCTGTTTGAGGCCTATCGTGAAAAACTGAATATCCCCTGATAAAACTAGAAAGAAATTATCTGTAAAACTGCTTTCTGATGTGTGGTTTCATCTCACAGAGTTAAACATTTCTGTTAGTTCAGTAGGTTGGAAACATTTTTCTTGTAGAAACTCTGATGGAACATTTTGGAGCCCATTGAGGCCTATGTTGAAAAACTGAGTATCTCCAAATAAAAACTACAAGGAAGTTATCTGTGAAACTGCTTTCTGATGTGTAGATTCATCTCATAGAGTTAAACCTTCCTTTTGATTCAGCAGGTTGAAATCACTCTTCTTGTAGAATCTACAAAGAGACATTCAGGAGCTGATTGAGGCCTCTGGTGAAAACTGAATATCCCCAGATAAAAACTAGAAAAAAGCTCTCTGTGAAAGTCCTTTGTGATGTGTGGATTTATCTCACAAAATTAAACCGTTCTTTTGATTCAACAGCTTGGAAACACTTTTTTTTATAGAATCTGCAAATGGACATTTGAGAACCCATTGAGGTCTATCTGTGAAACTGTTTTTGGATTAGTGGAATCAATTCACAGAGTTTAACCTTTCCTTTATTCAGCAGCCTCTAAACACTCTTTTTGTAGAACCTGGGAATGGACATTGTGAGCCCATGGAGGCCTATATTGAGAAACCAAGTATCCACAGATAAAAACTAGAAGAAGCTATCTGTGAGACTGATGCATTATGTGTGGATTCATCTCACAATGTTAAACCGTTCCTTTTATTCAGCAAGTTGGAAACACTCCTCTTGTAGTATCGGTGAAGGGACATTTGGGACTCCATTGAAGCCTACTATGAAAAACCGAGCATCCCCAGATAAATAGTAGACAAAGGCTATCTGTGAAACTGCTTGGTGCTGTGTGGATTCATCTCAGAGAGATAAACCTTTCTTTTGATTACAGGTGGAAAACACTCTTCTTGTAGTATCTGTGAATGGACATTTGAGAGCCTATTGAGGCCTATGGTGAAAAGTGGAATACCCTCACATAAAAACTAGGAAGAAGCTATCTGTGAAACTACTTTGTGATGTCTGCACTCATCTCAATGTGTTAAACATTTCTTTTGTTTCAGCAGGTCGGAAACACTCTTTTTGTAGAATCTGAGAACAGATATTTGGGAGCTCTTTGAGGCCTACCATAAAAAAAACAATTATTTATAGATGAAAATTAAGAAGAAGGTATCTGTGAAACTGCTTTCTGATGTGTGGCTTAATCTGACAGAGTTAAACCTTTCTTTTGATTCAGCAGGTTGGAAATGCGCTTCTTGTAGAAACTGCAAGGGACACTTGGGAGCTCTTTGAGGCCTATGTTGGAAAACCGAATATCCTCAGCTATAAAGTAGACAGAAGCTATATGTGAAACTGCTCTCTGATGTACGGATTTATCTCACAGAGTTAAACCGTTTTTTGGATCCAGAAGGTTGGAAACACTGTTCTTATAGAATCTGTGAATGTACATTTGGGGTCTAATTCAAGCCTATGGTAAAAAGCAGAATATCCTCAGATAAAAACCAGAAAAAAGCTAACTGTGAAACTGCTTTGTGAAGTTTGGATTCATCTTACAGAGTTAAACCTTTTTTCTTGATTCAGTAGGTTGGAAACAATCTTCTTGTAGAAATGCCAAGGGACATTACAGAGCGCATCGAGGGTTATGGTGAAAAATCAAATATCCCCAAATAAAAACTAGAAAGAAGATATCTGTGAAACTGCTTTGTGATGCGTGGATTCATCTCACAGAGTTGAACCTTTCTTTTAATTCAGCAGGTTGGAAAAACTCTTCTTGTAGAAAGTGCAATTTGACATTTGGGAGCCCATTGAGGCTTTATATAAGAACTAGAAAGTAGCTATTTTCTCTATCTGTGAAACTGCTTTGTTGTGTGTAGATTCATCTCACAGAATTGAAACTTTCTTTCATCCAGCAGGTTGGAAATACTCTTCTTGTAGAATTGGCTATGGGATATTTGGAAGCCCATGGAGGCTGTGAAAAACAGAATATCCCCAGATAAAAACTAAAGAGAAGCTATCTCTGAAACTGCTTTGTGAATTGTGGGTTCACCTCACAGAGTTAAACCTTTCTTTTAATTCAGGAGGTTGGAAATGCTCTTTTTGTAGTATCTGCTCATGAACATTTGGGAGTCTATTGAGGTCTGGGAGGAAAAATCAAATATCCTCAGATAAAAACTAGAAAAATCTATCTGCAAAACTGCTTTGTGATGTGCGGATTTGGCTCACAGAGTTAAAACTTTCTTTTAACTGGTTGGAAATTCTGTCCTTGTAGAATTTGTAAAGGGGCATTTGGGACCCCTTGAGTCCTATGGTGAAAAACAAATTATCCACAGATAAAAACTAAAAAGTAGCTATCTGTGAAACTGCTTTCTGATATGAAGATTCATCTGACAGAATTAAACATTTCTTTTGATTCAGCATGTTGGAAACACTTTTCTGGTAGAATCTGCAAATTAATATTAAGGAGCTTATTGAGGCCTATGGTGAAAAACTGAATATCCTTAGACAAAAAATAGAAAGAAACTATTTCTGAAACTGCTTTGGGTTATATGTATTCACCTCACAGAGTTGAACATTTCTTTCATTTCAGCAGGTTGGAAACACTGTTCTTGTAGAATGCGTGATGGGACACTTTGGAGACCAATGAGACATAGTGTGAAAAACCGAATATCCCCAGAAAAATAAACTAGAAAGAAGCTATCTGTGAATTTGCTTTCTGATGTGTGGATTCATCCAACAGAGGTAAACCTTTCTTTTGTTTTAGAAGGTTGTAAACACTCTTGTAGAATCTGCCAAGGGAAATGTAAATTTTGGAGCCCATTGAGGCCAATGGTAAAACCCAAATATCCCCAGATATAAATTAGAAATAAGCTATCTGTCAAATTTTTTCTGATGTGTGATTTCATCTCACAGAGTTAAATCTTTCTTTTGATTCAGCAAGTTGGAAACACTTGTCTTGTTGTATCTGCAACTGCACATTTGGAGCCTATAGAGGCCTATGGAGAAAAACTGAACATCCTCAGATACAAATTAGAAAGAAGCGATCGATGAAACTGTTTTGTGATGTGTGGATTCATCTCAAAGTGTTAAACCTTTCTTTTGTTGCAGCAGGTTGGCAACACTCTTCTTGTAGAATCTGAAAAGGGATATTTGGGAGCCCATTGAAGCCTATGGTGAAAAATCGAATATCCTCAGATAGAAAGTAGAAAGAAGCTATCTGTGAAATGGCTTGGTGATATCTGGATTCATCTCACAAAGTTAACCATTCTTTTGATTCAGCAAGTTGGATATACTCTTTTTGTAGAATCTGTGAAAGGATATTTTAAGACCATTGAGGCCTACTGTGAAAAACTGAATATCCCCAGATAAAAACTAAGAAGAAACTATCTACAAAACTGCTTTATGAAATGTGGATTCACCTCACAGAGTTATACCTTTCTTTTGATTCAGAAGATTGGAAAAACTTCTTGAAGTATCTGCTAATGGACATTTGGGAGCCTATTGAGGCCTACGGTGAAAAACCGAATGTCCTCAGATAAAACTACAATGAAGTTATCTGTAAAACTATTTTCTGATGTGAGGATTCATCTCACAGAGTTAAACCTTTCTTTTTGATTCAGGAGGTTGCAAACATTTTTCTTTCTTTTTTTTTTTTTTTGAAAAGAGATTTAAGAATTAATAGCTTTTACTGTTTTTTCTTATTTCAGTAACAATACAGGTTCATTGTAGATAATTTATAAATTGCAAGTAATAAAAGCAAATCACAATGGTACAATTCAGACATTATATGGTTGACAGGTTAGTATGTCTTTCTACACACTTTTCACATTCATTTCCTGACATTTTAACATTGTTAATATTTTCTTTCATTGGTGCCGAATTTAACTCAACACTAGACCTACCAGGCATTTTGGGGACTGGTTCTTGCTGTGGAGAAAAGCTTCAGAGAGTGCTGAATTGTCATCCATCAGCCACTGTGCACTGCTGCCCCTCTGGGTTTCATTACTTTGAGATCTGCTCTCATGCAAAAGATTTTGCAGAGGTTTTACATCTTCTGTCTCCTTCAGTTGCTCTGGGATTTTTTTTTATTATTATACTTTAAGTTCTAGGGTACATCTGCACAATGTGCAGGTTTGTTACATATGTATACTTGTGCCATGTTGGTGTGCTGCACCCATCAACTCGTCAGCACCCATCGACTCATCATTTACATCAGGTATAATTCCCAATTCCATCCCTCCCCCCCATAATAGGCCTTGGTGTGTGATGTTCCCCTTCCAGAGTCCAAGTGATCTCATTGTTCAATTCCCACCTATGAGTGAGAACATGCAGGGAAACACTCTTCTTGTAGTATCAGGGAAGGGATATTTGGGAGCCAATAAGATCTATGGTAAAAAAAAACAGAATATCCTCAGATAAAAACTAGAAAGAAGTTATCTGTGGAACTGCTTTGTAATGTGTGAATTCATCTGACAAAGTTAAACCTTTCCTTTGATTAAGAAGGTTGGAAAAACTCTTCTTGTAGTATCTGTGGAGGGATATTTGGGAGTCCATTGAGTCCTACTGTGAAAAACTGAATATGATCAGATAAAAACTAGAAATAATCCATCTGTGAAAATGATTTCTGATACGTGGATTCATCTCACAAAATCAAACCTTTCTTTTGTTTCAGCAAATTGGAAACACTCTTCTTGTAGGATCTGTGAAAGGTCATTTGGGGCCAATTAAGGCCTACAGTGAAAAATAAAACATCCTCAGATAAAAACTACAAAGAAGCTATCTGTGAAACTGCTCTTGATGTGTAGATTCACCTCAGAGTGTTAAACCTTTCTTTTGATTCACCATGTTGGAAACACTTTTCTTGTAGAATCTGCAAAGGGAGAATTCAAAGCCCATTTAGGTCTACTATGAAAAACAGAATATTTCCAGATACAAACTAAAAAGAAGCTACCTGTGAAACTGCTTTGTGATGTGTAGATTCATCTCACAGAGTTAAACCTTTATTTTGATTCAGCAGGTTGTTAGCACTCTTCTTTTGAAATCTGCAAAGGGACACTTAGGAGAAACTTTTCTTGTAGTATCTGTGAATGAATTTTTGGGAGGCTATTGAGGCCTATGGTGAAAAACCAAATATCCTCAGATAAACAGTAGATAGAAGCTCTCTGTGAAACCACTTTTTGATGTGGTTTCTTACAACTTTAAGACTTTAAGTCATCTTACAACTTTAAACCTTTCTTTTATTTCAGCAGGTTGAAAATACTCTTCCTGTAGAAGTTGCAAAAGGACATTTCAGAGACTTTTGAAGCCTATGGTGAAAAATTGAATATCCCCTGACAAATACTAAAGGAAGCTGTCTGTGAAACTGCTTTGTGATGTGTGGATTCATCTCACAAAGTGAAACCATTCTTTTGATTCAGCAGATTGAAAACACTCTTTTTGTAGAGTCTGCAAAGGGACATTTGGAAGCCCATTGAGGTCTACTATGAAAACCCAAATATTCCCAGATAAAAACTAAGCAGAAGCTATCTGTGAAACTCCTTTTGTTGTGTGGATTCATCTCACAAAGGTGAACTTTTCTGTTGATTTGTAAGGTTGGTAACACTCTTCTTGTAGAATCTGCGCTAAGACATTTGAGAGCCCATTGAAGACTGTGATGAAAACTGAATATCCCCAGATAAAAACTAGAAAGTAGCTATTTGTGAAACTATTCTCTTATGTTTAGATTCATCTCACAGAGATAAACCTTTCTTTTAATTCAGAAGGTGGTAAATACTCTTCTTGTAGAATCTGTGAAGGGATATTTAGTAGCTTTTTGAAGCCTATGGTGAAAAACTGAATATCCCTAGATAAAATCTAAGAAGAAGCTATCTGTGAAACTGCTCTGTGATATGTGGCTTTACAGCAGAGTGATAAACCTTTCTTTTATTTCAGCAGGTTGGAAACACTCTTCTTGCAGAATCTGCAAAGGTACATTTTAAAGGCCAGTGAGATTTATGGTGAAAAGCAAAATATCCCCACATAAAAAATAGAAAGAAGTTATCTGTGAAACTGCTTTGTGATGTGTGGGTTCATCTCACAGAGTAAAACCATTCTTTTGATTCAGAAGCTTGGAAACACTCTTTTTATAGAATCTGCAATGGGATGTTTGGGAGCTTATTGAGGCCTATAAAGAAAAATAGAATATCCTCAGATAAAAACTAGAAAGATGCTATCTGTGAAACTGCTTTGTAATATGTGGATTCATCTCAATGTGTTAAAGCTTTCTTTTGTTTCAGCAGGTTGGAAACATTCTTCCTGTAAAATCTGTGAAGGGACAGTTTTGAGTCCATTGAGGCCTACGTTGAAAAACAAAATATCCCCAGATGAAAACTAAACAGAACCTATTTGTGAAACTGCTTTCTGATGTGTGGATTCATCTCACAGAATTAAACCTTTCCTTTGATTCGGCATGTTCTACAAACTTTTCAAGTAGTATCTGTGAATGAACATTTGGGAGCCTATTGTGGCCTATGGTGAAAAACGAAATATCCTCAGATAAAATATAGAAAGAAACTATCTGTGAAATGCTTTGTGATGTGTGGATTCATCACACAGCGATAAAGCATTCTTTTGATTCAGCAGTTTAAAAACACTTTTTGTAGAATATGTGAAGGGACATTTGAGAGCCCATTTATTTCTACTGTGAAAAACCGAATATCCCCAGATAGAAACTAAGAAGAAGCTATCCCTGAAACTGCTTTGTGCTGTGTGGATTCATCCCACAGAGTTAAAACTTCCTTTGATTCAGCAGGTAGGAAAATCTCTTCTTGTAGAATCTATGAAGGGACATTTTGAAGCCCATTGAAACCTACAGTGAAAAACGAAATATCCCCAGATAAAAACTAGACAGAAGCTATCTGTGAAACTGCTATCCGATGGGTGGGTTCATCTCACAAAATTAAATTTTTCCTTTGAATCAGCAGGTTGGAAACACTTTCTTGTAGTATCTGCGAATGGACATTTGAAAGCCTATTGTGTCTTATGGAGAAAAACAAAATATCCCCAGATAAAAACTAGAAAGATGCTATCTGTGAAACTGCTTTGTGATGTGTGGCTTAATCTCACAGAGTACAACCATTCTTTAGATTCAGCAGCTTGGAAACCCTCTTTTTATAGAATATGCAAATGGACATTGGGGAGTCCATTGAGGCCTATAAAGAAAAAAATAATATCCTGAGATAAAAACTAAAAAGAAGACATTAGTGAAACTGTTTTGTGATATGTGAATTCATCTCATGTGTTAAACCTTTCTTTTGTGTCAGCAGTTTGGAAGCACTCTTGTTGTAGGATCTGCAAAGGGATGTTTGGGAGCCCATTGAGGCCTACTGTGAAAAACAGAATATCCCCAGATAAAAACTAAGAAGAAGCTATCTGTAAACTACTTTGTGATGTGTGGATTCATCTCACAGTGTTAAAATTTCTTTTGTTTCAGCACATTGGAAAAGCTCTTCTTGTTGAATCTGTGAAAGGACATTTGGGGGCCGATTGAGGCCTATGGTGAAAAACGGAATATCCCCAGGTAAAAACTAGAAAGAAGGTACCTGTGAAACTGCTTTCAGATGTGTGGATTCATCTCACAGAGTTTAACCATTCTTTTGATTTGGTAGGTTGGAAACACTCTTTGTAGAATCTGAGAAGGGACATTTGGAAGGTCATTAAGTCCTATGGTGAAAACCCGCATATCCACATAAAAACTAAGAAGCAATCTGTTAAACTGCTTTGTGATGTGTGGATTCATCTCACAGAAGTAAACGTTTGTTTTGATTCAGCAAGTTTGAAACACTCTTCTTGTAGTATCCGTGAGTGGACATTTGGGAGCCTCTTGAGGCCTATGGTGAAAAACCAAATATCCTGATATTAACTAGAAAGAAGGCATCTGTGAAACTGCATTGTGATGTGTGGATTCATCCCACAGTGTTAAACATTTCTTTTATTTTAGCAGTTTGGAAAAATCTCTTTTTGTAGAACCTGTGAAGGAAATTTTGAGAGACGATTGAGGCCTATGGTGAAAAACAGAATATCCTTAGAAAAAATCTAGAAAGAAGCTATCTGTGAAATTGCTTTGTGATATGTGGATTCATCACATACTGTTAAAACATTCTTTTAATTCAGCAGGTTGGAAACACTCTTTTTGTAGAATCTTTGAAGGGGCGTTTTGGAGCCCATTGTGGTTTAATGTGAGAAACAGAATATCTCCAGATAAATGCTAAGAGGAAACTATCTGTGAAAGTACTTTGTGATATGTGGATTCATCTCACAGTGTTAAAAATTTCTTTTGTTTCAGCAAATTGGAAAAGCTCTTCTTGTTGAATCTGTGAAAGGACATTTGGGGGTCATTGAGACCTATGGTGAAAAATGGAATATCCCCAGATAAAAACTAGAAAGAAGTTGCCTGTGAAACTACTTTGTGATTTGTGGATTCATCTCACAGAAACAAACCATTCTTTTGATTCAGCAGTTTGGAAACACTCTTTGTAGAATCTGTGAGAGACCATTTTGTAACCCATTGAGGCTTACTATGAAAAACCAAATATCCCCACATAAAAACTGAGAAGCTATTTGTGAAACTTGCTTTGTGGTGTGTGGATTCATCCTACGGAGTTAAACCTTTCATTTGATTAAGCAGATTAGGAACACTTCTCTTGTAGAATCTATGAAGGGACATTTGGGAGCCCATTGAGACCAATGGTGAAAAATTGAATATACCCAGATAAAGACTAGACAGAAGCTCTCTGTCAAACTGCTTCCTGACATCTGGATTCATCTCAAGGATTTAAAGTTTTTCCTTGATTCAGTAGGTCGGAAACACTATTCTTGAAGTACCTGCAAATAGACATTTGGGAGGCTATTGTGGCCTATGTGAAAAACCAAATATCCTCAGATAAAAACTGGAAAGAAGCTATCTATGAAACTGCTTTTTGATCTGTGGATTCATCTCACAGTGTTAAATCTTTCTTTATTTCCACAGATTGGAAACACTCTTCTTGTAGCTTCTACAAAAATACATTTGGGAGACCTTAGAAGCACATGGAGAAAAATTGAATATCAACAGAGAAAAACTAAGAAGAATCTATTTGTGAAACTGCTTTCTGATGTGTGGATTCATCTCACATAGTTATAACTGTTTTTTTGATTTAGCAAGTTAGAATCATTCTTCTTGTAGAACCTGTGAGGGGACTTTTGGGAGCCCATTGCGGCCTATGGTGAAAAACCGAATACCTCCACATAAAAAAATAGAAAGAAATTATCTGTGAAATTGCTTTGTGATATGTAGATTCATCTCACAGAGTTCAACCTTTCCTTTGATTCAGCAGATCGGAAACACTCTTCTTGTAGAATCTGTGAAGGGACATTTGGGGGTTCCTTGGGGCCTAGTATGAAAAACTGAATATCCTCAGATAAAAACTAGAAAGAAGCTATCTCTGAAACTAATTTGTGATATGTGGATTCATCTCACAGAGTTGAACATTTCTTTTGATTCAGCAGGTTTTAAAACACTCCCCTTGTAGAATCTGTGATGGGATATTTGGGAGCCCATTGAGCACTATGGTGAAAAACTGAATATCCACAGATCAAAACTAGAAAGAAGTTATGTGTGAAACTGCTTTCCAATGTGTGGATTCATCTCATGGAATTAAACCTTTCATTTGATTCAGCATCTTGGAAAGACTGTTCGTGTAGTATCCACAAATGGACATTTGGTAGCCTATTTCGACTTATGGTATGAAATACCAAATATCCTCAGATGAAAACCAGAAAAAGATACCTGTTAAACTGCTTTCTGATGTATGGATTCATCTCACAGTGTTAAACCTTATTTTTGTTTCAGCACATTGGAAACTCTCTTCTTATAGCATCTGCAAAAAGACATTTGAAAGACCGCTGAGGCCTATGGTGAAAAATGAACATCGACAGATAAAAACTAGAAAGAAGCTACCTGTGAAACTGCTTTTCAACGTGTGAATTCATCTCACAGAGTTAAACTTTTTTTTTTTTTTTTGATTTAGCAAATTAGAAACCTTCTTCTTGTAGAATCTGTGAAGGGACATTTTAGAGTCCATTGCAGCCAATTGTGAAAATCGGAATATTCTCTGATAAAAACTGAGAAGAAGCTATCTGTGAAACTGCTTTGTGAGGTGTAGAATACACTAAAAGATCTAAACCTTTCTTTTGATTCACCAAGTTAGAAACACTGTTGTAGTTGAATCTGCAAAAGGGCATTTTGGTGGCCACTGTGGCCGAAGGTGAAAAGACAAATATCCTTAGGTGAGACCCAGATAGAAGCTACCTGTGAAACTGCTTTTTGTTGTGTGGTTTTATTTCACAGAGTTACATTTTTCTTTTAATTGAACAGGTTGGAAACACTTTTTTTGTGAAATCTGGGAAGGGATATTGGGGAGACCATTGAGGCCTATGGTGAAAAACCACATATCCCCAGATAAAAACTAAGAAGTTATCTGTGAAACTGCTTTGTGGCGTGTGGATTCATCTCACAGAGTTAAACCATTCTTTTGATTCAGCTGGTTGGAAACACTTTTTGTAGGATCTGTGAAGGGACATTTGGAAGCCCAATGAAACCTACTGTGAAAAAACAAATATCCTTAGATAAAAACTAAGAAGAAGCTATCTGTGAAATTGCTTTGTGACATGTGGATTCATCTCGCAGAGTTAAACCTTTCTTTTGATTCAGCAGGTTGGAAACACTCTTCTTGTAAAATCTGCAAAAGAACATTTGGGGGCCCATTGAGACCTAAGGTGAAAAACAGAAAATCCCCAGACAAAAACTACAAAGAAGCTACCTGTGAAACTGCCTTGTGATGTGTGGATTCATCTAACAGAGTTAAACTATTCTTTTGACTCAGCAGGTTGGAAAACCTCTTCTTGTAGAATCTGTGAAGGGATATTTGGGAGTCCATTGTGGCCTATGATGAAAAACCATATATCCCTGGATAAAAAGTAGAAAGGGTCTAACTGTGAAACACCTTCCTGTTGTGTGGATTCATCTCACAGAGATAAATGTTTATTTTGACTCACCTGGTTTGAAACCCTCTTTCTGTAGTATCTGAGGATGGACATTTGGGCACCTCTTGAGGCTTATGGTGAAAAAACAAAATATCCTCAGATAAAAACTAGAAAGAAGGCATCAGTGAAACAGTGTTGTGATGTGTGGATTCAGCTCACAGAAGTAAATCTTTTTTTTTTTTCTTTTTCATGGGGTTGGGAACAGTCTTGTTGTAGAATATGCAAAGGGACATTTAGAAGGCTGTTCATGCCTATGGTGAAAAACAAAATATCCCCAGAAAAAAACTAGAAAGAAGCTCTCTGTGAAACTGCTATCTGATGTGTGGATTCATCAAAAAGAGTTAAACCATTCTTTTGATTCAGCAGGTTTGAATCACACTTTTTGTAGAATCTGTGAAGGGACATTTGGAGACTAATTGAGGCCTACTGTGAATAACCGAATATTCACATACAAAAACTAAGAAGAAGCTATCTGTGAAACTGCTTTGTGATGTGTGGATTGATCTTATAGAGTTAAATCTTTCTCTGGATTCAGCAGGCTGAAAACACTCTTCTTATAGAATATGCGAATGGACATTTGGGAGCCAATATCCTCAGTTATAAACTAGAAAGAACCTATCTGTAAAACTGTTTTGTGAAGTGTGGTTTCATCTCCCTTACTTAATTTTTTTTTTCATTCAGCAGGTTGGAAAGACCCTTCTTGTAGAATCTGCGAAGGGAAGGGACACTTGGGGACCCCTTGTGGCATACTACAAAGAACCAAATATCCCCAGGTAAAAACTAGAAAGAAGCTATCTCTGAAATTGTTTGGGGATATGTGGATTCATCTCACAGAGTTGAACCTTTCTTTTGATTCAGCAGATTGGAAGCACTCTTCTTGTAGAATCAGCATTGGGACATTTGGGAGTCCATTGAAGTGTATGGTGAAAAACAGAATATTTCCAGATCAAAGCTAGAAAGAAGTTATGTGTGAAACTGCTTTCTGATGTGTAGATTCATCTCACAGAGTTAAACGTTACTTGTGATTCAGCAGGTTGAAAACACTCTTCTTACAGAATCTCTGAAGGGACATTGCGGAGATCAATGAGGCCTATGCTGAAAAACTGAGTATCCCCAGTTAAAAAGTAGAAAGAAGCTATCTGTGATACTTCTTTGTGATGTGTGGATTCATCTGAAAGAGTTTACCCATTCTTTTGATTCAGCAGGTTGAAAACACTCTTTTTGCAGAATCTGCGCAGGGACATTTTGCAGATCTTTGAGGCCTATGGTGAAAAACCGAATATCCCCAGATAAAATGTAAGAAGTTATCTATGAAACTGTTTGTGATGTATGAATTAATCTCACAGAGGTAAACGTTTATTTTCATTCAGCAGGTTAGAAACACTCTTCTTGTAGTACCTGCATATGGAAATTTGGGAGCCCATTGAGGCCTATGATGAAAAACAGAATATTCTCAGAAAAAAAACTAGAAAGAAGGCACCTGTGAAACTGCTTTGTGATGTGTGGATTCATCTTACAGACTTAAAACTTTCTTTTGATTTAACAGGTTGGAAACACCCTTCTTGGGAAATCTGCAAAGGAACATTAGGGAACCCTTTGAGGTCTATAGTGAAAAACTGTATATCCCCAGATAAACACTAGAACAAAGCTATCTGTGAAACTTCTTTGTGATGTGTGGATTCATCTCACAGAGTTCAACCTTTCTTTTGATGCCACAGGTCAGAAAAACTCTTCTTGTAGAATCTGCGAAGGGACATTTGGGAGTCCACTGCGGCCTGTGGTAAAAAAACAAAAATTCCCAGATAAAAACTAGTAAGAAGCTGTCATTGAAACTGCTTTGTGATGTGTGGATACATCTCACAGAGTTAAACCTTTATTTTGGTTCACCAGGTTAGAAACAGTCTTTTTGTAGAATCTGGGAAGGAACAGTTGGGAGCCCATTAAGGCATATGGTGAAAAACTGAATATCCTTAGATAAAAACTAGAAAGAAGCTCTTTGTGAAACTACTTTGTAATGTGTGGATAAATCTAACAGAGTTAAACCTTTCTTTTGATTCAGCAGGTTGGAAACACTCTTTCTGTAGAATCTGCCAAGGGACATTTGGGTGCCCAATAAAACCCATGGTTAAACATAAAATATCTCCAGAGAAAAACTAGAAAGAAGCTCTTTGTGAATCTGCTTTGTGAATTGTGGATTCATCTCCCAGAGTTAAAATTTTGTTTTGATTCAGCAAGTCAGAAACACTCTTATATAGTCTGTGAAGAAACATTTGATTGTCCTTTGAGGACTATGGAAAAAAATGAATATCCCCAGAGAAAAACTAGAGAGCAGCAGTCTGTGAAACTACTTCATGATATGTGGATTCATCTCACAGAGTTGAACCTTTCTTTTGATTCTGAAGGTTGGAAACACTCTTTTTGTAGAATCTCCGACAAGACATTCGGGAGTCCGTTGAGGCATATGGTGAAACACCAAATATCCCTAGATAAAAACTAGAAAGAAGCCATCTGTGAGACTGCTCTGTGATGTGTTGATTCATCACACAGCGTTGAAACTTTCTTTAGATTCAGCAGGATGAAAACATTCACTTTGCAGTATCTGCGAAGGGACGTGTGGGAGCCAATTGAGATATATGTTTTTATCTGGGGATTTTTTTTATCTACAGAGCTTCTTTTTAGTTTTTATGTCCCTCTGCAGATTCTACAAAAAGAGTATTTCCAACCTGTTTAATCAAATGAAAGTTTAACTGTGTGAGATGAAAAACCAAACATCCACAGATAAAAGCAAGAAAGAAGCTATCACTGTAACTGCTTTGTGATGTGTGTTTTAAATCTCACAGATTTAAAACTTTATTTTCATTAAGCTAGTTGAAAACTTTTTTTGTAAATTCTGCAAAGGGACATTTGGGAGCCCATTGAGGCATATGGTGAAAAACTGACTATCCACAGATAAAAACTAGAAAGAATGTATCGGTGAAACTGCTTTGTTATGACTGCATTCGTCTCACAGAGTAAAACCTTCACCTTCATTCAGCAAGTTGGAAACACTTTTTTTGTAGAATCTAGGAAGAGACATTTTAGAGGCCATTGAAGTCAAATGTGAAAAGAAAAATATCCCCATACAAAAATCAGAATGAAGCTATCTGTGAAACTGCTTTGTGATGTGTGGATTCATCTCAGAGAGTTAAACTTTTTTTTACATTGCACAGTTTGGAAACTGTCTTTGACCAATCTGTGAAGGGACCTTTAGGGGTGCATTGAGGCCTGTGGTGAACAAAAAATATCTTCAGATGAAAAGTAAAAAGAAGCTTTCTGAGTAACGGCTTTGCGACGTGTCCATTCACGTTATAGTGTTAAAGCTTTCTTTTGATTTAGCTGTTTGGAATCACTGTTTTTGTTGAATCTCAGAGAGGATATTTGGAAGCACATTGAAGCCTATGGTGAAAAAGGAAATATCCTCTGATAAAAACTAGAAAGAAGCTTTCCAAGAAACTGCTTTGTGATGTGTGCATTCCTCTCACAGATTATTCCTTTCTTTTCATTCAGCAGTGTGGTAACACAGTTTGTGTGAAATCTACAAAGGGATAATTTGGAGTGCATTGAAGAATAAGGTGAAGATGGAAGTATCTTTAGATAAAAACTAGAAAGAAGCTTTCTGAGAAACTGCCTTGTGATATATGCGTTCATCTCACAGATTTAAACGTTTCTTTACATTGCACGCTTGGAATTGCTGTCTTTGATGAATCCGCGATGGAACATTTTGGAAGCATTGAGGCCTACAGTGAACAAGGAAATATCATCAGATCAACACTAGAAAGAAGCTTTCTGACAAACTTCGTTGTGATATGGGCATTTGTCTCATAGAGTTAAAGCTTTCTTTTGATTGAGCAGTGTGGAATCACTATTTTTGTGGAATCTGAGAAGGGATATTAGGCAGTGCATTCATGCCTATGTTGTAAAATGAAATAGCCACAGAAAAAAACTAGAGAGAAACTGCATTATGATGTGTGAATTCATTCTCACAGAGTTAAACCTTTCTTTTCATTGAGCAGTTTGTTAACACTGTTTTTGTGGCATCTGCAAAGGGATATTCAGTAGTGCATTGAGGCCTATGGTGAAAAAGGAAATACCTTCAGAAGAAAACTGGAAAGGAGCTTTCTGAGAAACTTCTTTGTGATGTGTCCATTCATCTCATAGGATTATACCTCTATTTTCATTGAGCAGTGTAGAAACACTGTTTGTGTAAAACCTACAAAGGATATTTCAGAGCACATTGAAGCCTAAGGTGATGAAGGAAATATCTTCATATAAAAACTGGAAAGAAACATTCCGAGAAAATGCTATGTGATGTGTGCATTCCTTCCACACAATTAAACCAAACTTTTTATTATGCTATTTGGTAACACTGCTTTTGTGGAATCTGAAAAGGGATATTCCAGAGGTCATTGAGGTCTATGGTGAAAATGGAAATATCTTCAGATGAAAACTGGAAAGAAGCTTTCAGAGAAACTGCTTTGTGATGTGTGCATTCATCTCATAGACTTAAACCTATCTTTTGATTGAGACGTTTGGAATCACTCTTTTTGTGGAATCTGAGAAGCGGTACTTTAGCCTATGATGAAAAGAGAAATATTGACAGATAAAAATTAGAAAGAAGCTTTCCAAGAAGCTGCTTTGTGATTTGTGAATTCATCTCACACAGTTAAACCTTTCCTTTCATTGCTCTGTTTGAAAGCTCTGTCTTTGAGGAATCCATGAAGGTACATTTGAGGGCGCATTGAGGCCCATGGTGAAGAAGGAAATATCTTCAGATGAAAACTGGAAAGAAGCTTTCTGAGAAACTACTTTGTGATGTGTGCATTCCTGTCACTGAGCTATACCTTTCTTTTATTGAGCAGTGTTGAAACACAGTTTGTGTAAAACCTACTGAGGTGTATTTTGGAGCGCATTGAAGCCTAAAGTGAAGATCGAATAATCTTCAGATAAAAACTATAAAGATGCTTTCTGAGAAAATGCTTTCTGATATATTCAATCATCTTCTAGAGGTAAACCTTTCTTATGATTGAGCTATTTAGAATCACTGTTTTTGTCAAATGTGAGAAACGATATTTGGGAGCACATTGAATCCTATGATGAAAAAGGAAATATCCTCAGATAAAAACTAGAAAGAAGCTTTCCGAGAAACTGCCTTGTGATACGTGAATTCATCTCACAGAATTAAACCTTTGTTTTCATTGAACAGTGTTGTAACACTGGTTTTGTGGAATCTGCAAAGGGATATTCAGGAGCGCATTGAGGCTGATGGTGAAAAAGGAAATATCTTCAGATGAAAACTGGAAAGAAGCTTCCTGAGACACTGGTTTCTGATATGTGCATTCATTTCATAAAGTTATACCTTTCTTTCATTGAGCACTGTGAAAACACTGTTTGTGTAAAATATACGGAGGGACATTTCTCAGCACAGTGCAGCCTATGGTGAAAAAGGAAATATCCTCAGATAAAAACTAGAAAGAAGCTTTCTGAGAAACTGCTTTGTGATATATGAATTCACCTGACACAGTTAAACATTTCTGCTCATTGAACAGTTTGGGACCACTGTGTTTGTGGAACCAGCAAAGGGACATTCGGGAGAGAATTGAGGCCTATGGTTATAAAGGAAATATCTTGAGATAAAAACTGGACAGAAGGTTTCTGAGAAACTGCTTTGTGATGTGTGCATTCTTCTCACAGGGTTATACCTTTCTCTTCATTGAGGAGTGTGGAAACACTGTTTCTTTAAAATCTCAAAGTGATATATCAGAACACATTGAAGGCTAAGTTGAAGAAGGAACTATCTTTGGGTAAAAACTAGAAAGAACCTTCCTGAGAAACTGCTTTGTGACGTGTGCATGCATCTCAAAGAGTTAACCTAACTTTACATTGTGCAGTTTGGGGACACTATTTCTGTGGAATCGACATAGGGATATTCAGGAGAGCATTGAGGCCAATGGTGAAAAAGGAAATGTCTTCAGATGAAAACTGGAAAGAATCTTTTGAGAAACTGTTTTCCAATGTGTGCATTCATCTCCCAAAGTTATACCTCTCTTTTCATTGAGCAGTGTGGAAACACTGTGTAAAATCTACAAAGGGATATTTTGGAGTACTTTTAAGCCTATGGTGATAAAGGAAATTGATAGAAACTAGAAAGAAGCTTTCCAAGAAACTGCTTTGTGATGTGTGAATTACTCTCACAGAGTTAAACCTTTCTTTTCATTGAGCAGTTTGTTAACACTGATTTTGTGGAATCTTCAAAGGGATAATCGGGAGCATATTGAGGCTTAAGATGAAAAAAGAAATAACTTCAGATGAAAACTGGAAAGAAGCTTTTTGAGAAAATGCTTTGTGAAATGTGCATTCATCTCATACAGTTATACCTCTTTTTTCTTTGAGGTATATATGCTCTTTCATGGATCAATTTGCTAGCATTGTTTTTGTGGAATCTGAGAAGGGATAAATTTAATCACTTTTATGGCTATGGTAACAAAGGAAGTGTACTCAGATAAAAACTAGAAAGAAGCCATCTGAAAAATTGCTTTGTGATGTGTGAATACGTCTCACAGGGTTACAGTGTTCTTTTCAATGAGCTGTCTGCTAACACTGTTTTCTTGGAATTCATAAGGATATTTCGTAGCACATTGAATCTTATGGTGACAAAGAAAATATCCTCAGAGTGAAACTAGAAAGAAGATGTCTGAGAATCTGCTATCTGATGTGTTAATTCATCTCACAGAGTTACACTTTCCTATCATAGAGCAGTTTGTTAGCACTATTTTTGGGGAAACTGAGATGGGATAGTTTGGATTGCATTGAAGCCTATGCTGACAAAGGAAATATACTCTGATAAAAACTAGAAAGAAGCTTTCTGAGAAACTTCTTTGTGATGTGTGAATTCATCTCACAGAGTTGCACCATTCTTTTCATGAAGCCATTTGCTAACACTGTTTTCGAGAAATCTTCAAAGTGATATTTGGGAGTGTATTGAGGTCTATGGCAAAAAGGAATATATCCTCAGATGAAAAGTAGAAAGAAGCTTTCTGAGAAACTGCACTGTGATGTATGAATGCATCTAACAGAGTTACACTGTGCTTTTCATTGAACAGTTTGTTAACACTGTTTTCTTGGAATCTGCAATAGGATATTTCTTAGCACAATAAAGCTTATGGTGACAAAGGAAATATCCTCAGATAAAAACAGGAAAGAAGCTTTCTGAGAAACTGCTTTCTAATGGGGTAATTCATCTCACAGAGTTACACCGTTCTTTTCTTTGAGCGGTCTGTTAACACTGTTTTCGTGGAATCTGCATTAGGATATTTGGGAGCATATTGAAACCTATGGTGACAAAGGAAATATCCTCAGACTAAAACCAAAAAGAAATTTTCTGAGAAACTGCTTTGGATGTGTAAATTCATCTCACAGAGTTACACAATTCTTTTCATGGATCACTTTGTTAGCCCTGTTTTTGGGGAATCTGAGAAGCGATATTTTGAATCACATTGAAACCTATGGTAACAAAGGAAATATCCTCAGAAAAAAACTGAATAGAAGCTTTCTGAGAAAGTTCTTTGTGATGTGTGAATTCAATTCAGAGAGTTACACCCTTCTTTTGATGGAGCAGTTTGCTAACACTGTTTTCCTGGAACATGAAAAGGGATATTTGGCAGGACTTTGAGACCTTTAATGAAAAAGGAAATATCCTCAGAAAGAAACTAGAAAGAAGCTTTTGGGGAAACTGCTTTGTGATGTATGAGTTCATCTCACAGAGTTACACTGTTCTTTTCATAGAGCAGTCTGCTAGCACTCTTTTCGTGGAAACTGCAATAGGATGTTTTGCAGTGCATTGAGGCCTATGATGAAAAAGGACACATCCTTAGATAAAAAGCAGAAAGAAGCTTTCTGAGAAACTGCACTGTGATGTGTGAATGCATCTCACAGAGTTACACTGTGCTTTTCATTGAGCAGTTTGCTAACACTGTTTTCTTGGAATCTGCAGTGGGATATTTCTTTGCACAATGAGGCCTGTAGTGACAGGGGAAATATATTCAGATAAAAACTGTATAGAAGCTTTCTGAGGAAGTGCTCTGTGATGTGTGAATTCATCTAACAGAGCTACACCTTTCTCTGCATGAAGCCGTGTACTAACTCTGTTTTCATGGAATCTGCCAAGGGATATTTGGTAGCACTTTGAGGCCTATAGTGAAAAATGAAATATCCCCAGATAAAAACTAGAAAGAAGCTTTCTGAGAAACTGCATTGGGATGTGCAAAAGCATCTCACAGAATTAAACTTTTCATTTGACAGTCTGCTAACCCTGTTTTCTTGGAATATGCAATGGGATATTTCTTAGCACAATGAAGCTTGTGGTGCTGAAATATCCTCAGATGAAAACTGGATAGAAGCTTTCTGAGAAACTGCTTTGTGATGTGTGAGTTCATCTCACAGAGTTCCACCATTCTTTTCATACAGCAGTCTGCTAACACTGTTTTTGTGGAAACTGTATTAGGATGTTTGGGAGTGCATTGAAGCCTAAGGGGACAAAGGAAATATCCTCAGATAAAAACCAAAAAGAAACCTTCTGAGAAACTGCTTTGTGATGTGTGAATACATCTCACAGAGCTACAGTGTTCTTTTCATTGAGCAGTCTGCTAACACTGCTTCCTTGGTTATTTCTCAGCACGTTGAAGACTATACTGACAAAGGAAATATCCTCAGATAAAAACTAGAAAGAAGCTTTCTGAGAAAGTTCTTTGTGATGTGTAAATTCATTTAATAGAGCTACACCTTTGTCTGCATGAAACTGTTTGCTAACACGGTTTTCGTGGAATCTGCAAAGGGATATTTGGGAGCGCATTGAGGACTATGGTGAAAAAAGACATATCCTCAGATAAAAAGCAGAAAGAAGCTTTCTGAGAAACTGCATTGTGATGTGTGAATGCATCTCACAGAGTTACACTGTGCTTTTCGTTGAGCAGCTTTGCTAACACTGTTTTCTTGGAATCTGCAGTGAGATATTTCTTAGGGCAATGAAGTCTGTAGTGACAACGGAAATATCCTCAGATAAAAACTGGATAGATACTTTCTGAGAAAGTTATTTGTGATGTGTGAATCCATCTCAGAGAGTTACACCATTCCTTTCATGGACCAGTTTGCTAAAATTGTTTTCAGGGCATCTGCCAAGAGATATTTGGCAGCACATTGAGGCCTATAGTGAAAAAGGAACTATCCTGTGATAAAAACTAGAAAGAAGCTTTCTGAGAAACTTCATTGGGATGTGCAAATGCATCTCACAGAGTTAAACTGTGCTTTTCATTTGGCAGTTTGGTAACCCTGTTTTCTTGGAATCTGTAATGAGACATTTCTTAGCGCAATGAAGCCTGTGGTGATGAAACATCCTCAGATAAAAACTCGATAGAAGCTTTCTGAGAAAGTTTTCTGTGATGTGTGAATTCATCTCAGAGAGTTACAACATTTTTTCATGGAGCACTGGGCTTACACTTTTTTTGTGGAATCTGCCAAGGTAGACTGGGCAGCACTTTGAGATCCTATAGTGAAAAATGAAATATCCTCAGATAACAACTAGAAAGAAGCTTTCTGAGAAACTTCTTTGTGATGTGTGAGTTCATCTCACAGAGTTACAACTTTATTTTCATACAGCAGTCTGCTAACACTGCTTTCGTGGAATCTGTAAAGGGATACAAAGGAGTGCATTGAGGCCCATGGCAAACCAAGAAATATCCTCAGATAAAAACTAGAAAGAAGCTTTCTGAGAAACTGCGTTGTGATGTGTGAATGCATCTTACAGAGTTACACTTCTTTTTTCATGCAGCAGTTTGCTAACACTGTTTTCCTGGAATCTGCAGTGGAATATTTCTTAGTGCAATGAAGTCTGTGGTGACAAAGGGTATATCCTCAGATAAAAACTGGATGGAAGCTTTCTGAGAAACTGCTTCGTGATATGTGAGTTCATCTCATAGAGTTCCACTGTACTTTTCATACAGCAGTCTGCTAACACTGTTTTCAAGGAAAGTATTTTAGGATGTTTGGGAGCACATTGAACCCTATGGGGACAAAGGAAATATCCTCAGATAAAAACCAAAAAGAAGCCTTCTGAGAAACTGCTTTGTGATGGTGAATACACCTCATAGAGTTACAGTGTCCTTTTCATTGAGCACTCTGCTAACACTGTATCCTTGGTTATTTCACAATACTTTGAAGATTATAGTGACAAAGGAAATATACTCAGATAAAAACTGGATAGAAGATTTCTGAGAAAGTTCTTTGTGTTGTGTGAATTCATGACACAGAGTTACAATGTTCTTTTCATTGAGCAGTCAGTTAACACTGTTTTCTTGGAATTTGTAAAGGATATTTTGCAGCACTTTGAAGATTATAGTGACAAAGAGAATATCTTCAGATTAAAACTAGAAAGAAGCTTTCTGAGAAACTGCATTGTGATGCATAAATCCACATCCCAGAGATGCACTTTCTTATCATGGAGCACTTTGTTAGCACTATTTCTGGGGAATCTGGGATAGGATATTTTAGATCACATTGAAGCCTATGCTGACAAAGGAATTATCCTCAGATAAAAACTAGAAAGATGCTTTCTGAGAGCTTTCTTTTGGATGTTTGAATTCATTTCACAGAATTACACCTTTCTCTGCATGAAGCCATTTGCTCACATTGTTTTCTTGGAATCTGTAAAGGGATATAAAGGAGCGCATTGAGGCCCATGGCAAACCAGGAAATATCCTCAGATAAACACTAGAAAGAAGCATTCTGATAAACTGCATTGTGCTGTGTGAATGCATCTTACAGAGTTACATTTTTCTTTTCATGGAGCAGTTTGCTAACACTGTTTTCCTGCAATCTCCCAAGGGATATCTGGCAGCACTTTGAAGCCTACAGTGAAAAAGGAAATATCCTCAGATAAAAACTAGAAAGAAGCTTTCTGAGAAAGTTCTTTGTGATGTGTGAATTCATCTAACAGAGCTACACCTTTCTCTGCATGAAGCCGTGTACTAACTCTATTTTTGTGGAATCTGCAAAAGGATATTTGGGCACGCATTGAGGCCTATGGTGAAAAAGGTCATATCTGCAGATAAAAAGCAGAAAGAAGCTTTATGAGAAACTACATTGTGATGTGTGAATGCATCTCACAGAGTTAAAATGTACATTTTTTGAGAAGTTTGCTAAGACTTTTTTCTTGGAATCTACAGTGGGATATTTATCAGCACAATGAAGACTGGGGTGACAAAGGAATTATCCTCAGATAAAAACTGGATGGAAGCTTTCTGAGAAAGTTCTTTGTGATGTGTGAGTACATCTCACAGAGTTACACTGTTCTTTTCCAAAAGCAGTCTGCTAGGACTGTTTTCATGGAAACTGCAATAGGATGTTTGGGAGCACTTTGAAAATTATAGTGACAAAGAAAATATACTCAGAGAAAAACTAGAAAGAAAGTGTCTGAGAAACTGCATTGTGATGTCTGAATTCATCTCACAGAGATGCATTTTCTTATCATGGAGCAGCTTGTTAGCACTATTTTTGGGGAATCTGAGATGGGATATTTTAGATCGCATTGAAGCCTATGCTGACAAAGGAAATATCCTCAGATACAAACTAGAAAGAAGCTTTCTGAGAGTCTTCTTTGTAATGTTTGAATTCATCTCACAGAGTTACATCTTTTTTTGCATAAAGCCATTTGCTAACACTGTTTTCTTGGAATCTGTAAGGGATATAAAGGAGTGCATTGAGGCCCATGCTGAACCAGGAAGTATCCTCAAATAACAACTAGAAAGAAGCTTTCTGAGAAACCACATTGGGATGTGTGAATCCATCTCACATTGTTACACTCTGCGTTTCATTGAGCAGTTTGCTAACACTGTTTTCGTGTAATCTACCAGTGGATACTCGGAAGCCCTTTGAGCCAGGTAGTGAAAAAGGAAATATCCTCAGATAAAAACTAGAAAGAAGCTATCTCAGAAACTGTATTGTGTTATGTGAGTGCATCTCACAGAGTTAAACTGTTCTTTTCATTGAGCAGTTTGTTAACAGTTTTCATGGACTCTGCCAAGGGATATTTTGCAGCACTTTGAGGTCTATAGTTAAAAAGGAAATATCCTCAGCTAAAAACTAGAAAGACACTTTATGAGAAACTGCTTTGTGATGTGTGAGTTCATCTGACAGAGTTGCACAGTTCTTTTCATACAGCAGTCTGCTAACACTGTTTTCGTGGAAATTGTATTAGGATGTTTGGGAATGCATTGAAGTCTATGGGGACAAAGAAAATATCCTCAGATAAAAACCAAAAGGAAGCTTTCTAAGAAACTGCTTTGTGATGTGTGAATACATCTCACAGAGTTACAGTGTTCTTTTCATTGAGCAGTCTACTAACACTCTTTCCTTGGTTATTTTGCAGCACGTTGAAGATTATAGAGACAAAGGAAATATCCTCAGATAAAAACTAGTAAGAAGCTTTCTGAGAAACTTCTCTGTGATGTTTGAGTTCATCTCACAGAGTTACACCTTTCTCTACATGAAGTCATTTGCTAACACTGTTATCATGGAATCTGTAAAGGGATATTTGGGAGCACATTGAGGCCTATGGTGAACCAGGAAATATACTCAGATAAAAACTAGAAAGAAGCTTTCTGAGAAACCGCATTGGGATGTGCGAATTCATCTCACAATGTTACACTCTGCGTTTCATTGAGGAGTTTGCTAACACTGTTTTCATGTAATCTGCCAGGGGATACTTGGAAACCCTTTGGGCCCTGTAGTGAAAAATGAAATATCCTCAGATAAAAACTAAAAAGAAGCTTTCTGAGAAAGTTCTTTGCGATGTGTGAATTCATCTAACAGAGCTACACCTTTCTCTGCATGAAGCTGTTTGCTAAAACTGTTTTTGTGGAATCTGCAAAGGGATATTTGGGAGCACCTTGAGACCTATGGTGAAAAAGGACATATCCTCAGATAAAAAGCAGAAAGAAGCTTTCTGAGAAACTGTATTGTGATGTGCGAATGCATCTCACAGAGTTACACTGTGCTTTTCATTGAGCAGTTTTCTAACACTGTTTTCTTGGAATCTGCAAAGGGACATTTCTTAGCACAATGAAGCCTGTGGTGACCAAATATCCTCAGATGAAAACTGGATAGAAGCTATCTGAGAAACTTCTTTGTGTTGTGTGAATTCATGACACAGAGTTACAGTGTTCTTTTAATTGAGCAGTCTGCTAATGGTGTTTCCTTGGAATCCATAAAGCATATTTTGCAGCACTTTGAAGATTTTAGTGAAAAAGGAAATATACTCAGATAAAACCTAGAAAGAAATTTTCTGAGAAACTGCATTGTGATGTGTGAATTCACATCCCAGAGATGCACTTATTTATCATGGAGCAGTTTGTTAGCACTATTTTGGGGGAATCTGAGGTGGGATATTTTAGATCACATTGAAGCCTACGCTGACAAAGGAAATATCCTCAGATAAGCACTAGAAAGAAGCCTTCTGAGAGCCTTCTTTGGGATGTTTGAGTTCATCTCACAGAGTTACACTTTTCTCTGCAGGAAGCCGTTTGCTAACACTGTTTTTCTGGAATTTGTAAAGGGATATAAAGGAGCGCATTGAGGCCCATAGTGAACCAGGAAATATCCTCAGATAAAAAATAGAAACAACGTTCTGAGAAACTGCATTGTGATGTATGAATGCATCTTACAGAGTTACACTTTTCATGGAGCAGTTTGCTAACACTGTTTTCATGGGATCTCCCAAGGGATATCTGACAGCACTTTGAGCCCTACAGTGAAAAAGGAAATATCCTCAGATAAAAACTAGAAAGAAGCTTTCTGAGAAAGTTCTTTGTGATGTGTGAATTCATCTAACAGAGCTACACCTTTCTCTGCATGAAGCCATTTGATAACACTGTTTTTGTGGAATCTGCAAAGGGATATTTGGGAGCGCATTGAGGCCTATGATGAAAAAGGACATATCCTCAGACAAAAAGCAGAAAGAAGCTTTCTGAGAAACTGCATTGTGATGTGTGAATTCATAACCCAGAGATGCAGTTTCTTATCACAGAGCAGTTTGTTAGCACTATTTCTGGAGAGTCTGAGATGGGATATTTTAGATCGCATTGAAGCCTATGCTGACAAAGGAAATATCGTCAAATAAAAACTAGAAAGAAGTTTTCTGAGGGCCTTCTTTGTGATGTTTGAATTCATCTCACAGAGTTACATCTTTCTCTGCATGAATCCGTTTGCTAACACTGTTTTCTCGGGAATCTGTAAAGGGATATGAAGGAAGGCATTGAGGCCCATGGTGAACCAGGAAATATCCTCAGATAAAAACTAGAAAGAAGCTTTCTGAGAAACTGCATTACAATGTGTGAATGCATCTTACAGAGTTACACTTTCCTTATCATGGAACAGTTTGCTGACACTGCTTTCGGGGAATCTCCCAAGGGATATCTGGGAGCACATTGAGGCCTACAGTGAAAAAGGAAATATTCTCAGATAAAAACTAGAAAGAAGCATTCTCAGAGCCTTCTTTGGGATGTGTGAATTCATCTAACAGAGCTACACTTTTCTCTGCAAGAAGCCGTTTGCTAACACTTTTTTTTGTGGAATCTGCAAAGGGATATTTGGGAGCACATTGAGGCCTATGGTGAAAAAGGATATATCCTCAGATAAAAAGCAGAAAGAAGCTTTCTGAGAAACTGAATTGTGATGTGCGAATGCATCTCACAGTTACACTGTGCTTTTCATTGAGCAGTTTGCTAACACTGCTTTCTTGGAATCTCCAATGGGATATTTCTTAGCGCAATGAAGACTGTGGTGACACAGGAGATATCCTCAGATAAAAACTGGATGGAAACTTTCTGAGAAAGTTCTTTGGATATGGTAATTCATCTCAGAGAGTTACACCTTTCTTTACATGGAGCAGTTTGCTGACACTGTTTTCCTGTAATCTGCAAAGGGATATTTGTCAGCAATATGAGGCCTATATTGAAAAGGGAAATATCATCTGATAAAAACTGGAAAGAAACTATCTGAGAAAATGCATTGTGTTATGCGAGTGCATCTCACAGTGTTAAACTGTTCTTTTCATTGAGCAGTTTCTTTTCACCATTTTCATAGACTCTGGCAGGGGATATTTGGCAGCACTTGGAGGTTTATAGTGAAAAAGGAAATATCCTCAGATAAAAACTAGAAAGAAGCCTTCTGAGAAACTTCTTTGTGATGTGTTAATTCATGACACAGAGTGACAGCTTTCTCTTCATTAAGCTGTCTACTAACACTCTTTTCATGGAACCTCCAATAGGATATATTGGAGCTCATTGAGGCCTATGGTGCAAAACACATATACTCAGATAAAACCTAGAAACAAGCTATCTAAGAAACCGCATTGGGATGTGCGAATCCATCTCACAATGTTACACTCTGCATTTCATTGAGCAGTTTTCTAACACTGTTTTCGTGTAATCTACCAGGGGATACTTGGAAACCCTTTGAGCCCTGTAGTGAAAAATGAAATATCCTCTGATTAAAAACTAGAAAGAAGCTTTCTGAGAAAGTTCTCTGTGATGTGTGAATTCATCTAACAGAGCTACACCTTTCTCTGCATGAAGATGTTTGCTAAAACTGTTTTTGTGGAATCTGCAAAGGGATATTTGGGAGCGCCTTGAAGCCTATGGTGAAAAAGGACATACCCTCAGATAAAAAGCAGAAAGAAGCTTCTGAGAAACTGTATTGTGCTGTGTGAATGCATCTCACAGAGTTACACTGTGCTTTTCATTGAGCAGTTTGCTATAACTGTTTTCGTGGAATCTGCAAAGGGACATTTCTTAGTGCAATGAAGCCTGTGGTGATGAAATATTCTCAGATAAAAACTGGATAGAAGCTATCTGAGAAACTTCTTTGTGTTGTGTGAATTCATGATACAGAGTTACAGTGTTCTTTTAATTGAGCAGTCTGCTAATGGTGTTTCCTTGGAATCCAAAAAGGATATTTTGCAGCACTTTGAAGATTTTAGTGACAAAGGAAATATCCTCAGATTAAAACTAGAAAGAAGCTTTCTGAGAAACTGCATTGTGATGTGTGAATTCACGTCCCAGAGATGCACTTATTTATCATGGAGCAGTTTGTTAGCACTATTTCTGGGGAATCTGAGGTGGGATATTTTAGATTACATTGAAGCCTACGCTGACAAAGGAAATATCCTCAGATAAACACTAGAAAGAAGCTTTCTGAGAGTCTTCTTTGGGATGTTTGAATTCATCTCACAGAATTACAACTTTCTCTGCATGAAGCCGTTTGCTTAACAGTGTTTTCTTGGAATTTGTAAAGGGATATAAAGGAGCACATTGAGGTCCATGGCAAAACAGGAAATATCTTCAGAAAAAAACTAGAAAGAAGCTTTCGGAGAAACTGCATTGTGATGTGTGAATGCATCTTACACAGTTACACTTTTAATGGAGCAGTTTGCTAACACTGTTTTCGTGGAATCTCCCAAGGGATATCTGGCAGCACTTTGAGCCCTACAGTGAAAAAGGATATATCATCAGATAAAAACTAGAAAGAAGCTTTCTGAGAAAGTTCTTTGTGATGTGTGAATTCATTTAACAGCGCTACAGCTTACTCTGCATGAAGCCGTTGGCTAACACTGTTTTCATGGAACTGCAAAGGGATATTTGGGAGCTCATTGAGGTCTATGATGAAAAAGGACATATCCTCAGACAAAAAGCAGAAAGAAGCTTTCTGGGAATCTGCATTGTGATGTGGGAATTCATATCCCAGAGACGCACTTTCTTATCATGGCGCAGTTTGTTAGCACTATTTTTGGGGAATCTGAGATGGGATATTTTAGATCGCATTGAAGCCTACACAGAAAAAGGAAATATCCTCAGATAAAAACTAAAAAGTAGCTTTCTGAGGGCCTTCTTTGGAATGTTTGAATTCATCTCACAGAGTTACATCTTTCTCTGCATGAAGCCGTTTGCTAACACTATTTTCTTAGAATCTGGAAAGGGATATGAAGCAGTGCATTGAGGCCCATGGTGAACCAGGAAAATCCTCAAATAAAAACTAGACAGAAGCTTTCTGAGAAACTTCATTGCGATACATGAATGCATCTTACCAAGTTACACTTTTCTTTTCATGGAGCAGTTTGCTAACACTGTTTTCATGGAATCTCCCAAGGGATATCTAGCAGCACTTTGAGGCCTACAGTGAAAAAGGAAATATCCTCAGATAAAAACTAGAAAGAAGCTTTCTGAGAAACTACTGTGTGATGTGTCAGTTCATCTCACAGAGTTACACCGTTCTTTTCATAGAGCAGTCTGGTAACACTGTTTTCATGGAAACTGTATTAGGATGTTTTGGAGAACATTGAAGCCTATGATGACAAAGGAAATATTCTCAGATAAAAACCAAAAGGAAGACTTCTGAGAAACTGCTTTCTAAAGTCTGAAATCACATCCCAGAGATGCACTTTCTTATCATGGAGCAGTTTGTTAGCACTGTTTCTGAGAAATCTGGGAAGGGATGTTTTAGATCGCATTGAAGCCTATGCTGACAAAGGAAATATCTTCAGATAAAAACTAGAAAGAAGCTTTCTGAGAGCTTTCTTTGGGGTGTATGAATTCATCTCACAGAGTTACATTCTGCATGAAGCCATTTGATAACATCGTTTTCGTGCAATCTGCAAAGGGATATTTGGGAACGCATTGAGGCCTATGGTGAAAAAGGACATATTCTCAGATAAAAAGCAGAAAGAAGCTTTCTGAGAAACTGCATTGTGATGTGCAAATGCATCTCACAGAGTTAGACTGTGCTTTTCATTGAGCAGTTTGCTAAGACAGTTTTCGTGGAATCTACAATGGGATATTTCTTAGCACAATGAAGCCTGGGGTGACAAAGGATTTGTCCTCAGATAAAAACTGGATGGAAGATTTCTGAGAAAGTTCTTTGTGATGTGTGAGTACATCTCACAGAGTTACACTGTTCTTTTCCAGCAGCAGCCTGCTAACACCGTTTTCGTGGAAACTGCAACAGGATGTTTGGGAGTGCTTTGAAGATTATAGTGGCAAAGGAAATATACGCAGAGGAAAACTAGACAGAAAGTGTCTGAGAAACTGCATTGTTAGGTGTGAATTCACCTCACAGAGATGCATTTTCTTATCATGGAGCAGATTGTAAACACTATTTCTGGGGAATCTGAGACGGGATATTTTAGATCACAATGAAGCCTACACTGAAAAAGGAAATATCCGCAGATAAAAACTGGATAGAAGCTTTCTGAGAAAGTTCTTTGTGATGTGTGAATTCATCTCAGGGAGTTACACGTTTCTTTTCATGGAGCAGTTTGCTGACACTCTTTTCCTGGAATCTGCAAAGGGATATTTGACAGCACTATAAGGCCTAGAATGAGAAAGGAAATATCCTCTGATAAAAACTAGAAAGAAGCTATCTGAGAAACTGGGTTGTGTTATGCGAGTGCATCTCACAGAGTTAAACTGTTCTTTTCATTGAGCAGTTTGTTACCACAGTTTTTGTGGTCTCTGCCAAGGGATATTTGGCAGCACTTTGAGGCCGATAGTGAAAAAGGAAATATCATCAGATAAAAACTAGAAAGAAAGCTTTCTGAGAAGCTGCTTTGTGATGTGGAACTTCATCTCACAGAGTTACATCGTTCTTTTCATACAGCAGTCTGCTAACACTGTTTCCGTGGAAACTGTATTAGTATGATTGGGAGCGCATTGAAACCTTTGGGGCAAAGGAAATATCCTCAGATAAAAACCAAAAGGAAGACTTCTGAGAAACTGCTTTGTGATGTGTGAATCCACATCCCAGAGATGCACTTTCCTATCATGGAGCAGTTTGTTAGCACTATTTTTGGGGAATCTGAGATGGGATATTTTAGATCGCTTTGAAGCCTACACTGACAACGGAAATATCCTCAGATAAAAACTGGAAAGAAGCTTTCTGAGAGCCTTCTTTGGGATGTTTGAATTCGTCTCACAGAATTACACCTTTCTCTGCATGAAGCCGTTTGCTCACACTGTTTTCGTGGAATCTGCAAAGGGATATTTGGGAACGCATTGAGGCCTATGTGAAAAAGGACATATCTTCAGATAAAATGCAGAAAGAAGCTTTCTGAGAAACTCCATTGTGATGTGGGAATGCATCTCACAGAGTTACACTGTGCTCTTCATGGAGCAGTTTGCTAAGACAGTTTTCGTGGAATCTACAATGGGATATTTCTTAGCGCAATGAAGCCTGAGGTGACAAAGGATTTGTCCTCAGATAAAAACTGGATGGAAGATTTCTGAGAAAGTTCTTTGTGATGTGTGAGTACATCTCACAAGAGTTACACTGTTCTTTTCCAGCAGCAGCCTGCTAACACTGTTTGCGTGGAAACTGCAATAGGATGTTTGGGAGCGCTTTGAAGATTATAGTGGCAAAGGAAATACACTCAGAGGAAAACTAGAAAGAAAGTGTCTGATAAACTGCATTGTTATGTGTGAATTCGTCTCATGGAGATACACTTTCTTATCATAGAGCAGCTTGTCAGCACTATTTTTGGGGAATCTGAGACGGGATATTTTAGATCGCAATGAAGCCTGCACTGACAAAGGAAATATCCGCGGGTAAAAACTGGATAGAAGCTTTCTGAGAAAGTTCTTTGTGATGTGTGAATTCATCTCAGAGAGTTACGCCTCTCTTTTCAGGGAGCAGTTTGCTGACACTCTTTTCCTGAAATCTGCAGAGGGATATTTGTCAGCACTATGAGGCCTAGAATGAAAAGGGAATTATCCTCCAATGGAAACTAGAAAGGAACTATGTGAGAAACTGCACTGTGTTATGCGAGTGCATCTCACAGAGTTAAACTGTTCTTTTCGTTGAGCAGTTTGTTACCACAGTTTTTGTGGACTCTGTCAAGGGATATTTAGCAGCCATTTGAGGCCTGTAGTGAAAAAGGAAATATCCTCAGAGAAAAACTAGAAAGAAGCTTTCTGAGAATCTTCTTTGTGAAGTGTGAATTCATGACACAGAGGTGTAGCTTTCTCTTCATGAAGTTGTCTGCTAATACTCTTTTCATGAAATCTTCAATAGGATATATTGGAGCACATTGAGGTCTATGGGGAAAAATACATATACTCAGATAAACACTAGAAATAAGATTTCTGAGAAACTGCTTTGTGATGTGTGAATTCATCACAGAAAGATTGACCTATCTTTTCTTGTAGCAGTTTGCTAACACTGTTTTCGTGGAATGTGCAAAGAGATACTTGGAAGAACATTGAGGGTTATGGGGAAAAAGGAAATATCCTCAGATAAAAACTGGCAAGAAGGGTTCTGAGAAACTGCATTGTGACGTGTGAATGCAACTCACAGAGTTACACTTTTCATTGATCAGTTTGCTAACACTGTTTTCTTGAAATCTGCAATGCAATATTTCATAGCACAATGAAGCTTGTGGTGACAAAGGAAATATCCTCAGATGAAAACTAGGAAGAAGCTTTCTGAGAAACTGCTTTGTGATGTGTGAATTCAGCTCACAGAGTTACTCTTTCATGGAGTAGTCTATTACCACAGTCTTTGGGAAATCTGAGAAGGGATACTTTGGATCGCAGTGAGGCCTATGCTGATAAAGGAACTATCCTCAATTAAAAACGTGAAAGAAGCTTTCTGAGAAATGGCTTTCTGATATGTGAATTCATGTCACAGAGTTAAACCACTATTTCATGGAGCCATTTGCTAGCACTATTTTTGTGGAATCTGAGAACTGATATTTCGAATAGATTTGAAGAGTATAAGGACAAAGGAAATATTCTCAGAGAAAAATCAGTATGAAACCTTTTGAGAAACTTCTTTGTGATGTGTGAATTCATCTCACAGAGTTGCACCTTTCTCTTCATGAAGCCGTTTGCTGACACTGTTCTCGTGGAATCTGCAAAGTGATATTTGGGAGGGCATTGAGGGCAATGGTGAAAAAGGAAATATTCTCATATAAAAACTGGATAGAAACGTTCTGAGAAACTGCATTGTGACGGGTGAATGCAACTCACAGATTTATATTTCTCTTTTCATTGAGCAGTTTTTGTAACACTGTTTTCTTGAAATCTGCAATGGGATACTTCTTAGTGCAATGGAGCTTACGGTGACAAGGAAATATCCTCAGATAAAAACTAGAAAAAAGCTTTCTAAGAAACTGCTTTTTAATGTGTGAATTCATCTCACAGAGTTACTCTTTCGCTTCATGGAGTACTCTATTGCAACTGTCTTTGGGGAATCTGAGAAGGGATACATTGGATTAAAATGAGGCCAATGCTGATAGAGAAAATATCCTCAATTGAACACGTGAAAGAAGCTTTCGGAGAAACTTCTTTGTGATATGCAAATTCATCTCACAGAGTTACGACTTAGTCTTCATGAAGCAGTTTGCTAACACTGTTCTCGTGGAATCTGCCAAGTGATATTTGGAAGCGCATTGAGGCCTATGGTGAAAAGGAAATATCCGCAGATAAAAATTGGAAAGAAGCATTCTGAGAAACTGCATTGTGATATGTTAATGCAACTCACACAGTTTCGCTTTTCTCTTCATTGATCAGTTTGCCAACACATTTTGCTTGAAATCTGCAATGATATACTTCTCAGCGCAATGAAGCTTATGGTGACAAGGGAAATATGTTCAGATAAAAACTCTAAAGAAGTTTTCTGAGAAACTGCTTTGTGATGTGTGACTTCATCTCACAGAGTTACCTTTTCTTTTCATGGAGCAGTCCATTACCAACGTCTTTGGGGAATCTGAGAAGGGATAGTTTGGATCGCATTGAAGCCGTTGCTGATAGGGTAAATATCCTCAATTAAAAACGTGAAAGAAGCTTTCTGAGAAACTGCTTTGTGATGTAGTGAATTCATTTCACCGTGTTACACCACTCTTTCATGGAGGAGTTTGCTAGCACTGATTTTGTGGAATCGCAGAAGTGATGTCTTGGACATCGTAGAATCCCATGGTGAATAATGAAATATCCTCAGACGAATCTGCAGAGAATCCTTCTCAGAAACTTCTTTGTTGTGGGTGAATTCAGCCCACAGAGTTACATAATTGTTTTCATTGAGAAGCTTGCAAATGGAGAATCTGCAATAAGACACACGGTGGTGCTCCGTAACCACAAATACCCTCATCTTGAAAAAAAAAAGGTTTCTGAGAAACCACTTGGTGATGTGTGTGTTCACCACCCTGAGTTACACCTGTATTTTGTGGGACCGTTGGTTAGCCCTGTTTTTGTTAAATCTGAGAACTGATATTTCGGATCCCTTTGAAGACTATAGGGCCAAAGGAAATATCCTCTGATCAAAATGAGAAAGAAGCTTTCTGAGGAACTTCTTAGAGATCTGTGAATTCATCTCACAGAGTTACACCTTTATCCTCATGAAGTCGTCCGCTAAGACTGTTCCCGTGGAATTGACAAAGCGATATTTGGGAGCCCATGGAGGACTATGGTGAAAAAGGAAATATCCTCAGATCAAAACTGGAAAGAAGCGTTCTGAGAAACTGCATAATGACATGGGAATGCAACTCACAGAGCTACACTTTCCTTTTCATTGATCCGTTTGCTAACAGTGTTTTCTTGAAATCTGCATTGGGATATTTCTTAGCGCCAGAAAGCTTCTGGTGACAAAAGAAATATCCTCAAATAAAAACTAGAAAATAGCGTTCTGAGAAACTTCTTTATGATATGTGAATTCATCTCACTGAGTTACAACTTTGTCTTCACGAAGCGGTTGACTATCATTGTTTGCGTGGAATCTGCAAAGTGATATTTGGGAGCGCCTTGAGGCCCACGGTGGAAACGGAAATATCCTCATATAATAACAAGAAAGAAGCTTTCTGAGAAATTGCTTTCTGATGTGTGAATTCATCACACAGAGTTTCACCTTTCCATTCTTGTAGCTGTTCGCTAAGACTCTTGTCGTGGATTGTGCAAAGTGATATTAGGGAGCTCATTGAGGGCTATGGTGAAAAAGGAAATATCCTCCAACCAAAACTGGAAAGAAGCCTTCTGAGAAACTGCATTGCGATGTGTGAATGCAACTCACAGAGTTACATGTTTCTCTTCAGTGATCAGTTTGTTAACCCAGTTTTCTTGAAATCTGCAATGGGATACTTCTTAGTGCAATGAAGCTAACGGTGACAAAGAAAATATCCTCATAGAAAAACTAGAAAGAAGCTTTCTTAGAAACTTCTTTGTGATGTGTGAATTCATCTCACGGAGTTACACTTACGTTTGATAGAGCAGTCCCTTAACACTGTCTTTGAGAAATCTGAGAAGGGCTACTTTGGATTACATTGAGACCTACTCTTATAAAGGAGATATCCTCAATAAAAAAGTGAAAGCAGCTTTTGAGAAACTTCCTTGTGATCTGTGAATTCAGCTCACAGAGTTACAACTTAGGCTTTATGAAGCAGTTTGCTAACACTGTTTTCGTGGAATCTGCAAAATGATATTTGGGAGCCAATTGAGGCCCATGGTGAAAAAGGAAATATGCTCAGATAATAACTAGAAAGAAGCTTTCTGAGAAATTGCTTTCTGATGTGTGAATTCATCACAGAGTTTCTCCCTTTCCTTCTTGGAACAGTTTGCTAACACTGTTGTCGTGGATTCTGCAAAGTGATATTAGGGAGCTCATTGAGGGCTTTGGTGAAAAAGGAAATATCCTCAGATCAAAACTGGAAAAAAGCGTGCTGAGAAACTGCATTGCGATGTGCGAATGCAACTCACAGAGTTGCACGTTTCTCTTCAGTGATCAGGTTGCTAACATAGTTTTCTTGAAATCTGCAATGGGATACGTCTTAGCACAAAGAAGCTAACGGTGACGAAGGAAATATCCCCAGAGAAAAACTGGAAAGAAGCTTTCTTAGAAACTTCTTTCTGATGCGTGAATTCATCTCGCAGAGTTACACTTACGTTTCACGGAGCTGTCCGTTACCACTGTCGTTGAGGACCATGAGAAGGGCTACTTTGGATCGCATTGAAGCATACGCCGATAAAGGAAATATCCTCAATTAAAAACGTGAAAGAAGCTTTGTGAGAAACTTCTTTGTGATCTGTGAATTCAGCTCACAGAATTGCAACTTAGTCTTCCTGAAGCAGTTTGTTATCACTGTTTTCGTGAAATCTGCAAAGTGATATTTGGGAGCCAATTGAGGCCCATGGTGGAAAAGGAAATATCCTCACATAATAACTAGAAAGAAACTTTTTGAGAAATTACTTTCTGATGTGTGAATTCATCACACAGAGTTTCACCCTTCCCTTCTTGTAACAGTTTGCTAATACTGTTGTCATGGATTTTGCAAAGTGATATTTTGGAGGTCATTGAGGGCTATGGTGAAAAAGGAAATATTCTCAGATAAAAACTGGAAAGAAGCGTTCAGAGAAACTGCATTGCGATATGTGCATGTAACTCAAAGAGTTATAATTTTCTCTTCAGTGATCAGTTTGCTAACACAGTTTTCTTGTAATCTGCAATGGGATACTTCTTATCACTATGCAGCTGATGGCGACAAATAAAATATCCTCCTGGAAAACCCGGAATGAAGCTTTCTGAGAAACTGCTTTGTGATGTGTGAATTCATTTCACAGTGCTACACCACTCTTTCATGGAGGAGTTTGCTAGCACTGATTTTGTGGAATCCCAGAAGTGTTGTCTTGGATATCGTTTAATCCCATGGTGAATAATGAAATATCCTCAGACAAACCTGCAGAGAAGCCTTCTCAGAAACTTCTTTGTTGTGAGTGAATTAAGCCCACAAAGTTACCTCATTGTTTTCATTGAGAAGCTTGCTAACAGAGTTTTCACAGAATCTGGAATAAGACACACGGTGGCATTCTGAAACCACAAATAACCTCATCTTGAAAGAAAAAGAAGCTTTCTGAGAAAACGCTTGGTGATGTGTGTGTTCAACCCCCTGAGTTACACCTGTATTTCGTGGGGCCGTTGGCTAGCGCTGTTTTTGTGTAATCTGAGAACTGATATTTCGGATCCCTTTGAAGACTCTAGGGCCAAAGGAAATATCCTCTGATCAATATGAGAAAGAAGCTTTCTGAGAAACTTCTTTGTGATCTGTGAATTCATCTCACAGAGTTACACCTTTCTCCTCCTGAAGCCGCTCGCTAAGACTGTTCCCGTGGAATTGGCAAAGTGATATTTGGGAGCCCATGGAGGGCTATGGTGAAAAAGGAAATATCTTCAGATAAAAACTGGAAAGAAGCGTTCTGAGAAACTGCATTGTGACATGTGAGTGCAACCCACAGAGCTATACTTTCCTTTTCCTAGATCCGTTGGCTAACAGTGTTTTCTTGAAATCTGCATTGGGATATTTCTTAGCACCAGGAAGCTTCCGGTGACAAAGGAAATATCCTCAAATAAAAACTAGAAAGAAGCGTTCTGAGAAACTTCTTTATGATATGTGAATTTATCTCACCGAGATACAACTTTGTCTTCACGGAGCAGTGTGCTATAATTGTTAGCGTGAAATCTGCAAAGTGATATTTGGGAGCGCATTGAGGCCCACGGTGAAAGCAGAAATATCCTCAGATAATAACTAGAAAGAAGCCTTCAGAGAAATTGCTTTCTGATGTGTGAATTCATCACACAGAGTTTCACCTTTCCCTTCTTGTAGCAGTTTGCTAAGACTGTTTTCGTGGATTTGGCAAAGTGATATTTGGGAGCCATTTGAGGTCCATGGTGAGAAAGGAAATATCCTCAGATAATAACCAGAAAGAAGCTTTCTGAGAAATTGCTTTCTGAAGTGTGAATTCATCACACAGAGTTCCACCCTTCCCTTCTTGTAAGTGTTTGCTAACACTGTTGTCGTGGATTCTGCAAAGTGATGTTAGGGAGCTCATTGAGATCTATGGTGAAAAAGGAAATATCCTCAGATCAAACCTGGAAAGAAGCGTGCTGAGAAACTGCATTGCGATGTGTGAATGCAACTCACAGAGTTACACGTTTCTCTTCAGTGATCAGTTTGCTAACACAGTTTTCTTGAAATCTGCAATGGGATACTTCTTAGCGCAATGAAGCTAAGGGTGACAAAGGGTACATCCTCAGAGAAAAACTAGAAAGAAGCTTTCTTAGAAACTTCTTCGTGATGTGTGAATTCATCCCACAGAATTACACTTACGTTTTATGGAGCAGTAAGTTAACACTGTTTTTGAGGAACCTGAGAAAGCCTATTTTGAATCGCATTGAGGCCTACACTGATAAAGGAAATATCCTAAATTAAAAACGTGAAAGAATCTTTGTGAGAAACTCCTTTGTGATCTATGTATTCAGCTCACAGTGTTGCAACTTAATCTTCTTGAAGCAGTTTGCTATCACTGTTTTCGTGGAACCTGCAAAGTGATATTAGGGAGCCAATTGAGGCCCATGGTGAAAAAGAAAATATCCTCAGATAATAACTAGAAAGAAGCTTTCTGAGAAATTGCTTCCTGATGTGTGAATTCATCACACAGAGTATCACCCGTCCCTTCTTGTAATAGTTTGCTAACACTGTTGTCGTGGATTCTGAAAAGTGATATTAGGGAGCTCAATGAGGGCTATGGTGAAAGAGGAAATATCCTCAGATCAAAACTTGAAAGAAGCGTTCTGAGAAACTGCATCGCGATGTGTGAATGCAACTCAGAGAGTTACACGTTTCTCTTCAGTGATCAGTTTGCTAACACAGTTTTCTTGAAATCTGCAATGGGATAGTTGTTAGCACAATGAAGCTAATGGTGACAAAGGAAATATCCTCCGAGAAAAATTAGAAAGAGGCTTTCTTAGAAACTTCTTTGTGATGTGTGAATTCATCTCACAGAATTACACTTACGTTTCATGGAGCAGTCCGTTAACACTGTTTTTGAGGAACCTGAGAAAGGCTATTTTGGATCACATTGAGGCCTAAGCTGATAAAGAAAATATCCTCAGAGAAAAACTAAAAAGAAGCTTTCTTAGAAACTTCATTGTGGTGTGTGAATTCATCTCACAGATTTACACTTACGTTTCATGGGGAAGTCCCTTACCACTGTTGTTGAGGAACCTGAGAAAGGCTATTGTGGATCTCATTGAGGCCTACGTTGATAATGGAAATACCCTCAATTAAAAACGTGAAAGAAGCTTTTTGAGAAACTTCTTTTTGATCTGTGAATTCAGCTCACAGGTATGCCACTTAGCCTTGAAGAAGCAGTTTGCTATCACTGTTTTCGTGGAATATGCAAAATGATATTTGAGAGCCAACTGAGGCCCTTGATGAAAAAGGAAATCTCCTCAGATAGCAACTAGAAAGAAGCTTTCTGAGAAATTGCTTTCTGATTTGTGAATTCATCACACAGAGTTTCACCTTTTTCTAATTGTAGCAGTTTGCTAACACTGTTTTCGTGGATTCTCCAAAGTGATATTTTGGAGCTCATTGAGGGCTATGGTGAAAATAGAAATATCCTCAGATCAAAACTGGAAAGAAGCGTTCTGCGAAACTGCATTGCAATGTTTGAATGCAACTCACAGAGTTACAGGTTTCTCTTCAGTGATCGGTTTGCTAACACAGCTTTCTTGAAATCTGCAATGGGATACTTCTTAGCGCTATGCAGTTGACGGAGACAAAGGAAATATCCTTTGAGAAAACCCGAAATGAAACCTTCTGAGAAAGTGCTTTGTGATGTGTGAATTCATTTCACAGTGTTACACCACCCTTTTATGGAGGACTTTGCTAGCACTGATTTTGTGGAATCTCAGAAGTGATGTCTTGGATATCATTGAATCCCTTGCTGAAGAGTGAAATATCCTCAGACAAATCTGCAGAGAAGCCTTCTCAGAAACTCCTCTGTTGTGGGAGAATTCAGCCCACAGAGTTACATCACTGTTTTCATTGAGAAGCTTGCTAACAGAGTCTCGCAGAATTTGCAATAAGACACACGGTGGCGCCCCGAGACCACAAAAAAACTCATCTGGAAAAAAAAAAAAAGAAGCTTTGTGAGAGAACGCTTGGTGACGTGTGGTTTCAAACCCCTGAGTTACACCTGTATTTCATGGGGCCATTGGCTAGCATTGTTTTTGTGGAATCTGAGAACGGATATTTCGGATCCCTTTGAAGAATCTAGGGCCAAAGGAAATATTCTCCGATCAAAATGAGAAAGAAGCTTTCTGAGAAACTTCTTTGTGATGTGTGAATTCATCTCACAGAGTTACAACTTTCTCCTCATGAAGCCGCTCGCTAAGACTGTTCCCGTGGAATTGGCAAAGTGATATTTGGGAGCCCATGGAGGGATACGGTGAAAAAAGAAATATCCTCAGATACTGCATTGTGACATGTGAATGCAACTCACAGAGCTACGCTTTCCTTTTCTTTGATCCGTTTGCAAACAGTGTTTTCTTGAAATCTGCATTGGGATATTTCTTAGCGCCAGGAAGCTTCCGGTGACAAAGGAAATATCCTCAAATAAAAACTAGAAAGAAGCGTTCTGAGAAACTTCTTTATGATATGTGAATTTATCTCACCAAGATACAACTTTGTCTTCACGGAGCAGTGTGCTATAATTGTTAGCGTGAAATCTGCAAAGTGATATTTGGGAGCGCATTGAGGCCCACGGTGAAAGCAGAAATATCCTCAGATAATAACTAGAAAGAAGCTTTCAGAGAAATTGCTTTCTGATGTGTGAATTCATCACACAGAGTTTCACCTTTCCCTTCTTGTAGCAGTTTGCTAAGACTGTTTTCGTGGATTCAGCAAAGTGATATTTGGGAGCCAATTGAGGCCCATGGTGAGAAAGGAAATATCCTCAGATAATAACTAGAAAGAAGCTTTCTGAGAGATTGCTTTCTGATGTGTGAGTTCATCACACAGAGTTTCACCTTTCCCTTCTTGTAGCAGTTTGCTAAGACTGTTGTCGTGGATTCTGGAAAGTAATATTTGGGAGCCAATTGAGGCCCACGGTGAAAAAGGAAATATCCTCAGATCAAAACTGGAAAGAAGCATCCTGAGAAACTGCGTTGCGATGTGTGAATGCAACACACAGAGTTACCCGTTTCTCTTCAGTGATCAGTTTGCTAACACAGTTTTCTTGAAATCTGCAATGGCATACTTCTTAGTGCGATGAAGCTAAAGGTGATAAAGTCAATATCCTCAGAGAAAAACTAGAAAGAAGCTTTCTTAGATAATTCTGTGTGATGTGTGAATTCACCTCACAGAGTACACTTACATTTCGTGGATCTGTCAGTTAACACTGTCTTTGAGGAACGCGAAAAGGGCTACATTGGATCGCATTGAAGCCTACACTGATAAAGGAAATAGCCTCAGAGAAAAACTAGAGAGAAGCTTTCTTAGAAACTTCATTGTGATGTGTGAATTCATCTCACAGAGTTACACTTACGTTTCATGGAGCAGTCTGTTAACACTGTCTTTAGGATCCTGAGAAGGGTTACTTTAGAAAGCATGGAGGCCTACGCTGATAAAGGAAATATCTTCAGAGAAAAACTAGAAAGAAGCTTTCTTAAAAACTTCATTGTGATGTGTGAATTCATCTCACAGATTTAAACTTACGTTTCATGGGGAAGTCCGTTAACACTGTTTTAGAGGAACCTGAGAAAGGCTATTTTGGATGGCACTGAGGCCTACGCTGATAAAGGAAATATCCTCAATTAAAAACGTGAAAGAAGCTTTGTGAGAAACTACCTTGTGATCTGTGAATTCCGCTCACAGTGTTGCAACATAGTCTTCATGAAGTAGTTTGCTATCACTGTTTTCGTGGAATCTCCAAAGTGATATTTGGGAGCCAATTGAGGTCCATGGTGAAAAAGGAAATATCCTCAGATAATAACTCGAAAGAAGCTGTCAGAGAAGTTGCTTCCTGATGTGTGAATTCATCACACAGAGTTTCACCCTTCCCTTCTGGTAACAGTTAGCTAACACTGTTGTCGTGGATTCTGAAAAGTGATATTAGGGAGCTCATTGAGGGCTATGGTGAAAAAGGAAATATCTTCAGATCAAAACTGGAAAGAAGCCTTCTGAGAAGCTGCATTGCGATGTGTGAATGTAACTCACAGAGTGTTACTTTTCTCTTCAGTGATCAGTTTGCTAACACAGTTTTCTTGAAATATGCAATGGGATACATCTTAGCGCTATGCAGCTCTCGGTGACAAAGGAAATGTCCTCCGAGAAAACCCGGAATGAAACTTTCTGAGAAACTGCTTTGTGATGTGTGAATTCATTTCACAGTGTTACACGCCCCTTTCATGTAGGAGTTTGCTAGCACTGATTTTGTGGAATCTCAGAAGTGATGTCTTGGATAACATTGAATTCCATGGTGAATAATGAAATATCCTCAGACAAATCTGCACAGAAGCCTTCTCAGAAACTTCTTTGTTGTGGGTGAATTCAGCCCAAAGTGTTACATCATGGTTTTCATTGCGAAGTTTGCTAACAGAGTTTTCGCAGAATCTGCAATAAGACACACGGTGGCGCCCCGAGGCCACAAATAACCTCATCTGGAAAAAAAAAAGAAGCTCTGAAAAACCGCTTGGTGATTTGTGTGTTCAACCCCCTGAGTTACACCTGTATTTCGTGGGGCCATTGGCTAGCCCTGTTTTTGTGGAATCTGAGAACTGATATTTCAGATCCCTTTGAAGACTACAGGACCAAAGGAAATATCCTCTAATCAAGATGAGAAAGAAGCTTTCTGAGAAACTTCTTTGTGATCTATGAATTCATCTCACAGAGTTACACCTTTCTCCTCATGAAGCCGCTCGCTAAGACTGTTCCCGTGGAATTGGCAAAGTGATATTTGGGAGCCCATGGAGGGCTACGGTGAAAAAGGAAATATCCTCAGATCAAAACTGGAAAGAAGCGTTCTGAGAAACTGCATTGTGACATGCGAATGCAACTCACAGAGCTACACTTTGCTTTTCATTGATCCGTTTGCTAACAGTGATTTCTTGAAATCTGCATTGGGATATTTCTAGCACCAGGAAGCTTCCAGTGACAAAGGAAATATCCTCAAATAAAAACTAGTAAGTAGCGTTCTGGGGAACTTCTTTGTGATATGAGAATTCATCTCATGGAGATACAACTTTGTCTTCATGAAGCAGTTTGCTATCATTGTTAGCGTGGAATCCACAAAGTGATATTTGGGAGCGCATTGAGGCCCACGGTGAAAACAGAAATTTCCTCAGATAATAACTACAAAGATGCTTTCTGAGAGAGTGCTTTCTGATGTGTGAATTCATCACACAGAGTTTCACCCTTCTCTTCTTGTAACAGTTTGCTAACACTGTTGTTGTGGATTATGCAAAGTGATATTAGGGAGCTCATTGATGGCTATGGTGAAAAAGGAAATATCCTCAGATCAAAACTGGAAAGAAGCGTTCTGAGAAACTGCATTGCAATGTGTGAATACAACTCACAGTGTTACACGTTTCTCTTCAGTGATCAGTTAGCTAACACAGTTTTCTTGAAATCTGCAATGGGATACTTCTTAGCGCAATGAATCTAACGGTGACAAAGGAAATATCCTCAGAGAAAAACTAGAAAGAAGCTTTTGTAGAAACTTCTTGGTGATGTGTGAATTCATCTCACAGAGTTACACTTATGTTTCGTGGAGCAGTCCATTAACACTTTCTTTGAGGAACCTGAGAAGGGCTTCTTTGGATCGCATTGAGGCCTACGCTGATAAAGGAAATATCATCAGTTTAAAACGTGAAAGAAGCTTTCTGAGAAACTTCTTTGTGATCTGTGAATTCATCTCACAGTGTTACAACTTAGACCTCAGGAAGCAGATTGCTAACACTCTTTTTGTAGGATCTGCAAAGTGATATTTGGGAGCCCATAGGGGTCCATGTTGAAACAGGAAATATCCTCAGATAATAACTAGAGAGAAGCTTTCTGAGAGATTGCTTTCTGATGTGTGACTTCATCATGCAGACTTCCACCTTTCCCTTCTTGTAACAGTTTGCTAACACTATTGTCATGGATTGTGCAAAGTGATATTTGGGAGCTCATTGAGGGCTATGGTGAAAAAGGAAATATGCTCAGATCAAAACTGGAAAGAAGCGTTGTGATAAACTTCATAACAACGTTTCAATGTAACTCACACAGTTATCCTTTTCTCTTCAGTGATCATTTTGCTAACACAGTTTTCTTGAAATCTGGAATGGGATAGTTCTTAGTGGTATGCAGCTGATGGTGACAAGGAAATATCCTCCGAGAAAAACTAGAAAGAAGCTTTCTTAGAAACTTGTTGGTGATGTATGAATTCATCTCAGAGAGTTACACTTACGTTTCATGGAACAGTCCATTAATACTGTTTTTGAGGAATCTGAGAAAGGCTATTTTGGATCGCATTGAGGCCTACGCTAAGAAAGGAAATATCCTCAATTAAAAACGTGAAAGAAGCTGATTTGTTTTTTCTAAGACCACCAGAGCGGACACAAAAGAACCAGTGAGCAGGCAAGGGTAGGAGCAAAACTGCAAATTTATTTTTGGTCACCTAGCTTCAGGGAAAAAGGTGGGTAGGGAGAGGTCTGTCGGCCTCCGGCAAAGGAGGCCAAGAGAGTCGCCCAGTGAACTCTTGGGCGGAGTTCCTGATAAAGTCCTGACTGGGGACTGGGAAGTCCACGTGGGCCGCTGGCCAGAAGCGGCTTTTCTGGGAGTGGGAGGGCAATAGGCGGGGCACGGGCGTGTCGGGGGAGCGTTCCGCAGGTGCGACCAGGTAAATCTTCATCTCTTCGGATTGATGTCACCTGGTGCATGCCCGGTTTGTCTGCACCATCCCAGGCGCCAGCTGCAGTTTTGCCCGCGCAGGAAAAGTTGGTGATAAAGAACCCGGAAGTGCGCCATCTTGCCTCCCTTCGTCCAAACAGTCCAAGCTGTTATTGATAATAGTGATAAGGATCGCCATGGTCTGTCTGGCTACTTCCTGCTGTTAAGGGGCGTCGTTAAGTTCGGGGCCTATGGTTGGTATTTGGACGTATGGATGAAGAATAAAATAAGGCACAGTATTAGTATAGGAATGAGGAATGGAAGCATTTGTTGGAATATGGACAAAACACAGAAGGATAATCCTGGAAAGGCTGGGGAGTATGAGATAGTTAAGAAAATTTAGTAAGTTTGAGGCAAGTGGGGGAAAGTTGAACTGATTTCTCGGCCTAGCAAGGGGTTACGGCATGAGGGTATAATGAGGAACGAGTGCACAAAGTAGTTGTTGGCCAGGCAGCAATTAAGGAGTGGAGTTTTTGTGGAGTGGATGGCTTTCCACTTACTCCTACTACATAGATATTGGATGGAAGACTAGGTCCAGAGAAGGACGGCAAAACAGAATAGGTAGCCTCACTGTTGATTAAAAAATTAATTGTCTTACCCGCGGCTCGGCGAGGGTGATGGGGGTCCACGAGTCTCGGCACCTTCAGTTGTCATCGTCCAGATGTAGGAGCTGGAAGGAGCTCCCAGGATCCTGGGAAAGGGGGTCACGTGGAGACGCAGCACCTGTTCTCAGGGTGGGGCAATTAGACTTCCAGTGTCCTCCCTGCTCGCAAGCAGGGCAGGGGGCTGATGGTGGACGAGGGTTAGGACATTCACTGGCCCAATGTCCTGATGCCTTGCACTTATAGCAAGCCTGCGTTGGGGCTCGGGGACCTTGCGGACACCTGTTGGCAGTGTCCTGCCTTGCTGCACTTATAGCAGGCTCCTTTTGTAGCCTTGTAGTCTGCGGGGTGTGTGCTCTTTGGCCTGGGATTATGACTGGGTTGTAAAGCCGCTGCTAGGAACTGAAACTTCTGTTTGAGGCGAGCCTGCCATCTCCTCTCTGGAGTTATAGACCTTAAAGGCTAATTTAACCAGGTCTTGTATTGGTGCCTGAGGACCATCCTCTACCTTTTGAAGTTTTTTACGAATGTCAGGAGCTGATTGAGAAATGAAATAAGATGCCAAAATGGTGGCCCCTGTGGGGGAGGCCGGATCTAACAGGGTATATTGGGTTAGAACCTCAGTCAGCCTATTTAAGAATGCAGGCTGGATTTTCTTCTGGATTTTGAACAATTTCTTTTAATTTGTTAAAATTTACAGTTTTGTTTGAGGCTTTGCATACCAGCCAACAAACACTGGACCATTATGTCTCGCCTACGGCGCCCAGGCTGGCCTGCTTGGTAGTTCCAGTCTGGGTCTGCCGAGGGGACTGCTTGCTCCCTTAGTGGGATGGCAGCGTCAGTTAAATGTAGTAGGTTGGCGTGCTGCCTGGTGGCCGCTAGGATGCGCTCTTGCTCCTCAGGGTTTAGGGTGGAGGTTAGGATAACCTGGAGGTCATGCCAAGTTGTCATAGGTCCTGACAAAGGTATCTAAATTCCTTTATGTATATGGTAGGATTAGCTGAGAAATCACCTAAACGCTTCTCAATTTTGGAAAGATCGCCCAGTGAAAAAGGGACATGTACTTTGACTACCCCCTCCGCCCCAGCTACCTCTCACAAAGGTGGTAACACTGTAGGAGGGTGTGGGGCAGGAGTGAGGGCATCAGCAGGGCACTTAGAGCAGGTGTGGGCAGAGACAGGAGACTCAAGACAGCCAGTTGGGGGCCCCGAAGGAGGCACAGGACAGAGTGGATTACTAGTAGATAAGGAAGAGGAAGGAGGAGTCTGGACGGAGGGAGGAGGAGAAGTGTAAGGCGGAAGTGAGGGAAACTCTAGGTCCTCTGGCTGAACAGAAAGGAATGAAGACTCCTCTTTTTCGGGTTCCTGTGAGCCAGGCATCCTTGGCTAGCATAACTTGGGCCAAAGAGCATCAGCTACACAGGTCGGAACGAGAGCGTAAGCCCCAAAAGCCTTGTATGGAATTAATTTCAGACCACTTGCCTAGCCACTGGCAGAAATTGCTGAGGTCGATCATGCCACAGTGGAAAGGAAAATTAACCGCTTCCTCCTAAGGTCCTGTTCAAGCTGTAAGGTTTTGAAATTGGCTAGGAGGCACCCAAAGGGGGTGCTTTTTGGAAATTTGGACTGGGGGTTTCCCATTTGTTTCCTCTTTACTTACACAATGGACACAATGGAAATGGAAGTGGATCTCTACCTGGCCTCAAAGCATCCTTTGGAACCAGCAGAGACAGACTGGAGGCTCTTGGAGCCAAGGAGGAGATTACCTTCGGGTGGACATCTCCATCCTGAACGGGTCTCCCGAGCCACATGGTGGCTCAAAAGTGGGCCTCGGACCTGCGCAGGATTTTTGGCTGAGGGAGGTAAAGAGGAGACAAGGGCACTTACCCCAGAGAGGCCGTGAGAGTGAGGGAAGCGGTTCTCAGGTCCTGGTCTGTCTGCGACGTGGGAGCAGGAGGAGGTTCCTCAACCCTTAGAGGCCTGAGGAGGGGTCTCCTCCCGGGTTTGGCACCAACTGATTTGTTTTTTCTAAGACCACCAGAGCGGGCACAAAAGAACCAGCGAGCAGGCAAGGGTAGGAGCAAAACTGCAAATTTATTTTTGGTCACCTAGCTTCAGGGAAGAAGGTGGGTAGGGAGAGGTCTGTCGGCCTCCGGCAAAGGAGACCAAGAGAGTCGCCCGGTGAGCTCTCGGGCGGAGTTCCTGATACAGTCCTGACTGGGGGCTGGGAAGTCCATGTGGGGCGCTGGCCGGGAGCGACTTTTCTGGGAGTTGGAGGGCAATAAGCGGGGCACGAGCGTGTCGGGGGAGCGATCCGCAGGTGCGACCAGTTAAATCTTGGTCTCTTTGGATTGACGTCACCTGGCACATGCCCGGTTGTTCTGCACCATCCCGGCGCCGGCTGCAGTTTTGCCCGCACAGAAAAAGTTGGTGATGAAGAACCTGGAAGTGCGCCATCTTGCCTCCATTCGTCCAAACAGAAGCTTTGCGAGAAACTTCCTTGTCATCTGTGAATTCAGCTCACAGAGTTGCAACTTAGTCATCATGAGCAGTTTCCTATCACTGTTTTTGTGGAATCAGCAAAGTGATATTTGGGAGCCAATTGAGGCCCATGGTAAAAAAGGAAATATCCTCAGATAATAACTAGAGAGAAGCTTTCTGAGAGATTGCTTTCTGATGTGTGAATTCATCACAAAGAGTTTCACCCTTCCCTTCCTGTAACAGTTGGCTAACACTGTTGTCATGTATCTGCAAAGTGATATAAGGGAGCTCATTGAGGGCTATGGTGAAAAAGGAAATGTCCTCAGATCAAAACTGGAAAGAAGCGTGCTGAGAAACTGCGTTACGATGTGTTAATGCAACTCACAGAGTTACACGTTTCTCTTCAGTGATCAATACTGCTAACACAGTTTTCTTGAAATCTGCAATGGCATACTTCTTAGCATAATGAAGCTAACGGTGATAAAGTAAATATCCTCAGAGAAAACTAGAAAGAAGCTTTCTTGGAAACTTCTCTGTGATGTGTGAATTCATCTCACAGAGTTACACTTACGTTTCAAGGAGTAGTGCGTTAACACTGTTTTTGAGGAACTTGAGAAAGGCTATTCTGGACCGCATTGAGGCCTACGCAGATAAAGGAAATATCCTCAGAGAGAAACTAGAAAGAAACTTTCTTAGACACTACATTGTGATGTGTGAATTCATCTCACAGAGTCACACTTACGTTTCATGGAGCAGTCCGTTAACACTTTCTTTGAGTACTCTGAGAAGGGTTACTTTGGGTCACATTGAGGCCTACTCTGATAAAGGAAATATCCTCAATTAAAAACGTGAAAGAAGCTTTCTTAGAAACTTCTTTGTGATCTGTGATTTCAGCTCACAGAGTTACAACTTAGTCTTCTGAAGCAGTTTGCTAACACTGTTTTCGAGGAATATGCAAAGTGATATTAGGGAGCCAATTGAGGCCCATGGTGAAAAAGGAAATATCCTGAGATAATAACTAGAAAGAAGCTTTCTGAGAAATTGCTTTCAGATGTGTGAATTCATCACACAGGGTTTCACCCTTCCCTTCTTGTAACAGTTTGCTAACACTGTTGTCGTGGTATCTGCATAGTGATATTAGCGAGTGCATTGAGGGCTATGGTGAAAAAGGAAATATCCTCATATCAAAACTGGAAAGAAGCAAGCTGAGAAACTGCATTGTGATGTGTGAATGCAACTCACAGAGTTACACGTTTCTCCTCAGTGATTAGTTTGCTAACACAGTTTTCTTGAAATCTGCAATGGGATACTTCTTAGCGCAATGAAGTTAATGGTGACAAAGCAAATATCCTCAGAGAAAAACTATAAAGAAGTTTTCTTAGAAACGTCTCTGTGATGTGTGAATTCATCTCAAAGAGTTACACTACGTTTCATATAGCAGTCCATTAACAATCTCTTTGAGAAACCTGAGAAGGGCTACTTTGGATCGCATTGAGGCCTACGCTGATAAAAGAAATATCCTCAATTGAAAACTAAAAGAAGCTTTGTGAGAAACTTCTTGGTGATATGTGAATGCATCTCACAGAGTTACAACTAGGTCTTCATGAAGCAGTTTGCTGACAGTGTTTTCATAGAATCTGCAAAGTGATATTTGGGAGTGCTTTGGGGCCCATGGTGGAAAAGGAAATATCCTCAGATCATAGACAGAAAGAAGCTTTCTCAGAAATTGCTTTCTGATGTGCTAGTTCATGATACAGTGTTTCATTTTCCCTTCTTGTAGCAGTTTGCTAACACTCTTTTCCTGGATTCTGGAGAGTGATATTGGGGAGCTCATGGTGGAATATGGTGAAAAAGGAAATATCCTCGGATAAAAACTGGAAAGAGGCGATCTGAGAAACTGCATTGTGATGTGCGAACGCAACTCACAGAGTTACACTTTCAACGTCACAGTTTGCTAACACAGTTTTCTTGAAATGTGCAATGGGATACTTCTTATCTCTATGCAGCTTGCAGTGAGAAAGGTAATATCCTCAGATAAACACGTGAAAGAAGCTTTCTGAGAGATTGCTTTCTGATATGTGACTTCATCTCACAGAGTTACACTACTATATTGTGCAACTAGTCGCTAGCACTGTCTTTGTGAATTCTGAGAACTGATATTTCGGATGGGTTTGAAGAGTCTAAGGACAAAGGAAGTACCCTCCAAGAGAAACCGGAAAGAAGCTTTCTGAGAAACTGCTTTGTGATGTGTGAATTCATTTCACAGTGTTACACCACTCTTTCATGGAGGAGTTTGCTAGCACTGATTTTGTGGAATCTCAGAAAGGACATCTTGGATATCGTTGAATCCCATGCTGAAGAATGAAATATCCTCAGACAAATCTGCAGAGAAGTCTTCTCAGAAACTTCTTGGTTGTGGGTGAATTCAGCTCACAGAGTTTCCTCATGGTTTTCATTGAGAAGCTTGCTAAGAGTCTTTTCGCAGAATTTGCAATAAGACACGTGGTGGTGCTCCGAGACCACAAGTAAACTCAGCTCCAAAAGAAAGAGGCTTTCTGAGAAACTGCTTGGTGATGTGTGAATTCAACTTACGGAGTTACAACTGTATTTCGTGGAGCCATTGGCTAGCCCCGTTTTTGTGGAATCTGAGAACTGATATTTCAGATCCCTTGGAAGGCTATAGGGCCAAAGGAAATATCTGCCGATAAAAATGAGGAGGAAGCTTTCTGAGAAACTTCGTTGTGATCTGTGATTTCGTCTCACAGAGTTACACCTTTCTCCTCATGTAGCCGTTCGCTAAGACTGTTCTCGTGGAATTTGCAAAGTGATATTTGGGAGCCCAGTGAGGACTATGGTGAGAAAGGAAATATCCTCAGATAAAAACTGGAAAGAAGGGTTCTGAGAAACTGCATTGTGACACGTGAATGCAACTCACAGAGTTACTGTTTCCTTTTCATGGATCCGTTCGCTAACCCTGTTTTCTTGAAATCTGCATTGGATATTTCTTAGTGCCATGAAGATTACCGTGTCAAAGGAAATATTCTCACATAAAAAGTAGAAAGAAGCTTTCTTAGAAACTTCTTTGTGATGTGTAAATTCATCTCACAGAGTTACACTTATGTTTCCTGGAGCAGTCGAATAACACTGTCTTTGAGGAACCTGACAAGGGCTCCTTTGGGTCTCATTGAGGCCTACGCTGATAGAGGAAATATCCTCAATTGAAAACGTGAAAGAAGCTTTGTGAGAAACTTCTTGGTGATATGTGAATTCACCTTACAGAGTTACAACTTAGTCTTCATGAAGCAGTTTGCTGACAGTGTTTTCGTGGAATCTGCTAAGTGATATTTGTGAGCGCATTGAGGCCCATGATGAAAAAGAAAGTATCCTCAGAGAATAGCTAGAAAGAAGGTTGCTCAGAAACTGCTTTCTGATGTGTGAATTCATCATACAGAGTTTCACCTTCCCCTTCTTGCAGCAGTTTGCTAACACTCTTTTCGTGGATTCTGGAATGTAATATTTAGGAGCTCATTGTGGGCTATGGTGAAAAAGGAAATATCCTCACATAAAAACTGGAAAGAAGCGTTCTGAGAAACTGCATTGCAATGTGTGAATGCAACTCACAGAGTTACAGTTTTCTCTTCAGTCATCAGTTTGCTAACACAGTTTTCTTGAAATCTGCGACGGGATACTTCTTAGCGCAATGAAGCTTACAGTGTCAAAGGAAATATCCTCAGATAGAAACTAGAAAGAAGCTTTCTTAGAAACTTCTTTGTGATGTGTGAATTCATCTCACAGAGTCACACTTACGTTTCATTGAGCACTCCATTAACACTGACTTTGAGGACCCTGAGAAGGGCTACTGTGGGTCGCATTGAGGACTACTCTGATAAAGGAAATATCCTCAATTAAAAACGTGTAAGAACTTTTTTAGAAACTTCTTTGTGATCTGTGAATTCAGCTCACAGAGGTGCAACTTTGTCTTCTGAAGCAGTTTGCTATCACTGTACTCGTGGAATCTGCAAAGTGATATTAAGGAGCCAATTGAGGCCCATGGGGAAAAAGGAAAAGTCCTGAGAATAACTAGAAAGAAGCTTTCTGCGAAATTGCTTTCTGATGTGTGTGAATTCATCACACAGAGTTTCATCCTTCCCTTCTTGTAACAGTTTGCTCACACTGTTGTCGTGATATCTGCATAGTGATATTAGTGAGTTCATTGAGGGCTATGGTGAAAAAGGAAATATCCTCAGATCAAAACTGGAAAGAAGCATTCTGAGAAACTGCATTGCGATCTGTGAATGCAACTCACAGAGTTACATGTTTCTGTTCAGTCATCAGCTTGCTAACACAGTTTTCTTGAAATCTGCAATGGAATACTTCTTAGCGCAATGAAGCTAACGGTGACAAAGCAAATATCCTCAGAGAAAAATTAGAAAGAAGCTTTCTTAGGAACTTCTCTGTGATGTGTGAGTCCATCTCACAGAGTTACCCTTACGTTTCATGTAGCAGTCCATTAACACTGTCTTTGAGGAACCTGAGAAGGGCTAATTTGGATCACATTGAAGCCTATGCTGATAAAGTAAATATCCTCAGAGAAAAACTAGAAATAAGCTTCCTTAGAAACTTCACTGTGATGTGTGAATTCAGCTCACAGAGTTTCACCCTTAGCTTCTTGTAGCAGCTTGCTAACACTGTTGTCATGCATTCCGCAAAGTGATATTTGGGCGCTCATTGAGGGCTATGGTGAAAAAGGAAATATCCTCAGATCAAAACCGGAAAGAAGCATTCTGAGAAACTGCATTTCGATGTGTGAATGTAACTCACAGAGTTATACTTTTCTCTTCATGATCAGTTTGCTAACACAGTTTTCTTGAAATCTGCAGTGGGATACTTCTTAGCGCTATGCAGCTGACGGTGACAAAGGAAATATCCTCTGAGAAAACTCGGAATGAAACTTTCTGAGCAACTGCTTTGTGATGTGTGAATTCATTTCACAGTGTTACATCACTCTTTCATGGAGGAGTTTGCTAGCACTGATTTTGTGGAATCTCAGAAGCGACATCTTGGATATCGTTGAATCCCATGCTGAAGAATGAAATATCCTCAGACAAATCTGCAGAGATGCCTTCTCAGAAACTTCTTGGTTGTGGGTGAATTCAGCTCACAGAGTTTCCTCATTGTTTTCATTGAGAAGCTTGCTAAGAGCGTTTTCGTAGAATCTGCAAGAAGACACATGGTGGCGCTCCGAGACAGCAAATAACCTCAGCTCCAAAAGAAAGCCGCTTTCTGAGAAACTGCTTGGTGATGTGTGAATTCAACTCATTGAGTGACAACTGTATTTCATGGATCCGTTGACTAGCCCCGTTTTTGTGGAATCTGAGAACTGATATTTCGGATCCCTTGGAAGACTATAGGGCCAAAGGAAATATCCACCGATAAAAATGAGAAGGAAACTTTCTGAGAAACTTCTTTGTGATCTGTGAATTCGTCTCACAGAGTTCCACCTTTCTCCTCACGAAGCCGTTCGCTAAGACTGTTCTCGTGGAATTGGCAAAGTGATATTTGGGAGTCCAGTGAGGACTATGGTGAAAAAGGAAATATCCTCAAATGAACGCTGGAAAGGAGGGTTCTGAGAAACTGCATTGTGACACGTGAATGCAACTCACAGAGTTACCCTTTCCTTTTCATGGATTTGTTCGCTAACCCTGTTTTCTTGAAATCTGCATTGGGATATTTCTTAGCGCAATGAAGCTTATGGTGACAAAGGAAATATGTTCAGATAAAAACTAGAAAGGAGTTTTCTTAGAAACTTCTTTGTGATGTGTGAATTCTTCTCACAGAGTTACACTTACTTTTCATGGAGCAGTCGATTAACACTGTCTTTGAGGAACCTGACAAGGGCTACTTTTGGTCGCATTGAAGCCTACGCTGATAAAGGAAATGTCCTCAATCAGAAATCTGCAAGAAGCTTTGGGAGAAACTTCTTTGTGATATGTGAATTCATTTCACAGAGTTACAACTGAGTCTTCACGAAGCAGTTTGCTGACAGTGTTTTCGTGGAATCTGCAAAGTGATATTTGGGAGCGCATTGAGGCCCATGGTGAAAAAGGAAATATCCTCAGAGAATAGCTAGAAAGAAGCTTTCTCAGAAACTGCTTTCTGATGTGTGAATTCATCATACAGAGTTTCACCTTTCTCTTCTTGCAGCAGTTTGCTAACTCTCTTTCCTTGGATTCTACAAAGTGATATTTAGGAGCTCATTGTGGGCCATGGTTGAAAAGGAAATATCCTCACATAAAAACTGGAAAGAAGCATTCTGAGAAACTGCATTGCAATGTGTGAATGCCACTCACAGAGTTATACTTTTCAGTCATCAGTTTGCTAACACAGTTTTCTTGAAATCAGCAACGGGATACTTCTTAGCGCAATGAAGCTTACGGTGTCAAAGGAAATATCCTCAGATAGAAACTAGAAAGAAGCTTTCTTAGAAACTTCTTTGTGATGTGTGAATTCATCTCACAGATCACACTTACGTTTCATGGAGCAGTCCGTTAACACTGTCTTTGAGGACCCTGAGAAGGGCTACTTTGGGTGGCATTGAGGCCTACTCTAATAAAGGAAATATCCTCAATTAAAAACGTGTAAGAACCTTTCTTAGAAACTTCTTTGTGATCTGTGAATTCAGCTCACAGAGGTGCAACTTTGTCTTCTGAAGCAGTTTGCTATCACTGTTCTCGTGGAATCTGCAAAGTGATATTAGGGAGCCAATTGAGGCCCATGGGGAAAAAGGAAAAGTCCTGAGAATAACTAGAAAGAAGCTTTCTGAGAAATTGCTTTCTGATGTGTGTGAATTCATCACACGGAGTTTCATCCTTCCCTTCTTGTAACAGTTTGCTCACACTGTTGTCGTGATATCTGCATAGTGATATTAGTGAGTTCATTGAGGGCTATGGTGAAAAAGGAAATATCCTCAGATCAAAACTGGAAAGAAGCGTTCTGAGAAACTGCATTGCGATGTGTGAATGCAACTCACAGAGTTACACATTTCTGTTCAGTCATCAACTTGCTAACACAGGTTTCTTGAAATCTGCAACAGGATTCTTCTTAGTGCCATGAAGATTACCGTGTCAAAGGAAATATTCTCACATAAAAAGTAGAAGGAAGCTTTATTAGGAACTTCTTTGTGATGTGTGAATCCATCTCACAGAGGTACCCTTACGTTTCCTGGAGCAGTCGATTAACACTGCCTTTGAGGAGCCTGACAAGGGCTCCTTTGGGTCGCATCGAGGCCTACGCTGATAAAGGAAATATCCTCAATGGAAAACGTGAAAGAGACTTTGTGAGAAACTTCTTTGTGTTATGTGAATTCATCTCAAAGAGTTACAACTTAGGCTTCATGAAGCAGTTTGCTGACATATTTTTCCTGGAATCTGCAAAGTGATATTTGGGAGCGCATTGAGGCCCATGGTGAGAAAGGAAATATCCTCAGAGAATAGCTAGAAATAAGCTTTCTCAGAAACTGCTTTCTGATGTGTGAATTCATCCTACAGAGTTTCACCTTTCCCTTCTTGCAGCAGCTTTCTAACACGGTTTTCTTGGATTCTGAAAAGTGATATTTAGGAGCTCATTGTGGGCAATGGTGAAAAAGGAAATCTCCTCAGATAAAACCTGGAAAGAAGCGTTCTGAGAAACTGCATTGCGATGTGTGAATGCAACTCACAGAGTTACACTTTTCTCTTCAGTCAGCAGTTTGCTAATACAGTTTTCTTGAAATCTGCAACGGGATACTTCTTTTTTTTTTTTTTATTTATTTATTTATTTTTTTTTATTATACTTTAAGTTCTAGGGTACATGTGCATAACGTGCAGGTTTGTTACATATGTATACTTATGCCATGTTGGTGTGCTGCACCCATCAACTCGTCAGCACCCATCAATTCATCATTTATATCTTGAATAACTCCCCAATGCAAGCCCTCCCTCCTCCCCCCTCCCCCCTCCCCATGATAGGCCCCAGTGCGTGATGTTCCCCTTCCCGAGTCCAAGTGATCTCATTGTTCAGTTCCCACCTATGAGTGAGAACATGCGGTGTTTGGTTTTCTGTTCTTCTGATAGTTTGCTAAGAATGATGGTTTCCAGCTGCATCCATGTCCCTACAAAGGACTGCAAACTCATCCTTTTTTATGGCTGCATAGTATTCCATGGTGTATATGTGCCACATTTTCTTAATCCAGTCTGTCACAGATGGACATTTGGGTTGATTCCAAGTCTTTGCTATTGTGAATAGTGCCGCAATAAACATACGTGTACATGTGTCTTTGTAGTAGAATAATTTATAATCCTTTGGGTATATACCCAGTAGTGGGATGGCTGGGTCATATGGTACATCTAGTTCTAGATCCTTGAGGAATTGCCATACTGTTTTCCATAATGGTTGAACTAGTTTACAATCCCACCAACAGTGTAAAAGTGTTCCTATTTCTCCACATCCTCTCCAACACCTGTTGTTTCCTGACTTCTTAATGATTGCCATTCTAACTGGTGTGAGATGGTATCTCATTGTGGTTTTGATTTGCATTTCTCTGATGGCGAGTGATGATGAGCATTTTTTCATGTGTCTGTTGGCTGTATGAATATCTTCTTTTGAGAAATGTCTGTTCATATCCTTTCCCCACTTTTTGATGGGGTTGTTTGTTTTTTTCTCGTATATTTGTTTGAGTTCTTTGTAGATTCTGGATATTAGCCCTTTGTCAGATGAGTAGGTTGCAAAAATTTTCTCCCATTCTGTAGGTTGCCTGTTCACTCTGATGGTAGTTTCTTTTGCTGTGCAAAAGCTCTTTAGTTTAATTAGATCCCATTTGTCAATTTTTGCTTTTGCTGCCAGTTGCTTTTGGTGTTTTAGACATGAAGTCCTTACCCATGCCTATGTCCTGAATGGTACTACCTAGATTTTCTTCTAGGGTTTTTATGGTATTAGGTCTAACATTTAAGTCTCTAATCCATCTTGAATTAATCTTCGTATAAGGGGTAAGGAAAGGATCCAGTTTCAGCTTTCTACTTATGGCTAGCCAATTTTCCCAGCACCATTTATTAAATAGGGAATCCTTTCCCCATTTCTTGTTTCTCTCAGGTTTGTCAAAGATCAGATGGCTGTAGATGTGTGGTATTATTTCTGAGGACTCTGTTCTGTTCCATTGATTTATATCTCTGTTTTGGTACCAGTACCATGCTGTTTTGGTGACTGTAGCCTTGTAGTATAGTTTGAAGTCAGGTAGCGTGACGCCTCCAGCTTTGTCCTTTTGACTTAGCATTGTCTTGGCAATGCGGGCTCTTTTTTGGTTCCATATGAACTTTAAAGCAGTTTTTTCCAATTCTGTGAAGAAACTTATTGGTAGCTTGATGGGGATGGCATTGAATCTATAAATAACCTTGGGGAGTATGGCCATTTTTGCGATATTGATTCTTCCTATCCATGAGCATGGTATGTTCTTCCATTTGTTTGTGTCCTCTTTGATTTCACTGAGCAGTGGTTTGTAGTTCTCCTTGAAGAGGTCCTTTACATCCCTTGTAAGCTGGATTCCTGGTATTTTATTCTCTTTGAAGCAATTGTGAATGGAAGTTCATTCCTGATTTGGCTCTCTGCTTGTCTGTTACTGGTGTATAAGAATGCTTGTGATTTTTGCACATTAATTTTGTATCCTGAGACTTTGCTGAAGTTGCTTATCAGCTGAAGGAGATTTTGGGCTGAGACGATGGGGTTTTCTAAATATACAATCATGTCATCTGCAAACAGGGACAATTTGACTTCTTCTTTTCCTAACTGGATACCCTTGATTTCTTTCTCTTGCCTGATTGCCCTAGCCAGAACTTCCAACACTATGTTGAATAGGAGTGGTGAGAGAGGGCATCCCTGTCTTGTGCCAGTTTTCAAAGGGAATTTTTCCAGTTTTTGCCCATTCAGTATGATATTAGCTGTGGGTTTGTCATAAATAGCTCTTATTATTTTGAGGTACGTTCCATCAATACCGAATTTATTGAGCGTTTTTAGCATGAAGGGCTGTTGAATTTTGTCAAAAGCCTTTTCTGCATCTATTGAGACAATCATGTGGTTCTTGTCTTTGGTTCTGTTTATATGCTGGATTACGTTTATTGATTTGCGAATGTTGAACCAGCCTTGCATCCCAGGGATGAAGCCCACTTGATCATGGTGGATAAGCTTTTTGATGTGCTGCTGAATCCGGTTTGCCAGTATTTTATTGAGAATTTTTGCATCAATGTTCATCAGGGATATTGGTCTAAAATTCTCTTTTTTTGATTGTGTCTCTGCCAGGCTTTGGTATCAGGATGATGTTGGCCTCATAAAATGAGTTAGGGAGGATTCCCTCTTTTTCTATTGATTGGAATAGTTTCAGAAGGAATGGTACCAGCTCCTCCTTGTACCTCTGGTAGAATTCAGCTGTGAATCCATCTGGTCCTGGACTTTTTTTGGTGGGTAGGCTATTAATTGTTGCCTCAATTTCAGAGCCTACTATTGGTCTATTCAGGGATTCAACTTCTTCCTGGTTTAGCCTTGGGAGAGTGTAAGTGTCCAGGAATTTATCCATTTCTTCTAGATTTTCTAGTTGATTTGCGTAGAGGCGTTTATAGTATTCTCTGATGGTAGTTTGTATTTCTGTGGGGTCAGTGGTGATATCCCCTTTATCATTTTTTATTGCATCTATTTGATTCCTCTCTCTTTTCTTCTTTATTAGCCTTGCTAGCGGTCTGTCAATTTTGTTGATCTTTTCAAAAAACCAACTCCTGGATTCATTGATTTTTTGGAGGGTTTTTTGTGTCTCTATCTCCTTCAGTTCGGCTCTGATCTTAGTTATTTCTTGCCTTCTGCTAGCTTTTGAATGTGTTTGCTCTTGCCTCTCTAGTTCTTTTAATTGTGATGTTAGAGTGTCAATTTTAGATCTTTCCTGCTTTCTCTTGTGGGCATTTAGTGCTATAAATTTCCCTCTACACACTGCTTTAAATGTGTCCCAGAGATTCTGGTATGTTGTATCTTTGTTCTCATTGGTTTCAAAGAACATCTTTATTTCCGCTTTCATTTCGTTATGTACCCAGTAGTCATTCAGGAGCAGGTTGTTCAGTTTCCATGTAGTTGAGCGGTTTTGATTGAGTTTCTTAGTCCTGAGTTCTAGTTTGATTGCACTGTGGTCTGAGAGACAGTTTGTTATAATTTCTGTTCTTTTACATTTGCTGAGGAGTGCTTTACTTCCAATTATGTGGTCAATTTTGGAATAAGTGCGATGTGGTGCTGAGAAGAATGTATATTCTGTTGATTTGGGGTGGAGAGTTCTATAGATGTCTATTAGGTCCGCTTGGTGCAGAGATGAGTTCAATTCCTGGATATCCTTGTTAACTTTCTGTCTCGTTGATCTGTCTAATGTTGACAGCGGAGTGTTGAAGTCTCCCATTATTATTGTATGGGAGTCTAAGTCTCTTTGTAAGTCTCTAAGGACTTGCTTTATGAATCTGGGTGCTCCTGTATTGGGTGCATATATATTTAGGAGAGTTAACTCTTCCTGTTGAATTGATCCCTTTACCATTATGTAATGGCCTTCTTTGTCTCTTTTGATCTTTGATGGTTTAAAGTCTGTTTTATCAGAGACAAGGATTGAAACCCCTGCCTTTTTTTTGTTCTCCATTTGCTTGGTAGATCTTCCTCCATCCCTTTATTTTGAGCCTATGTATGTCTCTGCATGTGAGATGGGTCTCCTGAATACAGCAGACTGATGGGTCTTGACTCTTTATCCAGTTTGCCAGTCTGTGTCTTTTAATTGGAGCATTTAGTCCATTAACATTTAAGGTTAATATTGTTATGTGTGAACTTGATCCTGCCATTATGATATTAACTGGTTATTTTGCTCGTTAGTCGATGCAGTTTCTTCCTAGCCTCGATGGTCTTTACATTTTGGCATGTTTTTGTGATGCCTGGTACCGGTTGTTCGTTTCCATGTTTAGGGCTTCCTTCAGGGTCTCTTGTAAGGCAGGCCTGGTGGTGACAAAATCTCTAAGCATTTGCTTATCTGTAAAGGATTTTATTTCTCCTTCACTTATGAAACTTAGTTTGGCTGGATATGAAATTCTAGGTTTAAAATTCTTTTCTTTAAGAACGTTGAATATTGGCCCCCACTCTCTTCTGGCTTGTAGAGTTTCTGCCGAGAGATCTGCTGTTATTCTGATGGGCTTCCCTTTGTGGGTTACCCGACCTTTCTCTCTGGCTGCCCTTAAGATTTTTTCCTTCATTTCAACTTTGGTGAATCTGGCAATGATGTGTCTTGGAGTTGCTCTTCTGGAGGAGTATCTTTGTGGCGTTCTCTGTATTTCCTGAATTTGAATGTTGTCCTGCCCTACTAGGTTGGGGAAGTTCTCCTGGATGATATCCTGAAGAGTGTTTTCCAACTTGGTTCCATTTTCCCCCTCACTTTCAGGCACCCCAATCAGACGTAGATTTGGTCTTTTTACATAATCCCATACTTCTTGCAGGCTTTGCTCATTTCTTTTTCTTCTTTTTTCTTTTGGTTTCTCTTCTCGCTTCATTTCATTCATTTGATCTTCAATCGCTGATACTCTTTCTTCCAGTTGATCGAGTCGGTTACTGAAGCTTGTGCATTTGTCACGTATTTCTCGTGTCATGGTTTTCATCTCTGTCATTTCGTTTATGATCTTCTCTGCATTAATTAGTCTAGCTGTCAATTCTTCCACTCTTTTTTCAAGATTTTTAGTTTCTTTGCGCTGGGTACGTAATTCCTCCTTTAGCTCTGATAAGTTTGATGGACTGAAGCCTTCTTCTCTCCTCTCGTCCAAGTCATTCTCTGACCAGCTTTGATCCGTTGCTGGCGATGGGCTGCGCTCCTTTGCAGGGGGAGATGCGCTCTTATTTTTTGAATTTCCAGCTTTTCTGCCCTGCTTCTTCCCCATCTTTGTGGTTTTATCTGTCTCTGGTCTTTGATGGTGGTGACGTACTGATGGGGTTTTGGTATAGGTGTCCTTCCTGTTTGATAGTTTTCCTTCTGACAGTCAGAAGGACTGTCTGTTGGTCTGTTGGAGATTGCTTGAGGTCCACTCCAGACCCTGTTTGCCTGGGTAACAGCAGCAGAGGTTGCCGAAGATAGAATATTGCTGAACAGCGAGTGTACCTGTCTGATTCTTCCTTTGGAAGTTTCCTCTCAGGGGTGTACTCCACCCTGTGAGGTGTGGGGTGTCAGACTGCCCCTAGTGGGGGATTTCTCCCAGCTAGGCTACTCAGGGGTCAGAGACACACCTGAGCAGGCAGTCTGTCCGTTCTCAGATCTCAACCTCCGCGTTGGGAGATCCACGGCTCTCCCCAAAGCTGTCAGACAGAGTCGTTCGCGTCTGCACCGGCTCCCGCTACTTCCCCTGTTGGTCTTCAGCTGTGCGCTGTCCCCAGAGCTGCAACGGGATACTTCTTAGCACCATGAAGATCACCGTGTCAAAGGAAATGTCTTCACATAAAAAATAGAAAGAAGCTTTCTGAGAAACTTCTTTGCGATGTGTGAATTCATCTCACAGAGTTACACTTATGTTTCCTGGAGCAGTCGATTAATACTGTCTTTGAGGAACCTCACAAGGGCTCCTTTTGGTCTCATTGAGGCCCACGCTGATAAAGGAAATCTCCTCAATTGAAAATGTGAAAGAAGCCTTGGGAGAAACTTCTTTGTGATATTTGAATTCATCTCGCAGAGTTACAACTTAGTCTTCATGAAGCAGTTTGCTGACATATTTTTGCTGGAATCTGCAAAGTGATATTTGGGAGCACATTGAGGTCCATAGTGAAAAAGGAAATATCCTCAGAACTTAGCTAGAAAGAAGCTTGCTCAGAAACTGCTTTCTGATGTGTGAATTCATCATACAGAGTTTCACCTTCCCCTTCTTGCAGCAGTTTGCTAACACTCTTTTCGTGGATTCTGGAATGTAATATTTAGGAGCTCATTGTGGGCTATGGTGAAAAAGGAAATATCCTCACATAAAAACTGGAAAGAAGCGTTGTGAGAAACTACATTGTGATGTGTGAATGCAACTCACAGAGTTACACTTTTCAGTCAGCAGTTTGCTAACACAGTTTCCTTGAAATCTGCCGTGGGATACTTCTTAGCTCTATGCAGCTTGCGGTGAGAAAGGAAATATCCTCAGATAAACACTTGAAAGAAGCTTTCTGAGAGATTGCTTTCTTATGTGTGTCTTCATCTCACAGAGTTGCACTACTCTATCGTGCAGCCGGTTGCTAGCACTGTCTTTGTGAGTTCTGAGAACTGATATTTTCGATGGGTTTGAAGATTCTAAGGAAAAAGGAAATCTCCTCTGAGAAAAACCAGAATGAAGCTTTCTGAGAAACTGCTTTGTGATGTGTGAATTCATTCCACAGTGTTACACCACTCTTTCATGGAGGAGGTTGCTAGCACTGATTTTCTGGAATCTCAGAAGTGACATCCTGGATATCGTGAAACCCATGCTGAAGAATGAAATATCCTCAGACAAATCTGCAGAGATGCCTTCTCAGAAACTTCTTGGTTGTGGGTGAATTCAGCTCACAGAGTTTCCTCATTGTTTTCATTGAGAAGCTTGCTAAGAGTGTTTTCGCAGAATCTGCAAGACACATGGTGGCGCTCCGAGACCACAAATCACCTCAGCTACAAAATTAAAGCCGCTTTCTGAGAAACTGCTTGGTGATGTGTGAATTAAACTCACTGAGTTACAGTTGTATTTGGTGGAGCCGTTGGCTAGCCCCGTTTTTGTGGAATCTGAGAACTGATATTTCGGATCTCTTGGAAGACTATAGGGCCAAAGAAAATATACGCCGATAAAAATGAGAAGAAAGCTTTCTGAGAAACCTCTTTGTGGTCTGTGAATTCGTCTCACAGAGTTACACCTTTCTCCTCATGAAGCCGTTCGCTAAGACTGTTCTCGTGGAATTGGCAAAGTGATATTTGGGAGCTCAGTGAGGGCTATGGTGAAAAAGGAAATATCCTCAGATAAACACTGGAAAGAAGGGTTCTGAGAAACTGCATTGTGATACGTGAATGCAACAGAGTTACCCTTTCCTTTTCATGGATCCGTTCGCTAACCCTGTTTTCTTGAAATCTGCAGTGGGATACTTCTTAGCGCAATGAAGCTTATGGTGACAAAGGAAATATCTTCAGATAAAAACTAGAAAGGAGTTTTCTTAGAAACTTCTTTGTGATGTGTGAATTCTTCTCACAGAGTTACACTTACTTTTCATGGAGCAGTCGATTAACACTGTCTTTGAGGAACCTGACAAGGGCTACTTTGGGTCGCATTGAGGCCTATGTTGATAATGCAAATCTCCTCAATTAAAAACCTTCAAGAAGCTTTGGGAGAAACTTCTTTGTGAGATGTGAATTCATCTCACAGAGTTACAACTTAGTCTTCATGAAGCATTTTGCTGACAGTGTTTTCATGGAATCGGCCAAGTGATATTTGGGAGCGCATTGAGGCCCATGGTGAAATAGGAAATATCCTCAGATAATAGCTAGAATGAAACTTTCTCAGAAACTGCTTTCTGATGTGTGAATTCATCCTACAGAGTTTCACCTTTCCCTTCTTGCAGCAGTTTGCTAACCTTCTTTTCGTGGATTCTGGAAAGTGATATTTAGGAACTCATTGTGGGCTATGGTGAAAAAGGAAATCTCCTCAGATAAAAACTGGAAAGAACCCTTCTGAGAAACTGCATTGCGATGTGTGAATGCAACTCACAGAGATACACTTTTCTCTTGAGTCATCAGTTTGCTAACATAGTTTTCTTGAAATCTGCAACGAGATTCTTCTTAGCGCCGTGAAGATTACCGTGTCAAAGGAAATATCCTCACATAAAAAGTAGAAAGAAGCTTTCTGAGAAACTTCTTTGTGATGTGTGAATTCATCTCACAGAGTTACACTAATGTTTCCTGGGTAGTCGATTAACACTGTCTTTGAGGAACCTCACAAGGGCTCCATTTGGTCTCATCGAGGCCTACGGTGATAAAGGAAATATCCTCAATTGAAAACGTGAAAGAAGCTTTGTGAGAAACTACTTTGTTAAATGTGAATTCATCTCACAGCGTTAAAACTTAGTCTTCATGAAGCAGTTTGCTGACATATTTTTCCTGGAATCTGCAAAGTGATATTTGGGAGCGCATTGAGGCCCATGGTGAAAAAGGAATTATCCTCAGAGAATAGCTAGAAAGAAGCTTTCTCAGAAACTGCTTCCTGATGTGCGAATTCATCATACAGAATTTCACCTTTCCCTTCTTGCAGCAGTTTACTAACACTCTTTTCGTGGATTCTGGAAAGTGATATTTAGGAGCTCATTGTGGGCTATGGTGAAAAAGGAAATCTCCTCAGGAAAAAAATGGAAAGAAGCGTTCTGAGAAACTACATTGCAATGTGTGAATGCAACTCACAGAGTTACACTTTTCTCTTCAGTCAGCAGTTTGCTAACACAGTTTCCTTGAAATCTGCCCTGGGATACTTCTTAGCTCTATGTAGCTTGCGGTGAGAAAGGAAATATCCTCAGATAAACACTTGAAAGAAGCTTTGTGAGAGATTGCTTTCTGATATGTGACTTCATCTCACAGAGTTACACTACTCTATCATGCAGCCATTTGCTAGCACTGTCTTTGTGAATTCTGAGAACTGATATTTCCGATGGGTTTGAAGTTTCTAAGGACAAAGGAAATCTCCTCCGAGAAAAACCAGAATGAAGCTTTCTGAGAAACTGCTTTGTGATGTGTGAATTCATTTCACAGTGTTACACCACTCTTTCATGGAGGAGTTTACTAGCACTGATTTTGTGGAATATCAGAAGTGACATCGTGGATATCGTTGAATCCCATGCTGAAGAATGAGAAATCCTCAGACAAATCTGCAGAGAAGTCTTCTCAGAAACTTCTTGGTTGTGGGTGAATTCAGCTCACAGAGTTTCCTCATGGTTTTCATTGAGAAGCTTGCTAAGAGTGTTTTCGCAGAATCTGCAGGAAGACACACGGTGGCGCTCCGAGACCACAAATCACCTCAGCTCCAAAGGAAAGACGCCTTCTGAGAAACTGCTTGGTGATGTGTGAATTCAACTCACTGAGTTACAGCTGTATTTCGTGTAGCGGTTGGCTAGCCCCGTTTTTGTGGAATCTGAAAACTGATATTTGGGATCCCTTGGAAGATTATAGGGCCAAAGGAAGTATCCGCCAATAAAAATGAGAAGGAAGCTTTCTGAGAAACTTCTTTGTGATCTGTGAATTCGTCTCACAGACTTACACCTTTCTCCTCATGAAGCCGTTCGCTTAGACTGTTCTCGTGGAATTGGCAAAGTGATATTTGGGAGCCCAGTGAGAGCTACAGTGAGAAAGGAAATATCCTCAGATAAAAACTGGAAAGAAGGGTTCTGAGAAACTGCATTGTGACACGTGAATGCAACTCACAGAGTTACCCTTTTCTTTTCATGGATCCGTTCGCTAACCCTGTTTCCTTGAAATCTGCATTGGGATATTAATTAGAGCAATGAAGCTTATGGTGACAAAGGATATATCCTCAGATAAAAACTAGTAAGGAGTTTTCTTAGAAACTTCTTTGTGATGTGTGAATTCTTCTCACAGAGTTACACTTACTTTTCATGGAGCAGTCGATTAACACTGTCTTTGAGGAACCTGACAAGGGCTACTTTTGGTCGCTTTGAGGCCTACGCTGATAAAGGAAATGTCCTCTTTTAAAAACCTGAAAGAAGCTTTGGGAGAAATTTCTTTGTCATATGTGAATTCATCTTACAGGGTTACAACTTAGTCTTCACGAAGCAGTTTGCTGACAGTGTTTTCGTGGAATCTTCAAAGTGATATTTGGGGGCGCATTTTAGGTCAGTCAGCTAAGGGACACTGGGGCGCACATTGAGGCTTATGGAGAAAAAAGAAATATCTTCAGATAGATACTGTAGAGAAGATTTTGGAGGAGCTTCTTTGTGATGTGTGCATTCCACTCACAGACTTAGTCTTTTTTTCTCATAGAAGATTGGAGAATCCCATTTGGAGAAAAAGCTACCAGGAAACATTCAGGAGTGTATGCACAGCTTGGGTGAAAAAGGAAATATCCTCAGACAAAAACCAGAAAGAAGATTTCTGTGCAACTCCTTTGTGATCGATATGTCTATTCATCTCGCATACATAAAAACTTCTCTCTATTATGCAGTTTTGAAACTGCATCACCGACGCATTTGCGAAGGGACATTCAGGAACACATTCAGGCCTTTGGGGAAATAGGAGATATCTTCAGATAAAAACTGGAGAGAAGCTTTCTGAGAAACTGCTTTGTAATGTGTGCATACCACTCAGGAAGTTATACCTCTTTTCTCATAAGTCAGTGTTTGAGCAGTCTTCCGATAAAACAGAAAAAATGATATTTTGCAACACATTGAAGACTATGGCGAAAAGTGTAATATCCAGAAATAACACCCAGAAAGAAACGTTCCAAGAAGCTGTCCTCTCACATGTGCATTCATTTCAGAGAGATATAGCTTACACTGCATTGCCCAGTTTGGAAACTCTGTCTTTGAGGAATCTGGGAAGGGATATTAAGTGGCACCCGGAGGCTTGCGGTGAGAAAGGAAACATCTTCCTATGAAAGCAAGAGACAAGCTTTCGGAGCAACTGCTTTGTGATGTGTGTATTCATCTCATGGAGTTAAATCATTCTTTGGATCGAGCAGTTTGATATCACTGTTTCTGTGGAACATGAGAAATGACATTTGGGAACGCTCTGAAGAATAATGCTGAAGAAGAAATACACTCCGATGAAAACCAGAAGGAAACTTTCTGTGAAACCACTCTAGGTCATGTGAAGTCCACTCGCACAGTTTAGCTTCTGTATTCACTGAGCAGTATTCTAATCCTGTTTTAGGTTAGTCAGCTAAGAGATATTCTGGAGTGCTTTGAGGCTTACGGTGAAAACGTAAATATCTTCAGATAGATACTGGAGAGAAGATTTCCGAGGAGCTACTTTGTGACGTGTGGGTTCCACTCACAGAGTTTTACTTTTCTTCTCATAGAGCACCAGGGAATCCCGTTTGGAGAATAATGCTACCAGGGGATTCGGGAATATATGGACGGCTATGGTGAAAAAGGTAATATTCTGAGACAAAAACTGGAAAGAAGATTTCTGTGAAACTGCTTTTTGACAGATATGTCCGTTCATTTCACACAGATAAACCTTTTTTTCTATCACGTAGTTTTGAAACTATGTCATGGACGGATTGGCGAACGGATATTTGGGGGCATTTTCAGGTGCACGGCAAAAAAGGGGGATGTCTTCAGATAAACACTGCAGAGAAGATTTCTGAGAAACTGCTTTTTGATGTGTGCATTCCACGCAGGGAGTTATACCTCTTTTCTCATAAGGCAGTGTTGGAAAACTTTTCCTGCAAAACTGACAAAGTGATATTTTGCAGCGAATTGAAGACTATGGTGAAATGTGAAATATCCTGAAAAAAAAACTAAGAAAGAAGAGTTCTAAGAAACTGCTCTCTGACGTGGGCATTCATTTCAGAGAGTTAAAGTTTACACTGCGTTGTCCAGTTTGGAAACTCTGCTTTTGAGGAATCTGTGAAGGGATAATAAGTGGTTCCCCTGGACTTGTGGTGAAAAAGGAAATGTCTTCCGATGAAAACTGGAGAGAAGCTTTTGGAGCAACTGCTTTGTGATGGCCTGCCTTACAAGAGACCCTGAAGGAAGCCCTAAACATGGAAAGGAACAACCGGTTCCAGCCATTGCAAAAACATGCCAAAATGTAAAGACCATCGAGGCTAGGAAGAAACTGCATCAACTAACGAGAAAAATAACCAGTTAATATCATAATGGCAGGATCAAGTTCACACATAACAATATTAACCTTAAATGTAAATGGACTAAATGCTCCAATTTAAAGACACAGACTGGCAAACTGGATAAAGAGTCAAGACCCACCAGTCTGCTGTATTCAGGAGACCTATCTCACATGCAGAGACATACATAGGCTCAAAATAAAGGGATGGAGGAAGATCTACCAAGCAAATGGAGAGCAACAACAACAAAAAAAGCAGGGGTTGCAATCCTAGTCTCTGATAAAACAGACTTTAAACCATCAAAGATCAAAAGAGACAAAGAAGGCCATTACATAATGGTAAAGGCATCAATTCAACAGGAAGAGCTAACTATCCTAAATATATATGCACCCAATACAGGAGCACCCAGATTCATAAAGCAAGTCCTGATACCAAAGCCTGGCAGAGACACAACAAAAAAGGAGAATTTTAGACTAATATCCCTGATAAAAATCGATGCAAAAATCCTCAATAAAATAGTGGCAAACCGGATTCAGCAGCACATCAAAAAGCTTATCCACCATGATCAAGTGGGCTTCATCCCTGGGATGCAAGGCTCGTTCAACATTCGCAAATCAATAAACGTAATCCAGCATATAAACAGAACCAAAGACAAGAAACACATGATTATCTCAATAGATGCCGAGAAAGCTTTTGACAAAATTCAACAGCCCTTCATGCTAAAAACGCTCAATAAATTTGGTATTGATGGAACGTACCTCAAAATAATAAGAGCTATTTATGACAAACCCACAGCTAATGTCATACTGAAAGGGCAAAAACTGGAAAAATTCCCTTTGCAAACTGGCACAAGACAGGGATGCCCTCTCTCACCACTCCTATTCAACATAGTGTTGGAAGTTCTGTCTAGGGCAATCAGGCATTGAGCAGTTTTCTAACCCGGTGTATGTTTAGCGTATGATTGGATATTCAGGAGTACTTTGAGGCTTACGGTAAAAAAGGAAATATGTTCAGACCGAAACTGGAGAGAAGCTTTCAGAGGAACTGCTTTGTGACATGTACATTCCACTCACAGTGTTATACCTCTTTTCTCATACAGCGTGAAGAAACTTTTTTGGAGAAACAGGTACCAAGTGATATTCAGGAGCATCTTGATGCCGATCGTGAAAAGGGAAATAGCCTCAGACAAAAACTGGAAAGAAGCTTTCTAGGAAAATACTCTGTGATATGTGTAATCATCTCACATAGATAAAGCTTTCTTTACATTACGCAGCTGGGAAACTGTCATGGACGGATCCACGAAGGGACCTTCGAGAGCACATTCAGGACTATGCTAAAAAAGGAAATATCTTCAGATAAAAACTGGAAAGAAACATTCTGTGAATCTGCTTTTTGCTATGTTTATTCATGTCCCATAGATGAAGCTTTCTTTACATTACGCAGCTTGAAAACTCCCTTTTTATGGATCCGCAAAGGGATATTTGGGATCAGATTCGTTCCTCTGGTAAAATAGGAAATATAGTCAGACAAAAACTGGAGAGAAGCTTTCTGAGAAACTGCTAGGTGATATGTGCATTCCCTCAGGGAGCTATAACTTTCTTCTCATAAGACCCAGTTTGAACACTGTTCCTGTATAACCAAAAGAGTGATATTCGGAGCACATTGAAGACTATGGCAAAAAGTGAAATGTCGTCCAATAAAAAACAGAAAGAATCACTCAAAGAAACTGTTCTCTGATATGTCCATCCTTTTCACAGGGTTAAAGCTTCCTCTCCATTTCCCAGTTTGAAAGTCGGTCTTTGAGGGATCTGCAAAAGGGATAGTAAGTGGCAACCGGAAGCCTGTGTTGAGCAACGAAATGTCTTCCATCAAAAATTGGAGAGAAGATTTCTGCGCAATTCCTTTGTGATGTTTGTATTCATCTTATAGAGTTAAATCATTCTTTGGATTGAGCAGTTTGAAATCACTGTTTGTGTGGAATCTGATAAAGGACATTTTGAAATGCTCTTTAGAATATCCTGAAAAAGAAATAACCTCAGAGAGAAACAGATGGAAGCTTTCTGTGAAACTGCTCTGTGTCTCGTGAATTCCGCTCACACAGTTACTCTTCTCTTTTCATTGAGCAATATCATAACACTGTTTTTTGTTTTTAGTCTGCATAGGGATATTCAGCAGCGCCTTGAGGCTTATGGTGAGAAAGGAAACATCTTCAGATAGAAACTGGAGAGAAGCTTTCTGAGGAGCTGCTTTGTGACGTGTGCATTCCAGTCACAGAAATATACCTTTCTTCTCCTGAAGGATTCCAGAATCCCTTTTGGAGAAAGAGCTACCAAGAGACATTCGGAAGTTTAGGGAGGGCTATGGTGAAAAAGGAAATATCCTCAGACAAAAACTGGAAAGAAGATTTCTGGGAAACTGCTTTGTATTAGATATATTTATTCATCTCACATAGTTAAAACTTTTCTTATATCATGCAGGTGGGAAACTCCTTCACGCACGGATCCATGAAGGGACATTCGGGAGCACATTCAGGCCTACGGTGAAAGAGGAGATATCTTCCGAAAAAACTGGATAGAAGCTTTCAGAGAAACTACTTTTTGATGTATGCATTCCACTAAGGGAGTTGTACGTCTTTTCTCACAAGGCAGCGTTTGAACACCGTTCCTGTGAAACCGAAAAAGTGATATTTCAGAGCGCATTGAGGACTCTGTTGAATAGTGAAATACTGAAATAAAATCGAGCAAGAAGCGTTCCAAGAATCTGCTCTCTGATATGTGCATTCACTTCACAGAGTTAATGCTTACACTATGCTGCCCACAGTTTCAAAACTCTGTCTTTGAAGAGTCTGTGAATGGATACTTAGTGACACCCAGAGGCTTGTGGTGAGCAAGGAAACGTCTTCCGAAGAAACCTGCAGAGAATCTTTCTGAGCAAGTGCTTTACGCTGTGTGTATTCATCTCATAGAGTTAAACCATTCTTTGGATAGAGCAGCTTGACTTCACTGTTTTTGTGGAATCTGAGGAAGGACGTTTGGGAACGATCCTTAGAATATGGAGAAAGAAATATCCTCAGGTAAAATCCAGAGGAAGATTTCTGAGAAACTGTTCTGGGTCGTCTTAATTTTTCTCACTCAGTTAAGCCTCTCTTTTCATTGAGCAATTTTCTAACCCTGTGTATGTTTAGCGAGTGATGGGATATTCGGGAGCACCTTGAGGCTTGTGGTGTGAAAGGAAATATGTTCAGTCCGAAACTGGAGAGAAGCTTTCCGAGGAACTGTTTTGTGACGTGTGCATTCCACTCACAGTGTTTTACCTCTCTTCTCATACAGTGTCGGGGAAACCCCTTTGACGAAACAGGTACCAAGTGATATTCGGAAGCATGTTGAAGCCGATGGTGAAAAGGGAAATGCACCAGACAAAAACTGGAAAGAAGCATTCTAGGAAACTACTCTGTGATATATGTAATCATCTCACATAGATAAAGCTTTCTTTACATTATGCAGCTTGGAAACTGTCATGGACCGTTCCACGAAGGGACCTTCGGGAGCACAAAAAGTTCTATGGTGAAAAAGGATATATCTTCAGATAATAACTGGAAAGAAGCTTTCTGTCAATCTGCTTTTTGCTATGTTTATTCATCTCACATAGATGAAGCTTTCTTTACATTATGCAGCTTGGAAACTTCCTCGTGATTGGATTCACAAAGGGATATTTGGGATCACATTCGGGCCTATGATGAACTAGGAAATATAGTCAGATAAAAACTGGAGAGAAGCTTTCTGAGAAACTGCTTGGTAATGTGTGAATTCCACTCAGGGGGTTTTAATGTTCTTCTCATAAGGCACAGTTTGAACACTGTTCCTGTAAAACCAAAAGAGTGATATTTGCAGCACATTGAAGACTACGGGAAAAAGTGAAATGACATACAATAAAAAACAGACAGAAGCACTCGAAGAAACTGTTCTCTGACATGTCCATTCTTTTCACGGGGTTAAAGCTTTCTCTATATTTCCCAGTTTGAAAGTCGGTCTTTTAGGGTTCTGCAAAGGGATAGTAAGTGGCAACGGGAGGCCTGTGTCAAGCAAGGAAATGTCTTCCATCGGAAATTGGAGAGAAGCTTTCTGCGCAACTCTTTTGTGATGTTTGTATTCATCTAACAGAGTTAAATCATTCTTAGGTTTGAGCAGATTGAAATCGCTGTTTCTGTGGAATCTGAGAAAGGACATTTCGAAACGCTCTTTAGAATACCCTGAAAAAGAAATAATCTCAGAGAGAAAGCAGAGGGAAGCTTTCTGTGAATCTGCCCTTTGTCAGGTGAATTCCACTCACAGAGTTAATCTTCTCTTCGCATTGAACAGTATCATAACACTGTCTTTGTTGAGTCTGTGAAGGGATATTCAGGAGCGCTTTGAGGCTTACGGTGAGAAAGGAAAAGTCTTCAGATAGAAACTGGAGAGAAGGTTTCTGAGAAGCTTCTTTGTGACGTGTGCATTCCACTCACAGAAATATACCCTTCTTCTCCTAGAGGATTCCGGAATCCCTTTTGGAGAAAGAGCTACCAAGAGACATTTGGGAGTATAGGCAGGACTATGGTGAAAATGGAAATATCCTCAGATAAACACTGGAAAGAAGATTTCTGTGAAACTGCCTTGTGTTAGATATATTGATTCATCTTGCATAGTTAAAACTTTTCTTATATTGCGCAGTTTGGAAACTCCATCATGCACGGATCCACGAAGTGACATTCGGGAGCACATTCAGGCCTACGGTGAAAGAGGAGATATCTTCAGATAAAAACTTGATAGAAGCTTTCTGAGAAACTACTTGTGATGTATGCATTCCATTCAGGGATTTATACCTCTTTTCTCACAAGACAGTGTTTGAACACTGTTGCTTTGAAACTGAAAAAGTGATGTTTTGGAGCTCATTGAGGACTCTGGCGAATAGTGAAATATACTGAAATAAAATCGAGGAATAAGCGTTCTCAGAATCTGCTCTCCGATATGTGCATTCTCTTCACAGAGTTAATGCTTACTCTACATTGCCCAGTGTCGAAACTCTGTCTTTGAAGAATCTGCGAAGGGATATTTCGTGATGCCCAGAGGCATGTAGTGATCAAGGAAACGTCGTTCGATGAAACCTGCAGAGAAACTTTCTGAGCAACTGCTTTGTGATGTGTGTATTCGTCTCATAGAGATAAACCCTTCTTGGATTCTTCAGCTTGAAATCACTGTTTTTGTGGCATCTGAGGAAGGATATTCGGGAACAATTCTTAGAATATGGAGAAAGAAATATCCTCAGGTAAAATCCAGAATGAAGCCTTCTGTTAAACTACTCTGTGCCATCTTAATTCCTCTCGCTCAGTTAAGCCTCTCTTTTCATTGAACGCTTTTCTAACCCTGGGTATTTTTAGTGTGTAATGGGATATTCGGGAGCACTTTGAGGCTTACGGTGAAAAAGGAAATATGTTCAGACCGAAACAGGAGAGAAGCTTTCCAAGGAAATGCTTTGTGACGTGTTTATTCCACTTAGACTGTTATGGTTCTCCTCTCAAACAGCGTCGGGGAAACCCTTTTGGAAACACAGATACCAAGTGATATTCAGGAGCATGTTGATGCCGATGGTGAAAAGGGAAATAGCCTCAGACAAAAACTGGAAAGAAGCTTTCTAGGAAACTACTCTGTGATATGTGTAATCATCTCACATGGGTAAACCTTCTTTACATTACGCAGCTTGGAAACTGTCATGGACGGATCCATGAAGGAACCTTTGGGAGCACATTCAGGACTATGGTGAAAAAGGGAATATCTTCAGATAAAAACTGGAAAGAAGCCTTCTGTGAACCTGCTTTTTGCTATGTTTTTTCATCTCACATAATTGAAGCTTTCTTTACATTACGAGGCTTGGAAACTACCTCGTGGATGGATCCACGAAGGGATATTTGGGATCACATTTGGGCCTATGATGAAATAGGAAATATAGTCAGATAAAAGCTGGAGAGAAGCTTTCTGAGACTTCTTAGTGATGTGTGCATTCCACTCAGGGAGTTGTAACTTTCTTCTCATAAGGCACACTTTGAACACTGTTCCTGTAAAACCAAAAGAATGATATTCAGAGAACATTGAAGACTATGCAAAATCTGAAATATCGTCGAATAGAAAACGGAAAGAAGCACTCGAAGAAACTGCCCCCTGACATGTCCATTCTTTTCACAGGTTTAAGGCTTACTCTATATTTCTCAGTTTGAAAGTCGGACTTTGAGGATTCTGCGAAGGGATAGTAAGTGGCAACCGGAGGCCTGTGTGAAGCAAGGAAATATCTTCCATCGAAAATTGGAGAGAAGGTTTCTGTGCAACCCTTTTGTGATGTTTGTATTCATCTCATAGAGTTAAATCATTCTTTGGATTGAGCAGTTTGAAATCACTGTTTCTGTGGAATCTGAGAAAGGACACTTTGAAACGATCTTTAGAATATCCTGAAAAAGAAATAACCTCAGAGAGAAACCAGAAGGAAGCTTTCTGTGAAACTGCTCTGTGTCACGTGAATTCCACTCAAACAGTTAAGCTTCTCTTTTCATTGAGCAGTATCATAACGATGTTTATGTTCAGTCTGTGAAGGGTTATTCAGGAGGGCTTTGAGGCTTACGGTGTGAAAGGAAAAGTCTTCAGATAGAAACTGGAGAGAAGCTTTCTGAGGAGCTGCTTTGTGACGTGTGCATTCCACTCACAGAAATATACCTTTCTTCTCAAAGAGGATTCCAGAATCCCTTTTGGAGAAAGAGCTACCAAGAGACCTTTGGCAGTATAGGGAGGGCTATGGTTAAAAATGGAAATATCCTCAGACAAAAACTGGAAAGAAGAGTTCTGTGAAACTGCTTTGTGTTAGATATATTTATTCATCTCGCATAGTTAAAACTTTTCTTATATCACGCAGTTGGGAAACTCTGTCATGCACGGATCTGCGAAGGGACATTCGGCAGCACATTCAGACCTACGCTGGAAAAGGAGATATTTTCAGATAAAAACTGGATAGAAGCTTTCGGAGAAACTACTTTGTTAGGTATGCATTCCACTCAGGCTGTTATACCACTTTTCTCACAAGGCAGCGTTTGAACACTGTTCCTGTGAAACTGAAAAAGTGATATTTCAGAGCGCATTGAGGACTATGGTGAACAGTGAAATATACTGAAGTAAAATCGAGGAGGAAGCGTTCCAAAATCTGTTCTCTGATATGTGCATTCACTTCACAGTGTTAATGCTTACTCTATGTTGCCCCGTTTCGAAACTCAGTCTTTGAAGTATCTGTGAAGGGATATTTAGTGACTCCCAGAGGATTGTGGTGAGCAAGGAAACGTCTTCCGGTGAAACCTGCAGAGAAACGTTCTGAGCAACTCTTTGCAATGTGTGTATTCATCTCATACACTTAAACCATTCTTTGCATTGAGCAGCTTGAAAACACTGTTTTTGTGGAATCTGAGGAAGGACATTTGGGAATGATCCTCAAAATATGGAGAAAGAAATATCCTAATGTAAAATCCAGAAGGAAGCTTTCTGTAAAACTGCTCTGTGTCGTCTAAATTCATCTCACTCAGTTAAGCCTCTCTTTCCATTGAGCAGTTTTCGAACCCTGTGTATTTTTAACGTGTGATGGGATTTTCGGGAACACTTTGAGGCTTACGGTGAAAAAGGAAATATGTTCAGATGGAAACTGGAGAGAAGATTTCCGAGGAACTGCTTTTTAACCCGTGCATTCCACTCAAACTGTTATACCTCTCTTCTCATACAGAGTCGGGGTAACCCTTTTGGAGAAACATGTACTGAGTGATATTCAGTAGCATGTTGATGCCAATGGTGAAAAGGGAAATAGCCTCGACAAAAACTGGAAAGAAGCTTTCTAGCAAATTACTCTGTGATATGTGTATTCATCTCACATAGATAAAGCTTTCTTTACATTACACAGCTTGGAAACTGTCATGGACGGATCCACAAGGGGACCTTCGGGAGCACATTCAGAACTAAGGTGAAAAAGGAAATATCTTCAGATAAAAACTGGAAAGAAACTTTCTGTGAATCTGCTTTTTGCTACGTTTATTCATCTCACATAGATGAAGCTTTCTTTACATTACACAGCTTGGAAACTCCCTCGTGGATGGATCCGCAAAGGGATATTTGGGATCACATTCGGGCCTATGGTGAAATTGGAAATATAGTCAGATGAAAACTGGAGAGAAGCTTTCTGAGAAACTGCTTGGTGATGCGTGCTTTCCTCTCAGGGAGTTGTACCTTTCTTCTCATAAGGCACAGTTTGAGCACTGTTTTTGTAAAACCAAAAGTGTGATATTCGGAGCACATTGAAGACTATGGCAAAAAGTGAAATGTCGTCCAATAAAAAACAGACAGAAGCACTTGAAGATACTGCTGTCTGACATGTCCATTCTTTTCACAGGGTTAAAGCTTTCTTGACATTTCCCAGTTTGAAATTCGGTCTTTGAGGGATCTGTGAAGGGATAGTAAGTGACAACCGGAGGCCTGTGTCAAGGAAGGAAAAGTCTTCCATCGAAAATTGGAGAGAAGTTTTCTGCACAACACTTTTGTGACGTTTGTATTCATCTCATAGAGTGAAATCATTCTTTTGATTGAGCAGTTTGAAATCCCTGTTTCTGTGGAATCTGAGAAAGGACATTTGGAAACGCTCTTTAGAATATCCTGAAAAAGAAACAAACTCAGATGGAAACCAGAAGGAAGCTTTCTGTGAAAGTGCTCTGTGTCACGTGAATTCCGCTCACACAGTTAATCTTCTCTTTTCATTGAGCAGTATCATAACACTGTTTTTGTGTAGTCTGTGAAGGGATATACAGAAGTGCTTTTAGGCTTATGGTGAGAAACAAAACGTCTTCAGATAGAAATTGGAGAGAAGCTTTCTGAGGACCTGCTTTGTGACATGTGCATTCCTCTCACAGAAATATACCTTTCTTCTCCTAGAGGATTCCGAAATCCCTTTTGGAGAAAAAGCTACCAAGAGACATTCGGGAGTATAGGGACAAATATGGTGAAAAAATAAATATCGTCAGACAAAAACTGGAAAGAAGATTTCTGTGAAACTTCTTTGTGTTAGATGTATTAATTCATCTCCCATAGTTAAAACTTTTCTTATATTACGCAGTTTGGAAACTCCATCATGCACGGACACATGAAGGGACATTCGGGAAAACATTCAGGCCTATGGTAAAAGAGGAGATATCTTCAGATAAAAACTGGATAGAAGCTTTCTGAGAAAGTAATTGTTATATACGCATTCCACTCAGGGAGTTATACCTCTTTTCTCACAAGGCAGCATTTGAACACTGTTCCTGTGAAATCGAAAAAGTGATATTTCGGAGCACATTGAGAACTATGGCGAATAGTGAAATATACTGAAATGTAATCGAGGAAGAAGCGTTCCAAGAATCTGCTCTCTGATATGTGAATTCACTTCACAGAGTTAATGCTTACTCTATGTTGTTCAGTTTTGAAATTCTGTCTTTGAAGAATCTGTGAAGGGATATTTAGTGATGCCCGGAATGTTGTGATGAGCAAGGATATATCTTCTGGTGAAACTTGCAGAGGAACTTTCTGAGCAACTGCTTTGCATTGTGTGTTTTCGTCTCATAGAGTTAAACAATTCTTTTGATTGGGCAATGTGAAATCACTGTTTTTGTGGAATCTGAGGAAGGGCATTTATAAATGATCCTTAGAATATGGAGAAAAAAATATCCTCAGGTAAAATCCAGAAGGAAGCTTTCTGTGAAACTACTCTGTGTCGTCTTAATTCCTCTCGCTCAGTTAAGACTCTCCTTTCATTGAGCAGTTTTTTAACCCTGTGTAGGTTTAGCATTTGATGGGATATTCGGGAGCACTTGAGACTTACGGTGTAAAGGGAAATATGTTCACACCGAAACTGGAGTGAAGCTTTCTGAGGAAGTGATTTGTGACGTGTGCATTCCACTCACAGTGTTTTACCTCTCTTCTCATAAAGCGTCAGGGACACCCTTTTGGAGAAACAGGTACCAAGTGACTTTCGGGAGCATGTTGATGCCGATGGTGAAAAGGGAAAAAGCCTCAGACACAAACTGTAAAGAAGCTTTCTACGAAACTACTCTGTGATATGTGTAATCACCTCACATAGATGAAGCTTTCTTTATATTACGCACCTTGGAAAATGTCATGGATGGATCCATGGAGGGACCTTCGGTAGCACCTTCAGGGCTATGAAGAAAAAGGAAATATCTTCAGATAAAAACTGGAAAGAAGCTCTCTGTGAATCTGCTTTTTGCTATGTTTATTCATTTCACATAGATGAAGTTTTCTACAAATTACGCAGCTTGGAAACTTCCTTGTGGATGTATCCACAAAGGGATATTTGGGATCACATTCGGGCCTATGGTGAAATAGAAAATATAGCCAGATAAAACTGGAGAGAAAATTTCTGAGAATCTGCTTGGTGATGTGTGCATTCCACTCAGGGAGTTATAACTTTCTTCTCATAAGACACAGTTTGAACACTGTTCCTGCAAAACCAAAAGAGTGATATTCAGAGCACATTGAAGACTATGGCATAAAGTGAAATATCGTCCAATAAAAAACAGAAAGAAGCACTCGAATAAACTGTTCTCTAACATGTCCATTTTTTTCACAGGGTTAAAGCTTACTGTACATTTCCCATTTTGAAAGTCAGTCTTTGAGGGTTCTGCAAAGGGATAATAAGTGGCAACCGGAGGCCTGTGTCGAGCAAGGAAATGTCTTCCATCGAAAATTGGAGAGAAGCTTTCTGCGCAACTCTTTTGTGATGTTTGTATTCATCTCATAGAGTTAAATAATTCTTTGGATTGAGCAGTGTGAAATCACTGTTTCTGTGGAATCTGAGAAAGGACATTTGGATACGCTCTTTAGAATATCCTGAGAAAGAAATAATCTCAGAGAGAAACCAGAAGGAAGCTTTCTACGAATCTGCAGTCTGTCAGGTGAATTTCACTCACACAGTTAATCTTCTCTTTGCATTGAACAGTATCGTAACACTGTTTTTGTTTTATCTGCGAAGGGATATTCAGGAGCACTTTGAGGCTTACAGTGAGAAAAGAAACACCTTCAGATAGAAACTGGAGAGAATCTTTCTGAGAAGCTGCTTTGTGACGGTGCATTCCACTCACAGAAATATACCTTTCTTCTCATAGAGGATTCCGGAATCCCTTTTGGGGAAACAGCTACCAAGAGACATTCAGGAGTATAGGGACGGCTATGGTGAAAAATGAAAAATTCTCAGACAAAAACTGGAAAGAATATTTCTGTGAATCTGCTTTGTGTTAGATACAGTTACTCATCTCGCATAGTTAAAACTTTTCTTGAATACGCAGTTTGGAGACTCCGTCATGCATGGATCTGTGAAAGGACATTCGGGAGCACATTCAGGCCAATGGTGAAAGAGGAGATGTCTTCAGATAAAAACTGGATAGGAGCTTTCTGAGAAACTATTTTGTGATGTATGGATTCCTCTCAAGAGTTATACCTCTTTTCAAAAAAGGCAGCATTTGAACACTGTTCCTGTGAAACCGAAAAACTTATATTTCGGAACGCATTGAGGACTATGGTGAATAGTGAAATATACTGAAATAAAATCGAGGAAGAAGCGTTCCAAGAATCTGCTCTCTTATATGTGCATTCACTTCACAGAGTTAATGCTTACACTATGTTGCCCAGTTGGAAACTGTCTTTGAAAAATCTGTGAAGGGATATTTAGTGACACCCAGAGGCTTGTGGTGAGCAAAAAATGTCTTCTGATGGAACCTGCAGAGAAACATTCTGAGCAATTGCTTTGCTATGTGTGTATTCATCTCATAGAGTTAAACCATTCTTTGGATTGAGCAGCATGAAATCACTGTTTTTGTGGAATCTGAGGAAGCACATTTGGGAACAATCCTTAGAATATAGAGAAAGAAATATCCTCACGTAAAATCCAGGAGGAAGCTTTCCGTGAAACTGCTCTGCGTTGTCTTAACTCCACTCACTCAGTTAAGCCTCTCTTTTCATACAGCAGTTATTTTATTTTTATTTATTTTTTATTTTTTATTTTTTTATTATAATTTAAGTTCTAGGGTACATGTGCATAACGTGCAGGTTTGTTACATATGTATATTTGTGCCATGTCGGTGTGCTGCACCCATCAACTCGTCAGCACCCATCAATTCATCATTTATATCATGTATAACTCCCCAATGCGATCCCACCTCCCTCCCCCCTTCCCATGACAGGCCCCAGTGTGTGATGTTCCCCTTCCCGAGTCCAAGTGATCTCATTGTTCAGTTCCCACCTATGAGTGAGAACATGTGCTGTTTGGTTTTCTCTTCTTGTGATAGTTTGCTAAGAATGATGGTTTCCAGCTGCATGCATGTCCCTAAAAAGGAAGCAAACTCATCCTTTTTATGGCTGCATAGTATTCCATGGTGTATATGTGCCACATTTTCTTAATCCAGTCTGTCACAGATGGACATTTGGGTTGATTCCAAGTCTTTGCTATTGCGAATAGAGCCGCAATAAACATACGTGTGCATGTGTCTTTGTAGGAGAATAATTTATAATCCTTTGGGTATATACCCAGTAGTGGGATGGCTGGGTCATATGGTACATCTAGTTGTAGATCCTTGAGGAATTGCCATACTGTTTTCCATAATGGTTGAACTAGTTTACAATCCCACCAACAGTGTAAAAGTGTTCCTATTTCTCCACGTCCTCTCCAGCACCTGCTGTTTCCTGACTTTTTAATGATTGCCATTCTAACTGGTGTGAGATGGTATCTCATTGTGGTTTTGATTTGCATTTCTCTGATGGCGAGTGATGATGAGCATTTTTTCATGTGTCTGCTGGCTGTATGAATGTCTTATTTTGAGAAATGTCTGTTCATATCCTTTGCCCACTTTTTGATGGGGTTGTTTGTTTTTTTCTTGTATATTTGTTTGAGTTCTTTGTAGATTCTGGATATTAGCCCTTTGTCAGATGAGTAGATTGCAAAAATTTTCTCCCATTCTGTAGGTTGCCTATTCACTCTGATGGTAGTTTCTTTTGCTGTGCAGAAGCTCTTGAGTTTAATTAGATCCCATTTGTCAATTTTGGCTTTTGCTGCCGTTGCTTTTGGTGTTTTAGACATGAAGTCCTTGCCCATACCTATGTCCTGAATGGTACTACCTAGATTTTCTTCTAGAGTTTTTATGGTATTAGGTCTAACATTTAAGTCTCTAATCCATCTTGAATTAATCTTCGTATAAGGAGTAAGGAAAGGATCCAGTTTCGGCTTTCTACTTATGGCTAGCCAATTTTCCCAACACCATTTATTAAATAGGGAATCCTTTCCCCATTTCTTGTTTCTCTCAGGTTTGTCAAAGATCAGATGGCTGTAGATGTGTGGTATTATTTCTGAGGACTCTGTTCTGTTCCATTGGTCTATAGTTCTGTTTTGGTACCAGTACCATGCTGTTTTGGTTACTGTAGCCTTCTAGTAGAGTTTGAAGTCAGGTAGCGTGACACCTCCAGCTTTGTCCTTTTGACTTAGGATTGTCTTGGCAATGCGGGCTCTTTTTTGGTTCCATATGAACTTTAAAGCAGTTTTTTCCAATTCTGTGAAGAAACTGATTGGTAGCTTGATGGGGATGGCATTGAATCTATAAATAACCTTGGGCATTATGGCCATTTTCACGATATTGATTCTTCCTATCCATGAGCATGGTATGTTCTTCCATTTGTTTGTGTCCTCTTTGATTTCCCTGAGCAGTGGTTTGTAGTTCTCCTTGAAGAGGTCCTTCACATCCCTTGTAAGTTGCATTCCTAGGTATTTTATTCTCTTTGAAGCAATTGTGAATGGAAGTTCATTCCTGAATTGGCTCTCTGCTTGTCTGTTACTGGTGTATAAGAATGCTTGTGATTTTTGCACATTAATTTTGTATCCTGAGACTTTGTTGAAGTTGCTTATCAGCTTAAGGAGATTTGGGGCTGAGAGGATGGGGTTTTCTAAATATACAATCATGTCATCTGCAAACAGGGACAATTTGACTTCTTCTTTTCCTGACTGAATACCCTTGATTTCTTTCTCTTGCCTGATTGCCCTAGCCAGAACTTCCAACACTATGTTGAATAGGAGTGGTGAGAGAGGGCATCCCTGTCTTGTGCCAGTTTTCAAAGGGAATTTTTCCAGTTTCTGCCCATTCAGTATGATATTAGCTGTGGGTTTGTCATAAATAGCTCTTATTATTTTGAGGTACGTTCCATCAATACCGAATTTATTGAGCGTTTTTAGCATGAAGGGCTGTTGAATTTTGTCAAAAGCCTTTTCTGCATCTATTGAGATAATCATGTGGTTCTTGACTTTGGTTCTGTTTATATGCTGGATTATGTTTATTGATTTGCGAACGTTGAACCAGCCTTGCATCCCAGGGATGAAGCCCACTTGATCATGGTGGATAAGCTTTTGGATGTGCTGCTGAATCCGGTTTGCCAGTATTTTATTGAGGATTTTTGCATCGATGTTCATCAAGGATATTGGTCTAAAATTCTCTTTTTTTGTTGTGTCTCTGCCAGGCTTTGGTATCAGGATGATGTTGGCCTCATAAAATGAGTTAGGGAGGATTCCCTCTTTTTCTATTGATTGGAATAGTTTCAGAAGGAATGGTACCAGCTCCTCCTTGTACCTCTGGTAGAATTCAGCTGTGAATCCATCTGGTCCTGGACTTTTTTTAGTGGCTAGGCTATTAATTGTTGCCTCAATTTCAGAGCCTGCTATTCGTCTATTCAGGGATTCAACTTCTTCCTGGTTTAGTCTTGGGAGAGTGTAAGTGTCCAGGAAATTATCCAGTTCTTCTAGATTTTCTACTTGATTTGCATAGAGGTGTTTATAGTATTCTCTGATGGTAGTTTGTATTTCTGTGGGGTCGGTGGTGATATCCCCTTTATCATTTTTTATTGCTTCTATTTGATTCCTCTCTCTTTTCTTCTTTATTAGTCTTGCTAGCGGTCTGTCAATTTTGTTGATCTTTTCAAAAAACCAAATCCTGAATTCACCGATTTTTTGGAGGGTTTTTTGTGTCTCTATCTCCTTCAGTTCTGCTCTGATCTCAGTTATTTCTTGCCTTCTGCTAGCTTTTGAATGTGTTTGCTCTTGCCTCTCTAGAGCTTTTAATTGTGATGTTAGAGTGTCAATTTTAGATCTTTCCTGCTTTCTCTTGTGGGCATTTAGTGCTATAAATTTCCCTCTACACACTGCTTTAAATGTGTCCCAGAGATTCTGGTATGTTGTATCTTTGTTCTCATTGGTTTCAAAGAACATCTTTATTTCTGCTTTCATTTCGTTATGCACCCAGTAGTCATTCAGGAGCAGGTTGTTCAGTTTCCATGTAGTTGAGCAGTTTTGATGGAGTTTCTTAGTCCTGAGTTCTAGTTTGATTGCACTGTGGTCTGAGAGACAGTTTGTTATAATTTCTGTTCTTGTACATTTGCTGAGGAATGCTTTACTTCCAATTATGTGGTCAATTTTGGAATAAGTGCGATGTGATGCTGAGAAGAATGTATAGTCTGTTGATTTGGGGTGGAGAGTTCTATAGATGTCTATTAGGTCTCCTTGGTGCAGAAATGAATTCAATTCCTGGATATCCTTGTTAACTTTCTGTCTCGTTGATCTGTCTAATGTTGACAGTGGAGTGTTGAAGTCTCCCATTATTGTTGTATGGGAGTCTAAGTCTCTTTGTAAGTCTCTAAGGACTTGATTTATGAATCTGGGTGCTCCTGTATTGGGTGCATATATATTTAGGATAGTTAGCTCTTCCTGTTGAATTGATGCCTTTACCATTATGTAATGGCCTTCTTTGTCTCTTTTGATGTTTGATGGTTTACAGTCTGTTTTATCAGAGACTAGGATTGCAACCCCTGCTTTTTCTTGTTCTCCATTTGCTTGGTAGACCTTCCTCCATCCCTTTATTTTGAGCCTATGTATGTCTCTGCATGTGAGATGGGTCTCCTGAATACAGCAGACTGATGGGTCTTGACTCTTTATCCAGTTTGCCAGTTTGTGTCTTTTAATTGGAGCATTTAGTCCATTTACATTTAAGGTTAATATTGTTATGTGTGAACTTGATCCTGCCATTATGATATTAACTGGTTATTTTGCTCGTTAGTTGATGCAGTTTCTTCCTAGCCTCGATGGTCTTCACATTTTGGCATGTTTTTGCAATGGCTGGAACCGGTTGTTCCTTTCCATGTTTAGGGCTTCCTTCAGGGTCTCTTGTAAGGCAGGCCTGGTGGTGACAAAATCTCTAAGCATTTGGTTAACTGTAAAGGATTTTATTTCTCCTTCACTTATGAAACTTAGTGTGGCTGGATATGAAATTCTGGCTTGAAAATTCTTTTCTTTAGGAACGTTGAATATTGGCCCCCACTCTCTTCTGGCTTGTAGAGTTTCTGCCAAGAGATCTGCTGTTAGTCTGATGGGCTTCCCTTTGTGGGTAACCCGACCTGTCTCTCTGGCTGTCCTTAAGATTTTTTCCTTCATTTCAACTTTGGTGAATCTGGCAATTGTGTGTCTTGGAGTTGCTCTTCTCGAGGAGTATCTTTGTGGTGTTCTCTGTATTTCCCAATCGGTGCTGGTCAGCTGCTGTAGTCTGACCAGAGAGAGCTGAAGCAGGGCGAGGCATCGCCTCACCTGGGAAGTGCAAGGGGGAAGGGAATCCCTTTTCCTAGCCAGGGGAACTGAGACACACAATACCTGGAAAATCGTGTAACTCCCACCCCAATACCGCGCTTTAAGCAACGGGCCCACCAGAAGAATATATCCCTCACCTGGCCAGGAGGGTCCCACGCCCACGGAGCCTCCCTCTTTGTTAACACAGCAGTCTGCGGCGATCTATCGGCAAGGCAGCAGCGAGGCTGGGGGAGGGGCGCCCGCCATTGCTGAGGCTTAAGTAGGTAAACAAAGCTGCTGGGAAGCTCGAACTGGGTGGAGCTCACAGCAGCTCAAGGAAACATGCCTGTCTATCGACTCCACCTCTGGGGGCAGGGCTCAGCTAAAATACAACAGGGGAAACAGCAGAGGCCTGAGCAGACGCGAACGACTCTGTCTGACAGCTTTGAAGAGAGCAGTGGATATCCCAACACGGAGGTTGAGATCTGAGAACGGACAGACTGCCTGCTCAAGTGGGTCACTGACCACTGAGTAGCCTAACTGGGAGACATCCCCCACTAGGGGCAGTCTGACACCCCACACCTCACAGGGTGGAGTACACCCCTGAGAGGAAGCTTCCAAAGTAAGAATCAGACAGGTACACTCGCTGTTCAGCAATATTCTATCTTCTGCAACCTCTGCTGCTGATACCCAGGCAAACAGGGTCTGGAGTGGACCTCAAGCAATCTCCAACAGACCTACAGCTGAGGGTCCTGACTGTCAGAAGGAAAACTATCAAACAGGAAGGACACCTATACCAAAACCCCATCAGTATGTCACCATCATCAAAGACCAGAGACAGACAAAACCACAAAGATGGGGAAAAAGCAGGGCAGAAAAGCTGGAAATTCAAAAAATAAGAGCGCATCTCCCCCTGCAAAGGAGCGCAGCCCATCGCCAGCAACGGATTGAAGCTGGTCAGAGAATGACTTGGACGAGATGAGAGAAGAAGGCTTCAGTCCATCAAACTTCTCAGAGCTAAAGGAGGAATTACGTACCCAGCGCAAAGAAACTAAAAATCTTGAAAAAAGAGTGGAAGAATTGACAGCTAGACTAATTAATGCAGAGAAGGTCATAAACGAAATGACAGAGATGAAAACCATGACACGAGAAATACGTGACAAATGCACAAGCTTCAGTAACCGACTCGATCAACTGGAAGAACGAGTATCAGCGATTGAGGATCAAATGAATGAAATGAAGTGAGAAGAGAAACCAAAAGAAAAAAGAAGAAAAAGAAATGAACAAAGCCTACAAGAAGTATGGGATTATGTAAAAAGACCAAATCTACGTCTGATTGGGGTGCCTGAAAGTGAGGGGGAAAATGGAACCAAGTTGGAAAACACTCTTCAGGATATCATCCAGGAGAACTTCCCCAACTTAGTAGGGCAGGCCAACAATCAGCAGTTTTCTAACCCTGTGTATGTTTGATTTGTGATGGGATATTCAGGAGCACTTTTAGGCTTACTGTGAAAAGGGAAATATGTTCAGACCAAAACTGCAGAGAAGCTTGCCAAGGAACTGCTTTGTGATGTGTGCATTGCACTCAGAGTGTTATACCTCTCTTCTCATACAGCGTCAGGGAAACACTTTTAGAGAAACAGGTACCAAGTGATATTCGGGAGCATGTTGATGCCGATGGTGAAAAGTTAAATAGCCTCAGACAAAAACTGGAAAGAAGCTTTCTAGGAAACCATTCTTTAATATGTGTAATCATTTCACATAGATAAAGCTTTCTTTACATTATGCAGCTTAGAAACTGTTATGGACGGATCCACGAAGGGACCTTCGGTAGCACATTCAGGACTGTGGTGAAGAAGGAAATATGTTCAGATAAAAACTGGAAAGAAGCATTCTGTGAATCTGCTCTTTGTTATGTTTATTCATCTCACATAGATGAAGCTTTCTTTGCATTACTCAGCTTGGAACCTCCCTCACGGATGGATCCGTGAAGGAATATATAGAATCACATTCGGGCCTATGGTGAAATAGGAAATATAGTCAGATAAAAACTGGAGAGAAGCTTCATGAGAAACTGCCTGGTGATGTGTGAATTACACTCAGGGAAGTATAACTTTCTTCTCATAAGACACAGTTTGAACACTGTTCCTGTAAAACCAAAAGAGTGATATTTGGAGCACTTTGAAGACTATGGCAAAAAGTGAAATGGTGTCCAATAAAAAACAGAAAGAAGCACTCGGAGAAACTGTTCTCTGACATGTCGATTCTTTTCACACGGTTAAAGCTTACTCTACATTTCCCAGTTTGAAAGTCGGTCTTTGAGGGTTCTGCGAAGGGATAGTAAGTGGCAACCGGAGGCCTGCGTCGACCAAGAAAATATCTTTCATCGAAAATTGGGGAGAGGCTTTCTGCACAACACTTTTGTGATGTTTGTATTGATTTCATAGAGTTAAATCATTCTTTGGATTGAGCAGTTTGAGATCACTATTTCTGTGGAATCTGAGAAAGGACATTTGGAAACGCTCTTTAGAATATACTGAAAAAGAAATAACCTCAGAGAGAAACCAGAAGGAAGCTTTCTGTGAAACTGCTCTGTGTCACGTGCATTCCGCTCACACTGTTAAGCTTCTATTTTCATTGAGCAGTATCATAATGCTGGTTTTTTTTTATTCTGTGAAGGGATATTCAGGAGCGCTTTGAGGCTTACAGCGAGAAAGGAAACGTCTTCAGATAGAAACTGCAGAGAAGCTTTCTGAGGAGCTGCTTTGTGACGTGTGCATTCCACTCACAGAAATATACCGTTCTTCTCCAGAGGATTCCGGAATCCCTTTTGGGGAAAAAGCTACCAAGAGACATTCTGGAGTATAGGGACGGCTATGGTGAAAAAGGAAATATCCTCAGACAAAAACTGGGTAGAAGATTTCTGTGAAACTGCTTTGTGTTAGAAATATTTATTCATCTCACATAGTTAAAACTTTCCTTATATTACGCAGTTTGAAAACTCCGTCATGCACGGATCCGCGAAGGGACATTCGGGAGCACATTCAGGCCTATGGTGAAAGAGGAGATATCTTCAGATAAAAACTGGATAGAAGCTTTGTGAGAAACTACTTTGTGAGGTATGCATTCCACTCAGGGAGTCATACCTCTTTTCTCACAAGGCAGCATTTGAACACTGTTCCTGTGAATTCGAAAAAGTGATATTTCGGAGTGTATTGTGGATTATGGCGATCAGTGAAATATACTGAAATATAATCCAGGAAGAAACATTCCAAGAATCTGCTCTCTGATATGTGCATTCACTTCACAGAGTTAATGTTAACTCAATGTTGCCCAGTTTCGAAACTCTGTCTTTGAAGAATCTCAGAAGGGATATTTAGCGACTCCCGGAGGCTTGTGGTGAGCAAGAAAACGTCTTCCAATGAAACCTGCAGAGAAACTTTCTGAGCAACTGCTTTGCGATGTATTCGTCTAATAGAGATAAACCCTTCTTTGGATTTAGCAGTTTGAAATCACTGTTTTTGTGGAATCTGAGGAAGGACATTTGGGAATGATCCCTAGAATACGGAGAAAGAAATATCCTCAGGTAAAATCCAGAAGGAAGCGTTCTGTGAAATTGCTCTATGTCGTCTTAATTCCTCTTCCTCAGTTAAGCCTCTCCTTTCCTTGAGCGGTTTTCTAACCCTCTGTATGTTTAGCGTGTGATGGGGTATTCAGGAGCACTTTGAGGCTTACGGTGAAAAAGGAAATATGTTCAGACCAAAACTGGCGAGAAGCTGTCCGAGGAACAGCTTTGTGACATGTGCATTCCACTCACAGTGTTATACCTCTCTTCTCATACAGCGTCATGGAAACCCTTTTGGAGAAACAGGTGCCAAGTGATATTCGGCAGCATATTTATGCCAATTGTGAAAATTGAAATAGCCTCAGACAAAAACTGGAAAAATGTTATCTAGGAAAATACTCTGTGACACCTGTAATCATCTCACATAGATAAAACTTTTGTACATTATGCAGCTTGGAAACTGTCATGGACGGATCAACGAAGGGACCTTCGGGAGCACATTCAGGACTAATGTGAAAAAGGAAATAATCAGATAAAAACTGGAAAAAAATCTTTCTGGGAATTTGTCTTTTGCTATATTTATTCATCTCACATAGTTGAAGTTATCTTTACATTACTTGGCTTGGAAACTCCCACGTGGATGGATCCGTGAAGGGATATTTGGGATCACATCTGGGCCTATGATGAAATAGGAAATATAGTCAGATAAAATCTGGACAGAGCTTTCTGAGAAACCGCCTGGTGATGTGTGCATTCCACTCAGGGACTTATACATTTCTTCTCATAAGGCACACTTTGAACACTGTTCCTGTAAAACCAAAAGTGTGATATTCGGAGCACATTGAAGACTATGGAAAAAGTAAAATGTTGTCCAATAAAAAACAGAAAGAAGCACTCGAAGAGACTGCTCTCTGACATGTCCATTCTTTTCACAGGGTTAAAGCATACTCTACATGTCCCAGTTTGAAAATCCGTCTTTGAGGGTTCTGCGAAGGGATAGTAAGTGGCAACCATAGGCCTGTGGTGAGCAAGGAAATATCTTCCATAGATAACTGAAGAGAAGTTTTCTGTGCAACTCTTTTGTGATGTTTGTATTCATCTCATAGAGTTAAATCATTCTTTTGATTGAGCAGTTTGAAATCACTGTTGCTGTGGAATCTGAGAAAGGACATTTGGAAACAATATTTGGAATATCCTCAAAAAGAAATAACCTCAGAGACAATCCAGAAGGAAGCTTTCTGTGAATCTGCTCTCTGTCAGGTGACTTCCACTCACACAGTTAATCTTCTCTTTGCATTGAACAGTATCATAACACTGTTTTTGTTTAGTCTGCAAAGGGATATTCAGGAGTGATTTGAGGCTTATCGTGAGAAAGGAAAAGTCTTCATATAGAAACTGGAGAAAAGCTTTCTGAGAAGCTACTCTGTGACGTGTGAATTCCACTCACAGAAATATACCTTTCTTCTCATAGAGGATTCCGGAATCCCTTTTGGAGAAACAGCTACCAAGAGACTTTCGGGAGTATAGGGACAAATATGATGAAAAAGGAAATATCCTCAGACAAAAACTGGAAAGAAGATTTCTGTGAAACTCCTTTGTGTTACATATACTTATTCATCTCGCATAGTTAAAACTTTTCTTGATTAAGCAGTTTGGAGACTCCATCATGCACGGACCTGTGAAGGGACATTCGGGAGCACATTCAGGCCTATGGTGAAAGAGGAGATATCTTCAGATAAAAACTGGATAGAAGCTTTCTGAGAAACTACTTTGTGATGTATGCATTCTACTCAGGGAGTTACACCTCTTTTCTTTTCACAGAAACCTTCTTTCCAGTTTTCAATATGAAGATATTTCCTTTTTCACCATAGTCCTGAATGTGCTCCTGAAAGTCCCTTCGTGGATCCGTCCATGACAGTTTCCAAGCTGCGTAATGTAAAGAAAGCTTTATTTATGTGAGATTATTACACATATCACAGAGAAGTTTAATAGAAAGCTTCTTTCCAGTTTTTGTCGAGGCTATTTCCCTTTTCACCATCGGCATCAATGTGCTCCTGAATATCACTTGGTACCTATTTCTTCAAAATGGTTTCCCTGACGTTATATGAGAAGAGAGGTAAAACACTGTGAGTGAAATGCACACGTCACAAAGCAGTTCCTCAGAAAGATTCTCTCCAGTTTCGGTCTGAACATATTTCCTTTTCCACCGTAAACTTCAAAGTGCTCCCGAATATCCCATCACATGCTAAACATACACAGAGTTAGAAAACTGTTCAATGAAAAGAGATGCTTAACTGAGTGAGAGGAATTAAGGTGACACAGAGCAGTTTCACAGAAAGTCTCCTTTTGGATTTTTCCTGAGGATATTTCTTTCTCCATAATCTAAGGATTGTTTACAAATGTCCTTCCTCAGATTCCACAAAAACAGTGATTTCAACCTGTTCAATCAAAAGAATGGTTTAACTGTATGAGATGAATACACACATCGCAAAGCAGTTGCTCAGAAATTTCTCTGCAAGTTTCATTGCAAGACGTTTCCTTGCTCACCACAATCCTCCGGGCGTCACTAAGTATCCTTTCACAGATTCTTCAAAGACAGAGTTTCGAAATTGGGCTACATAGAGTAAGCATTAACTCCATGAAGTGAATGCTCATATCAGAGAACAGATTCTTGGAACGCTTCTTCCTCGATTTTATTTCAGTATATTTCACTATTCACCATAGTCGTCAATGCGCTCTGAAATATCCCTCTTTCGGTTTCACAGGAACAGTGTTCAAACTCTGCCTTGTGAGAAAAGAGGTATAACTCCCTGAGTGGAATGCGTACATCACAAACCAGTTTCTCAGAAAGCTTCTATCGAGTTTTATTGGAAGATATCTCCTGTTTCACCCCAGGCCTGAATGTGCTCCTGAATGTTCCTTCGTGGATCCGTGGATGACGTAGTTTCCAAACGGCGTAATAAAAGAAAAGTTTAAACTATGTGAGATGTACAAATATATCTAACACAAAGCAGTTTCACAGAAATCTTCTTTCTAGTTTTTGTCTGAGGATATTTCCTTTTTTCACCAGAGCCCTCCTTATACTCCCGAATGTCTCTTGGTAGCTCTTTCTCTAAAAGGGATTCCGGTATCCTCTAGGAGAAGAAAGGTATATTTTTGTGAATTTAATGCACACGTCACAAAGCAGCTCCTCAGAAAGCTTCTCTCCAGTTTCTATCTGAAGACGTTTCCTTTCTCACCGTAAGCCTCAAAATGCTCCTGAGTAACCCTTTGCAGACTAAAGAAAAACAGTGTTCTGATACTGCTCAATGTAAAGAGAAGCTCATCTGTGTCAGCGGAATTCACGTGACTCAGAGCAGTTTCCCAGAAACTTTTCTTCTGATTTCTCTCTGAGGTGCTTTGTTTTTCAGGATATGCTAAAGATCGTTTCCAAATGTCCTTTCTCAGATTCTACAGAAACAGTGATTTCAGACTGCTCAATCCAAAGAATGATTTAACTCTATGAGATGAATGCAAACATCACAAAAGGGTTGCGCAGAATGCTTCTCTTCAATTTTTGATGGAAGACATTTCCTTGCTCACACAGGCCTCCAGTTGCCACTCACAATCCCTTCACAGAACCTTCAAAGACCGACTTTCAAACTGGGAAATGTAGAGTCAGCTTTAACCATGTGAAAAGAATGGACCTGTCAGAGACCAGTTTCTTTGAGTGCTTCTTCCTGTTTTTTATTGGATGACATTTCACTTTTTGCCATAGTCTTCATTGTGCTCCGAATATCACTCTTTTGTTTTTACAGAAACAGTGTTCAAACTGTGCTCAATGAGAATAGTTATAAGTCCCTGAGTGGAATGCACACATCACCAAGCATTTTCTCAGAAAGCTTCTCTCCAGTTTTTATCTGACTATATTTCCTATTTCACCTTAGGCCCGAATGTGATCCCAAACATCCCTTAGTGGATCCATCCACGAAGGAGTTTCCAAGCTCCATAATGTAAAGAAAGCTTTATCTATGTGAGATTATTACACATATCACAGAGTAGTTTCCTAGAAAGCTTCTTTCCAGTTTTTGTTGAGGCTATTTCGCTTTTCACCATCAGCATCAACATGCTCCCAAATATCACTTAGTGTCTGTTTCTCCAAAAGGGTTTCCCTGACACTGTATGAGAAGAGAGGTATAACACTGAGAGTGAAATGCAGACGTGACAAAGCAGTTCCTCAGAAAGCTTCTCTCCAGTTTCGGTCTGAATATATTTCCTTTTTCACCGTAAGCCTCAAAGTGCTCCTGAATATCCCATCACACGCTAAACATACACAGGGTTAGAAAACTGCTCAATGAAAAGAGAGGCTTTACTGTGCAAGAGGAATTAAGATGACACATAGCAGTTTCACAGAAAGCTTTTTTCTGGATTTCACTTGAGGATATTTCAATTGCCATATTCTAAGGATCGTTTCCAAATGTCCTTCCTCAGATTCCACTAAAACAGTGATTTCAAGCTGCTCAAAACAAAGTATGATTTTATTCTGTGAGATGAATACGCACATCGCAAACCAGTTGCTCAGAAAGTTTCTCTGTTGGTTTCATCGGAAGACGTTTCCTTGCTCACCACAAGCCTCTGGGCGTCACTAGATATCCCTTCATAGGTTCTTCAAAGGCAGAGTTTCGAAACTGGTCAACATACAGTAAGCATTCACTCTGTGAAGTGAATGCATATATCTGGGAGAAAATTCGTGGAAGGCTTCTTCCTCTATTTTATTTCAGTATGTTTCAGTATTCGAAATAGTCCTCAATGCGTTCTGATATATCACTTTTTTGGTTTCACAGAAACAGTGTTCAATCGCTGCCTTGAGAGAAAAGAGGTATAATTCCTTGAGTGGAATGCATACATCACAAAGTAGTTTCTCACAAAGGTTCTATCCACTTTTATCTGAACATATCTCCTCTTTCACGTTAGTCCTGAATGTGCTCCCGAAAGTTTCTTCGCCAATCTGTACATGACGGAGTTTCCACACTGCGTAATATAAGAAAAGTTTTAACTAGGAGAGATGTACAAGTATGTCTAACACTAAGCAGTTTCACAGAAATCTTCTTTCCAGTTTTTGCCCGAGGATATTTCTTTTTCTCCATAGCCTTCCCTATTGTCCCAAATGTCTCTTGGTAGCTTTTGCTCCAAAAGGGATTCTGGAATCCTCTGGGAGAAGAAAGGTATATTTCTGTGAGTGAAATGCACACGTCACAGAGCAGCTACTCAGAAAACATCTCTCCAGTTTTTATCTGAAGATCTTTCCTTTCTCACCATAAGCTTCAAATTGGTCCTGAATATCGCTTCGCAGACTAAACAAAAACAGTGTTATGATACTGTTCAATGAAAAGAGAAGCTTAACTGTGTGAGCGGAATTCACGTGACACAGAGCAGTATCACAGAAAGCTTCTTTCTGGTTTCTTTTAGAGGTTATTCCTTTTTCAGGATATTCTAAAGATCGTTTCCAAATGTCCTTTCTCAGATTCCACAGAAACAGGGATTTCAAACTGCTCAATCCAAAGAATGATTTAACTCTATGAGATGAATACAAATATCACAAAAGTGTTGCACAGATAGCTTCTCACCAATATTTGATGAAAGACATTTCCTTGCTCCACACAGGCCTCCAGTTGCCACTTACTATCCCTTCGCAGAACCCTCAAAGACCGACTTTCAAACTTGGAAATGTAGAGTAAGCTTTTACCCTGTGAAAAGAATGGACGTGTCAGAGAGCAGTTTCTTCGAGTGCTTCTTTCTGTTTTTTATTGGACGACATTTCACTTTTTGCCATAGTTTTCAATGTGCTCCGAATATCACTCTTTCGGTTTTACAGTAACAGTGTTCAAACTGTGGCTTAGGAGAAGAAAATTATGACTCACTGCATTGAATGCACACGTCCCCAAGCAGTTTCTCAGAAAGCATCTCTCCAGTTTTTATCAGACTATATTTCCTATTTCACCATAGGCCCGAATGTGATCCCAAATATCCCTTTGTGGATCCATCCACGAGGGAGTTTCCAAGCTGTGTAATGTACAGAAAGCTACACCTACGTGAGATGAATAAACATAGCAAAAAGCAGATTCACAGAAAGCTTCTTTCCAGTTTTTATCTGAAGATATTTACTTTTTCACATTAGTCCTTAATGTGCTCCCGAAAGTCCCTTCGTGGATCCGTCCATGACAGTTTCCAAGCTGCATAATGTAAAGAATGCTTTATCTAAGTGAGATGATTACACATATCACAGAGTGTTTTCCTAGAAAGCTTCTTTCCAGTTTTTGTCTGAGGCTATTTCCCCTTTCACCATCAGCATCTACATGCTGCCGAATATCACTTGATACCTGTTTCTCAAAACGGGTTTCCCCGACTCTGTATGAGAAGGGAAGTATAACACTATGAGTGGAATGCACACGTCACAAAGCAGTTCCTCGGAAACCTTCTCTCCACTTTCAGTCTCCATATATTTCCTTTTTCACTGTAAGCCTCAAAGGGCTTCCGAATATCCCATCACACGCTAAACGCACACAGGGTTAGAAAGCTGCTCAATGAAAAGAGAGACTTAAAGGAACGAGAGGAATTAAGACGACACAAAGCAGTTTCACAGAAAGCTTCCTTCTGGATTTTACCTAGGATATTTCTTTCTCCATATTCTAAGGATTGTTCCCAAATGTCCTTCTTCAAATGCCACAAAAACAGTGATTTCAAGCTGCTCAATCCAAAGAATGCTTTCACTCTATGAGACGAATACAGACATCACCAAGCAATTGCTCAGAAAGTTTCTCTGCAAGTTTCATCGGAAGACATTTCCTCGCTCACCACAAGCCTCTGACGGTCACTAAATATCCTTCACAGACTCTTCAAAGACAGAGTTTCGAAACTGGGCAGCATAGAGTAAACATTAACTCTGTGAAGTGAATGCACATATCAGAGATCAGATTATTGGAACGCTTCTTCTTCGATTTTATTTCAGCATATTTCACTATTCCCCATCGTCCTCAATGCACTCCGAAATATCACTTTTTCGGTTTCACAGGAACAGTGTTCAAAAGCTGCCTTGTGAGAAAAGACGTGTAACTCCCTGAGTGGAATGCATACATCCCAAAGTAGTTTCCCAGAAATCTTCTATCCAATTTTCTGTGAAACTGCTTTGTGTTAGATATATTTATTTATCTCACATAGTGAATTATACTGAAATAAAATCAAGGAAGAAGCATTCCAAGAGTCTTCTCTCTGATATGTGCATTCACTTCACAGAGTTAATGCTTACTCTATGTTGCCCAGTTTCAAAACTCTGTCTTTGAAGAATCTGTGGAGGGATACTTAGTGACGCTCAGAGGCTTGTGTTGAGCAAGGAAACGTCTTCCGATTAAACTTGCCGAGAAACGTTCTGAGCAACTGGTTTGCGATGTGTGTATTCGCCTCATAGAGTGAAACCATTCTTTGGATTGAGCAGCTTCAAATCACTGTGTTAGTGGAATCTGAGGAAGGAAATTTGGGAACGATTCTTAGATAATGGAGAAGGAAACATCCTCAGTAAAAATCCATTAGGAAGCTTTCTGTGAAACTGCTCTGTGTCGTCTTAATTCCTCTTGCTTAGTTTAGCCTCTCTTTTCATTGAGCAGTTTTCTAACCCTGTGTATGTTTAGGGCGTGATTGGATATTCCGGAGCACTTTGAGGCTAAAAGTGAAAAAGGAAATATGCTGAGACCGAAACTGGACAGAAGCGTTCTGAGGAACTGCTTTGTGACGTGTGCATTCCACTCACAGTGCTATACCTCTCTTCTCATGCAGCGTTGGGGATACCCTGTTGGAGAAACAGGTAACAAGTGATATTCGGGAGCATGTTGATGCTGATGGTGAAAAGGGAAATAGCCTCAGACAAAAACTGGAAAGAAGCTTTTTAGAAAACTACCCTGTGCTATGTGTAATCATCTCACAAAGATAAAGCTTTCGTTACATTACACAGGTTGGAAACTGTCATGAAGGGATCCACGAAGGGACATTCGGGAGCACTTTCAGGACTATGGTGAAAAGGGAATATCTTCAGATAAAAACTGGAAAGAAGCTTTCTGTGAATCTGCTTTTTGCTGTGTTCATTCATCTCACATAGATGTGGCTTACTTTACAATATGCACCTTGGAAACTCCCTTGTGGATGGATCCGCGAAAGGGATATTTGGAATCACATTCAGGCCTATGGTGAAAGAAGAAATATAGTCAGATAAAAACTGGACAGAAGCTTTCTGAGAAACTGCCTGGTGACGTGTGCATTCCACTCAGGGAGTTATAACTTTCTTCTCATAAGGCACAGTTTGAACACTGTTCCTGCAAAACCAAAAGAGTGATATTCAGATCACATTGAAGACTATGGCAAAAAGTGAAATGGCGTCCAATAAAAAACAGAAAGAAGCACTCAAAGAAACTGCCCTCTGACATGTCCATTCTTTTCACAGGGTTAAAGCTTACTCTACATTTCCCAGCTTGAATGTCGGTCTTTGAGAGTTCTGGGAAGGGATAGTAAGTAGCAACCGGAGACATGTGTCGAGCAAGGAAATGTCTTCCATCGAAAATTGGAGAGAAGCTTTCTGCGCAACTCTTTTGTGATGTTTGTATTCATCTCGTAGAGTTAAATAATTCTTTGGGTTGAGCAGTTTGAAATCACTGTTTCTGTGGAATATGAGAAAGGACATTTGGAAACGCTCTTTAGAATATCCTGAAAAAGAAAAAACCTCAAAGAGAAACCAGAAGGAAGCTTTCGGTGAAACTTCTCTGTGTCACTTGAATTCCGCTCACACAGTTAAGGTTCTCTTTTCATTGAGCAGTTTTCTAACCCTGTGTATGTTTAGCGTGTGATGGGATATTCGGGATCACTTTGAGGCTTACGGTGAAAAAGGAAATATGTTCAGACTGAAAGTGCAGAGAAGCTTTCCGAGGAACTGCTTTGTGACGTGTGCAATCCACTCACAGTGTTATACCTCTCTTCTCATACAGCATTGGGGAATCCTTCTATAGAAAGAGTTACCAAGTGATATTTGGGAGCACGTTGATGCCGATGGTGAAAGGAGAAATAGCCTCAGACAAAAACTGGAAAGAAGCTTTCTAGGAAAGTACTCTGTGATATGTGTAACAATATCACATAGATAAATCTCTCTATACATTACAGCAGCTTGGAAACTGTCATGGACGGAACCACGAAGTGACATTCGGGAGCAGATTCACAACTATGGTGAAAAAGGAAATATCTTCAGATAAAAACTGGAAAGAAGCTTTCTGTGAATCTGCTTTTTGCTATGTTTATTCATCTCTCATAGATGAAACTTTCTTTACATTACGCAGCTTGGAAACTCCCTCATCAATGGAACTGCGAGGAGATATTTGGGATCACATTCGGGCCTATGGTCAAATAGGAAATATAGTCAGATAAAATCTGGAGAGAAGCTTTCTGAGAAACTGCTTGGGGATGTGTGCATTACACTCAGGGGGGTATAAGTTTCTTTTCATAAGGCACAGTTTGAACACTGTTCCTGTAAAACCAAAAGAGTGATATTCGGAGCACATTGAGGACTATGGCAAAAAGTGAACTGTCATCCAAGAAAAAACAGAAAGAAGCACTCAAAGAAGCTGCTGTCCTACATGTCCATTCTTTTCACAGGGTTAAAGTTTACTCTACATTTCCCAGTTTGAAAGTCGTCCTTTGAGGGTTCTGTGAAGGGATACTAAGTGGCAACTGGAGGCCTGTGTGAGGCAAGGAAATGTCTTCCTTTGAAAATTGGAGAGAAGCTTTCTGCGCAACTCTTTTGTGATGTTTGTATTCATCTCATAGAGTTAAATCATTCTTTGGATTGAGCAGTTTGAAATCCCTGTTTCTGTGGAATCTGAGAAAGGACATTTGGAAACGATCTTTAGAATATCCTGAAAAAGAAAAGACCTCAGAGAGAATCCAGAAGGAAGATTTCTGTGAAGCTGCTGTGTCACTTGAATTCCACTCACACAGTTACGCTTCTCTTTTCCCTGAGCAGTATCATAACACTGTTTTTGTTTAGTCTGCAAAGGGATATTCAGGAGCGCTTTGAGGCTTACAGTGAGAAAGGAAAAGTCTTCAGATAGAAAATGGAGAGAAGCTTTCTGAGGAGCTCCTTTGTGATGTGTGCATTCCACTCACAGAAAAATGCTTTTCTTCTCCTAGAGGATTCCGGAATCCCTTTTGGGGAAAAAGCTACCAAGAGAAGTTCGGGAGTATAGGGACGGCTATGTTGAAAAAGGAAGTATCCTCAGACAAAAATTGGAAAGAAGATTTCTGTGAAACTGCTTTGTGTTAGTTATATTTATTCATCTTGCATAGTTAAAACTTTTCTTATATTATGCAGTTTGGTGACTCCATCATGCACGGATCCGCGAAGGGACTTTCGGGAGCACATTCCAGCCTATGGTGAAAGAGGAGTTATCTTCAGATAAAAACTGGATAGAAGCTTTCTGAGAAACTACTTTGTGATGTATGCATTCCACTCAGGGTGTTATACCTCTTTTTTCACAAGGCAGTGCTTGAATACTGTTCCTGTGAAAACAAAAAGTGATATTTCACAGCGCATTGAGGACTATGCTGAATACTGAAATATGCTGTAATAAAATCGAGGAAGAAGCTTTCCAAGGATCTCCTCTCTGATATGTGCATTCACTTCACAGAGTAATGCTTACTCTACGTTGATCAGTTTCGAAACTCTGTCTTTGAAGAATCTGTGAAGGGATATTTAGTGACGCCCGGAGGCTTGTGGTGAGCAAGGAAACGTCTTCCGATGAAACCAGCAGAGAAAATTTCTGAGCAACTGCTTTGTGATGTGTGTGTTCGTCTCGTAGAATTAGAGCATTCTTTGGATTGAGCTGGTTGAAAACACTGGTTTTGTGGAATCTGAGGAAGGTCATTTGGGAATGATCCTTAGAATATGGAGAAAGAAATATCCTCAGGTAAAATCCAGAAGGAAGCTTTCTGTGAAACTGCTCTGTGTTGTCTTAATTCCTTTTGCCCAATTAAGCCTCTCTTCTCATTGAGCAGTTTTCTAACCCTGTGTATGCTTAGAGTGTGATGGGATATTCGGGAGCACTTTGAGTCTAACGGTGAAAAGGGAAATGTGTTCAGATCTAAACTAGAGAGAAGCTTTCCGAGGAACTGCTTTGTGATGTGTGCATTCCACTCACAGTGCTGTACCTCTCTTCCCATACAGCGTTGGAAAAATCCTTTTGGAGAAACAGGTATCAAGTGATATTCGGGAGCATATTGATGCCCATGGTGAAAAGGGAAATAGCCCGAGACAAAAACTGCAAAGAAGTTTTCTGGGAAAATACTCCATGATATGTGTAATCATCTCACTTAGACAAAGCATTCTTTACATTTTGCAGCTTGGAAACTGACATGGACGGATCCACGAAGGGACCTTCGGGAGCACATTCAGGACAAATGTGAAAAAGGAAATATCTTCAGATAAAAACTGGAAAGAAGCTTTCTGTGAATCTGCTTTTTGCTATGATTATTCATCTCACATAGATGCAGCTTTCTGTACATTATGCAGCTTGTAAACTCCCTCGTGGATGGATCCACGAGGAGATATTTGGGATCACATTTGGGCCTATGGTGAAATAGGAAATATAGTCCGATAAAAACTGGAGAGAAGCTTTCTGAGAAACTGCTTGGGGACGTGTGCATTCCACTCAGGGAGTCATAACTTTCTTCTCCTAAGGCACAGTTTGAACACTGTTCCTGTAAAACCAAAAGAGTGATATTCAGAGCACCTTGAAGACTATGGCAAAAAGTGAAATGTCGTCCAATAAAAAAACAGAAAGAAGCACTCGAAGAAACTGCTCTCTGACATGTCCATTCTTTTCACAGAGTTAAAGCTTACTGTACATTTCCCAGTTTGAAAGTCAGTCTTTGAGGGTTCTGCAAAGGGATAGTAAGTGGCAACTGGAGTCCTGTGTCGAGCAAGGAAATGTCTTTCACTGAAAATTGGAGAGAAGCTTTCTGTGCAACTCTTTTGTGATGTTTGTATTCATCTCATAGAGTTAAATCATTCTTTGGATTGAGCAGTTAGAAATCACTGTTTCTGTGGAATCTGAGAAAGGACATTTGGAAACGCTCTTTAGAATATCCTGAAGAAGAAATAACCTCAGAGAGAAACCAGAAGGAAGCTTTCTGTGAAACTACTATGTGCCACTTGAATTCCACTCACACAGTTAAGCTTCTCTTTCATTGAGCAGTATCATGGCACTGTTTTTGTTTAGTCTGCGAAGGGATATTCAGGAGCTCTTTGAGGCTTATGGTGAGAAAGGAAAAGTCTTCAGATAGGAACTGGAGAGAAGCTTTCTGACGATCTGCTCTGTGACGTGTGCATTCCACTCACAGAAATATACCTTTCTTCTCCTAGATGATTCTGGAATCCCTTTTGGAGAAAAAACTGCCAAGAAACATTCGGGAGTATAGGGACGGCTCTAGTGAAAAAGGAAATATCCTCAGTCAAAAACTGGAAAGAAGATTTCTGGGAAACTTCTTTGTGTTAGATATATTTATTCATCTCCCATTGTTAAAACTTTTCTTATATTACGTATTTTGGAAACTCCGTCATTCACTGAACCACGAAGGGACATTCGGGACGGACATTTAGGCCTACGGTGAAAGAAGAGATATCTTCAGAAAAAACTGGATAGAAGCTTTCTGAGAAACTAGTTTCTGATGTATGCATTCCACTCAGGGAGTTACACCTCTTTTCTCACAAGGCAGCATTTGAACACTGTTCCTGTGAAACCGAAAACTGATATTTTGGGTTGCATTGAGGACTATGGCGAATAGTGAAATATAGTGAAATAAAATCGAGGAAGAAGCGTTCCAAGAATCTGCTCTCTGATAGGTGCATTCACTTCACAGAGTTAATTCTTACTCTATGTGGCCCAGTTTCGAAACTCTGTCTTTGAAGAAACTGTGAAGGGATATTGAGTGACACACGGAGACTTGTGTTGAGCAAGGAAACGTGTTTTGATGAAACCAGCAGAGAAAATTTCTGAGCAACTGCTTTGCGATGTGTGTATTCGTCTCATAGAGTTAAACCATTCTTTGGATTGAGCAGCTTGAAATCACTGTTTTTGTGGCATCTCAGGAAGGACATTTGGGAACGATTCTTAGAATATGGAGAAAGAAATATGCTCAGGTAAAATCCAGAATGAAGCTTTCTGTGATACTGCTCTGTGTCGACTTAATTCCTCTCACTGAGTTAAGCCTCTATTTTCATTGAGCAGTTTTCTAACCCTGTGTATGTTTAGCGTGTGATGGGTTATTCAGGAGCACTATGAGGTTTGCGGTGAAAACGGAAATATGTTGAGACCGAAAGTGGAGAGAAGCTTTCTGAGGAACTGCTTTGTGACATGTGTATTCCACTCAGCGTGTTATACTGGTCTTCTCATGCTGCGTCGGGGAAATCCTTTTGGAGAAACAGGTACCAAGTGATATTCAGGAGCATGTTGATGCTGATGGTGAAAAGCGAAATAACCTCAGACAAAAACTGGAAAGTAGCTTTCTAGGAAACTACTCTGTGATACGTGTAATCATCTCACATAGGTAAAGCTTTCTTTACATTACGGAGCTTGGAAACAGCCTTGTGGGTGGATCCCCAAAGGGATATTTGGGATCACATTCGGGCCTATGGTGAAATAGCAAATATAGTCAGATAAAAGCTGAAAAGAAGCTTTCTGAGACTGCTTAGTGATGTGAGCATTCCACTCAGGGAGCTGTAAATTTTCTCTCATAACGCACAGTTTGAACACTCTTCCTGTATAACAAAAAGAGTGATATTCGAAGCACATTGAAGACTATTGAAAAAGGTAAAATGTAGTCCAATAAAAAGAGAAAGAAGCACTCGAAGAAACTGATCTCTGACATGTCAATTCTTTTCACAGGGTTAAAGCTTACTGTACATTTCCCAGTTTGAAAGTCGGACTTTGAGGGTTCTGAGAAGGGATATTAAGTGGCAACCGCAGGCCTGTGTTGAGCAAGGAAATTTCTTCCATCAAAAATTGTAGAGAAGCTTTCCGTGCAACTCTTTTGTGATGTTTGTATTCATCTCAGTGATTTAAATCATTCTTTGGATTGAGCAGTCAGAAATCACTGTTTCTGTGGAATCTGAGAAAGGACATTTGGAAATGCCCTTTAGAATATACTGAAAAAGAAATAACCTCAGACATAAACCAGAAGGAAGCTTTCTGTGAACCTGCTCTGTGTCACATGAATTCCGCTCAAACCGTTAAGCTTCTCTTTTCATTGAGCAGTATCATAACACTGTTTTTGTTTAGACTGCGAAAGGATGTTCAGGAGCACTTTGAGGCTTACGGTGAGAAAGGAAAAGTCTTCAGATGGAAACTGGGGAGAGACTTTCTGTGGAGCTGCTTTGTGACGTGTGCATTTCACTCACAGAAATATACATTTCTTCTAGAGAATTCTGGAATCCCTTTTGGAGAAAGGGCTGCCAAGAGACATTCAGGATCTTAGGGAGGGCTATGGTGGAAAAGGAAATATTCTCAGACAAAAAGTGGAAAGAAGATTTTTGTGAAACTACTATGGGTTAGATATATTTATTCATCTCGCTTAGTTAAAACTTTTCTTATATTACACAGTATGGAAACTCCATCATGCACGGATCAGCGAAGGAACATTCGGGAGCACATTCAGGCCTACGGTGAAAGAGGAGATATCTTCAGATACAACTGGATAGAAGCTTTCTGAGAAACTACTTTGTGATGTATGCATTCCACTGAGGGAGTTACACCTCTTTTCTCACAAGGCAGCGTTTGAGCACTGTTCCTGTGAAACCAAAAAGTGATATTTCAGAGCGCATTGAGGTCTATGGCGAATAGTGAAATATACTGAAATGTAATCGAGGAAGAAGCGTTCCAAGAATCTGCTCTCTGATATGTGCATTCATTTCACAGAGTTAATGCTTACTCTATGTTGCCCAGTTTCCAAACTCTGTCTTTGAAGAATCTGTGAAGGGATATTTAGTGACTCCCAGAGGCTTGTGGTGAGCAAGGAAACGTCTTCCATCGAAAATTGGATCACTTGGACTCAGGAAGGGGAACATGACACATCGGGGCCTATCATGGGGAGGGGGAAGGGGGGAGGGATTGCATTGGGAGTTATACCTGATATAAATGACGAATTGATGGGTGCTGACGAGTTGATGGGTGCAGCACACCAACATGGCACAAGTATACATATGGAACAAACCTGCACGTTATGCACATGTACCCTAGAACTTAAAGTATAATTAAAAAAATAAAAGAAAATTGGAGAGAATATTTCTGCGCAACTCTTTTGTGATGTTTGTATTCATCTCATAGAGTTAAATCATTCTTTGGATTGAGCATTTTGAAATCACTGTTTCTGTGGAATCTGAGACAGGACATTTGGAAACGTTCTTTAGAATATCCTGAAAAAGAAATAACCTCTGATGGAAACCAGAAGGAAGCTTTCTGTGATACTGCTCTGTGTCACGTGAATTCCGCTCACACAGATAAGCTTCTCTTTTCATTGAGCAGTATCATAACACTGTTTTTGTGTGGTGTGCAAAGGGATATACAGCAGCGCTTTGAGGCTTATGATGAGAAAGGAAACGTCTTCAGATAGAAACTGGAGTGAAACTTTCTGAGTAGCTGTTTGTGACGTGTGCATTTCACTCACAGAAATATACATTTCTTCTCCTAGACGATTCCAGAATCCCTTTTGGTGAAAAAACCACCAAGAGACATTTGGGAGTATAGGGACAAATGTGGTGAAAAAAGAAATATCGTCAGACAAAAACTGGAAAGAAGATTTCCGTAAAACTGCTTTGTGTTAGATGTATTTATTCATCTCGTATAGTTAAAACTTTTCTTATATTACTCAGTTTGGAAACTCCGTCATGCACAGATCCGTGAAATGTCATTTGGGAGCACATTCAGGCCTATGGTGAAACAGGAGACATCTTCATGTAAAAACTGGACAGAAGCTTTCTGAGAAAGTACTTTGTTATGTATGTATTCCACTCAGGGAGTTATACCTCTTTTCTCACAAGACAACGTTTGAAAACTGTTCCTGTGAAATGGAAAAAGTGATATTTCACAGCGGATTGAGGACTATGGCGAATAGTGAAATATACTCAAATAAAATCGAGGAAGTAGCGTTCCAAGAATCTGCTCTCTGATATGTGCATTCAATTCACAGAGTTAATGCTTACTCTATGCTGCCCAGTTTCAAAACTCTGTCTTTGAAGAATCTGTGAAGGGATATTTAGTGACGCCCAGAGGCTTGAGGTGAGCAAGGAAATGTCTTCTAATGAAATCTGCAGAGAAAGTTTCTGAGCAACTGCTTTGCGTTGTGTGTATTCTTCTCATACAGTTAAACCGTTCTTTGGATTGAGCAGCTTGAAATAACTGTTTTTGTGGCATCTGAGGAAGGACATTTGTGAACGATCCTCAGAATACAGAGAAAGAAATATCCTCAGGTAAAATCCAGAAGGAAGCTTTCTGTGAAACTGCTCTGTGTCGTCTTAATTCCTCTCACTCAGTTAAGCCTCTCTTTTCATTGAGCAGTTTACTGACCTTGTGTACGTTTAGCATGTGATGGATATTCGGGAGCACGTTGAGGCTTATGGTGAAAAAGGAAATATGTTCAGACTGAAAGTGTAGAGAAGCTTTGCGAGGAACTGCTTTGTAACGTATGCATTCCACTCAAAGTGATATACCTCTTTTCTCATACAGCATTGGGGAAACCCTTTTGGAGATACAGGTACCGAGTGATATTCGGGAGCATGTTGTTGCTGATGGTGAAAAGTGAAATAGCCTCAGACAAAAACTGGAAAGAAGCTTTCTAGGAAACTACTCTGTGATATGTGTAATAAATTCACATAGATAACGCTTTCTTTACATTGCACAGCTTGGAAACTGTCATGGACAGATCCACGAAGGGATATTCGGGAAGAGATTCAAACCTACGGTGAAAAAGGAAATATCTTCAGATAAAAACTGGAAAGAAGCATTCTGTGAATCTGCTTTTTGCTATGTTTATTCATCTCACATAGATGAACCTTTCTTTACATTACACAGCTTCGAAACTCCCTCGTGCAGGGATCCGTGAAGGGATATTTGGGATCACATTCGGACCTATGGTGAAGTAGGAAATATAGTCAGATAAAAACTGGAGAGAAGCTTTCTGAGAAACTGCTTCGTGACGTGTGCATTCCACTCAGGGAGTTACAACTTTCTTCTCATAAGGTACAGTTTGAACACTGTTCCTGTAAAACCAAAAGAGTGATATTCAGATCACATTGAAGACTACGGCAAAAAGTGAAATGGCGTCCAATAAAAAACAGAAAGAAGCACTCAAAGAAACTGCTCTCTGACATGTCCATTCTTTTAAGAGCGTTAAAGCTTTCTCTACGTTTCCCAGTTTGATGTCGGTCTTTGAGGTTTCTGCGAAGGGATAGTAAGTGACAACCGTAGGCCAGTGTGAGGCAAGGAAATGTCTTCCATCGAAAATTGGAGAGAAGCTTTCTGCGCAACTCTTTTTTGATGTTTGTATTCATCTCATAGAGTTAAATCATTCTATGGTTTCAGCAGTTTGAAATCATTCATTCTATGGAATCTGAGACAGGACATTTGGAAATGCTCTTTAGAATATCTTGAAAAAGAAATAACCTCAGAGAGAAACCAGAAGGAAGCTTTCTGTGAAATGTCTCTCTGTCACGTGAATTACGCTCACACAGTTAAACTTCTCTTTTCATTGAGCAGTATCATAACACTGTTTTTGTTTAGTCTGCGAAGGGATATTCAGGAGCTCTTTGAGGCTTACGGTGAGAAAGGAAACGTGTTCAGCTAGGAACTGGAGAGAAGCTTTCTGAGGAGCTACTTTGTGACGTCTGCATTCCACTCCCAGTAATATACCTTTCTCCTCCTAGAGGATTCCAGAATCCCTTTTGGAGAAAGAGCTACCAAGAGACATTCAGGAGTATAGGAAATGCTATTGTGAAAAATAGAATATCCTCAGACAAAAACTGGAAAGATTTCTGTGAAACTGCTTTGTGTTAGATACATTTATTCGTCTCGCATAGTTGAAACTTTTCTTATATTACGCAGTTTGGAAACTTTGTCATGCACGGATCCCCGAAGGGATATTCAGGAACACATTCAGGCCTAGGGTGAAAGAGGAGATATCTTCAGATAAAACTGGACAGAAGCTTTCTGAGAAACTACTTTGTGATGTATGCATTCCACTAAGGGACTTATAACTCTTTTCTCACAAGGCAGCATTTGAACACTGTTCCTGTGAAACCGAAAAAGTGATATTTCAGAGCGCATTGAGGACTATGGTGAATAGTGAAATATACTGAAATAAAATCGAGGAAGAAGCGTTCCAAGAGTCTGCTCTTGATATATACATTCACTTCACAGAGGTAATGCTTAATCTATGTTGCCCAGTTTCGAAACTCTGTCTTTGAAGAATCTGTGAAGGGATATTTAGTGATGCCCGGAGGCTTGTGTTGAGCAAGGAAACGTCTTCTGATGAAACTTGCCGAGAAACTTTCTGAGCAACTGCTTTGTGATGTGTGTATTCGTCTCCTAGAGTTAAACCATTCTTTTCATTGAACAGCGTGAAATCACTGTGTTAGTGGAATCTGAGGAAGGACATTTGGGAACGATCCTTAGATTATGGAGAAAGAAACATCCTCAGGAAAAATCCAGTAGGAAGCTTTCTGTTAAACTGCTCTGTGTTGTGTTAATTCCTCTTGCTCAGTTTAGCCTCTTTTCATTGAGCAGTTTTCGAACCCTGAGTATGTTTAGTGTGTGATGGGATATTCGGAAGCACTTTGAGGCTAACAGTGAAAAAGGAAATATGTTCAGACCTAAACTGGAGAGAAGCTTTCCGAGGAACTGCTTTTTGAAGTGTGCATTCCACTAACAGTGTTATACCTCTCTACTCATACAGTGTCGGGGAAACCTGTGTTGGAGAAACAGGTAACAAGTGATATTCGGGAGCATGTTGATGCCGATGGTGAAAAGGGAAATAGTCTCAGACAAAACCTGGAAAGAAGCTTTCTAGGAATCTACTCTGTGCTATGTGTAATGATCTCACATAGATAAAGCTTTCTTTATATTACACAGCTTGGAAACTGTCATGGACGGATCCATGAACGGACCTTCGAAAGCACTTTCAGGACTATGGTGAAAAGGAAATATCTTCAGATAAAAACTGGAAGGAAGCTTTCAGTGAATCTGCTTTTTGCTATGTGTATTCACCTCACATAGATGAGGCTTACTTTACATTACGCAGCTTGGAAACTCCCTTGTGGATGGATCTGCCAAGGGATATATGGGATCACATTCGGGCCTATGGTGAAAAAGGAAATATAGTCAGATAAAAACTGGACAGAAGCTTTCTGAGAAACAGCCTGGTGAAGTGTGGATTCCACTCAGGAGTTATGACTTTCTTCTCATAAGGCACAGTTTGAACACTGTTCCTGTAACACCAAAAGAGTGGTATCGAGAGCACATTGAAGACCATGGCAAAAAGTGAAATGGCGTCCAATAAAAAACAGAAAGAAGCACTCGAAGAAACTGCTCTCTGACATGTTCATTCTTTTCACTGGGTTAAAACTTACTCTACATTTCCCAGTTTGAAAGTCAGTCTTTGAGGGTTCTGCGAAGGGATAGTAAGTGGCAACGAGAGGCCTGTGTGGAGCAAGGAAATGTCTTCCATTGAAAATTGGAGAGCAGCTTTCTGCACAACTCTTTTGTGGTGCTTGTATTACATCTCATAGAGTGAAATCATTCTTTGGATTGAGCAGTTTGATATCACTGTTTCCGTGGAGTCTGAGGAAGGATATTTGGAAATGCTCTTTAGAATATCCTGAAAAAGAAATAACCTCAGAGAGAAACCAGAAGGTAGCTTTCTGTGAAACTGCTCTGTGTCACGTAATTCCACTCACACAGTTAAGCTTCTCTTTTCATTGAGCAGTATCATAACACTGTTTTTGTTTAGTCTACAAAGGGATATTCAGAAGTGCTTTGAGGCTTACGGTGAGAAAGGAAACATCTTCATATAGAAACTGGAGGGAAGCTTTCTGAGAAGCTGCTTTGTGACGTGTGCATTCCACTCACACAAATACACTTTTCTTCTCCTAGAGGATTCCGGAATCCCTTTTGGAGAAAGAGCTACCAAGAGACATTCAGGAGTATAGGGAGTGCTATGGTGAAAAAGGAAATATCCTCAGATAAAAAGTGGAAAGAAAATTTCTGTGAAACTGCTTTGTGTTAGATATATTTATTTATCTTGCATAGTTAAAACTTTTCTTATATTATGCAGTTTGGAAGCTCCGTCAAGCACGGATCCACAATGGGACATGCAGGTGCATGTTCAGGCCTATGGTGAAAGAGGAGATATCTTCAGATGCAACTGGATAGAAGCTTTCTGAGAAACTACTTTGTGATGTATGATTTGCACTCAGGGAGTTATATCTCTTTTCTCACAAGGCAGCGTTTGAACATTGTTCCTGTAAAACCGAAAAAGTGATATTGCAGAGCGCATTGAGGACTATGGCAAATAGTGAAATATACTGAAATAAAATCGAGGAACAAGTGTTCCAAGAATCTGCTCTCTGATATGTGCATTCCCTTCAGAGAGTTAATGCTTACTCTATTTTGCCCAGCTTCGAAACTCTGTCTTTGAAGAATCTGTTAAGGGATATTTAGCGACGCCAGGAGGCTTGTAGTGAGCAAGGAAACATCGTCCGAAGAAACTTGCAGAGAAACATTCTGAGCAACTGCTTTATGTTGTGTGTATTCGTCTCATAGAGTTAAACCATTATTTGTATTGAGCAGATTGAAGTCACTGTTTTTGTGGAATCTGAGGAAGTATATTTGGGAACGATCCTTAGAATATGGAGAAAGAAATATCCTCAGGAAAAAACGAGGAGGAAGCTTTCTGTGAAACTGCTCTGTGTCGTATTAATTACTCTCACTCAGTTAAGCCTCTCCTTTCATTGAGCAGTTATCTAACCCTGTGTATGTTTAGCGTGTGATGGGATACTCGGGATCACTTTGAGGCTTATGGTGAAAAAGGAAATATGTTCAGACCGAAACTGGAGAGAAGCTTTCCGAGGAACTGCTTCACAGTGTTATACCTCTCTTCTCATACAGCATCGGGGAAATCCTTTTGGAGAAACAGGTACCAAGTGATATTCGGGAGCATGTTGACACCGATAGTGAAAAGGGAAATAGCCTCAGACAAAAACTGGAAAGAAGCTTTCTAGGAAAGTGCTCTGTGATACATGTAATTATCTCACACAGATAAAGCTTTCTTTACATTACACAGCTTCTAAACTGTCATGGACGGATCCACGAAGGGACCTTCAGGAGCACATTCAGGACTATTGTGAAATAGGAAATATCTTCAGATAAAAACTGGAAAGAAGCTTCCTGTGAATCTGCTTTTTGCTATGTTTATTCATCTCACATAGATAAATCTTTCCTTAATTACTCACCTTGGAAACTCCCTCTTGGATGGATCCATGAAGGGATATTTCAGACCACATTCAAGCTTATGGTGAAATAGGAAATGTAGTCAGATAAAAATTGGAGAGAATTTTTCAGAGAAACTACTTGGTGATATGTGCATTACACACAGGGCAGTATAACTTTCTTCTCATATGCACAGTTTGAACGCTGTTCCTGTAAAACCAAAAGAGTGATATTCGGAACACATTGAAGACTATGGCAAAAAGTGAAATGTCATCCAATAAAAAACAGAAAGAAGCACTCAAAGAAACTGCTCTCTGACATATCCATTCTTTTCATAGGGTTAAGGCTTACTCTATATTTCCCAGTTTGAAAGTCGGTCTTTGACTGTTCTCCAAATGGATAGTAAGTGGCAACCGGAGGAATGTGTCGAGCAAGGAAATGTCTTCCATCGAAAATTGGTGAGAAGCTTTCTGCGCAACGATTTTGTGATGTTTGTATTCATCTCATAGAGTTAAATTATTCCTTGGATTGAGCAGTTAGAAATCACTGTTTCTGTGGAATCTCAGAAAGGACATTTGGAAACGCTCTTTAGAATATCCTGAAAAAGAAATAACCTCAGAGAGAAACCAGAAGGAAGCTTTCTGTGAAACTGCTCTGTGTCACGTGAATTCCGCTTACACAGTTAAGCTTCTCTTTTCATTGAGCAGTATCATAACGCTATTTTTGCTTAGTCTCTTAAGGGTTATTCAGGATCGCTTTGAGGCTTAAGGTGAGAAAGGAAACGTCTTCAGATAGAAACTGGAGAGAAGCTTTCTGAGGAGCTGCTTTGTGACGTGTGCATTCCACTCACAGAAATATACCTTTCTTTTCATACAGGATTCCAGAAATCCTTTTGGAGAAAAAACTACCAAGAGACATCCGGGAATATGGGGACAGCTATGGTGAAAAAGGAAATATCCTCAGACAAAAACTGGAAAGAATATTTCTGTGAAACTGCTTTGTGTTAGATATATTGATTCATCTCGCATAGTTAAAACTTTTCTTATATTACGCAGTTTGGAAGCTCCGTCATGCAGGTATCCGCAAAGGGACATTCGGGGGTACATTCAGGCCTACGGTCAAAGAGGAGATATCTTCAGATAAAAATTGGATAGAAGATTTCTGAGAAACTACTTTGTGATGTATGCATTCCACTCAGGGAGTTATACATTTTTTCTCACAAGGCAGCTTTTGAACACTGTTCCTGTGAAACCGAAAAAGTGATATTTTGGAGCGCATTGAGAAATATTGCGAATAGTGAAATATACTGAAATAAAATCGAGGAGGAAGCTTTCCAAGAATCTGTTCTCTGATATGTGCATTCACTTCACAGAGTTGATGCTTACTCTATGTTGTCCAGTTTTGAAACTCTGTCTTTCAAGAATCTGTGAGGGGATATTTAGTGACGCCCGGAGGCTTGTGGTGAGCATGGAAGCGTCTTCCGATGAAACTTGCAGAGAAACTTTCTGAGGAACTGCTTTGCGATGTGTGTATTCGTCTCATAGAGTTAAAACATTATTTTGATTGAGCAGTTTGAGATCACATTTTTTTCTGGAATCTGAGGAAGGACATTTGTAAACGATCCTTAGATTGTGGAGAAAGAAATATCCTCAGGAAAAATCCAGTAGGAAGCTTTCTGTGAAACTGCTCTGTGTCATCTTAATTCCTTTCACCCAGTTAAGCCTCTCTTTTCAATGAACAGTTTTCTAACGCTGTGTAAGTTTAGCATGTGATGTGCTATTCGGGAGCACTTTGAGGCTTACGGTGAAAAACGAAATATGTTCACACCAAAACTGGAGAGAAGCATTCCGAGGAACTGCTTAGTGACGTGTGCATTCCAGTCACAGTGTTATACCTCTCTTCTCATAGAGAGGTGTCTCGGGAAACCCTTTTGGAGAAAAAGTTACCGAGTGATATTCGGGAGCATGTTGATGCCGATGGTGAAAAGGGAAATAGCCTCAGACAAAAACTGGAAAGACGCTTTCTAAGAAACTACTCTGTGATATGTGCAATCATCTCACATAGATAAAGCTTTCTTTACATTACGCAGCTTGGAAACTCCCTCGTGGAGCGATCCGCAAAGGGATATTTGGGATCACATTTGGACCTATAAAATATAAGAAATATAGTCAGATAAAAAATGGAGAGAAGTTTTCTGAGAAACTGCTTGGTGATGTGTGCATTCCACTCAGGGACTTATAACTTTCTTCTCATAAAGCACAGTTTGAACTCTGTTCCTGTAAAATCAAAAGAGTGAAATTCAGAGCACATTGAAGACTATGTAAAAAAGTGAAATGTCGTCCATTAAAAAACAGGAAGAAGCACTCGAAGAAATTGGTCTCTAACCTGTCCATTTTTTTCACAGGGTTAAAGCTTACTGTACATTTCCCAGTTTGAAAATTGGTCTTTGAGGGTTCTGTGAAGGGATAGTAAGTGGCAACCGGAGGCCTGTGTGAGCAAGGAAATGTCTTCTTTCGAAAATTGGAGAGAAGCTTTCTGCACAACTCTTTTCTGATGTTTGTATTCATCTCATAGAGTTAAATCATTCTTTGGATTGAGCAGTTTGAAATCCCTGTTTCTGTGGAATCTGAGAAAGGACATTTGGAAACTATGTTTAGAATATCCTGAAAAGGAATAACCTCTAAAAGAAACCAGAAAGAAGCTTTCTGTGAAACTGCTCTGTGTCACGTGAATTCTGCTCCCACAGTTAAGCTTCTCTTTTCATTCAGCAGTATCATAACACTGTTTTTGTTTAGTCTGCGAAGGGTTATTCAGGAGTGATTTCAGGCTTTCGGTGAGAAAGGAAATGTCTTCAGATAGAAACTGAAGAGAACCTTTCTGAGGAGCTGCTTTGTGACGTGTGCATTCCACTCACAGAAATATACTTTTCTTCTCCTAGAGGATTCCTGAATCCGTTTTGGGGAAAGAGCTACCAAGAGACATTCAGGAGTATAGGGAGGGTTATGGAGAAAAAGGAAATATCCTCAGACAAAAACTAGAAAGAAGATTTCTGTGAAACTGCGTTGTGTTAGATATATTTATTCATCTCGCATAGTTAAAACTTTTCTTATATTACGCAGTTTGGAAACATTGTCATGCACGGATCTGCAAATGGACATTCGGGAGCACATTCAGGCCTACGGTGAAACAGGAGATATCTTCTGATAAAACTGGATAGAATCTTTGTGAGAAACTACTTTGTGATGTATGCATTCCACTCAGGGAGTTATACCTCTTTTCTCACAATGCAGTGTTTGAGCACTGTTCCTGTGAAACCGAAAAAGTGATGTTTCGGAGCGCATTGAGGACTATGGCGAATAGTGAAGCATTCCAAGGATCTGTTCTCCGATATGTGCATTCACTTCATGGAGTTAATGCTTTCTCTATGTTGCCCAGTTTCGAAACTCTGTCTTTGAAGAATCTCTGAAGGGATATTTTGTGATGCCAGGAGGCTTGTGGTGAGCAAGGAAACGTCTTCTGATGAAACTTGCAGAGAAACTTTCTGAGCAACTGCTTTGCGATGTGTGTATTCGTCTCATAGGGATAAACCATTCTTTGGATTGAGCAGCTAGAAATCACTGTTTTTGTGGAATCTGAGGAAGGACATTTGTAAACGATCCTTAGATTATGGAGAAAGAAATATCCTCAGGAAAAATCCAGAAGGAAGCTTTCTGTGAAACTGCTCTGTGTCACCTTAATTCCTCTTGCTCAGTTAAGCCTCTCTTTTCATTGAACAGTTTTCTAATCCTCTGTATGTTTAGCGTGTGATGGGATATTCGGGAGCACTTTGAGGCTTATGGTGGAAAAGGAAATATGTTCAGACAGAAACTGGAGAGATCTTTTCGGAGGAACTGCTCTGTGACGTGTGCATTCCACTCACGGTGTTATACGTCTTTCCTCATATAGTGTCGGGGAAACCATTTTGGAGAAACAGCTACCAAGTGGTATTAGAGAGCATGTTGATGCCGATGGTGAATAGGGAAATAGCCTCGACAAAAACTGAAAAGAAGCTTTCTTGGAAACTACTCTGTGATATGTGTAATCATCTAACATAGATAAAGCTTTCTTTACATTACGCAGTTTGGAAACTGTCATGGACAGACCCACGAAGGGACCTTCGGGAGCACATTCAGGAGTATGGTGAAAAAGGAAATATCTTCAGATAAAAACTGGAAAGAAGCTTTCTGTGAATCTGCTTTTTGCTATGTTTACTCATCTCACATGGATGAAGCTTTCTTTCCATTACGCAGCTTGGAAACTCCCTCGTGGATGGATCGGCAAAGGGATATTTGTGATCACATTCGGGCCTAAGGTGAAATAGGAAATATAGTCAGATAAAAACTGTAGAGAAGCTTTCTGAGAAACTGCTTGGTGATGTATGCGTTCCACTCAAGGAGTTATCACTTTCTTCTCATAAGGCACAGTTTGAACACAGTTCCTGTAAAACCAAAAGAGTGATATTCGGACCACTTTGAAGACTGTGGCAAAAAGTGGAACGTCTTCCAATAAAAAAGAGAAAGAATCACTCGAATAAACTGCTCTCTGACATGTCCATTCTTTTCACAGGGTTAAAGCTTACTCTACATTTCCCAGTTTGAAAGTCGGTCTTTGAGGGTTCTGCGAAGTGATAGTAAGTGGCAACCGGAGGCCTGTGGCGAGCAAGGAAATGTCTTCCATCGAAAATTGGAGAGAAGCTTTCTGCGCAACTCTGTTGTGATGTTTGTGTTCATCTCATAGAGTTGAATCATTCTTTGGATTGAGCAGTTTGAAATCACTGTTTCTATGGAATCTGAGAAAGGACATTCGAAAATGCTCTTTAGAATATCCTGAAAAAGAAATAACCTCAGAGAGAAACCAGAAGGAAACTTTCCGTGAAACTGCTCTGTGTCACGTGCATTATGCTTACACAGTTAAGCTTCTTTTTCCATTTAGCAGTATCATAACACTCTTTTTGTTTCATCTGCGAAGGGATATTCAGGAGTGCTTTGAGGCTTACGGTGAGAAAGGAAACATCTTCAGATAGAAACTGGAGAGAAGCCTTCTGAGAAGCTGCTTTGTGACGTGTGCATTCCACTCACAGAAATATATCTTTCTTCTCATAGAGGATTCCGGACTCTCATTTGGAGGAAAAGCTACCAAGACACATTCTGGAGTATAGGGATGGCTATGGTGGAAAAGGAAATATCCTCAGACAAAAACTGGAAAGAAGATTTCTGTGAAACTGCTTTGTATTAGATATATTTATGTATTTCACATTGTTAAAACTTTTCTTATATTGCGCATTTAGGAAACTCCGTCATGCACGGATCTGAGAAGGGACATTCGGGAGCACATTCAGGCCTATGGTGAAAGAGGAGATATCTTCAGATAAAAACTGGATAGAAACTTTCTGAGAAACTACTTGGTGATGTATGCATTCCACTCAGGGAGTTAAACCTCTTTTCTCACAAGGCAGCGCTTTCTGAGGAGGTGCTTTGTGATGTGTGCATTCCGCTCACAGAAATATACCGTTCTTCTCCTAGAGGATTCCGGAATCCCTTTTGGAGAAGAAGCTACCAAGAGACATTCGGGAGTATAGGGAATGCTATGGTGAAAAAGGAAATATCCTCAGACAAAAGCTGGAAAGAAGATTTCTGTGAAACTGCTTTGTGTTAAATATATTTATTCATCTCACATAGTTAAAACTTTTCTTATATTACGCAATTTGAAAACTCCGTCATGCACGGATCCACAAAGGGACATTCGGGAGCACATTTAGGCCTATGGTGAAAAAGGAGATATCTTCAGATAAAAACTGGATAGAAGCTTTGTGAGAAACTACTTTGTGATGTATGCATTCCACTCAGGGAGTTATACCTCTTTTCTCATGAGGCAGTGTTTGAATACTGTTCCTGTGAAACTGAAAAAGAGATATTTCAGAGCGCAATGTGGACTATGGCAAATAGTGAAATATAATGAAATATAATCGAGGAAGAAGCATTCCAAGAATCTGCTCTCTGATATATGCATTCACTTCACAGAGTTAATGCTTACTCTATGTTGCCCAGTGTCAAAACTCTGTCTTTGAAGAATCTGTGAAGGGATATTTAGTGACTCCCGGAGGCTTCTGGTGAGCGAGGAAACGTCTACAGATGAAACCTGCAGAGAAACTTTCTGAACAACTGCTTTGCGATGTGTGTATTCGTCTCATACAGTTAAACTATTCTTTGGATTTAGCAGTTTGAAATCATTGTTTTTGCGGCATCTCAGGAAGGACATTTGGGAGTGATCCTTAGAATAAGGAGAAATAAATATGCTCAGGTAAAATCCAGAAGGAAGCTTTCTATGAAACTGCTCTGTGTCGTCTTAATTCCTCTCAATCAGTTAAGCCTCTCTTTTCATCGAGCAGTTTTCTAACCCTGTGTATGTTTAGCGTGTGATGGGATATTCGGGAGAACTTTGGGGCTTAGGATGAAAAAGGAAACATGTTCAGACCAAAACTGGAGAAAACCTTTCCGAGGAACTGCTTTGTGACGTGTGTATTCCACTCACGGTGTTATACCTCTCTTCACATACAGCGATTGGGGAAACCCTTTTGGAGAAACAGGTATCAAGTGATATTAGGGAGCATGTTGATGTCGATGGTGAAAAGGAAAATAGCCTCAGACAAAAACTGGAGAGAAGCTCTCTAGGAAACTACTCTGTGATATGTGTAATCATCTCACATAGATAAAGCTTTCTTTACATTACGCAGTTTGGAAACTGTCATGGACGGATCCACGAAGGGACCTTCGGGAGCACATTCAGGAGTATGGTGAAAAAGGAAATATCTTCAGATAAAAACTGGAAAGAAGCCTTCTGTGAATCTGCTTTTTGCTATGTTTATTCATCTCATAGTTGAAGCTTTCTTTATATTACACGGCTTGGAAATTCCCTCGTGGATGGATCCGCGAAGGTATATTTGGGATCACATTCAGGCCTATGGTGAAATAGCAAATATAGTCAGATAAAAGCTGGAGAGAAGATTTCTGAGACTGCTTAGTGATGTGTGCATTCCCCTACAGGAGTTATAACTTTCTACTCATAAGGCACAGTTTGAACACTGTTCCTGTAAAACCAAAAGAGTGATATTCAGAGCACATTGAAGACTATGGCAAAAAGTGAAATGTCGTCCAATAAAAAGCAGAAAGAAGCACTCAAAGAAACTGCTCTCTGACATGTCCATTCTTTTCACAGGGTTAAAGCATACTATACATGTCCCAGTTTGAAAGTCGGTCTTTGAGGATTCTGTGAAGGGATAGTAAGTGGCAACCGGAGGCCTCTGTCAAGCAAGGAAATGTCTTCCATTGAAAATTGGAGAGAAGCTTTCTGCACAACTCTTTTCTGATGTTTGTGTTCATCTCATAGTGTTAAATCATTCTTTGGATTGAGCCATGTGAAATCACTGCTTCTGTGGAATCTGAGATAGGACATTTGGAAACGCTCCTTAGAATATCCTGAAAAAGAAATAACCTCAGAGAGAAATTAGAAGGAAGCTTTATGTGAAACTGCTCTGTGTCACGTGAATTCCGCTCACACTGTTAAGCTTCTTTTTCATTGAGAGTATCATAGCGTTGTTTTTGTTTATTCTGTGAAGGGATATTGAGGAGCGCTTTGAGGCTTACTGTGAGAATGCAAACGTCTTCAGATAGAAACTGGACAGAAGCTTTCTGAAGACCTGCTTTGTGACGTGGGCATTCCTCTCACAGAAATATACCTTTCTTCTCCTAGAGGATTCCAGAATCTTTTTTGGAGTAAAAGCTACCAAGAGACATTCGGGAGTATAGGGAGGGCTATGGTGAAAAAGGAAATATCCTCATACAAAAACTGGAAAGATTTCTGTGAAACTGCTTTGTGTTAGATATATTTATTCATCTCGCATAGTTAAAACTTTTCTTATAATACGCAGTTTGGAAACTCCAACATGCCCGGATCCATGAAGGGACATTTTGGGGCACATTCAGGCCTACAGTGAAAGAGGAGATATCTTCAGATAAAACTGGATAGAAGCTTTCTGGGAAACTACTTTGTGACGTTTGCATTCCACTGAGGGAGTTATACCCCTTTTCTCACAAGGCAGTGTTTGAACACTGTTCCTGTGAGACTGAAATCATGATATATCGGTGCTCATTGAGGACTAAGGCCAATGGTGAAAAATAATGAAATAAAATCGAGGAAGAAGCGCTCCAAGAATCTCTTCTCTGATATGTGCATTCACTTCACGGAGTTAATGACTACTCTATGTTGCCCAATTCCGAAACTCTGTCTTTGAAGAATCTGTGAAGGGATATTTAGTGATGCCCGGAGGCTTGTAGTTAGTAAAGAAACGTCTTCCGATGAAACCTGCAGAGAAACTTTCTCAGCAACTGCTTTGCATTGTGTGTATTCTTCTCATAGAGTGAAACGATTCTTTGGATTGAGCAGCTTGAAATCACTGTTTTTGTGGCATCTCAGGAAGGACATTTGGGAACGAACCTTAGAATACGGAAAAAGAAATATCCTCAGGAAAAATCCAGAAGGAAGCTTTCTGTGAAACTGCTCTGTGTCATCTTAATTCCTTTCACTCAGTTAAGCCTCTCTTTTCATTGAGCACTTTTCTAACCTTGAGTATGTTTAGCGTTCGATGGGATATTCGGGAACACTTTGAGGCTTACGGTGAAAAAGGAAATATGTTCAGACTGAAACAGGAGAGAAACTTTCCGAGGAACTGCTTTGTGATGTGTGCATTCCACTCACAGTGTTATACCTCTCTTCTCATACAGCGTCAGGGAAAACCTTTTGGTGAAACATGTACCGAGTGATATTCAGGAGCATGTTGATGCCCATTGAGAAAAGGAAAACAGCCTCAGAGGAAAACTGGAAAGAAGCTTTCTAGGAAACTACTCTGTGATATGTGTAATCATCTCACATAGATAAAGCTTTCTTTACATTACACAGCTTGGAAACTGTCATGGACGGATCCATGAAGGGACCCTCGGGAGCACAAAAAGTTCTATGGTGAAAAAGGAAATATCTTCAGATAATAACTGGAAAGAAGCTTTCTGTGAATCTGCTTTTTGCTATGTTTGTTGATCTCACATAGACGAAGCTTTCTTTACATGAAGCAGCTTGGAAACTCCCTCGTGGATGGATCTGCAAAGGGATATTTGGGATCACATTCGGGACTATGGTGAAATAGGAAATATAGTCAGACAAAATCTGGAGAGAAGCTTTCTGAGAAACTGCTTGGTGATGTGTCCATTCCCCTACGAGAGTTATAACTTTCTTCTCATAAGGCACAGTTTGAACACTGTTCCTGTAAAACCAAAAGAGTGATATTCGGAGCACATTGAAGACTATGGCAAAAAGTGAAACGTCGTCCAATAAAAAACAGAAAGAAGTACTCGAAGAAACTCCTCTCTGACATGTCCATTCCTTTAATGGGTTAAAGCTTACTCTACATTTCCCAGTTTGAAAGTCGGTCTTTAACAGTTCTGCGAAGGGATAGTAAGTGGCAACCGGAGGCCTGTGTCGAGCAAGGAAATGTCTTCCATCGAAAATTGGAGAGAAGCTTTCTGTGCAACTCTTTTGTGATATTTGTATTCATCTCATAGAGTTAAATCATTCTTTGGATTGAGCAGTTTGAAATCTCTGTTTCTGTGGAATCTGAGAAAGGACGTTTGGAAACGCTGTTTAGAATATCCTGAAGAAGAAATAACCTCAGAGAGAAACCAGAAGGAAGCATTCTGTGAAACTGCTCTGTGTCACTTGAATTCCGCTCACACAGTTAAGCTTCTCTTTTCATTGAGTAGTATCATAACACTGTTTTTGTTTAGTCTGTGAAGGGATATTCAGGAGCACTTTGAGGCTTACGGTGAGAAAGGAAACGTCTTCAGAGAGAAACTGGAGAGAAGCTTTCTGAGGAGCTGCTTTGTGACGTGTGCATTCCACTCACAGATATATACCTTTCTTTTCCTAGAGGATTACGGAATCCCTGTTGGAGAAAGAGCTACCAAGAGACATTCGGGGGTATTAGGGAGGGCTATGGTGAAAAAGGAAATATCCTCAGACAAAAACAGGAAAGAAGATTTCTGTGAAACTGCTTTGTGTTAGATATATTTATTCATCTTGCATAGTTAAAAGTTTTCTTATATTACGCAGTTTGCAAACTCCGTCATGCACGGATCTGAGAAGGGACATTCTGGAGCACATTCAGACCTACAGTGAAAGAGGACATATCTTCAGATAAAAACTGGATAGAAGCTTTCTGAGAAACTACTTTGTGATGTATGCATTCCATTCAGGGAGTTTTACCTCTTTTCTCACAAGGCAGTGTTTGAACACTGTTCCTGTGAAACAGAAAAAGTGATATTTTGGGGCACATTGAGGACTACGGCGAATAGTGAAATATACTGAAATAAAATCGAGGAACAAGAGTTCGAAATATCTGCTCTCTGATACGTGCATTCACTTCACAGAGTTAATGCTTATTCTATGTTGCCCAGTTTTGAAACTCTGTCTTTGAAGAATCTGTGAAGGGATATATAGTGACTCCCCGAGACTAGTGGTGAGTAAGGAAACGTCTTCCGATGAAACCTGCAGAGAAACTTTTAGAGAAACTGCATTGCGATGTGTGTATTTGTCTCATACAGGGAGCTCATTGAGGGCTACGGTGAAAAAGGAAATATCCTCAGATAAAAACTGGAAAGAAGCGTTCTGTAAAACTGCATTGTGATTTGTGAATGCAACTCACAAACTTACACTTTTCTCTCCAGAGATCAGATTGCTAACACAGTTTTCTTGAGATCTGCAATTGGATACTTCTGAGCGCAATGAGGATTATGGTGACCAAGGAAATATCATCAGACAAGAACTAGAAAGAAGCTTTCTTAGAAACTTCTTTGTGATGTGTGAATTCATCTCACAGAGTTACACTTACGTTTCATGGAGCAGTCGGTTAACACTGTCTTTGAGGAATCTGAGAAGGGCTACCTTGGATCGCATTGAGGCCTAGGCTGTTACAGGAAATATCCTCAATTAAAAACGAGAAAGAAGCTTTGTGGCAAACTTCTTTGTGAAATGTGAATTCATCTCACAGAGTAACAACTTAGTCTTCATGAAGCAGTTTGCTAACAGTGTTTTCGTGGAATCTGCAAAGTGATATTTGGGAGCGCATTGAGGCCTATGGTGAAAACGGAAATAACCTCAGATAATAACTAGAAAGAAGCTTTCTCAGAAGTTGCTTTCTGATGTTGAATTCATAACACAGAGATTCACTTTTCCCTTCTTGCAGCAGTTTCCTAACACTGTTGTCGTGGATTCTGCCAAGTGATATTTGGGAGTTCATTGAGGGCTATGGTGAAAAAGGAAATATCCTCTGAGAAAAACCGGAATGAAGCTTTCTGAGAAACTGCTTTGTGATGTGTGCATTCATTTCAAAGTGTTACAACACTCTTTCATGGAGGAGTCTGCTAGCACTGACTTTGTGGAAGCTCAGAAGTGTTGTCTTCGATATCGTTGAATCCCATAGTGAATAATGAAATATCTTCAGAGAAATCTGCAGAGAAGCCTTCTCAGAAACTTCTTTGTTGTGGGTGAATTCAGCTCACAGTGTTACATGATTGTTTTCATTCAGAAGCTTCCTAACAGTGTTTTCGCAGAAACTGCAATAAGACACACGGTGGCGCTCTGCGACCACAAATAACCTCAGCTCAAACAAGAAAGAAGCTTTCTGATAACCTGCTCTGTGATGTGTGAATTCAACTCTCTGAGTTACTCCTGTATTTCGTGGAGCCACTCGCTAGCCCTGTTTTTGTGGAATCTGAGAACTGATATTTCGGATCCCTTTGAAGAGTATAGGGCCAAAGGAAATATCCTCCGTTAAAAATGAGTAAGAAGCTTTCTGAGAAACTTCAATGTGATCTGTGAATTCATCTCACAGAGTTACACCATTCTGTTCATGAAGCCGTTCGCTAAGACTGTCCTCGTGGAATTTGCAAACTGATATTTGGGAGCCCAGTGAGGGTTATGGTGTAAAAGAAATTATCCTCAGATAAAAACTGGAAGGAAGCGTTCTGAGAAACTGCATTGTGACATGCGGATGCCACTCACAGCGTGACACTTTCCTTTTCATTGATCCGTTGCTAAGACTCTTTTCTGGAAATCTGCATTTGGATATATCTTAGCACAAGGAAGCTGACCGTGACAAAGGAAATATCCTCAAATAAAAACTAGAAAGTAGCTTTCTGAGAAACATCTTTGTGACATGCTAATTCATCTCACCGAGTTACAACTTTGTCTTCACGAAGCAGTTTGCTAACACTGCTGTCGTGGAATCTGTCAAGTGATATTTGGGAGCTCATTGAGGGCTAAGGTGAAAAAGGAAATATCCTCAGATAAAAACTGGAAAGAAACGTTCTGAGAAACTGCATTATGATGTGTGAATGCAACTCACAGAGTTACACTCTTCTCTTCAGAGATCAGTTTGCTAACACAGATTCCTTGAAATCTGCAACTGGATACTTCTGAGCACAATGAGGCTTATGGTGACCAAGGAAATATCATCAGACAAGAAGTAGAAAGAAGATTTCTTAGAAATTTCTTTGTGATGTGTGAATTCATCTCATAGAGTTAAGCTTACATTTCATGGAGCAGTCGATTAACACTGTCTTTAAGGAACATGAGAAGGGCTACCTTGGATCGCATTGAAGCCTAGGCCGTTACAGGAAATATCATCAATTAAAAACGTGAAAGAAGATTTGTGACAAACTTCTTTGTGATATGTGAATTCATCTCACAGAGTAACAACTTAGGCTTCATGAAGCAGTTTGCTAACAGTGTTTTCGTGGAATGTGCAAAGTGGTATTTGGGAGCGCATAGAGGCCTACGGTGCAAACGGAAATATCATCAGATAATAACTAAAAAGAAGCTTTCTCAGAAGGTGCTTTCTGATGTGTGAATTAATAACACAGAGATTTACTTTTCCCTTCTTGCGGCAGTTTGCAAACACTGTTGTCGTGGATTCTGCCAAGTGATATTTGAGAGCTCCTAGAGGGCTATGCTGAAAAGGGAACTATCCTCAGATAAAAACTGGAAAGAAGCGTTCTGAGAAACTGCATTATGATGTGTGAATGCAACTCACAGAGATACACTTTTCTCTTCAGAGATCAGTTTGTTAACACAGTTTTCTTGAATCTGCAACTGGATACTTCTGAGCGCAATGAGGATTACGGCGACAAAGGAAATATCATCAGACAAGAACTAGAAAGAGATTTCTTATAAACTTCTTCGTGATGTGTGAATTCATCTCACAGAGTTACACTTACGTTTCATGGAGCAGTCGATTAACACTCTCTTTGAGGAACTTGAAAAGGGTTACCTTGGAACACATTGAGGCCTAGACCGTTACAGGAAATATCCGCAATTAAAAACGTGAAAGAAGCTTAGTGACAAACTTCTTTGCGATATGTGAATTCATGTCACAGAATAACAACTTAGTCTTCATGAAGCAGTTTGCTAACAGTGTTTTCGTGGAATCTGCAAAGTGATATTTGGGAGCGCATTGAGGCCTATGGTGAAAACGGAAATATCCTCAGATAATAACTAGAAAGAAGCTTTCTCAGAAGTTGCTTTCTGATGTTGAATTCATAACACAGAGATTCACTTTTCCCTTCTTGCAGCAGTTTCCTAACACTGTTGTCGTGGATTCTGCCAAGTGATATTTCGGAGCTCATTGAGGGCTATGGTGAAAAAGGAAATATCCTCTGAGAAAAACCGGAATGAAGCTTTCTGAGAAACTGCTTTGTGATGTGTGCATTCATTTCAGTGTTACAACACTCTTTCATGGAGGAGTCTGCTAGCACTGACTTTGTGGAAGCTCAGAAGTGATGTCTTGGATATCGTTGAATCCCATAGTGAATAATGAAATATCTTCAGAGAAATCTGCAGAGAAGCCTTCTCAGAAACTTCTTTGTTGTGGGTGAATTCAGCTCACAGTGTTACATGATTGTTTTCATTCAGAAGCTTGCTAACAGTGTTTTCGCAGAAACTGCAATAAGACACACGGTGGCGCTCCGCGACCACAAATAACCTCAGCTCAAACAAGAAAGAAGCTTTCTGAGAAACTGCTTTGGGATGTGTGAATTCAACTCACTGAGTTCCTCTTGTATTTCGTAGACGGGTTGGCTAGCCCTATTTTTGTGGAATCTGAGAACTGATATTTCGGATCCCTTTGAAGACTAAAGGGCCAAAGGAAATATCCTCCTTTAAAAATGAGAAAGAAGCTTTCTGAGAAACTTCAATGTGACCTGTGAATTCATCTCACAGAGTTACACTTTCTCCTCATGAAGCCGTTCGCTAAGACTGTTCTCGAGGAATGCGCAGAGTGATATTTGGGAGCCCAGTGAGGGTTATGGTAAAAAAGAAATATTCTCAGATAAAAACTGGAAAGAAGCGTTCTGAGAAACTGCATTGTGACCTGTGGATGAAACTCACAGAGTTACACTTTCCTTTTCATTGATCTGTTAGCTAACATTCTTTTCTGGCAATCTGCATTGGTATATTTCTTAGCACAATGAAGCTGATGGTGACAAAGGAAATATCCTCAAATAAAAACTAGAAAGTAGCTTTCTGAGAAACTTCTTTGTGACAAGTGAATTCATCTCACCGAGTTACCACTTTGCCTTCACGAAGCAGTTTGCTAACCCTGTTGTCGTGGAATCTGCCAAGTGATATTTGGGAGCTCAATGAGGGCTATGGTGAAAAAGGAAATATCCTCAAATAAAAACTGGAAAGAAACCTTCTGAGAAACTGCATTATGATGTGTGAATGCAACTCACAGAGTTACAATTTTCTCTTCAGAGATAAGTTTGCTAACACAGTTTTCTTGAAATAGCAACTGGATTCTTCTGAGTGCAATGAGGCTTATGGTGACAAAGGAAATATCCTCAGAAAAAAACTAGAAAGAAGCTTTCCTAGAAACTTCTTGTGGTGTGTGAATTCATCTCACAGAGTTACACTTAGGTTTCATGGAGCAATCGATTAACACTGTCTTTGAGGAAACTGAGAAGGGCTCCTTGGATTGCATTGAGGCCTAGGTCGTTACAGGAAATATCCTCAATTAAAAATGGGAGAGAAGATTTGGAACAAACTTCTTTGTGATACGTGAATTCATCTCACAGAATAACAACTTAGTCTTCATGAAGCAGTTTGTTAACAGTGTTTTCGTGTAATCTGCAAAGTGATAATTGGGAGCGCATTGAGGCCAAAGGTGAAAACAGAAATATCCTCAGATAATAACTAGAAAGAAGCATTCTCAGAAGTCGCTTTCTGAATGTGTGAATTCCTAAAACAGAGATTAACTTTTCCCTTCTTGCACCAGTTTCCTAACACTGTTGTCGTGGATTCTGCCAAGAGATATCTGGGAGCTCCTTGAGGGCTACGGGAAAGGGAAATATCCTCAGACCAAAACTGGAAAGAAGCTTTCTGAGAAATTGCATTGCGATATGTGAATGCAACTCACAGAGTTACAAGTTTCTCATCAGTGATCAGTTTGCTAACACAGTTATCTTGAAATTTGCAATGGGATACGTCTGAGCGCAATGAGGCGTACGGTGACAAAGGAAATATCATCAGACAAGAACTAGAAAGAAGCTTTCCCAGAAACTTCTTTGTGATGTGTGAATTCATCTCACAGAGTTCTCAATGAGGTCCCAAATATCACTTTACAGAATCCACGATAACAGTCTTAGCAAACTGTTCCAAGAAACGAAGGGGGGAACTCTGTGTGATGAAGTCACACATCAGAAAGCAATCTCTCAGAAAGCTTCTCTCCAGTTATTATCTGAGGGTATTTCCATTTTCACCTGGAGCCCCAATGGCCTCCCAAATATCACTTGGCAGATTCCACGAAAAGAGTGTTATCAAACTGCTTCATGAGGACTAATTGTAGCTCTGTGAGATGAATTCACAGATCAAAAAGAAGTTTCTCAGAGAGCCTCTTTCACGTTTTGAACTGATGATATTTCCTTTATCAGCGTAGGATTCAGTGCGATCCAAAGAAGCCCTTCTCAGGTTCCTCAAAGACAGTGTTAAAGGACTACTCCAAGAAACATAAGTGTAACTCGGTGAGACGAATTCACACATCACCAAGAAGTTCCTAAGAAAGCTGCTTTCTAGTTTTCATCTGAGGATATTTCCTTTGTCACCGTAAGCTTCACTGCGCTATGAAGTATCTAATTGCAGATTTCCAGAAAACTGTGTTAACAAACTGATCACTGAAGAGAAACGTGTAACTCTGTGAGTTGCATTCACACAATGGCAATGCAGTTTCTCAGAAGGCTTCTTTCCAGTTTTAATCTGAGGATACTTCCTTTTTACCCTGGGCCCCTATGGGCTAGCAAATATCACTTTGCAGAATCCACGACAACAGTGTTAGCAAACTGTTCCAGGAAGGGAAGGGTGGAACTCTGTGTGATGGAGTCACACATCAGAAACCAATCTCTCAGAAAACTTCTCTCTAGTTATTATCTGAGGATATTTCCTTTTTCACCATGGACCTCAATGGACTCCCTAATATCAATTTCCATATTCCACCACAAGAGTGTTAGCAAACTGCTTCCTGAGGATAAGTTGTAACTCTGTGAGATGAATTCGCAGATCACAAAGAAGTTTCTCAGAAAGCTTCATTCACGTTTTGAACGGATGATATTTCCTTTATCAACGTAGGCCTCAAAGCGATCCAAAGTAGACCTTCTCAGGTTCTTCAAAGACAGTGTGAATGGACTGCTCCACGAAATATAAGTGTAACTCTGTGAGACGAATTCACACATCACAAGGAAATTTCTAAGAAACCTTCTTTCTAGTTTGCATCTGAGGATATTTCCTTTGTCACCTTAAGCTTCATTCCACTAAGAAGTATCCCATTGCGGATTTCCAGAATACTGTGTTAGCAAACTGATCACTGAAGAGAAACGTCTAGCTCTGTGAGTTGCATACACATATCACCGTGCAGTTTCTCAGAAGGTTTCTTTCCAGTTTTGATGTGAAGATACTTCCTTTTTCACCATAGTCCTCAACGAGCTCCAAAATATCACTTTGCAGAATCCACGACAACAGTGTTAGCAAACTGTTCCAAGAAGGGAAGGGCGGAACTCTGTGTGATGAAGTCACACATCAGAAAGCAATCTCTCAGAAAGCTTCTCTATAGTTACTATCTGAGGATATTTCCTTTTTCACCATGGGCCCCAATGGGCTCCCAAATATCACTTTGCAGATTCCACGGAAAGAGTGTTAGCAAACTGCTTCCTGAGGACTAACTTGTAACTCTTGGAGATGAATTCACAGATCACAAAGAAGTTTCTCAGAAAGCTTCTTTCAGCTTTTTAAGTGAGGATATTTCCTTTATCAGCGTAGGCCACAAAGCGATCCAAAGAAGCCCTTCTCAGTTTCCTCCAAGACAGTGTTAAAGAACTGCCCCACGAAATATAAGTGTACCTCGGTTAAGTGAATTCACACATCACAAAGCAGTTCCTAAGAAAGCTGCTTTCTAGTTTTCATCTGAAAATATTTCCTTTGTCATCGCAAGCTTCATTGCGCTAAGAAGTATCCCATTGCAGATTTCCAGAAAGCTGTGTTAGCAAACTGATCACTGAAGAGAAACGTGTAACTCTGTGAGTTGATTTAGCACATCGCAATGCTGTTTCTCAGAAGGCTTCTTTCCAGTTTTCAGCTGAGGATATTTCCTTTTTCACCATAGCCCTCAATGAGCTCCCAAATATCACTTTGCAGAATCCACAACAACAGTGTTAGAAGACTATTCCAAGAAGCGAAGGGTGGAACTCTGTGTGATGAAGTCACACATCAGAAAGCAATCTCTCCCAAAGCTTCTCTCTAGTTATTATGTGAGGATATTTCCTATTTCACCATGGACCCCAATGGGCTTCCAAATATCACTTTGCAGATTCCACAAAAAGAGTGTAAGCAAACTTCTTGCTGAGGACTAAGCTGTACCTCTCTGAGATGAATTCACACATCACCAAGAAGTTTCTAAGAAAGCTTCTTTCTAGTTTTCATCTGAGGATATTTCCTTCGACACCGTAAGCTTCATTGCGCTAGGAAGTATCTAATTGCAGATTTCCAGAAAACTGTGTTAGCAAACTGGTCACTGAAGAGAAATGCGTAACTGTGTGAGTTGCATTCACACATCGCAATGCAGTTTCTCAGAAGGCCTTTTTCCAGTTTTGATCTGAGGATATTTCCTTTTTCACCATACCACTCAATGAGCTCTGAGATATCACTTTGCACAATCCACGAAAACAGTTTTAGCAATCTGTGCCAAGTAGGGAAGGGTGCGACTCTGTGTGATGAAGTCACACATCAGAAAGCAATCTCTCAGAAAGCTTCTTTATAGTTGTTATCTGAGAATATTTCGTTTTTCACCATGCGCCCCAACGGGCCACCAAATATCACTTTGCATATTCCACGAGAAGAGTGTTTGCAACCTTCTTCCTGAAAACTAAGCTGTAACTCTGGCAGATGAATTCACAGATCACAAAGAAGATTCTCAGAAAGCTTCTTTCACGTTTTTAACTGAGGATATTTCCTGTAGCAGCTTAGGCCTCAATGCGATCCAATGAAGCCCGTCTCAGGTTCCTCAAAGACAGTGTTAATGGACTGCTCCTCCAAACATAAGTGTAACTCTGTGACATGAATTCACACATCACCAAGAAGTTTCTAAGACAGATTCTTTCTGGGTTTCTTCGGAGGATATTTCCTTTGTAACCGTAAGCTTCATTGTGCTAAGAAGTATACCATTGCAGATTTCCAGAAAACTTTGTTAGCAAACTGATCACTGAAGAGAAACGTGTAACTCTGTGAGTTGCATTCACACATGGCAATGCAGTTTCTCAGAAGGCTTCTTTCCAGTTTTGGTCTGAGGATATTTCCTTTTTCACCATAGTCCTCAATGAGCTCCCAAATATCACTTTGCAGAATCCACGACAACAGTGTTACCAAACTGTTCCAGGAAGGGAAGGGTGGAACTCTGTGTGATGAAGTCACACATCAGAAAGCAATCTCTCAGAAAGCTTCAGGCTAGTTCTTATCTGAGGATATTTCCTTTTTCACCATGGGCCCCAATGGGCTCCCAAATATCACTTTGCTGATTCCACGAAAAGAGTGTTAGCAAACTGCTTCCTGAGGACTAAGCTGTAACTCTGGGAGATGAATTCACAGATCACAAAGAAGTTTCTCAGAAAGCTTCTTTCACGTTCTTTTTTTTTTTTATACTTTACGTTCTAGGGTACATGTGCATAATGCGCAGGTTTGCTACATATGCATATTTGTGCCATGTTGGTGTGCTGCACCCATCAACTCGTCAGCACCCATCAATTCATCATTTATATCATGTATAACTCCCCAATGCAATCCCTCCTCCCTCCCCCCTCCCCATGATAGGGCCCAGTGTGTGATGTTCCCCTTCCCGAGTCCAAGTGATCTCATTGTTCAGTTCCCACGTATGAGTGAGGACATGCGGTGTTTGGTTTTCTCTTCTTGTGACAGTTTGCTAAGAATGATGGTTTCCAGCTGCATCCATGTCCCTACAAAGGACACAAACTCATCCCTTTTTATGGCTGCATAGTATTCAATGGTGTATATGTGCCGCATTTTCTTAATCCAGTCTATCACAGATGGACATTTGGGTTGATTCCAAGTCTTTGCTATTGTGAATAGTGCTGCAATCAACGTACGTGTGCATGTGTCTTTGTAGTAGAATAATTTATAATCCTTTGGGTATTTACCCAGTAGTGGGATGGCTGGGTCTTATGGTCCATCTAGTTCTAGATCCTTGAGGAATTGCCATACTGTTTTCCATAATGGTTGAACTAGTTTACAATCCCACCAAAAGTGTAAAAGAGTTCCTATTTCTCCACATCCTCTCCAACAACTGTTGTTTCCTGATTTTGTTTAAATAACTTTTATTTTTATTTATTTATTTATTAATTTATTTTTTTTCCTGTTTGTCGATTTTTTTTTATTATTATACTTTAAGTTCTAGGGTACATGTGCATAACATGCAGTTTTGTTACATATGTATATTTGTGCCATGTTGGTGTGCTGCAGCCCATCAACTCGTCAGCACCCATCAATTCATCATTGATATCATGTATAACTCCCCAATGCAATCCCTCCCCCCTCCCCCCTCCCCATGATAGGCCCCAGTGTGTGATGTTCCCCTTCCCGAGTCCAAGTGATCTCATTGTTCAGTTCCCACCTATGAGTGAGAACATTCGGTGTTTGGTTTTCTCTTCTTGTGACAGTTTGCTAAGAATGATGGTTTCCAGCTGCATCCATGTCCCTACAAAGGACGCAAACTCACCTTTTTTATGGCTGCATAGTATTCCATGGTGTATATGTGCCAAATTTTCTTCCATTCTGTAGGTTGCCTGTTCACTCTGATGGTAGTTTCTTTTGCTGTGCAAAAGCTCTTTAGTTTAATTAGATACCATTTGTCAATTTTGGGTTTTGGTGCCGTTGCTTTTGGTGTTTTAGACATGAAGTCATTGCCCATGCCTATGTCCTGAATGGTACTACCTAGATTTTCTTCTGGGGTTTTTATGGTATTAGGTCTAACATTTAAGTCTCTAATCCATCTTGAATTAATCTTCGTATAAGGAGTAAGGAAATGATCCAGTTTCAGCTTTCTACTTATGACTAGCCATTTTCCCAGCACCATTTATTAAATAGGGAATCCTTTCCCCATTTCTTGTTTCTCTCAGGGTTGTCAAAGATCAGATGGCTGTAGATGTCTGGCATTATGTCTGAGGACTCTGTTCTGTTCCATTGGTCTATAGCTCTGTTTTGGTACCAGTACCATGCTGTTTTGGTTACTGTAGCCTTGTATTATAGTTTGAAGTCAGGTAGCGTGACGCCTCCAGCTTTGTCCTTTTGCCTTAGGATTGTCTTGGCAATGCGGGCTCTTTTTTGGTTCCATATGAACTTTAAAGCAGTTTTTTCCAATTCCGTGAAGAAACTCATTATAGCTTGATGGGGATGACCTTGAATCTATAAATAACCTTGGGCAGTATGGCCATTTTCACGATATTGATTCTTCCTATCCATGAGCATGGTATGTTCTTCCATTTGTTTGTGTCCTCTTTGATTTCACTGAGCAGTAGTTTGTAGTTCTCCTTGAAGAGGTCCTTCACATCCCTTGTGAGTTGGATTCCTACGTATTTTATTCTCTTTGAAGCAATTGTGAATGGAAGTTCATTCATGATTTGGTTCTCTGTTTGTCTGTTACTGGTGTATAAGAATGCTTGTGATTTTTGCACATTAATTTTGTATCCTGAGAATTTGCTGAAGTTGCTTGTCAGCTTAAGGAGATTTTGGGCTGAGATGATGGGGTTTTCTAAATATACAATCATGACATCTGCAAACAGGGACAATTTGATTTCTTTTCCTAACTGGATACCCTTGATTTCTTTCTCTTGCCTGATTGCCCTAGCCAGAACTTCCAACACTATGTTGAATAGGAGTGTTGAGAGAGGGCATCCCTGTCTTGTGCCAGTTTTCAAAGGGAATTTTTCCAGTTTTTGCCCATTCAGTATGACTTTAGCTGTGGGTTTGTCATAAATAGCTATTATTATTTTGAGGTACGTTCCATCAACACCGAATTTATTGAGCGTTTTTAGCATGAAGGGCTGTTGAATTTTGTCAAAAGCCTTTTCTGCATCTCTTGAGACAATCATGTGGTTCTTGTCTTTGGTTCTGTTTATATGCTGCATTACGATTATTGGTTTGTGAATGTTGAACCAGCCTTGCATCCCAGGGATGAAGCCCACTTGATCACGGTGGATAAGTTTTTGATGTGCTGCTGAATCCGGTTTGCCACTATTTTATTGAGGATTTTTGCATCGATGTGTATCAGGGATATTAGTCTAAAATTCTCCTTTTATGTTGTGTGTCTGCCAAGGTTTGGTATCAGGATGATGTTGGCCTCATAAAATGCGTTAGGGAGGTTTCCCTCCTTTTCAATTGATTGGAATAGTTTCAGAAAGAATGGTACCAGCTGCTCCTTGTACCTCTGGAAAAATTCAGCTGTGAATTCAACTGGATCTGGCCTTTTTTTGGTGGGTAAGCTATTAATTATTGCCTCAATTTCAGAGCCTGCTATTGGTCTATTCAGGGATTCAACTTCTTCCTGGTTTAGTCTTGGAAGAGTGTAAGTGTCCAGGAAATTATCCATTTCTTCTAGATTTTCTAGTTGATTTGCGTAGAGGTGTTTATAGTATTCTCTGATGGTAGTTTGTATTTCTGTGGGGTCGGTGGTGATATCCCCTTTATCATTTTTTATTGCATTTATTTGATTCCTCTCTCTTTTCTTCTTTATTAGTCTTGCTAGCGATCTGTCAATTTTGTTGATCTTTTCAAAAAGCGAACTCTTGGATTCACTGATTTTTTGGAGCGTTTTTTGTGTCTCTATTGCCTTCAGTTCTGCTCTGATCTTAGTTATTTCTTGCCTTCTGCTAGCTTTCGAATGTGTTTGCTCTTGCCTCTCTAGTTCTTTTAATTGTGATGTTAGAGTGTCAATTTTAGATGTTTCCTGCTTTCTCTTGTGGGCATTTAGTGTTATAAATTTCCCTCTACACACTGCTTTAAATGTGTCCCAGAGATTCTGGTATGTTGTATCTTTGTTCTCATTGGTTTCAAAGAACATCTTTATTTCTGCCTTCATTTCATTATGCACCCAGTAGTCATTCAGGAGCAGGTTGTTCAGTTTCCATGTAGTTGAGCGGTTTTGATTGAGTTTCTTAGTCCTGACTTCTAGTTTGATGGCACTGTGGTCTGAGAGACAGTTTGTTATAATTCCTGTTGTTTTACATTTGCTGAGGAGTGCTTTACTTCCATTTGTGTGGTCAATTTTGGAATAAGTGCGATGTGGTGCTGAGAAGAATGTTTATTCTGTTGATTTGGTGTGGAGAGTTCTATAGATGTCATTAGGTCTGCTTGGTGCACAGATGAGTTCAATTCCTGGATATCCTTGTTAACTTTCTGTCTCGTTGATCTGTCTAATGTTGACAGTGGAGTGTTGAAGTCTCTCATTATTATTGTATGGGAGCCTAAGTCTCTTTGTAAGTCTCTAAGGACTTGCTTTATGAATCTGGGTGCTCCTGTATTGGGTGCATATATATTTAGGATAGTTAGCTCTTCCTGTTGAATTGATCCCTTTACCATTATGTAATGGCCTTCTTTGTCTCTTTTGAACTTTGATGGTTTCAAGTCTGTTTTATCAGAGACTAGGATTGCAACCCCTGCTGTTTTTTGTTCTCCATTTGCTTGGTAGATCTTCCTCCATCCCTTTATTTTGAGTATATGTATGTCTCTGCATGTGAGATGGGTCTCCTGAATACAGCAGACTGATGGGTCTTGACTCTTTATCCAGTTTGCTAGTCTGTGTCTTGCAAGGCCGGCGGACCCCGCCCCGCCCCCTCTTGCGGACGGGGGGGCGCCAGGGGCCTCCCACTTATTCTACACCTCTCATGTCTCTTCACCGTGCCAGACTAGAGTCAAGCTCAACAGGGTCTTCTTTCCCCGCTGATTCGGCCAAGCCCATTCCCTTGTCTGTGGTTTCGCTGGATAGTAGGAAGGGACAGTGGGAATCTCGTTCATCCATTCATGCGCATCACTAATTAGATGACGAGGCATTTGGCTACCTTAAGAGAGTCATAGTTACTCCCACCGTTTACCCGCGATTCATTGGATTTCTTCACTTTGACATTCAGAGCACTGGGCAGAAATCACATCACCATCACGTTCTTAACGGAGGATATTTCCTTTATCAGCGTAGGCCTCAATGGGATCCAAAGAAGCCCTTCTCAGGTTCCTCAAATACAGTGTTAATGGACTGCTCCACGAAACATAAGTGTAATTCTGTGAGATGAATTCACACATGACGAAGAAGTATCTAAGAAAGCTTCTTTCTAGTTTTCATCTGAAGATATTTCCTTTGTCACCGTAAGCTTCATTGCATTAAGAATTATCCCATTGCAGATTTCCAGAAAACTGTGTTAGCAAACTGATCACTGAAGAGAAACGTGTAACTCTGTGAGTTGCATTCACACATCGCAATGCAGTTTCTCAGAAGGCTTTTTTCCAGTTTTGATCTGAGGATATTTCCTTTTTCACCATAGCCCTCAATGAGCTCCCCAATATCACTGCAGAATCCACGACAACAGTGTTAGCAAACTGTTCCAAGAAGGGAAGGGTGGAAGTCTGTGGATGTCACACAACAGAAAGGAATCACTCAGAAAGATTCTCTCTAGTTATTATCTGAGTATATTTCCTTTTTCACCATGGGCCCCAATGGGCTCTGAAATATCACTTTCCAGATTCCAAGAAAAGAGTGTTAGCCAACTGCTTCCTGCGGACTAAGTAGTAACCCTGGGAGATGAATTCACAGATCACAAAGAAGTTTCTCAGAAAGCTTCTTTCACGTTTTTAACTGAGGATATTTCCTTTTTCAGCGTAGGCCTCAATTCCTTCCAAAGAGGCCCTTCTCAGGTTCCTCAAAGAACAGTGTTAATGGACTGCTCCATGAAACATAAGTGGAACCCTGTGAGATGAATTCACATATCACCAAGAAGTTTCTAAGAAAGCTTCTTTCTAGTTTTCATCTGAGGACATTTCATTTGTCACTGTAAGCTTCATTGTGCTCAGAAGTATCCCATTGAAGATTTCCAGAAAACTGTATTAGCAAACTGATCACTGAAGAGAAACGTGTAACTCTGTGAACTGCATTCACATAACAATGCAGTTTCTCAGAAGGCTTCTTTCCAGGTTTGATCTGAGGATATTTCCTTTTTTACCATAGTCGTCAATGGGTTCCCAACTATCAACTTGCAGACTCCACGACAACAGTGTTAGCAATCTGTTCGAAGAAGGGAAGGCTGGAAGTCTGTGCAGTGAAGTCACACATCAGAAAGCAGTCTCTCAGAAAGCTTCTCCCTCGTTATTATCTGAGGATATTTGCTTTTTCACCATGCGCTCTCAATGGGCTCCAAATATCACTTTGCAGATTCCAGGAAAATAGTGTTAGCAATCTACTTCCTGAGAACTAAACTGTATCACTGTGACATGAATTCACAGATCATGAAGAAGTTTCTCAGAAAGCTTTTTTCACGTTTTGAACTGATGATATTTCCTTTATCTTCGTAGGCCTCAATGTGATCCAAAGAAACCCTTCATAGTTTCTTCAAATACAGTGTTACTGGACTGCTCCACAAAACATAAGTGTAACTCTGTGAGATGAATTCAACATCACCAAGACGTTTCTAAGAAAGGTTCTTTCTAGTTTTCATCTGGGAATATTCCCTCTTCACCGTAAGCGTCATTGCACTAAGAAGTATCCTATTGCATATTTCCAGAAAACTGTGTTAGCAAACTGATCACTGAAGAGAAACGTGTAACTCTGTGACTTGCATTCATACATCGAAGTGCATTTTCCCAGATGGCTTCCTTCAAGTTTTTATCTGAAGATATTTCCATTTTCACCGTAGCCCCCAGTGAGCTCCCAAATATCACTTTGCAGAATCCACAACAACAGTGTTGGGAAACTGTTCCAAGAACGGTATGGTGGATCCCTGTGTGATGAAGTCACACATCAGAAAGTAATCTCTCAGAAAGATTCTCTCTAGTTATTATCTGAGGATATTTCCTTTTTCACCATCGGCCCCAATGGGCTTTTAAATATCACTTTGCAGGTTCCAAGAAAAGAGTGTTAGCAAACTGCTTCCTGAGGACTAAGGTGTAACTCTGGGACATGAATTCACAGATCACAAAAAAGTTTCTATGAAAACTTCTTTCAGATTTTTAATGGAGAATATATCCTTTATCATCATAGGCCTAAATGCGATCCAAAGGAGCCCTTCTCAGGTTGCTCAAGGACAGTGTTAATGGACTGCTTCCCGAAACATAAGTGAAAATCTGTGAGACGAATTCACACATCACCAAGAAGTTTCTAAGAAAGCTTCTTTCTGTTTTTCATCTGAGGATATTTCCTTTGTCAGCCTATGCCTCAATTCGATTCAAAGAAGCCCTTCTGAGGGCCCTAAAAGACAGTGTTAATGGACTACTCCATGAAACATCAATGTAACTCTGTGACATGAATTCAAACATCACCAAGAGATTTCTAAGGAAGCTTGTTTCTAGTTTTGACCTGAGGATATTTCCTTTGTCACCATAAGGTTCTTTGCGCTAACAAGTATCCCATTGCGGATTTCCAGAAAACTGTGTTAGCAAACTGATCACTAAAAGAGAAACAGTTAACGTTGTGAGTTGCATTCAAACATCGCAATGCGGTTTTTCAGAAGGCTTCTTTCCAGTTTTGATCTGAGTATATTTCCTTTTTCACCATAGCCCTCAATGAGATCCCAAATATCACATTCCAGAATCCACTACAATAGTGTTAGCACAGTGCTCCAAGAAGGAAAGGGTGGCTCTCGGTGTGATGAAGTCATAATTCAGAAAAAATTTCTCAGAAAGCTTCTCTCTAGTTATTATCTGAGGATATTTCCTTTTTCACCTTGGCCACAATGAGCTCCCAAATATCACTTTCCAGATTCCACGAAAAGTGTGTTAGCAAACTGCTTCCCGAGGACTAAGATGTAACTCTGTGAGATGAATTCACAGACCACAAGGAAGTATCTCTGAAAGCTTCATTCACGTTTTTAACTCATGACTTTTTTAATGTGCGTAGGCCTCAATGCCATCCTAAAAAGCCCTTCTCAGGTTCCTAAAAGACACTGTTAATGGACTGCTCCATGAAACTTAAGTGTAACTCTGTGAGATGAATTCACACATCAGCGAGAAGTTTCTAAGAAAGCTTCTTTCTAGTTTTCATCTGAGGGTATTTCCTCTGTCACCTTGGATTCATTGTGCTAAGAAGTATCCAATTGCAGATTTCGAGAAAACTGTGTTAGCAAACTAAACAGTGAAGAGAAACGTGTAACTCTGTGAGTTGCATTCACACATCGCAGTGCAGTTTCTCAGAAGACTTCTTTCTAGTTTTGATCTGAGGACATTTCCTTTTTCTCCACAGCACTCAAAGAGCTCTGAAATATCACATTGCAGAATCCACGACAACAGTGTTATCAATCTGTTCCAAGAAGGGAAGGGTGGAACTCTGTGTGATGCAGTCACACATCAGAAAGCATTCTCTCAGAAAGCTTCTCCCTAGTTATTATCTGGGGATAGTTCCTTTTCCACCATGGGCCCCAATGGGCTCGCAAATATCACTTTGCAGATTCCACGAAAAGAGTGTTGGCAAACTGCTTCCTGAGGACTAAGTTGTAACTCTGGGAGATAAATTCACGGATCACAAAGAAGTTTGTCAGAAAGCTTGTTTCACGTTTTGATGAGGATACTTTCTTTATCAGCGTAGGCCTCAATGCGATGCAAAGAAGCCCTTCTCAAGTTGGTCAACGACAGTGTTAATGGACTGCTAAACGAAACATATGTGTAACTCTGTGACATGAATTCACACATCACTAAGAAGTTTCTGAGAAATTCTCTTTCTAGTTTTCATCTGAGGATATCTCCTTTGTCACCATAATATTCATTGCGCTAAGAAGTATCCCATTGCAGATTTCCAGAAAACTGTGCTTGCAAACTGATCACTGAAGAGAAACGTGTAATTCTGTGAGTTGCATTCACACATCGCAGTGCAGTTTCTCAGAAGGCTTCTTTCCAGTTTTGATCTGAGTACATTTCCTTTTTCTCCACAGCCTGCAATGAGCTCTGAAACAACACTTTGCAGAATCCAGACAACCCTGTTAGAAAACTTTTCCAAGAAGGGAAGGGTGGAACTCTGTGTGATGAAGTCACACATCAGAAAGCACTCTCTCAGAAAGCTTCTCCCTGGTCATTATCTGAGGACATTTCCTTTTTCACCATGGTCCCCAATGGGCTCCCAGTTATCTCTTTGCAGATTCCACGAATAGGGTGTTAGCGAACTGCTTCCTGAGCACTAAGCTGTAACTCTGTGAGATGAATTCACAGATCAAAAAGAAGGTTCTCAGGAAGCTTTTTCAACGTTTTGAACTGAGGATGTTTCCTTTATCAGCATAGGCCTCAATGTGATCCAAAGAAGCCCTTCTCAGGTTCCTCAAAGACAGTATTAATGTACTGCTCCACGAAACTGAAGGGTAACTCTGTGAGATGAATTCACGCACCACCAAGAAGTTTCAAAGAAAGCTTTTTTCTAGTTTTCATCTGAGGATATTTCCTTTGTCACCATAAGCTTCAGTGCACTAAGAATTATCCCATTGTAGATACCCAAAAAAACTGTGTTAGCAAACTGACCAATGAAGAGAAACGTGTAACTCTGTAAGTTGCATTCACACATCGCAATGCAGTTTTTCAGAAGGCTCCTTTCCAGTCTTGATCTGAGGATATTTCCTTTTTCACCATACCATTAATGAGCTCCCAAATATCATTTTGCCGAATGAACGACAACCGTTTTAGCAAACTGTTCCAATAAGGGAAAGGCGGAAATGTGTGTGATGAAGTCACACATCAGAAAGCAATCTCTCAGAAAGCTTCTCCCTAGTTATAATCTGAGGATATTTCCTTTTTCACCATGGGCCCCAATGGGCTCTCAAATATCACTTTGCAAATTCCAAGAAAAGAATGTTTAAGAAACTGCTTCCTGAATACTAGGCTGTAACTCTGTGAGACGAATTCACAGATCACATATTTTCTCAGAAAGCTTCTTTCACGTTTTGAACTGAGGATATTTAGTTTATCCGTGTAGGCCTCAATGCGATCCAAAGAAGCCCTTCTGAGGTTCCTCAAAGACAGTGTTAATGGTTTGCTCCACGATAAATAAGTGTAACACTGTGAGATGAGTTCACACATCACCAAGAATTTTTTACGAAAGCTTCTTTCTATTTTTCATCTGAGGATATTTGCTTTTCACTGTAAGGTTCATTGCACGAAGAATTTCCCATTGCAGATTTCCAGAAAACTCTGTTAGCAAACTGATCAGTGAAGAGAAACATGTAGCACTGTGAGTTGCATTCACACACTGCAATGTGGTTTCTCAGAGGCTTCTTTCCTGTTTTGATCTGAGCATATTTCCTTTTTCATCAGAGCCCTCTATGAGCTCCCATATATCTCTAGGAAGAATCCACGACAACACTGTTACCAAACTGTTTGGAGCAGGGAAGTGCGTAACTCTGTGTGATGTAGTCACCCATCAGAAAGCAATCTCTCAGAAAGCTTCCCTGTAGTTACTATCTGAGAATATTTCCTTTTTCACCATGGGCCCCAATGGGCTCTGAAATATCACTATTCAGATTCCACGAAAAGAGTGTTAGCAAACTGCTTCCTGAGGACTAAGCTGTAAATCTGGAGGATGAATTCACAGATAACAAAGAAGTTTTTCAGAAACCTTCGTTCTCGTTTTTAACTGGTGATATTTCCTTTATCAGTGTAGGCTTCAATCTGATCCAAAGAAGCCCTTCTCAGGTTCCTCAAAGGCAGTGTTAATGGACTGCTCCACGAAACATAAGTGGAACTCCGTGAGATGAATTCACACGTCACCAAGAAGTTTCTAAGAAAGGTTCTTTCTAGTTTTCATCGGAGGATATTTCCTTTGTCACCGTAAGCTTCATTGCGCTAAGTAGTATCCCATTGCAGATTCACAGAAAACTGTGTTAGCAACCTGATAACTGAAGAGAAACGTGTAACTCTGTGAGTTCCCTTCACACATGGCAATGCAGTTTCTCAGAAGGCTTCTTTCCAGTTTTGATCTGAGGATATTCCCTTTTTCACCATAGCCCTAAATAAGCTCCCAAATATCACTTTGCAGAATACACGACCACAGTGATAGCAAACTGTTGCAAGAAGGGCAGGGTGGAACTCTGTGTGATGAAGTCACACATCAGAAGTAATCTCTCAGAAAGCTTCTCTCTAGTTATTATCTGAGGACATTTCCTTTTTCACCATGGGCCCCAATGGGCTCCCAAATACCACTTTGCAGATTCCACGAAAGGAGTGTTAGCAAACTGCTTCCTGAGCACTAAGCTGTAACTCTGGGAGGTGAATTCACATATCACAAAGAAGTTTCTGAGAAAGCTGCTTTCACGTTTTAAACTGAGGATTTATCCTTTATCAGTGTAGGCCGTAATGCGATCCAAAGAAGCCCTTCTCAGGTTCCTCAAAGACAGTGTTAATGGACTGCTCCACGAAACATAAGTGGAACTCTGTGAGATGAATTCACACATCCCGCAGAAGTTTCTAAGAAAGCTTCTTTCTAGTTTTCATCTGAGGATATTTCTTTTGTCAGCATACGCTTCATTGTGCTAAGAAGTATCCCATTGCAGGTTTCCAGAAAACAGTGTTAGCAAACTGATCACTGAAGAGAAACGTGTAACTCTGTGAGGGGCATTCCCACGTCGCAATGCAGTTTCTCAGAAGGTTTCCTTCCACCTTTCATCTGAGGATATTTCCTTTTTCACCATAGCCCTCAATGAGCTCCCAAATATCACTTTGCAGAATCCACAACAACAGTGTTATCAAACTGTTCCAAGAAGGGAAGGGTGGAACTCTGTGTGATGAAGTCACACATCAGAAAGCAATCTCTCAGAAAGCTTCTCCCTAGTTATTATCTGAGGATATTTCCTTTTTCACCATGGGCCCCAATGGGCTCCCAAATATCACATTGCATTTTCAATGAAAAGAGTGTTAGCAAACTGCTTCCTGAGGACTAAGCTGTAACTCTGTTACGTGAATTCACAGATCACAAAGAACTTTCTCAGAAAGCTTCTTTCACGTTTTCAACTGATGATATTTCCTTTATCAGCCTAGGCCTCATTGGGATCCAAAGAAACCCTTCTCAGTTTCCTCAAAAACTGTTAATGGACTGCTCCCCGAAACATAAGTGGAACTCTGTGAGATGAATTCACACATCCCCCAGAAGTTTCTAAGAAAGCTTCTTTCTAGTTTTCATCTGAGGATATTTCCTTTGTCAGCGTAAGCTTCATTGCACTAAGAAGTATCCCATTGCAGGTTTCCAGAAAACTGTGTTAGCAAACTGTTCACTGAAGAGAACCGTGTAACTCTGTGAGTTGCATTCACACATCACATTGCAATTTCTCAGAAGGCTTCTTTCCAGTTTTGATCCGAGGATATTTCCTTTTTCACCATAGCCCTCAATGAGCTCCCAAATATCTCTTTGCAGAATCCACGACAACAGTGTTAGTAAACTGTTCCAAGAAGGGAAGGGTGGAACTCTGTGTGATGTAGTCATACATCAGAGAGCAATCTCTCAGAAAGCTTTTCTCTAGTTATTATCTGAGGATATTTCCTTTTTCACCATGGGCCCCAATGGGCTCCCAAATATCATTTTGCAGATTCCACAAAAAGAGTGGTAGCAAAGTTCTTTCGGAGGACTAAGCTGTAACTCTGGGAGATGAATTCACAGATCTCAGTGAAGTTTCTCAGAAAGCCTCTTTCACGTTTTTAACTGACGTTATTTCCTTTATTAGCGTAGGCCTCAATGCGTTCCAAAGAAGCCCTTCTCAGTGTTTGGACAATCGGAGGCAAGGTGGCACAGTTCCGGGTTCTTCACCATCAACTTTCCCATACCCGAGAAGGACACGGGTCAACTGCGCAGGCGCAACCCGACTTCCGATGGAAAGAATCTGGAGCCCGCCTAGCCACGCCTGTTGCCTCGCTTCGGACCTGCCTATGTCCCGCCCACTGTCCTCCCACTCCCGGGCCCAGGACCTAAAAGCCACGGTGCGAACATCCTTGGCCCCTCCTTGTGCGCGGGACCCAGGAACCTCGTCCGAGAACGCCAGAGCAAACTTCCTCGGCCCCTCCTCCTCCGCGGGACCCAGGAACCTCGCCCGAGAACGCCGGAGCGACTGCCTCCGACTCCGGAGGCTGGTGAACCTCGCCCCTCCCTCACATTGACTTGTAAATAAAGTTTTTCTTTGCCTTGCCTACTTGTCTTTTCTCTGGCATTTGCTCTGGGGGTCGCATTAAAGCAAATCAGCTGGTGCCGAAACCCGGGAGGAGACCCCTCCTCAGGGCCCCCCAAGGTCCGAGGAGCCTCCTCCTTCCACGCCCCAGGCGGACCAGGACCTGGACATCGCTTTCCCCACCTCCAAGTCTCCTAGGGTTGAGTACCTTCTGCCTCCCTCTCATGTCCCTTGGCCAGAGGTCCTGCACAGGCCCAAGGCTTTTTTTTCTGGTCACCAGGTGACCCAGGGAAGTTCCCAAAGGCAGAGACGTCTGCCCAAAGGAACTCCATTCCATTCCATGGGAGACCCGTCCAGGATGGAGACGTCCGCCTTGAGGTAATCTCCATTCCGTTCCATGGGAGACTTGTCCAGGACGGAGACATCCACCTGGAGGTAATCTCCATTCCGGCTCCAGGAGCCTCTCACCGGTCTCTGGTGGCTCCAAAGGACGCTTTGTAGCCAGGTAGAGTTTGGTTTCCGTTTCCGCCTATTGGCGAGAGGAAGGCAATGGGAAACCCCCAATCCAAAATACCTAGAGACTCCCCTTTAGGGTGTCTTCTAAAAAACCTCAAAACTTTGCAATTAGAACAAGATCTCAGGCGAAAGCGACTGGTGTTCCTCTCCACTGTGGCGTGGCCACAATACAAATTAGACAATCAGTCTCAATGGCCCCCTGAGGGCACTCTAGAGCGTAACATTTTAACCGACCTCAGTAGTTTTTGTCAACGCTTAGGCAAGTGGTCCGAAATTAATTATATACAAGGATTTTGGGCCTTGTGTTCTTGTCCGGACCTGTGTAGCCAGTGTTCCTTGGCTCAAGTCATGTAGGCTAGGGACGCAGGCCTAACAAAGTCCGAAAAAGAGGAGTCATCTTTCCTGTCTGAGTTGCCCGAAGACCTTACTTCCCCTCTCTCCCTTACACTCCTGCCATATACTCCACCTCCCCTTCCTGCTTCAGCCCCACCTCCTCTTTTGGCTCCACCTCCCCCTCCCACTCTGGCGGTTGTTCCACCTCCCTCCTCAGCCCCTCCCATCATTGTTGAGGCTACACTTCCCTCTGACCCCTCGGCACTTCCGCCTGGTCATCTTAGTTCGCCTATCTCTGCCCATACCGGCTCTAAAGATTGCCCACCTGCCCCCACTCCTACTCCCACCCTATCCAACCCCCCCCCACGGTCTTGGCACCCTTGCGTGAGGTGGCCGGAGCAGAGGCGTAGTTAGAGTTCATGTTCCGTTCTCACTAGCAGATCTTTCAAAGATTGAAATACGCTTAGGAGATTTTTCTGCCAACCCTACAATTTATACCAAAGAATTTAGATACCTTTGCCAGGCCTACGATTTAACCTGGCATGATCTCCAGGTTGTTCTTACCTCTACTCTAAACCCTGAGGAGCAAGAGCACATCCTAGTGGCCGCTAGGCAGCATGCCAACCAATTACACTTAACAGACCCTGCGTTCCCACTAGGGGAACAAGCAGTCCCCCCATAGACCCAGACTGGAACTATCAAGTAGCCCAGCCAGGCCGCCGAAGACGAGATATGATGACTCAATGTCTTCTGGCTGGTATGCAGGCGGCCTCAAATAAGGTAGTAAATTTTAGTAAATGAAAAGAAATTATTCAAGGTCCAGATGAGAACCCGGCCACATTTTTAAACAGGCTAACTGAGGCTTTAATTCAATACACTCGGTTAGACCCAGCTTCCCCAGCTGGGGCCACTATTCTAGCATCATATTTTATTTCACAATCGGCCTCGGATATTCGGAAAAAACTCCAAAAGGCAGAGGATGGACCTCAAACTCCTTATTCAAGACCTAGTCGAGTCGGTCTTCAAGGTCTATAATTCAAGGGAGGAAATGGCTGAGGCCCAACGACAGGCCCGCCTAAAGCAGAAGGTACAGCTCCAGACTCAAGCCTTAGTTGCTGCTTTGCAGCCTAGCCATAACCCAAAACTGGAGAGCAAAACCCCCGGAGGCTCAAAGACAATAAAAGGGGCTTGCTATAAATGCAGTAACCCAGGGCATTGGGCTAATAGATGTCCCCAGAGTCCCCAACCGCCTGAGCCAGTGCGGCCGTGCTACAAGTGCAGAGTAGCTGGACACTGGGCTAAAAAGTGTCCTAACCCTCGTCTGCCAACAACTCCTTGTCCAGCATGCCATGAAGAAGGGCACTTGAAGTCTGACTGCCCCACACTGAAAACGGGCATGGCGCCTCAACGTGATGTCCCTTCTCAGGACCCTGGGAGCTCCTTCCAGCTCTTACATCTGGATGACGACTGAAGGTGCCAGGACTCAGGGACCCCCATCACCTCGCTGAGCCGCGGGTAACTCTCCTGGTAGCGGGTAAGACAATTAATTTTTTAATCAACAGCGGGGCTACCTACTCTGTTTTGCCGTCTTTCAAAGGGCCTAGACTTCCCTCCAATATTTCTGTTGTAGGAGTCAATTGCTCCCTGTCCAACCCTCGAAAAACCCCACCCCTTAATTGCTGCCTGGCCAACAACTATTTTGCACACTCGTTCCTCATTTTCCCCTCATGCCCCACTCCCCTACTGGGCCGAGATGTTTTAAGTCAACTGAAAGCCTGTATCTCCATCCCTACTAGCGCCCCCCACCCTACCCACCATCTGCTTCTAGTATTGACTAACTCAAATGACTCCAACAATCCTACTAACCCTTTCCCCGGTTTCCCCATTCCTATCGACCCCCAAGTGTGGGACACCTCCACTCCTGTCGTGGTGGACCATCATCCACCAATACTTATAAAACTTAAGAAACCATCTCAGTTTCCAACCCGCCCACTGTTCTCTCTCTCTCCACAGCACTTATGAGGACTAAAACCAATCATTACTAGGTTACTCAGCCAACACATCCTCATCCCCATTCATTCTCCCTGTAACACCCCAATCCTACCTGTAAAGAAGGCAGATGGCACTTTTCGGTTAGTGCAGGATCTTCGCCTTATCAACGAAGCTGTTTGTTCCACCCATCCAGTAGTTCCCAACCCCTATGCCCTTCTTTCTCTCATTCCACCTAATACAACACACTTTACTGTACTGGATCTAAAAGATGCATTTTTCACTATTCCCCTGCACCCAGATTGTCAGTTTCTTTTTACTTTTACATGGGAAGACCCAGACACCCATACCTCCACCCAACTGACATGGACAGTGCTTCCCCAAGGGTTCTGAGACAGCCCCGCATTTCTTTGGGCAGGCCCTAGCAAAAGACTTAGCCTCCTGTCCTCTTACCAATAGTAAAATTCTCCAATATGTAGATGACCTTTTACTCTGTAGTCCCATGGGACAGGACTCTCTTTTAGACACTGTGATCCTCCTTAATCATCCAGGATCCAAAGGTTACCGAATATCCAAACACAAAGCTCAACTCGCCCAACAATGTGTCATATATTTAGGTATTGAGATCACTCCTACGACACACTCGCTTACTACAGACCGCTTAACTCTAATACAAAATCTTTCTCCTCCTCAAGACGCTAAGGAAATTCAATCCTTCCTAGGCCTAGCAGGATTTTTCAGACACTGGATTCCTAATTTCGGAATCTTGGCTAAGCCTCTATATGCAGCTGTCAAGGAGACTCCCCAAGGACCTTTGTCTAACCCAAAGTTAATCTATAAACATTTCACTCACCTGAAAAACTGCCTTCTCTCACATCCTACTCTCTCACTCCCAGACTTCCAACACCCCTTCCAGCTTTTCACAGATGAAAGACAAAAAGTTGCAGTGGGTCTTTTAGCCCCATCTATAGGCGCCACCTACAGCCCCATGGCATATCTATCTAAACAATTAGACCCCACCAGTACAAGGGTGGCAGCCCTGTCTTCAGGCCCTAGCAGCAGCCGCTGCTCTAACCCAAGAAGCAAAGAAACTCATTAAGGGTGGTAACCTAACAGTCTTCTCTACTCACCGCCTTCAAGATCTTATTGCCCACAGAAGTATTAGCCATCTAACCCCGTCCAGACTCCAACTCTTTCACCTCCTATTCATAGAGGACTCCACCATTGCCCTAGGAGTCTGTTCCTCTCTGAATCAAGCAACCCTACTTCCTGACCCTCTCAAGCAACCTAGTACTGAACGCTCCTGTCCAGAACTTTTAGAGGCCCAACCACCTAGTCACTTACATTTACATGACCAGCCATTGGAAGGCTCACAGTTAACCCTATTTGTAGATGGCAGTTCTTTTATAAATTCTCTACGAAACAGACAGGCAGGATATGCGGTAGTTACATCTTCTGCTGTCCTAGAAGCTAAGCCTTTACCACAAGAAACAACATCACAGCAGGCAGAACTTATGACACTAACTAGGGCTCTCCTCCTATCCAGAGGAAAAACGGTAAACATATACACAGACTCCAAGTATGCCTTCTCGATTGCACACACCCACTCTGTCATCTGGAAAGAGAGAGGGTTCCTAACCACCAGTGGTACCCCTACAGTCAACAAAAAACAGATACTCAAACTGCTAGACGCTTTATCAGCACCTTCCAGAGCAGCCATCATACACTGTAAAGGTCATCAGACTCCATCTAACTCGGTGGCGGCTGGCAATAACTTTGCCCACACCACTGCCAAGTCGGTAGCCGGATTCTCCACTCCCACGCTTCCCTCTATTTGTTTCTCTCTCCTCAATATACCCCTACTTATACCCAAGAGGAAAAGACCAAACTATTACAAGATTCAACAGCCAAACTAGCCACAGACAATTGGATTTACCTCAATAATAAATTAGTTATTCCTGAAACTCAACTCCACACATTCTAAAAGACATACATGATTCCCTACACATAGGACCCAAAGCTTTATATAACCTCCTAACCCCCCTCATTCACTGCCCCACACTCATGAAACACCTAATTATAATCAACCGACAGTGTTCCACATGTCTCAAGTCAAACCTTCAAGGCGCATTGCGCAACCCCCATCCGAGCCATCAGCTCAGAGGGCACCAATCAGGCGAAGATTGGCAAATTGACTTTACCCACATGCCAAGGCATAAAAAATTCAAATATCTCTTAACCCTCGTTGATACTTTTTCAGGATGGATAGAAGCCTATCCTACTACAGGAGAAACCGCCAATATAGTTGCCTCCATACTCACTGAACACATTATTTCTAGGTTTGGCCTCCCGCTCACTCTTCAGTCTGACAACGGCCCAGCATTCATCTCCAATGGTAGTCCAACAGGTCGCAGCCCTCCTACACATCACCTGGAAACTCCACATCCCTTATAGACCTCAGTCTTCTGGTAAAGTAGAGAAGGCCAACGGGCTCATTAAGCAGCAACTCACCAAACTCTCCCTCGAGACTCGACAATCATGGGTAACTCTCCTTCCCCTGGCCCTAACCCGGGTGCGAGCAGCCCCACGGAGTCCAACAGGCCTCAGTCCGTTTGAATTAGTTTACGGCCGACCCCTCACCCTCCAGCAGTTACCCACCCTTTCTTCCCCGCTGACAACTTATCTCCCATACCTCACCCTCTTGAGACAACTCCTGAGACAACATGCAGAACTAGCACACCCCTCTCCAACAGACACCTATAGCCCACATCTCTCTCTCAGCCTAGGAGGCCAAGTATACTTAAAAGATATCCAAGCCAAAGATCTTCAGCTTAGGTGGAAAGGCCCCTATACTGTCCTCCTATCCACATACACAGCAGCCAAACTTCTAGGACACACACACTGGGTCCATATATCACAATTAAAAAAGGCCCCCGCAGAAGACAATCAGTGGACATCTGATCTGTCTTACCCCTACCCGTCTCAAATTCACCAAACTCTCCCAACCACCACATGTTCCCTGACCGCTTGCGCTTATCCCGATTTCTCGCCATACTCTATATAAACATAACGGAATTCCAATATCTTACCCCAGATCCCTACTGGCCTCCAGATAATAGCCCATCACAGTGGATCTCCCGCCTACCTTTATAGAACATCTTCAGTGACAAGGTGTACCCTGTGATTACACTGAAGATGAAGTACTATTTCATACTTATATTACTATCTTTTTCTTGCATTTCAATCTCTATTACTAACCCAACTTTCATATGGAGATTCTCTATAGTTGAAACTTGGTCACACAAAAATAAACAGCACTCACAGCTACAAGGCACTGCTGACTGCCCCCCTTCAGGCTGCCAACCCCATCTTACTATAAATTTCACCCTATTGTGTTGCAGTGCGGCCGGAGCTAAGGCTCTCTGCTTCCTGAACGATCAGACACATTATAATTGCAAGACTTACTGGAAACAAAAGAACCTAGGATGCCCTTATATTTATTGTAAGATCCATTATGCAACCTTGAGACAGAAGAAACCCACTGCTCTCTTCACCATTGTGAATCAACGAACCCCCCTTCAATACCAATTAAATATCAAGGACCCATGGGACCCCCGATGGGCAGACGGAGTCAAAGGTGGACTCTACACAGGCTACACAATCCTTAGTTCATATCCCATGGCTACTCTCCTGATAAAAAGAACACTTGTCCAGCAAAAATCCCTTCCTCAAAACATACAAGCCCTACAGAATTTAACCTTAGCCATACAAGCACAAGAACAGGCCTTACAAGATCAATTACACTCCTCCAATAAGGACCCATTCTTATGGTTAAAACTAGTCCGTCAAGGGTTAAACCTAACACAGGCAGCCAACCTAAGAAATCTCCTCCCACTGTTTTCTCTGTGTGGCACTTGAAAGAGCCCCTTTAGTGGCAGTCCCTTTACCTACTGCTTTCAAGGTTACAACCTAACTCCATAGGCACCTCCCAAAAACCGTTCTTACTCCAAGTCCCACTACACCAAAGCCCAGAAAGTCCAATCCTTCCTTTCTGCTACTCTACCCCAAACACCTCCTGGTGTAACAATACACAGCCACCCGCTAAGATCCAGATGGCTCCCATCGGAGGTTATTTCTGGTGCAACAAAACCCTCTTCAAAGTCCTTAATCACACATCCATTGGTCAATCCCTTTGTGTCCCAGTGTCCCTAGTACCTAGTTTAACCTTATATAGCAAAGCAGAAGTAGCTGAACTCGTCATACAATTTAACCCTCCTCCTAATGATCTCCAAAAATGGGGTGTCTTCTTTCCCCTAGTCATCGGGGTCTCCCTGGCCGCCTCCTTAGTGGTGTCAGGGCTTGGAACTGGGGCACTTGCCCACTCGGTACAGTCTACCCAATCTCTAGCAGCTCAAATCCGAGAGGCCATAGAGGCTTCAGCTGAAAGCCTGGCCTCTCTGCAGCGTCAAATTACCTCAGTGGCCCAGGTAGCAGCACAAAATAGGCTGAGCATTAGATTTACTTACTGCCGAAAAAGGAGGAATATGTCTCTTCTTAGGAGAAGAATGCTGCTATTACATAAACGAGTCAGGCCTAGTAGACACTAACATCCAAATCCTAAACAGGATTAAAGCAGAATTAAAAACCTTACAATACCCCCTTCACCCCCGGATCACCGGTATGGCTGCTGCCCATAATACAGCAGATGCTCCCGTTCCTAATTCCCATACTAATCCTCTGTTTTGTCTTATGTCTCGCTCCTGTTTTAATCAAATTTCTCCGAGCCAAAGTTCAAGAGATCACGCGCGTCACCTTCAACCAGATGCTTCTTCATCCATACGTCCAAATACCAACCGTAGACCCCAACCTCAACAACGTCCCTTAACAGCAGGAAGTAGCCAGACAGACCACGGTGCCCCTTATCACTATTATCAATAAAATGTTGGACTGTTTGGACAAACGGAGGCAAGATGGCGCAGTTCCGGGTTCTTCATCATCAACTTTCCCATGCCCGGGAGAGATATGGGTCGAAGGCGCAGGCGCAACCCGACTTCTGACGGAGAGAAACCGGAACCCGCCTAGCCGCGCCTACTGCCCCGCCCCCGACCCGCATATGTCCCGCCCACTGCCCTCCCACTCCAGGGCCCAGGACATAAAAGCCGCTCCTGGCGGGCGCCCGGTGCGAACTTTCTTGGCCCCTGCTCGTACGCGGGACCCAGGAACCTCGTCTGAGAACACCGGAGCGAAATTCCTCGGCCACTCCTAGTACGTGGGACCCGGGAACCTCGCCCGAGAACTCCAGAGTGAACTTCCTCGGCCCCTCCTCGTACGCGGGACCTGGGAACCTCGTCCAAGAATGCCGGAAGCGAACTTCCTCGGCCCCTCCTCGTACGTGGGACCCGGGAACCTCGCCCGAGAACTCCAGAGTGAACTTCCTCGGCCCCTCCTCGTACACGGGACACGGGAACCTCGAACGAGAACGCTGGAGTGAACGTCCTCGGCCCCTCCTCATGCGAGGGACCCAGGAAACCCTCACGAGAATGCCGGAGCGACTTCTTTGGCCTCCACGGCCGGAGGCCGGTGAACCTCGCCCCTCCCTCACATTGGCTAGAAAATAAAGCTTTTTTTTTGCCTAGTCGACTTGCCTTTTCTCTGGCATTTGTTCTGGGGGTCGAGTTAAAGCAAATCACTCAGGTACTTCAAAGACAGTGTTAATGGAATGCTCGACGAAACATAAGTGGAACTCTATGAGATGAAATCACACATCACCAGGAAGTTTCTAAGAAAGCTTCTTTCTAGTTTTCATCTGAGGATATTTCCTTTGTCACCGTAAGCTTCATTGCGCTAAGAAGTATCCCATTGCAGATATCCAGAAAACTGTGTTAGCAAACTGATCACTGAAGAGAATCGTGTAACTCTATGAGTTGCATTCACACATCACAATGCAATTTCTCAGAAGGTTTCCTTCCAGTTTTGATCCGAGGATATTTCCTTTTTCACCATACCCCTCAATGAGCTTCGAAATATCACTTTGCGGGAGCCAAAACAACAGTGATAGCAAACTGTTCCAAGAAGGGAAGGGTGGAACTCTGTGTGATGAAGTCACCCATCAGAAAGCAATCTCTCAGAAAGCTTCTCTCTAGTTATTATGTGAGGATATTTCCTTTTTCACCATGGGCCCCTATGGGCTCCCAAATATCACTTTGCAGATTCCACGAAAAGAGGGCTAGACACTGCTTCCTGAGAACTAAGCTGTAACACTGTGACATGAATTCACAGATCACAAAGAAGTTTCTCAGCAACCTTCTTTCACGTTTTGAACTGAGGATATTTCCTTTATCAGCCTAGGATTCAATGCGATCCAAAGAAGCACTTCTCAGGTTCCTCCAAGACAGTGTTAATGGACTACTCCACGAAACATAAGTGGAACTCTGTGAGGTGCATTCACAAATCATCAAGAAGTTTCTATGAAACCTTCTTTCTAGTTTTTATCTGAGGATATTTCCTTCGTCACCATAATCTTCATTGCAGCTAAGAAGTATCCCATTGCAGATTTCCAGAAAACTGGGTTAGCAAACTGATCACTAAAGAGAAACGTGTAATTCTGTGAGTTGCATTCACACATCGCAATGCAGTTTCTCAGAAGGCTTCTTTCCAGTTTTGATCTGAGGATATTTCCTTTTTCACCATAGCCCTCAATGAGCTCCCAAATATCACCTTGCAGAATACACGACAACAGTGTTAGAAAACTGTTCCAAGAAGGGAAGCGTGGAATTCTGTGTGATGAATTCACACATCAGAAAGCAATCTCTCAGAAAGCTTCTCTCTAGTTATTACCTGAGGATATTTCCTTTTTCACCATGCGACGCAATGGGCTCCCAAATATCACTTTGCTGATTCCAGGAAAAGAGGGTTACCTAACTGCTTCGTGAGGACAAAGCTGTAAATCTGGGAGAAGAACTCACACATCACAAAGAAGTTTCACAGAAAGCTTCTTTCACGTTTTTAACTGATCATATTTCCTTTTTCAGCATAGGCATCAATGAGATCCAAAGAAGCCCTCCTCTGGTCCGTCAAAGACCGTGTTAATGGACTGCTCCATGATGCATAAGTGTAACTCTGTGAGATGAATTCACACATCACCAAGAAGTTTCTAAGAAAGCTTCTTTCTAGTTTTCATCTGAGGATATTTCCTTTGTCACCGTAAGCTTCATTGCGCAAAGAAGTATTCAATTTCAGATTTCCAGAAAACTGTGTTTGCAAACTGATCACTGAAGAGAAACGTGTAACTCTGTGAGTTGCATTCACACATGGGAATGCAGTTTCTCAGAAGGCTTCTTTTCAGTTTTGATCCGAGGACATTTCCTTTTTCACCATAAACCTCAATGTGTTCCCAAATATCACATTGCAGAATCCACGACAACAGTGTTAGCAAACTGTTCCTAGAAGGGAAGGGTGAACTCTGTGTGATGAAGTCACACATCAGTAAGCAATCTGTAAGAAAGCTTCTCTCTTGTTATTATCTGAGTATATTTCCTTTTTGACAATGGGCCTTTACGGGCTGCCAAATATCACTTTGCAGATTTCACGAAAAGAGTGTTAGCAAACTGCTTACTGAGGTCGATGGTGTAACTCTGTGAGATAAATTCACATATCAGAAAGAAGTTTCTCAGAAAGCTTCTTTCACGTTTTGAACAGACGATATTTCCTTTATCAGCATAGGCCTCAATGCGATGCAAAGAAGCCCTTCTCAGGTTCCTCAAAGACAGGGTTAGAGGACTGCTCCACGAAACATAAGTGTAAATCTGTGAGATGAATTCACACATCACCAAGAAGTTTCTAAGAAGGCTTCTTTCTAGTTTTCATCTGAGGATATTTCCTTTGTCACCATAAGCTTCAATGCGCTATGAAGTATCTAATTACAGATTTCCAGAAAACTGTGTTTACAAACGTGATCACTGAAGAGAAACGTGTAACTCTGTGAGTTGCATTCACACATGACAATGCTGTTTCTCAGAAGGCTTCTTTCCAGTTTTAATCTGAGGATATTTGCTTTTTCACCATCGCCCTCAATGATCTCCCAAATATCACGTTGCAGAATCCACCACAACAGTGTTATCAAACTGTTCCAAGAAGGGATCGGTGGAACTCTATGTGATGAAGTCACATATCAGAACGTAATCTCTCAGAAAGCTTCTCTCTAGTTTTTATGTGAGGATACTTCCTTTTTCACCATGGGCCCCTAAGGGCTCCCAAATATCACTTTGCAGAATCCACGACAACAGTGTTAACAAACTGTTCCAAGAAGGGAAGGGTGGAACTCTGTGTGATGAAGTCACACATCAGAAAGCAATCTCTCAGAAAGCTTCTCTCTAGTAATTAAGTGAGGATATTTGCTTCTTCACCATGGGCCCCCATGGGCTCCCGAATATCACTTTGCAGCTTCCACGAAAAGAGTGTTAGTAAACTGCTTCCTGAGTTCTATGTTCTAGGTCTGTGAGATGAACTCACTGATCAGAAAGAAGGTTCTCAGAAAGATTCTTTCACATTTGAACTGATGAAATTTCTTTTATCAGCGGAGGCCTCAATGTGATCCAAAGAAGCCTTTCTCAGGTTCCTCCAAGACAGTGTTAACGGACTGCTCCAGGAAACATAAGGGTAACTCTGTGAGATGAATTCACACATCACCAAGAAATTTCTCAGAAAGCTTCTTTCTAGTTTTCATCGAAGGATATTTCCTTTGTCACCGTAAGCTTCATTGCGCTATGAAGTATCTAACTGCAGATTTCCAGAAAACTGTGTTAACAAACTCATCACTGAAGAGAAACGTGTAACTCTGTGAGTTGCATTCACACATGGCAATGCAGTTTCTCAGAAGGCTTCTTTCCGTTATTAATCTGAGGATATCTTTGCTTTCTCACCATAGCCCTCAATGAGTTCCCAAATATCATTTGCAGAATCCACGACAACAGTATTATCAAACTGTTCCAAGAAGGGAATGGTGGAACTCTGTGTGATGAAGTTAAACATCAGAAAGCAATCTCTCAGAAAGCTTCTCTCTAGTTTTTATGTGAGGATACTTCATTTTTCACCCTGGGCCCCTATGGGCTCCCAAATATCACTTTGCAGGAAGCACGACAACAGAGTTATCAAACTGTTAAAAGAAGGGAACTGTGGAACTCTGTGTGATGAAGTCACACATCAGAAAGCAATCTCTCAGAAAGCTTCCCTCTAGTTTTTATGTGAGGATACTTCCTTTTTCACACTGGGCCCCTATGGGCTCCCAAATATCACTTTGCATAATCCACGACAACAGTGTTTGCAAACTGTTGCAAGAACAGAAGTGTGGAACTCAGTGTGGTGAAGTCACATAGCAGAAAGCAATCTCTCAAAAGGTTTCTCTCTTAGTTTTTATGTGAGGATACTTCCTTTTTCACCATGGGCCCCTAAGGGCTGCCAAATATCACTTTGCAGAATCCACGACAACAATGTTAACAAACTGTTCCAAGAAGGGAAGGGTGGAACTCTGTTTGATGAAGTCACACATCAGAAAGCAATCTCTCAGAAAGCTTCTCTCTAGTAATTAAGTGAGGATATTTGCTTCTTCACCATGGGCCCCCATGGGCTCCCGAATATCACTTTGCAGCTTCCACGAAAAGAGTGTTAGTAAACTGCTTCCTGAGTTCTATGTTCTAGGTCTGTGAGATGAACTCACTGATCAGAAAGAAGGTTCTCAGAAAGATTCTTTCACATTTGAACTGATGAAATTTCTTTTATCAGCGGAGGCCTCAATGTGATCCAAAGAAGCCTTTCTCAGGTTCCTCCAAGACAGTGTTAACGGACTGCTCCAGGAAACATAAGGGTAACTCTGTGAGATGAATTCACACATCACCAAGAAATTTCTCAGAAAGCTTCTTTCTAGTTTTCATCGAAGGATATTTCCTTTGTCACCGTAAGCTTCATTGCGCTATGAAGTATCTAACTGCAGATTTCCAGAAAACTGTGTTAACAAACTCATCACTGAAGAGAAACGTGTAACTCTGTGAGTTGCATTCACACATGGCAATGCAGTTTCTCAGAAGGCTTCTTTCCGTTATTAATCTGAGGATATCTTTGCTTTCTCACCATAGCCCTCAATGAGTTCCCAAATATCATTTGCAGAATCCACGACAACAGTATTATCAAACTGTTCCAAGAAGGGAATGGTGGAACTCTGTGTGATGAAGTTAAACATCAGAAAGCAATCTCTCAGAAAGCTTCTCTCTAGTTATTATCTGAGGATATTACCTTTTCCACCACTGTCCCCTAAGGGCTCCGAAATATCAGTTTGTAGATTCCCCGAAAAGAGTTTTAGCAAACTGCTTCTTAGGTCTAATGTGTAACTCTGTGAGATGAATTCACAGATCAGAAAGAAGTTTCTCAGAAATCTTCTTTCACGTTTTGAACTGATCATTTTCCTTTATCAGCCTAGGCTTCAATACGATCCAAAGAAGCCCTTCTCAGGTTCCTCCAAGAAAGTGTTAATGGACTGTATCAAGAAACATAAGTGTAACTCTGTGAGATGAATTCACGGATCAGAAATAAGTTGCTCAGAAAGCTTATTTCACGTTTCTAACTGATGATATTTCCTTTATTAGGGCAGGCCTCAATGCGATCCAAAGAAGCCCTTCTCACGTTCCTCAAAGACAGTGTTAAAGGACCGCTCCACGAAACATGACTGTAACTCTGTGAGATGAATTCACACATCACAAAGAAGTTTCTACTGAAAGCTTCTTTCTAGTTTTCATCTGAGGATATTTCCTTTGTCACCATACGCTTCATTGCGCTAAGAAGGATCCCATTGCAGATTTCCAGAAAATTGAGTTAACAAACTGATCACAGAAGAGAAACGTGTAATTCTGTGAGTTGCATTCACACATGGCAATGCAGTTTCTCAGAAGTCTTCTTTCCCGTTTTGATCTGAGGATTTTTCCTTTTTCACTGTAGCCGTCAATGAGCTCCCACATATCACTTTGTAGAATCCACGACAACAGTGTTAGCAAACTGTTCCAAGAAGGGAAGGGTGGAACTCTGTGTGATGAAGGCACCCATCAGAAAGCAATCTCTCAGAAATCTTCTCTCTAGTTATTATGTGAGGATATTTTCTTTTGAACCATGGGCCCCTAAGGGCTCCCAAATATAACTTTGCAGAATCCACTGACAACAGTGTTAGCAAACTGTTCCAAGAAAGGAAGGGTGAAACTCTGTGTGATGAAGTCACACATCAGAAAGCAATCTCTCAGAAAGCTTCTCTCTAGTTATTATTTGATGATATTTCCTTTTTCACCATGGGCCTATAGGGGTTCCCAAATATCACTTTGCAGATTCCACGAAAAGAGTGTTAGTTAACTGCTTCCTGAGCTCTAAGTTGCAACTCTGTGAGATGAATTCAGAGAACAGAAAGAAGTTTCTCAGAAACCTTCTTTCACGTTTTGAACTGATGATATTTCCTTTTTCAGCGTAGGCCTCAATACGATCCAAAGAAGCCCTTCTCAGGTTCCTCAAAGACAGTGTTAATGTACTCCTCCACGAAACATAAGTGGAACACTGTGAGATGCATTCACACATCACCAAGAAGTTTTTAGGAAAGCTTCTTTCTAGTTTTCATCTGAGGATATTTCCTTTGTCACCATAAGCTTCATTGCGCTAAGAAGTATCCAACTGCAGATTTCCAGAAAACTGTGTTAGCAAACTGATCACAGAAGAGAAACGTGTAACTCTGTGAGTTGTATTCACACATGGCAATGCAGTTTCTCAGAAGGCTTCTTTCCAGTTTTGATCTGAGGATGTTTCCTTTTTCACCATAGCCGTCAATGAGCTCCCAAATATCACTATGCAAAATACATGACAACAGTGTTAGCAAACTGTTCCAAGAAGGGAAGGGTGGAATTCTGTGTGATGAAGTCACACATCGGAAAGCAATCTATCAGAGGGCTTCTCTCTAGCTATTATGTGAGTATACTTCCTTTTTCACCCTGGACCCCTATGGGCTCCCAAATATCACTTTGGAGAATGCACGACAACAGTGTTAGCAAACTGTTCCAAGAAGAGAAGGGTGGAACTCTGTGTGATGAAGTCACATATCAGAAAGCAATCTCTCAGAGGGCTTCTCTCTATTCATTATGTGAGGATATTTCCTTTTTCACCATGTCCCCCTATGGGCTCCATATATCACTTTGCAGATTCCAAGAAAAGAGTGTTAGCAAACTGCTTCCTCAGGTTTAAGGTGTAACTCTGAGAGATGAATACACAGGTCAGAAAGAAGTTGCTCAGAAAGCTTATTTCACGTTTTGAACTGATGATATTTCCTTTATCAGCGTCGGCCTCAATATGATCCAAAGAAGGCCTTCTCAGTTTCCTCAATGACAGTGGTAATGGACTGCTCCACGATACATAAGTGTAATTTTGTGAGATGAATTCACACATCACCAAGTAGTTTCTAAGAAAGTTTTCTTTCTAGTTTTCATCTGAGGATATGTCCTTTGTCACCCTACGATCATTGCACTAAGAAGTATCCCATTGCAGATTGCCAGAAATCTTAGATAGCAAATTGATCACAGAAGAGAAAAGTGTAACTCTGTGAGTTGCATTCACACATGGCAATGCAGTTTCTCAGAAGACCTCTTTCCAGGTTTGATCTGAGGATATTTCCTTTTTCACCATAGCCCTCAATGAGTTCCCACATATCACTTGGCAGAATCCACAGCAACAGTGTTAGCAAACTGTTCCAAGAAGAGAAGTGTGCAACTGTGTGTGATGAAGTCAACCATCAGAAAGCAATCTCTCAGAAAGCTTCTCTATAGCTTTTATGTGAGGATATTACCTTTTACACCATGGGCCCCTAGGTGCTCCCAAATACCACTTTGCAGAATCCACGACAACGGTGTTAGCAAACTGTTCCAAGAAGGGAAGTGTGGAACTCTGTATGATGAAGTCACACATCAGAAAGCAATCTCTCTGAAAGCATCTCTCTAGTTATTATCTGAGGATATTTCCTTTTTCACCATGGGCATACATGGGCTCTCAAATATCACTTTGCAAAATACAAGACAACAGTGTTAGCAAACTGTTCCTAGAAGGGAAGGGTGGAACTCTTTGTGATGAAGTCCCACATCAGAAAGCAATCTCTCAGAAAGCTTCTCCCTAGTTATTAACTGAGGATATTTCCTTATTCACCACGGGCCCCTACTGGCTCCGAAATATCAGTTTGTAGATTCCAGGAAAAGAGTGTTAGCAAACTGCTTCTAAGGTCTGAGGTGTAACTCTGTGAGCAGAATTCACAGATCAGAAAGAAGTATCTCAGAAAGCTTCTTTGGCCTATTGAACTGATGATTTTCCTTTATCAGCGTAGGCCTCAATGCGACCCAAAGAAGCCCTTCTCAGGTTCCTCAAAGACAGTGCTAATGGAGTGGTACAGGATACGTAAGTGTAACTCTGTGAGATGAATTCACACGTCACCAAGAAGTTTCTAAGAAAGCTTTTTTCTAGTTTTCATCTGAGGATATTTCCATTGTCACCGTAAGCTTCATTGCACTAAGAAGTGTCCGATTGCAGATTTCCAGAAAACTGTGTTAGCAAACTGATCACTGAAGAGGAACGTGTAACTCGGTGAGTTGCATTCACACATGGCAATGCAGTTTCTCAGAAGGCTTCTTTCCAGTTTTAATGTGAGGATATTTCCTTTTTCACCATAGCCCTCAATGAGTTCCCACATATCACTTGGCAGAATCCACGGCAACAGTGTTAGCAAACTGTTCCAAGAAGAGAAGGGTGGAACTCTTTGTGATGAAGTCACACATCAGAAAGGAATCTCTCTGAAAGCTTCTCCCTAGTTATTATCTGAGGATATTTCCTTTTTCACCATGTGCCTACATGGGCTCCCCAATATCACATTGCAGATTCCACCCAAGAATGTTAGCAAACTGATTCCTGAGCTCTAAGTTGTAACTCTGTGAGATGAATTCACAGATCAGAAAGAAGTTAGTCAGAAAGCTTCTTTCCAGTTTAGATCTGAAGATATTTCCTTTTTCAACATAGCCGTCAATGAGCTCCCAAATATCACTTTGCAAAATGCAAGACAACAGTGTTAGCAAACTGTTCCCAGAAGGGAAGGGTGGAACTCTGTGTGATGAAGTCACTACAGAAAGCAATCTCTGAGAAAAGTTCTTTCTATTTATTATGTGAGGATATTTCCTTTTTCACCATGTCCCCCTATTGGCTCCGTATATCACTTTGAAGATTCGAAGAAAAGAGTGTTAGCAAACCGATTCATGAAGTCTAAGTTGTAACTCTGTGAGATGAATTCACAGATCAGAAATAAGTTTCTCAAAAAGATTCTTTCACGTTTTGAACTGATGATATTTCCTTTATCAGCGAAGGCCTCAATGCGATCCAAAGAAGCCCTTCTCAGGTTCCTCAAAGACAGTGTTAATGGACTGCTCCAGGAAACATAACTGTAACTCTGTGAGATGTATTCACACATCACCAAGAAGTTTCTAAGAAAGCTTCTTTCCAGTTTTCATCTGAGGATATTTCCTTTGTCACCGTAAGCTTCATTGCGCTAAGAAGAATCCCATTGCAGATTTCCAGAAAACTTAGTTAGCAAACTGATCACTGAAGAGAAACGTGTAACTCTGTGAGTTGCATTCACACTTGGCAATACAGTTTATCAGAATGCTTCTTTCCAGTTTTCATCTGAGGATATTTCCATTTTCACAATACCCCTCAATGAGCTCCAAAATATCACTTTGCAGAATCCAGGACAACAGTGTTAGCAAACTGTTTCAAGAAGGGAAGGGTGGAAGTCTGTGTGATGAAGTCACACATCAGAAAGCAATCTCTCTGAAAGCTTCTCTCTAGTTAATATTTGAGGATATTTCCTTTTTCACCATGGACCCCTAAGGGCTCCGAAATATCACTTTGCAGAATCCGCGACAACAGTGTTAGCAAACTGTTCCAAGAAGGGAAGGATGGAAATCTGTGTGATGAAGTCACACATCAGAAAGCAATGTCTCTGAAAGCTTCTCTGTAGTTATTATATGAGGATATTTCCTTTTTCACCACTGTCCCCTAAGGGCTCCGAAATATCAGTTTGTAGATTCCCCGAAAAGAGTTTTAGCAAACTGCTTCTTAGGTCTAATGTGTAACTCTGTGAGATGAATTCACAGATCAGAAAGAAGTTTCTCAGAAATCTTCTTTCACGTTTTGAACTGATGATTTTCCTTTATCAGCCTAGGCTTCAATACGATCCAAAGAAGCCCTTCTCAGGTTCCTCCAAGAAAGTGTTAATGGACTGTATCAAGAAACATAAGTGTAACTCTGTGAGATGAATTCACACAAAACCAAGAAGTTTCTAAGAAAGCTTCTTTCTACTTTTCATCTGAGGCAATTTCCTTTTTCAACGTAAGCTTCATTGCGCTAAGAAGCATTCAATTTCAGATTTCCAAAAAACTGTGTTAACAAACTGATCACAGAGGAGAAAGGTGTAACTCTGTGAGTTGCATTCACACATGGCAATGCAGTTTCTCAGATGGCTTCTTTACAGTTTTGATCTGAGGATATTTCCTTTTTCACCATAGCCCTCAATGAGCTCCAAATATCACTTTGTAGAATCCACGACAACAGTGTTAGCAAACTGTACCAAGAAGGGAAAAGTGGAACTCTGTGTGATGAAGTCACACATCAGAAAGCAATTTCTCAGAAAGCTTCTCTCTAGTTATTATGTGAGGATATTTCCTTTTTCACCATGGGACCCTAAGGGGTCCCAAATATCACTTTACAGATTCCACGAAAAGAGTGTTAGCAAAGTGATTCCTGAGATGTAGGCTGTAACTCTGTGAAATGAATTCACAGAACAGAAAGAAGTTTCTCAGACAGCTTCTTTCACTTTTTGAACTGATGATATTTTCTTTATCAAAGAAGGCCTCAATACAATCCAAAGAAGCCCTTCTCAGGTTCATCAAAGACAGTGTTAATGGACTGCTACACGAAACGTAAGTGTAACTCTGTGATGTGAATTCACACATCACCAAGAAGTTTCTAGGAAAGCTTCTTTCTTGTTTTCATCTGAGGATGTTTACTTTGTCACTGTGCGCTTCATTGCACTAAGAAGTATCTAATTGCAGATTTCCAGAAAACTGCGATAGCAAACTGATCACTGAACAGAAACGTGTAACTCTGTGAGTTGCATTCACACATGGCAAAGCAGTTTCTCAGATGACTTCTTTCCAATTTTGGCATGAGGATATCTCCCTTATCACCATAGCCCTCAATGATCTCCCAAATATCATTTTGCAAAATCCACGACAACAGTGTTAGCAAATTGTTCCAAGATGGGAAGGGTGGAACTCTGTGTGATGAAGTCACACGTCAGAAACCAAACGCTCAGAAACCTTCTCTCTAGTTATCATCTGAGGATATTTCCTTTTTCACCGTGGGTCCCTATGGGGTCCCACATATCACTTTGCAGAATCCACGACAACAGTGTTAGCAAACTGTTCCAAGAAGGGAAGGGTGGAACTCTGTGTGATGTAGTCACACATCAGAAAGCAATCTCTCTGAAAGCTTCTCTCTAGTTATTATCTGAGGATATTTCCTTTTTCACCATGGGACCCTCTGGGCTCCCAAATATCCCTTTGCAGATTCCACGAGAAGACTGTTAGCAAACTGCTTCCTGAGGAATAAGATGTATCTCTGTGAGCTGAATGCACAGATCACAAAGAAGTTTCTCAGCAAACTTCTTTCTCTTTTTTGTCGGTGGATATTTCCTTTGTCACCATAAGCTTCATTGCGCTAAGAAATATCCCATTGCATTTTTCCAGAAAACTGTGTTAGCAAACTGATCACTGAAGAGAACCGTGTAATTCTGTGAGTTGCATTCACACATGGCAATGCAGTTTCTCAGAAGGCTTCTTTTCAGTTTTGATCTGAGGATATTTCCTTTTTCACCACAGCCCTCAATGAGCTCCCACATATCACTTTGCAGAATCCATGACAACAGTTTTAGCAAACTGTTCCACGAAGGGAAGGGTGGAACTCTGTGTGGTGAAGGCACCCATGAGAAAGCAATCTCTCAGATAGATTCTCTCTAGTTATTATGTGAGGATATTTCATTTTCCACCATGGACCCCTATGGGCTCCCAAATATCACTTTGCAGAATCCACGACAACAGTGTTAGCAAACTGTTCCAAGAAGGGAAGGGTGGAAATCTGTGTGATGAAGCACACATCAGAAAGCAATCTCTCAGAAAGCTTCTCTCTAGTTATTATCTGAGGATATTTCCCTTTTCACCACTATCCCCTAAGGGCTCTGAAATATCAGTTTGTAGATTCCACGAAAAGAGTTTTAGCAAACTGCTTCTTAGGTCTAAGGTGTAACTCTGTGAGATGAATTCACAGATCAGAAAGAAGTTTCTCAGAAATCTTCTTTCACGTTTTGAACAGATGATTTTCCTTTATCAGCCTAGGCTTCAATACGATCCAAAGAAGCCCTTCTAAGGTTCCTCAAACAGTGTTAATATACTGCTCCCCGAAACATAAGTGGAACTCTGTGAAGTTAATTCACACATCACCAAGAAGTTTCTAAGAAAGCTTCTTTATAGTTTTCATCTGAGGATATTTCCTTTGTCACCGCAAGCTTCATTGCGCTAAGAAGGATCCCTTTACAGATTTCAAGAAAACTTAGTTAACAAACTGATCACTGAAGAGGGAACTTTAACTCCGTGAGTTGCATTCACACATTGCAAAGCACTTTCTCAGAAGGCTTCTTTCCAGTTTTGATCTGAGGATATTTCTTTTTTCACCATAGCCCTCAATGAGCTCCAAAATATCTCTTGGCAGAATCCACGGCAACAGTGTTAGCAAACTGTTCCAAGAAGAGAAGGGTGGAACTCTGTGTGATGAAGTCACCCATCAGAAAGCAATCTGTCAGAAAGCTTCTCTCTAGTTATTCTGTGAGGATATTTCCTTTTTCACCATGGGCCCCTAGAGTCTCCCAAATATCACTTTGCAGAATCCACGACAACAGTGTTAGGAAACTGTTCCAAGAAGGGAAGGGTGGAACTGTGTGTGATGAAGTCACACATCAGAAAGCAATCTCTCTGAAAGCTTCTCTCTATTCATTACGTGAAGATATTTCCTTTTTCACCATGTCCCCCAATGGGCTCCATATATCTCTTTGCAGATTCCAAGAAAAGAGTGTTAACAAACTGCTTCCTCACGTCTAAGGTGTAACTCTGTGAGATGAATTCACGGATCAGAAATAAGTTGCTCAGAAAGCTTATTTCACGTTTTTAACTGATGATATTTCCTTTATCAGGGCAGGCCTCAATGCGATCCAAAGAAGCCCTTCTCACGTTCCTCAAAGACAGTGTTAAAGGACCGCTCCACGAAACATGACTGTAACTCTGTGAGATGAATTCACACATCACAAAGAAGTTTCTACGAAAGCTTCTTTCTAGTTTTCATCTGAGGATATTTCCTTTGTCACCGTACGCTTCATTGCGCTAAGAAGGATCCCATTGCAGATTTCCAGAAAATTGAGTTAACAAACTGATCACAGAAGAGAAACGTGTAATTCTGTGAGTTGCATTCACACATGGCAATGCAGTTTCTCAGAAGTCTTCTTTCCCGTTTTGATCTGAGGATTTTTCCTTTTTCACCGTAGCCGTCAATGAGCTCCCACATATCACTTTGTAGAATCCACGACAACAGTGTTAGCAAACTGTTCCAAGAAGGGAAGGGTGGAACTCTGTGTGATGAAGGCACCCATCAGAAAACAATCTCTCAGAAATCTTCTCTCTAGTTATTATGTGAGGATATTTCCTTTTGAACCATGGGCCCCTAAGGGCTCCCAAATATAACTTTGCAGAATCCACGACAAACTGTTAGCAAACTGTTCCAAGAAAGGAAGGGTGAAACTCTGTGTGATGAAGTCACACATCAGAAAGCAATCTCTCAGAAAGCTTCTCTCTAGTTATTATTTGATGATATTTCCTTTTTCACCATGGGCCTATAGGGGTTCCCAAATATCACTTTGCAGATTCCACGAAAAGAGTGTTAGTTAACTGCTTCCTGAGCTCTAAGTTGCAACTCTGCGAGATGAATTCACAGAACAGAAAGAAGTTTCTCAGAAACCTTCTTTCACGTTTTGAACTGATGATATTTCCTTTTTCAGCGTAGGCCTCAATACGATCCAAAGAAGCCCTTCTCAGGTTCCTCAAAGACAGTGTTAATGTACTCCTCCATGAAACATAAGTGGAACACTGTGAGATGCATTCACACATCACCAAGAAGTTTTTAGGAAAGCTTCTTTCTAGTTTTCATCTGAGGATATTTCCTTTGTCACCGTAAGCTTCATTGCGCTAAGAAGTATCCAACTGCAGATTTCCAGAAAACTGTGTTAGCAAACTGATCACAGAAGAGAAACGTGTAACTCTGTGAGTTGTATTCACACATGGCAATGCAGTTTCTCAGAAGGCTTCTTTCCAGTTTTGATCTGAGGATGTTTCCTTTTTCACCATAGCCGTCAATGAGCTCCCAAATATCACTATGCAAAATACATGACAACAGTGTTAGCAAACTGTTCCAAGAAGGGAAGGGTGGAATTCTGTGTGATGAAGTCACACATCGGAAAGCAATCTATCAGAGGGCTTCTCTCTAGCTATTATGTGAGTATACTTCCTTTTTCACCCTGGACCCCTATGGGCTCCCAAATATCACTTTGGAGAATGCACGACAACAGTGTTAGCAAACTGTTCCAAGAAGAGAAGGGTGGAACTCTGTGTGATGAAGTCACATATCAGAAAGCAATCTCTCAGAGGGCTTCTCTCTATTCATTATGTGAGGATATTTCCTTTTTCACCATGTCCCCCTATGGGCTCCATATATCACTTTGCAGATTCCAAGAAAAGAGTGTTAGCAAACTGCTTCCTCAGGTTTAAGGTGTAACTCTGAGAGATGAATACACAGGTCAGAAAGAAGTTGCTCAGAAAGCTTATTTCACGTTTTGAACTGATGATATTTCCTTTATCAGCGTCGGCCTCAATATGATCCAAAGAAGGCCTTCTCAGTTTCCTCAATGACAGTGGTAATGGACTGCTCCACGATACATAAGTGTAATTTTGTGAGATGAATTCACACATCACCAAGAAGTTTCTAAGAAAGCTTCTTTCTAGTTTTCATCTGAGGATATGTCCTTTGTCACCCTACGATCATTGCACTAAGAAGTATCCCATTGCAGATTGCCAGAAATCTTAGATAGCAAATTGATCACAGAAGAGAAAAGTGTAACTCTGTGAGTTGCATTCACACATGGCAATGCAGTTTCTCAGAAGACCTCTTTCCAGGTTTGATCTGAGGATATTTCCTTTTTCACCATAGCCCTCAATGAGTTCCCACATATCACTTGGCAGAATCCACAGCAACAGTGTTAGCAAACTGTTCCAAGAAGAGAAGTGTGCAACTGTGTGTGATGAAGTCAACCATCAGAAAGCAATCTCTCAGAAAGCTTCTCTATAGCTTTTATGTGAGGATATTACCTTTTACACCATGGGCCCCTAGGTGCTCCCAAATACCACTTTGCAGAATCCACGACAACGGTGTTAGCAAACTGTTCCAAGAAGGGAAGTGTGGAACTCTGTATGATGAAGTCACACATCAGAAAGCAATCTCTCTGAAAGCATCTCTCTAGTTATTATCTGAGGATATTTCCTTTTTCACCATGGGCATACATGGGCTCTCAAATATCACTTTGCAAAATACAAGACAACAGTGTTAGCAAACTGTTCCTAGAAGGGAAGGGTGGAACTCTTTGTGATGAAGTCCCACATCAGAAAGCAATCTCTCAGAAAGCTTCTCCCTAGTTATTAACTGAGGATATTTCCTTATTCACCACGGGCCCCTACTGGCTCCGAAATATCAGTTTGTAGATTCCAGGAAAAGAGTGTTAGCAAACTGCTTCTAAGGTCTGAGGTGTAACTCTGTGAGCAGAATTCACAGATCAGAAAGAAGTATCTCAGAAAGCTTCTTTCGCCTATTGAACTGATGATTTTCCTTTATCAGCGTAGGCCTCAATGCGACCCAAAGAAGCCCTTCTCAGGTTCCTCAAAGACAGTGCTAATGGAGTGGTACAGGATATGTAAGTGTAACTCTGTGAGATGAATTCACACGTCACCAAGAAGTTTCTAAGAAAGCTTTTTTCTAGTTTTCATCTGAGGATATTTCCATTGTCACCGTAAGCTTCATTGCACTAAGAAGTGTCCGATTGCAGATTTCCAGAAAACTGTGTTAGCAAACTGATCACTGAAGAGGAACGTGTAACTCGGAGAGTTGCATTCACACATGGCAATGCAGTTTCTCAGAAGGCTTCTTTCCAGTTTTAATGTGAGGATATTTCCTTTTTCACCATAGCCCTCAATGAGTTCCCACATATCACTTGGCAGAATCCACGGCAACAGTGTTAGCAAACTGTTCCAAGAAGAGAAGGGTGGAACTCTTTGTGATGAAGTCACACATCAGAAAGGAATCTCTCTGAAAGCTTCTCCCTAGTTATTATCTGAGGATATTTCCTTTTTCACCATGTGCCTACATGGGCTCCCCAATATCACATTGCAGATTCCACCCAAGAATGTTAGCAAACTGATTCCTGAGCTCTAAGTTGTAACTCTGTGAGATGAATTCACAGATCAGAAAGAAGTTAGTCAGAAAGCTTCTTTCCAGTTTAGATCTGAAGATATTTCCTTTTTCAACATAGCCGTCAATGAGCTCCCAAATATCACTTTGCAAAATACAAGACAACAGTGTTAGCAAACTGTTCCCAGAAGGGAAGGGTGGAACTCTGTGTGATGAAGTCACTACAGAAAGCAATCTCTGAGAAAAGTTCTTTCTATTTATTATGTGAGGATATTTCCTTTTTCACCATGTCCCCCTATTGGCTCCGTATATCACTTTGAAGACTCGAAGAAAAGAATGTTAGCACACCGATTCATGAAGTCTAAGTTGTAACTCTGTGAGATGAATTCACAGATCAGAAATAAGTTTCTCAAAAAGATTCTTTCACGTTTTGAACTGATGATATTTCCTTTATCAGCGAAGGCCTCAATGCGATCCAAAGAAGCCCTTCTCAGGTTCCTCAAAGACAGTGTTAATGGACTGCTCCAGGAAACATAACTGTAACTCTGTGAGATGTATTCACACATCACCAAGAAGTTTCTAAGAAAGCTTCTTTCCAGTTTTCATCTGAGGATATTCCCTTTGTCACCATAAGCTTCATTGCGCTAAGAAGAATCCCATTGCAGATTTCCTGAAAACTTAGTTAGCAAACTGATCACTGAAGAGCAACGTGTAACTCTGTGAGTTGCATTCACACTTGGCAATACAGTTTATCAGAATGCTTCTTTCCAGTTTTCATCTGAGGATATTTCCATTTTCACAATACCCCTCAATGAGCTCCAAAATATCACTTTGCAGAATCCACGACAACAGTGTTAGCAAACTGTTCCAAGAAGGGAAGGGTGGAACTCTGTGTGATGAAGTCACACATCAGAAAGCAATCTCTGAGAAACCTTCTCTATATTAATTATGTGAGGATATTTCCTTTTTCACCATGTCACCCTATGGGCTCCATGTATCACTTTGCAGATTCCAAGAAAAGAGTGTTAGCAAACTGCTCCCTGAGTTCTAAGTTGTAACCCTGTGAGATGAATTCAGAGACCAGAAAGAAGTTTCTCAGAAAGACTCTTTCACGTTTTGAACTGATGATATTTCCTTTATCAGTGTAGGCCTCAATGCGATCCACCGATGCCCTTCTCAGTTTCCTCAAAGAAAGTGTTAATGGACTGCTCCATGAAACGTAAGTGTAACTCTGTGAGATGAATTCACACATCACCAAGAAGTTTCTAGGAAAGCTTCTTTCTAGTTTTCATCTGAGGATATTTCTTTTGTCACACTAAGCTTCATTGCGCTAAGAACTATCCAATTACAGATTTCCAGAAAACTGTGTTAGCAAACTGATCACTGAAGAGGAACGTGTAACTCTGTGAGTTCCATTCACACATGGCAATGCAGTTTCTCAGAAGGCTTCTTTCCAGTTTTGATCTGAAGATATTTCCTTTTTCACCATAGCCCTCAATGAGCTCCCACATATCACTTGGCCGATTCCACGGCAACAGTGTTAGCAAACTGTTCCAAGAAGAGAAGGATGGAACGCTGATTCATGAAGTCACCCATCAGAAAGCAATCTCTCTGAAAGCTTCTCTTTAGTTATTATGTGAGGATATTTCCTTTCTCACCTTGGCAATTACGGGCTCCCAAATAACACTTTGCAGAATAGACGTCAACAGTGTTAGGATGCTGATCCAAGAAGGGAAGGGTGGAACTCTGTGTGATGAAGTCACACATCAGAAAGCAATCACTGAGAAACCTTCTCTCTATTTATTATGTGAGGATATTTCCTTTTTCACCATGTCCCCCTATGGGATCCATGTATCACTTTGCAGATTCCAGGAAAAGAGTGTTAGCAAACTGCTTCCTGAGGTCTAAGTTATAACTCTGTGAGATGAATTCACAGATCAGAAATAAGTTCCTTAGAAAGTTTCTTTCATGTTTTGAACTGATGATATTTCCTTTATCAGTGTAGGCCTCAATGCGATCCACCGATGCCCTTCTCAGTTTCCTCAAAGAAAGTGATAATGGACTTCTCCATGAAACGTAAGTGTAACTCTGTGAGATGTATTCACACATCACCAAGAAGTTTCTAAGAAAGCTTCTTTCTAGTATTCATCTGAGGATATTTAGTTTGTAACCTTAAGCTTCATTGCGCCAAGAAGTATCCAATTGCAGATTTAAAGAAAACTGTGTTAGCAAACTGATCACAGAAGAGAAACGTGTAACTCTGTAGGTTGCATTCACACATGGCAATGCAGTTTCTCAGAAGGCTTTTTCCAGTTTGGATCTGAAGATATTTCCTTTTTCACCATAGCCCTCAACGAGCTCCAAATATCACTTTGCAAATCCAAGACAGCAGTGTTAGCAAACTGTTCCAAGAAGGGAAGGGTGGAACTCTCTGTGATGAAGTAATACATCAGAAAGCAATCTCTGAAAAAGCTTCTCTGTATTGATTATGTGAGGATATTTGCTTTTTCACCATGTCCACCTATGGGCTCCATATATCACATTGCAGATTCCAAGAAAAGATTGTTAGCAAACTGCTTCCTGAGGTCTAAGGTGTAACTCTGTGAGATGAATTCATATATCAGAAAGACGTTTCTCAGAAAGCTTCTTTCACATTTTGAACTGATGATATTTCCTTTATCAGCGTAGGCCTCAATGCGATCCAAAGAAGCCCTTCTCAGTTTCCTCAAAGACAGTGTCAATGGACTGCTCCATGAAACATAAGTGTAACTCTGTGAGATGAATTCACACATCACCAAGAATTTTCTAAGAAAGCTTCTTTCTAATATTCATCTGAGGATATTTCCTTTGTCAACATAAGCTTCATTGCGTGAAGGAGGATCCCATTACAGATTTTCAGAAAACTTAGCTTGCAAACTGATCACAGAAGAGAAAAGTGTAACTATGTGAGTTGCATTCACACATGGCAATGCAGTTTCTCATAAGGCTTCTTTCCAGTGTTGATCTGAGGATATTTCCTTTTTCAGCATAGCCCTCAATGAGCGCCCACATATCACTTTGCAGAATCCACGGAAACAGTGTTAGCAAACTGTTCCAAGAAGAGAAGGGTGGAACTCTGTGTGATGAAGTCACAAATCAGAAAACAATCTCTCAGAAAGCTTCTCTCTAGTTATTATCTGGGGACATTTCCTTTTTCACCATGGGCCTATATAGGCTCCCAAATATCACTTTGCAAATTCCACGAAAAAAGTGTTAGCAAACTGCTTCCTGAGGTCTAAGTTGTAACACTGTGAGATGAATTCACAGATCAGAAAGAAGTTTCTCAGTAAGTTCTTTCACGTTTTGAACTGATGATATTTCCTTTATCAGCGTAGGCCTCACTGCAATCCAAAGAAGTCCTTCTCAGCTTCCTCAAAAACGGTGTAAATGGACTACTCCACGAGACATCAGTGTAACTATGTGAAATGAATTCACACATCACCAAAAAGTTTCTAAGAAAGCTTCTTTCTATGTCTCCTCTGAGGATATTTCCTTTGTCTCCATAAGCTTCATGGCGTTAAGAAGTAACCAAGTGCAGATTTCCAGAAAACTGTGCTAGCAAACGGAACACAGAAGGGAATTGTGTAAATCTGTGAGTTGCATTCACACATGGCAATGCAGTTTCTCAGAAGGCTTCTTTCCAGTTTTCATCTGAGGAGATTTCCTTTCTCACCGTAGCCCTCAATGAGCTCCTAAATATCACTTTGCAGAATCCACGACAACAGTGTTAGCAAACTGTTCCAAGAAGGGAAGGGTGGAACTCTGTGTGATGAAGTCACACATCAGAAAGCAATCTCTCTAAAAGCTTCTCTCTAGTTATTATCTAAGGATATTTCCTTTTTCACCGTGGGCCCCTATGGGCTCCGAAATATCAGTTTGTAGATTCCACGAAAACAGTGTAGCAAACTGCTTCTGCGGTCTAAGGTGTAACTCTGTGAGATGAATTCACATATCAGAAAGAAGTTTTTCTGAAAGCTTTTTTCAAGTTTTGAACTGATGACATTTCCTTTATCAGCGTAGGACTCAATACGATCCAAATAAGCCCTTCTAGGTTCCTCAAAGACAGTGTTAATGGACTGATCCACGAAACAGAAGTGTAACTCTGTGAGATGAATTCCCACATCACCAAGAAGTTTCTAAGAAAGCATATTTCTAGTTTTCATCTGAGGATATTTCCTTTGTCTCCATAAGCTTCATTGCGCTAGGAAGTATCTAATTGCAGATTTCCAGAAAACTGTGTTAACAAACCGATCACTGAAGAGAAACGTGTAACTCTGTGAGTTGCATTCACACATGGCAATGCAGTTTCTCAGAAGGCTTCTTTCCAGTTTTAATGTGAGGATATTGCCTTTTTCACCAGAGCCCTCAATGAGCTCCAAAATATCACTTTGCAGAATCCACGACAACAGTGTTAGCAAACTGTTTCAAGAAGGGAAGGGTGGAACTCTGTGTGATGAAGTCACACATCAGAAAGCAATCTGTGAGAAAGCTTCTCTCTAGTTATTAGGTGTGGATACTTCTTTTTTCAACATGGGCCCCTAAGGGCTCCCAAATATCACTTTGCAGAATCCACGACAACAGTGTTAACAAACTGTTCCAAGAAGGGAAGGGTGGAACTCTGTGTGATGAAGTCACACATCAGAAAGCAATCTCTCAGAAAGCTTCTCTCTAGTTATTTTGTTAGGATATTTCCTTTTTCACCATGAGCCCCTATGGGCTCCCAAATATCACTTTGCAGTTTCCACGAAAAGAGTGTTAGCAAACTGCTTCCTGAGGTCGAAGTTATAAGTCTGTCAGATGAACTCACAGATTAGAAAGAAGTTTCTCAGAAAGCTTCTTTCACGTTTTGAACTCATGAAATTTCCTTTATCAGCGTAGGCCTCAATGTGATCCAAAGAAGCCCTTCTCAGGTTCCTCAAAGACAGTGTTAATGGACTGCTCCACGAAACGTAAGTGTAACTCTATGAGATGAATTCACACATCACCAAGACGTTGCTAAGAAAGCTTCTTTCTAGTTTTCATCGGAGGAGATTTCCTTTGTCACCGTAAGCTTCATTGCGCTATGAGGTATCTAATTGCAGATTTCCAGAAAACTGTGTTAACAAACTGATCACTGAAGAGAAACGTGTAACTCTGTGAGTTGCATTCACAGATGGCAATGCAGATTCTCAGAAGCCTTCTTTCCAGTTTTAATCTGAGGATTTTTCCTTTTTCACCAGAGCCCTCAATGAGCTCCCAAATATCACTTTTCAGAATCCACGACAACAGTGTTATCAAACTGTTCCAAGAAAGGAAGGGTGGAACTGTGTGTGCTGAAGTCACACATCAGAAAGCATTCTCTCAGAAAACTTCTCTCTAGTTATTATGTGAGAATATTTCCTTTTTCACCATGGGCACCTATGGGCTCCCAAATATCACTTTGCAGTTTCCTCGAAAAGAGTGTTAGCAAACTTGTTCCTGAGGAATAACTTGTAACTCTTTGAGATGAATTCACAGTTCACAAAGAAGTTCCTCAGAACTCTTCTTTTTCGTTTTAATGGAAGGATATTTTCTTTGGCCCCTTAGACTTCAAAGGGATCCGAAATATCAGTTCTCAGATTTCACACACACTGGGCTAGCCAACGGCCCCACGAAATACAGCTGGAACTCAGTGGGTTGAATTCACACATCACAAAGCGGTTTCTCAGACAGCTTCTTGCTTTAGGAAGATGAGGTTATTTGTGGTCTCGGAGCGCCACCGTGTGTCCTATTGCAGATTCTGCGAAAACTCGGTTAGCAAGCTTCTCCGTGAAAACAGTGATGGACATCTGTGGCCTGAATTCACCCACAGCAAAGACGTTTTGGAGAAGGTTTCTCTACAGGTTTGTCCGAGGATACTTCCTTATTCACCATGGGATTCAACGATATCCAAGACATCACTTATGAGATTCCACAAAAGGAGTGCTAGGAATCTCCCCCATGAAAGGGGGGTATAACACTGTGAAATGAATTCACGCATCACAAAGCGGTTTCTCAGAAAACTTCATTCTGGTTTTTCTCGGAGGATATTTCCTTTGTCCTTCCACTCTCCAAACCCTTCGAAAATATCACTTCTCAGAAACCACGGAAACAGTCCTAGGAAACGGCTCCAAGAAATAGTGGTGTAACTCTGAGAAATGAAGTCACACATCAGAAAGCAAATTCTCAGAAAGCTTCTTTCACCTTCTGATCTGAGGATTTTCCTTTGTCACCGTCAGCTGCATAGCGCTAAGAAGTATCCCATTGCAGATTTTAAGAAAACTGTGTAAGCAAACGGATCAGTGAGGAGAAACATGTAACTCTGTGAGTTGCATTCACACATCGCAAAGCTGGTTCTAAGAAAGCATTTTTTCCAGTTTCTTTCTGAGGATATTTCCTTTTTCACCATAGCCCTCAATGAGCTCCCAAATATCACATTGCTGAATACACAACAACAGTGTTAGCAAACAGTTCCAAGAAGGGAAGGGTGGAACTCTGTGTGATGAAGTCACACATCAGAAAGCAATCTCTCAGAAAGCTTCTCTCTAGTTATTTTGTTAGGATATTTCCTTTTTCACCATGGGCCCCTATGGGCTCCGAAATATCACTTTGCCGTTTCCATGAAAACACTGTTAGCAAGCTGCTTCCTGAGGTCTAAGTTTTAAGTCTGTGAGATGATCTCACTGATGAGAAAGAAGTTTCTCAGAAAGCTTCTTTCACGTTTTGAACTGATGGAATTTCCTTTATCAGCGTAGGTCTCAATGAGATCAAAGAAGCCCTTCTCAGGTTCCTCAAAGACAGTGTTAATGGACTGCTCCACGAAACATAAGTGTAACTCTGTGAGATGAATTCACACATCACCAAGACGTTGCTAAGAAAGCTTCTTTCTAGTTTTCATCGGAGGAGATTTCCTTTGTCACCGTAAGCTTCATTGCGCTAGGAAGTATCTAATTGCAGATTTCCAGAAAACTGTGTTAACAAACTGATCACTGAAGTGGAACTTGTAACTCTGAGTTGCATTCACACATGGCTATGCAGTTTCTCAGAAGGCTTCTTTCCAGTTTTAATGTGAGGATATTTCCTTTTTCACCATAGCCCTCAATGAACTCCAAAATATCACATTGCAGAATCCACGAAAACAGTGTTAGCAAACTGTTCCAAGAAGGGATGGGTGGAACTCTGTGTGATGAAGTCACACATCAGAAAGCAATCTCTCAGAAAGCTTCTCTCTAGTTCTTCGGTGTGGATACTTCTTTTTTCACCATGGGCCCCTATGGGCTCCCAAATATCACTTTGCAGAATCCACGACAACAGCGTTAACAAACTGTTCCAAGAAGGGAAGGGTGGAACTCTGTGTGATGAAGTCACACATCAGAAAGCAATCTCGCAGAAAGCTTCTCTCTAGTTATTAGGTGAATATAATTCCTTTTTAACCATGGGCCCCTATGGGCTCCCAAATATCCCTTTGCAGTTTCCACCAACAGAGTGTTAGCAAACTGCTTCCTGAAGTCTAAGTTATAAGTCCGTGAGATGAACTCACAGATCAGAAAGAAGTTCCTCAGAAAGCTTCTTTCACGTTTTGAACTGATTGAATTTCCTTTATCAGCGTAGGCCTCAATGGGATCCAAAGAAGCCCTTCTCAGGTTCCTCAAAGACAGTGTTAATGGACTGCTCCACGAAACCTAAGTGTAACTCTTTGAGATGAATTCACACATCACCAAGAAGTTTCTATGAAAGCTTCTTTCTAGTTTTCTTCTGAGGATATTTCCTTTGTCACCGTAAGCTTCATTGCGCTATGAGGTATCTAATTGCAGATTTCCAGAAACCTGTGTTAACAAACTGATCACTGAAGAGAAACCGGTAACTCTGTGAGTTGCATTCACACATGGCAATGCAGTTTCACAGAAGCCTTCTTTCCAGTTTTAATGTGAGGATACTTCCTTTTTCATCATAGCCCTCAATAGGCTCCAAAATATCACTTTGCAGAATCCACGAAAACAGTGTTAGCAAACTGTTCCAAGAACGGAAGGGTGGAACTCTGTGTGATGAAGTCACACATCCCAAAGCAATCTCTCAGAAAGCTTCTCTCCAGTTATTAGGTGAATATAATTCCTTTTTCACCATGGGCCCCTATGGGCTCCCAAATCTCACTTTGCAGTTTCCACGAAAAGAGTGTTACCAAACTGCTTCCTGAGGTCTAAGTTGTAAGTCTGTGAGATGAACTCACTGATCAGAAAGAAGTTTCTCAGAAAGCTTCTTCTCCGTTTTGAACTGATGGAATTTCCTTTATCAGCGTAGGCCTCAATGCGATCGAAAGAAGCCCTTCTCAGGTTCCTCAAAGACAGTGTTAATTTACTGCTCCATGAAACATAAGTGTAACTCTGTGACATGAATTCACACATCACCAAGAAGTTTCTATGAAAGCTTCTTTCTAGTTTTCATCTGAGGATATTTCCTTTGTCACCGTAAGCTTCATTGCGCTATGAAGTATCTAATGTAAGATTTCCAGAAAACTGTGTTAAAAAGCTGATCACTGAAGAGAAACGTGTAAGTCTGTGAGTTGCATTCACACATGGCAAAGCAGTTTCTCAGAAGGCTTCTTTCCAGTTTTAATCTGAGGATATTTCCTTTTTCACCGTAGCCCTCAAACAGATCCCAAATATCACATTGCAGAATCCACACCAACAGTGTTATCAAACTGTTCCAAGAAGGGACCGGTGAAATTCTCTGTGATGAAGTAACACATCAGAAAGCAATATCTCAGAAAGCTTCTCTCTAGTTTTTATGTGAGAATACTTCTTTTTTCACCCTGGGCACCTATGGGCTCCCAAATATCACATGGCAGAATCCACGACAACATTGTTAGGAAACTGTTCCAAGAAGGGAAGCCTGGAAGTCTGTGTGATGAAGTCACACAGCAGAAAGCAATCTCTCAGAAAGCTTCTCTCTAGTTATTAGGTTAATATAATTCCTTTTTCACCATTGGCCCCTATGGGCTCCCAAATATCACTTTGCAGTTTCCACGAAAAGAGTGTTAGCAAACTGCTTCCTGAAGTCTAAGTTATAAATCTGTGAGATGAACTCACAGATCAGAAAGAAGTTTCTCAGAAAGCTTCTTTCACGTTTTGAACTGATGGAACTTTCCTTTATCAGCGTAGGCCTCAATGCGATGGAAAGAAACCCTTCTCAGGTTCCTCAAAGACAGTGGTAATGGACTTCTCCACGAAACATAAGTGTAACTCTGTGAGATGAATTCACGCATCACCAAGAAGTTTCTACAAAAGCTTCTTTCTAGTTCTCATCTGAGGATATTTCCTTTGTCACCGTAAGCTTCTTTGCGATATGAAGTATCTAATTGCAGATTTCCAGAACACTGTGTTAACAAACTGATCACTGAAGAGAAACGTGTAACTCTGTGAGTGGCATTCACACAGGGCAATGCAGTCTCTCAGAAGGCTTCTTTCCAGTTTTAATGTGAGGATATTTCCTTCTTCACCATAGTCCTCAATGAGCTCCAAAATATCACTTTGCAGAATCCACGACAACAGTGTTAGCAAACTGTTCCAAGAAGGGAAGGGTGGAACTCTGTGTGATGAAGTCACACATCAAAAAGCAATCTCTCAGAAAGCTTCTCTCTAGTTCTTAGGTGAGGATACTTCTTTTTTCACCATGGGCCCCTATGGGCTCCCAAATATCACTTTGCAGAATCCACGACAACAGTGTTAACAAACTGTTCCAAGAAGGGAAGGGTGGATCTCTGTGTGATGAAGTCACACATCAGAAAGCAATCTCTCAGAAAGCTTCTCTCTAGTTATTAGGTGAGGATACTTCTTTTTTCACCATGGGCCCCTATGGGCTCCCAAATATCACTTTGCAGAATCCACGACAACAGTGTTAACAAACTGTTCCAAGAAGGGAAAGGTGGAACTCTGGGTGATGAAGTCACACATCAGAAAGCAATCTCTCAGAAAGCTTCTCTCTAGTTCTTAGGTGACGATAATTTCTTTTTCACCATGGGCCCATATGGGCTCCCAAATATCACTTTGCAGTTTCCTCGAAAAGAGTGTTAGCAAGCCGCTTCCTGAGGTCTAATTTGTAAGTCTGTGAGATGATCTCACTGATCAGAAAGAAGTGTCTCAGAAAGCTTCTTTCACTTTTTGAACTGATGGAATTTCCTTTATCAGCGTAGGCCTCAATGCGATCCAAAGAAGCCCTTCTCAGGTTCCTCAAAGACAGTGTTAATGGACTGCTCCATGAAACATAAGTGTAACTCTATGAGATGAATTCACACATCACCAAGAAGTTTCTAAGAAAGCTTCTTTCTAGTTTTCATCGGAGGAGATTTCCTTTGTCACCTTAAGCTTCATTGCGCTAGGAAGTATCTAATTGCAGATTTCCAGCAAACTGTGTTAACAAACCGATCACTGAAGAGAAACGTGTAACTTTGTGAGTTGCATTCACATATGGCAATGCAGTTTCTCAGAAGGCTTCTTTGCAGTTTTAATGTGAGGATATTTCCTTTTTCACCAGAGACCTCAATGAGCTCCAAAATATCACTTTGCAGAATCCACGACAACAGTGTTAGCAAACTGTTCCAAGAAGGGAATGGTGGAACTCTGTGTGAGGAAGTCACATATCAGAAAGCAATCTCTCACAAAGCTTCTCTCAAGTTATTGTCTGAGGATATTGCCTTCTTCACCATGGTCTTCAAAAGGCTCCCAAATATCACTTAACAGATTCCACGCAAAGGGTGTTAGCAAACTTGTTCCTGAGGAATAAGTTGTAACTCTTTGAGATGAATTCACAGTTCACAAAGAAGTTTCTCAGAACTCTTCTTTTTCGTTTTAATGGAAGGATATTTTCTTTGGCCCCTTTGACTTCAAAGGGATCCGAAATATCAGTTCTCAGATTTCACACAAACTGGGCTAGCCAACGGCCCCACGAAATACAGCTGGAACTCAGTGGGTTGAATTCACACATCACAAAGCGGTTTCTCAGACAGCTTCTTGCTTTAGGAAGATGAGGTTATTTGTGGTCTCGGAGCGCCACCGTGTGTCCTATTGCAGATTCTGCGAAAACTCGGTTAGCAAGCTTCTCCGTGAAAACAGTGATGGACATCTGTGGCCTGAATTCACCCACAGCAAAGACGTTTTGGAGAAGGTTTCTCTACAGGTTTGTCCGAGGATACTTCTTTATTCACCATGGGATTCAACGATATCCAAGACATCACTTATGAGATTTCACAAAAGGAGTGCTAAGAAACTCCCCCATGAAAGGGGGGTATAACACTGTGAAATGAATTCACACATCACAAAGCGGTTTCTCAGAAAACTTCATTCTGGTTTTTCTCGGAGGATATTTCCTTTGTCCTTCCACTCTCCAAACCCATCGAAAATATCACTTCTCAGAAACCACGGAAACAGTCCTAGGAAACGGCTCCGAGAAATAGTGGTGTAACTCTGAGAGATGAAGTCACACATCAGAAAGCAAATTCTCAGAAAGCTTCTTTCACCTTCTGATCTGTGGATTTCCCTTTGTCACCGTCAGCTGCATAGCGCTAAGAAGTATCCCATTGCAGATTTCAAGAAAACTGTGTAAGCAAACGGATCAGTGAGGAGAAACATGTGACTCTGTGAGTTGCATTCACACATCGCAAAGCTGGTTCTAGAAAGCTTTTTTCCAGTTCCTTTCTGATGATATTTCCTTTTTCACCACAGCCCTCAATGAGCTCCCAAATATCACATTGCTGAATACACAATAACAGTGTTTGCAAACTGTTCCAAGAAGGGAAGGGTGGAATTCTGTGTGATGAAGTCACACATCAGAAAGCAATCTCTCAGAAAGCTTCTCTCTAGTTATTAGGTGAATATAATTCCTTTTTCACCATGGGCCCCTATGGGCTCCCAAATCTCACTTTGCAGTTTCCACGAAACGAGTGATAGCAAACTGCTTCCTGAAGTCTAAGTTATAAGTCTGTGAGATGAACTCACAGATCAGAAAGAAGTTTCTCAGAAAGCTTCTTTCACGTTTTGAACTGATGAAATTTCCTTTATCAGCGTAGGCCTCAATGCGATCCAAAGAAGCCCTTCTCAGGTTCCTCAAAGACAGTGTTAATGTACTGCTCCCCGAAACATTAAGCGTAACACTGTGAGATGAATTCACACATCACCAAGAAGTTTCAAAGAAAGCTTCTTTCTAGTGTTCATCTGAGGATATTTCCTTTGTCACCGTAAGCTTCATTGCGCTAGGAAGTATCTAATTGCAGATTTCCAGCAAACTGTGTTAACAATCCGATCACTGAAGAGAAACGTGTAACTCTGTGAGTTGCATTCCACATGTCAATGCAGTTTCTCAGAAGGCTTCTTTCCAGTTTTAATGTGAGGATATTTCCTTTTTCACCAGAACCCTCAATGAGATCCAAAATATCACTTTGCAGAATCCAGGACAACAGTGTTAGCAAACTGTTCCAAGAAGGGAAGGGTGGAACTCTGTGTGATGAAGTCACATATCAGAAAGCCATCTCTCAGAAAGCTTCTCTCTAGTTATTGTCTGAGGATATTTCCTTTTTCACCATGGGCTTCAAAAGGCTCCCAAATATCACTTAGCAGATTCCACGCAAAGAGTGTTAGCAAACTTGTTCCTGAGGAATAAGTTGTAACTCTTTGAGATGTATTCACAGTTCACAAAGAAGTTTCTCAGAACTCTTCTTTTTCGTGTTAATAGAAGGATATTTTCTTTGGCCCCTTAGACTTCAAAGGGATCCGAAATATCAGTTCTCAGATTTCACACAAACTGGGCTAGCCAACGGCCCCACGAAATACAGCTGGAACTCAGTGGGTTGAATTCACACATCACAAAGCGGTTTCTCAGAAAGCTTCTTGCTTTAGGAAGATGAGGTTATTTGTGGTCTTGGAGCGCCACCGTGTGTCCTATTGCAGATTCTGCGAAAACTCGGTTAGCAAGCTTCTCCGTGAAAATAGTGATGGACATCTGTGGCCTGAATTCACCCACAGCAAAGACGTTTTGGAGAAGGTTTCTCTACAGGTTTGTCCGAGGATACTTCTTTATTTACCATGGGATTCAACGATATCCAAGACATCGCTTACGAGATTCCACAAAAGGAGTGCTAGGAAACTCCCCCATGAAAGGGGGGTATAACACTGTGAAATGAATTCACACATCACAAAGCGGTTTCTCAGGAAACTTCATTCTGGTTTTTCTCGGAGGATATTTCCTTTGTCCTTCCACTCTCCAAACCCATCGAAAATATCACTTCTCAGAAACCACGGAAACAGTCCTAGGAAACGGCTCCAAGAAATAGTGGTGTAACTCTGAGAGATGAAGTCACATATCAGAAAGCAAATTCTCAGAAAGCTTCTTTCACCTTCTGATCTGTGGATTTCCCTTTGTCACCGTCAGCTGCATAGCGCTAAGAAGTATCCCATTGCAGATTTCAAGAAAACTGTGTAAGCAAACGGATCAGTGAGGAGAAACATGTAACTCTGTGAGTTGCATTCACACATCGCAAAGCTGGTTCTAAGAAAGCTTTTTTCCAGTTTCTTTCTGAGGATATTTCCTTTTTCACCATAGCCCTCAATGAGCTCCCAAATATCACATTGCTGAATACACAACAACAGTGTTAGCAAACTGTACCAAGAAGGGAAGGGTGGAACTCTGTGTGATGAAGTCACACATCAGAAAGCAATCTCTCAGAAAGCTTCTCTCTAGTTATTTTGTTAGGATATTTCCTTTTTCTCCATGGGCCCCTATGGGCTCCCAAATATCACTTTGCAGTTCCCACGAAAAGAGTGTTAGCAAGCTGCTTCCTGAGGTCTAAGTTGTAAGTCTGTGAGATGATCTCACTGATGAGAAAGAAGTTTCTCAGAAAGCTTCTTTCACGTTTTGAACTGATGGAATTTCCTTTATCAGTGTAGGCCTCAATGCGATCCAAAGAAGCCCTTCTCAGGTTCCTCAAAGACAGTATTAATGGAATGCTCCACGAAACATAAGTGTAACTCTGTGAGATGAAGTCACACATCACCAAGAAGTTTCTGAGAAAGCTTCTTTCTACTTTTCATCGGAGGAGATTTCCTTTGTCACCGTAAGCTTCATTGCGCTAGAAAGTATCTCCTTGCAGATTTCCAGTAAACTGTGTTAACAAACCGATCACTGAAGAGAAACGTGTAACTCTGTGAGTTGCATTCACACATGGCAATGCCGTTTCTCAGAAGGCTTCTTTCCAGTTTTAATGTGAGGATATTTCCTTTTTCACCAGAGCCCTTAATGAGGTCCAAAATATCACTTTGCAGAATCCACAACAACAGTGTTGGCAAACTGTTTCAAGAAGGGAAGGGTGGAACTCTGTGTGATGAAGTCACACATCAGAAAGCAATCTGTCAGAAAGCTTCTCTCTAGTTATTAGTTGAGGATACTTCTTTTTTCACCATGGGCCCCTAAGTGCTCCCAAATATCACTTTGAAGAATCCACGACAACGGTGTTAACAAACTGTTCCAAGAAGGGAAGGGTGGAACTCTGTGTGATGAAGTCACACATCAGAAAGCAATCTCTCAGAAAGCTTCTCTCTAGTTATTTTGTTAGGATATTTCCTTTTTCACCATGGGCAACTTTGGGCTCCCAAATCTCACTTTGCAGTTTCCACGAAACGAGTGTTAGCAAACTGCTTCCTGAGGTCTAAGTAGTAAGTCTGTGAGATGATCTCACTGAAGAGAAAGAAGTTTCTCAGAATGCTTCTTTCACGTTTTGAACTGATGAAGTTTCCTTTATCAGCGTAGGCCTCAATGCGATCCAAAGAAGCCCTTCTCAGGTTCCTCAAAGACAGTGTTAATGTACTGCTCCCCGAAACATAAGTGTAACTCTGTGAGATGAATTCACACATCACCAAGAAGTCTCTAAGAAAGCTTCTTTCTAGTTTTCATCGGAGGAGATTTCCTTTGTCACCGTAAGCTTCATTGCGCTAGGAAGTATCTAATTGCAGATTTCCAGCAAACTGTGTTAACAAACCGATCACTGAAGAGAAACGTGTAACTCCGTGAGTTGCATTCACACATGGCAATGCCGTTTCTCAGAAGTCTTCTTTCCAGTTTTAATGTGAGGATATTTCCTTTTTCACCAGAGCCCTCAATGAGGTGCAAAATATCACTTTGCAGAATCCACGACAACAGTGTTAGCAAACTGTTTCAAGAAGGGAAGCGTGGAACTCTGTGTGATGAAGACACACATAAGAAAGCAATCTGTCAGAAAGCTTCTCTCTAGTTATTAGGTGAGGATACTTCTTTTTTCACCCTGGGCCTCTAAGGGCTCCCAAATATCACTTTGCAGAATCCACGACAACAGTGTTAACAAACTGTTCCAAGAAGGGAAGGGTGGATCTCTGTGTGATGAAGTCACACATCAGAAAGCAATCTCTCAGAAAGCTTCTCTCTAGTTATTAGGTGAATATAATTCCTTTTTCACCATGGGCCCCTATGGACTCCCAAATCTCACTTTGCAGTTTCCACGAAACGAGTGTTAGCAAACTGCTTCCTGAAGTATAAGTTATAAGTCTGTGAGATGAACTCACAGACCAGAAAGAAGTTTCTCAGAAAGCTTCTTTCACGTTTTGAACTGATGAAATTTCCTTTATCAGCGTAGGCCTCAATGCGATCCAAAGAAGCCCTTCTCAGGTTCCTCAAAGACAGTGTTAATGGACTGCTCCACGAAACATAAGTGTAACTCTGTGAGATGAATTCACACATCACCAAGAAGTTTCTAAGAAAGCTTCTTTCTAGTTTTCATCGGAGGAGATTTCCTTTGTCACTGTAAGCTTCATTGCGCTAGGAAGTATCTAATTGTAGATTTCCAGAAAACTGTGTTCACAAACCGATCACTGAAGAGAAACGTGTAACTCTGTCAGTTGCATTCACACATGGCAATGCAGTTTCTCAGAAGGCTTCTTTCCAGTTTTAATGTGAGGATATTTCCTTGTTCATCATACCCCTCAATGAGCTCCAAAATATCACTTTGTAGAATCCACGACAACAGTGTTATCAAACTGTTCCAAGAAGGGAATGGTGGAACTCTGTGTGATGAAGTCACACATCAGAAAGCAATCTCTCAGAAAGCTTCTCTCTAGTTCTTCGGTGTGGATACTTCTTTTTTCACCATGGGCCCCTATGGGCTCCCAAATATCACTTTGCAGAATCCACGACAACAGCGTTAACAAACTGTTCCAAGAAGGGAGGGGTGGAACTCTGTGTGATGAAGTCACACATCAGAAAGCAATCTCTCAGAAAGCTTCTCTCTAGTTATTAGGTGAATATAATTCCTTTTTCACCATGGGCCCCTATGGGCTCCCAAATATCACTTTGCAGTTTACACGAAAAGAGTGTTAGCAAACTACTTCCTGAGATCTAAGTTGTAAGTCTGTGCGATGAACTCACTGATCAGAAAGAAGATTCTCAGGAAGCTTCTTTCGCGTTTTGAACAGATGGAATTTCCCTTATCAGCGTAGGCCTCAATGCGATCCAAAGAAGCCCTTCTCCGGTTCCTCAAAGACAGTGTTAATGGACTGCTCCACGAAATATAAGTGTAACTCTGTGAGATGAATTCACAAATCACCAAGAAGTTTCTATGAAAGCTTCTTTCTAGTGGTCATCTGAGGATATTTCCTTTGTCACCGTAAGCTTCATTGCGCTATGAGGTACCTAATTGCAGATTTCCAGAAAACTGTGTTAACAAACTGATCACTGAAGTGAAACGTGTAACTCTGAGTTGCATTCACACATGGCAATGCAGTTTCTCAGAAGGCTTCTTTCCAGTTTTAATGTGAGGTTATTTCCTTTTTCACCATAGCCCTCAATGAACTCCAAAATATCACTTTACAGAACCCTCGACAACAGTGTTAGCAAACTGTTCCAGGAAGAGAACGGTGGAACTCTGTGTGATGAAGTCACACATCAGAAAGCAATCTCACAGAAAGCTTCTCTCTAGTTTTTATGTGAGGATACTTCCTTTTTCACCGTGGGCCCCTATGGGCTCCCAAATATCACTTGGCAGAATCCACGACAACAGTGTTAGGAAACTGTTCCAAGAAGGGAAGCCTGGAAGTCTGTGTGATGAAGTCACACATCAGAAAGCAATCTCGCAGAAAGCTTCTCTCTAGTTATTAGGTGAATATAATTCCTTTTTCACCATGGGCCCCTATGGGCTCCCAAATATCCCTTTGCAGTTTCCACCAACAGAGTGTTAGCAAACTGCTTCCTGAAGTCTAAGTTATAAGTAAGTGAGATGAACTCACAGATCAGAAAGAAGTTCCTCAGAAAGCTTCTTTAACGTTTTGAACTGATTGAATTTCCTTTATCAGCATAGGCCTCAATGGGATCCAAAGAAGCCCTTCTCAGGTTCCTCAAAGACAGTGTTAAAGGACTGCTCCAAGAAACATAAGTGTAACTCTGTGAGATGAATTCACACATCACCAAGAAGTTTCTAAGAAAGCTTCTTTCTAGTTTTCATCTGAGGATATTTCCTTTGTCACCGCAAGCTTCATTGCGCTATGAGGTATCTAATTGCAGATTTCCAGAAAACTGTGTTAACAAACTGATCACTGAAGAGAAACGTGTAACTCTGTGAGTTGCATTCACACATGGCAATACAGATTCTCAGAAGCCTTCTTTCCAGTTTTAATGTGAGGATATTTCCTTGTTCATCATAGCCCTCAATGAGCTCCAAAATATCACTTTGTAGAATCCACGACAACAGTGTTAGCAAACTGTTCCAAGAAGGGAAGGGTGGAACTCTGTGTGATGAAGTCACACCTCAGAAAGCAATCTCTCAGAAAGCTTCTCTATAGTTCTTCGGTGTGGATACTTCTTTTTTCACCATGGGCCCCTATGGGCTCCCAAATATCACTTTGCAGAATCCACGACAACAGCGTTAACAAACTGTTCCAAGAAGGGAAGGGTGGAACTCTGTGTGATGAAGTCACACATCAGAAAGCAATCTCGCAGAAAGCTTCTCTCTAGTTATTAGGTGAATATAATTCCTTTTTAACCATGGGCCCCTAGGGCTCCCAAATATCCCTTCGCAGGTTCCACCAACAGAGTGTTAGCAAACTGCTTCCTGAAGTCTAAGTTATAAGTCCGTGAGATGAACTCACAGATCAGAAAGAAGTTCCTCAGAAAGCTTCTTTCACGTTTTGAACTGATTGAATTTCCTTTATCAGCGTAGGCCTCAATGGGATCCAAAGAAGCCCTTCTCAGGTTCCTCAAAGACAGTGTTAATGGACTACTCCACGAAACCTAAGTGTAACTCTTTGAGATGAATTCACACATCACCAAGAAGTTTCTATGAAAGCTTCTTTCTAGTTTTCTTCTGAGGATATTTCCTTTGTCACCGTAAGCTTCATTGCGCTATGAGGTATCTAATTGCAGATTTCCAGAAACCTGTGTTAACAAACTGATCACTGAAGAGAAACCGGTAACTCTGTGAGTTGCATTCACACATGGCAATGCAGTTTCACAGAAGCCTTCTTTCCAGTTTTAATGTGAGGATACTTCCTTTTTCATCATAGCCCTCAATAGGCTCCAAAATATCACTTTGCAGAATCCACGAAAACAGTGTTAGCAAACTGTTCCAAGAACGGAAGGGTGGAACTCTGTGTGATGAAGTCACACATCCCAAAGCAATCTCTCAGAAAGCTTCTCTCCAATTATTAGGTGAATATAATTCCTTTTTCACCATGGGCCCCTATGGGCTCCCAAATCTCACTTTGCAGTTTCCACGAAAAGAGTGTTACCAAACTGCTTCCTGAGGTCTAAGTTGTAAGTCTGTGAGATGAACTCACTGATCAGAAAGAAGTTTCTCAGAAAGCTTCTTCTCCGTTTTGAACTGATGGAATTTCCTTTATCAGCGTAGGCCTCAATGCGATCGAAAGAAGCCCTTCTCAGGTTCCTCAAAGACAGTGTTAATTTACTGCTCCATGAAACATAAGTGTAACTCTGTGACATGAATTCACACATCACCAAGAAGTTTCTAAGAAAGCTTCTTTCTAGTTTTCATCTGAGGATATTTCCTTTGTCACCGTAAGCTTCATTGCGCTATGAAGTATCTAATGTAAGATTTCCAGAAAACTGTGTTAAAAAGCTGATCACTGAAGAGAAACGTGTAAGTCTGTGAGTTGCATTCACACATGGCAAAGCAGTTTCTCAGAAGGCTTCTTTCCAGTTTTAATCTGAGGATATTTCCTTTTTCACCATAGCCCTCAAACAGATCCCAAATATCACATTGCAGAATCCACACCAACAGTGTTATCAAACTGTTCCAAGAAGGGACCGGTGAAATTCTCTGTGATGAAGTAACACATCAGAAAGCAATATCTCAGAAAGCTTCTCTCTAGTTTTTATGTGAGAATACTTCTTTTTTCACCCTGGGCACCTATGGGCTCCCAAATATCACATGGCAGAATCCACGACAACATTGTTAGGAAACTGTTCCAAGAAGGGAAGCCTGGAAGTCTGTGTGATGAAGTCACACAGCAGAAAGCAATCTCTCAGAAAGCTTCTCTCTAGTTATTAGGTTAATATAATTCCTTTTTCACCATTGGCCCCTATGGGCTCCCAAATATCACTTTGCAGTTTCCACGAAAAGAGTGTTAGCAAACTGCTTCCTGAAGTCTAAGTTATAAATCTGTGAGATGAACTCACAGATCAGAAAGAAGTTTCTCAGAAAGCTTCTTTCACGTTTTGAACTGATGGAATTTCCTTTATCAGCGTAGGCCTCAATGCGATGGAAAGAAACCCTTCTCAGGTTCCTCAAAGACAGTGGTAATGGACTTCTCCACGAAACATAAGTGTAACTCTGTGAGATGAATTCACGCATCACCAAGAAGTTTCTACAAAAGCTTCTTTCTAGTTCTCATCTGAGGATATTTCCTTTGTCACCGTAAGCTTCTTTGCGATATGAAGTATCTAATTGCAGATTTCCAGAACACTGTGTTAACAAACTGATCACTGAAGAGAAACGTGTAACTCTGTGAGTGGCATTCACACAGGGCAATGCAGTCTCTCAGAAGGCTTCTTTCCAGTTTTAATGTGAGGATATTTCCTTCTTCACCATAGTCCTCAATGAGCTCCAAAATATCACTTTGCAGAATCCACGACAACAGTGTTAGCAAACTGTTCCAAGAAGGGAAGGGTGGAACTCTGTGTGATGAAGTCACACATCAGAAAGCAATCTCTCAGAAAGCTTCTCTCTAGTTCTTAGGTGAGGATACTTCTTTTTTCACCATGGGCCCCTATGGGCTCCCAAATATCACTTTGCAGAATCCACGACAACAGTGTTAACAAACTGTTCCAAGAAGGGAAGGGTGGATCTCTGTGTGATGAAGTCACACATCAGAAAGCAATCTCTCAGAAAGCTTCTCTCTAGTTATTAGGTGAGGATACTTCTCTTTTCACCATGGGCCCCTATGGGCTCCCAAATATCACTTTGCAGAATCCACGACAACAGTGTTAACAAACTGTTCCAAGAAGGGAAAGGTGGAACTCTGGGTGATGAAGTCACACATCAGAAAGCAAACTCTCAGAAAGCTTCTCTCTAGTTCTTAGGTGACGATAATTTCTTTTTCACCATGGGCCCATATGGGCTCCCAAATATCACTTTGCAGTTTCCTCGAAAAGAGTGTTAGCAAGCCGCTTCCTGAGGTCTAATTTGTAAGTCTGTGAGATGATCTCACTGATCAGAAAGAAGTGTCTCAGAAAGCTTCTTTCACTTTTTGAACTGATGGAATTTCCTTTATCAGCGTAGGCCTCAATGCGATCCAAAGAAGCCCTTCTCAGGTTCCTCAAAGACAGTGTTAATGGACTGCTCCATGAAACATAAGTGTAACTCTATGAGATGAATTCACACATCACCAAGAAGTTTCTAAGAAAGCTTCTTTCTAGTTTTCATCGGAGGAGATTTCCTTTGTCACCTTAAGCTTCATTGCGCTAGGAAGTATCTAATTGCAGATTTCCAGCAAACTGTGTTAACAAACCGATCACTGAAGAGAAACGTGTAACTTTGTGAGTTGCATTCACACATGGCAATGCAGTTTCTCAGAAGGCTTCTTTGCAGTTTTAATGTGAGGATATTTCCTTTTTCACCGGAGACCTCAATGAGCTCCAAAATATCACTTTGCAGAATCCACGACAACAGTGTTAGCAAACTGTTCCAAGAAGGGAATGGTGGAACTCTGTGTGAGGAAGTCACATATCAGAAAGCAATCTCTCACAAAGCTTCTCTCAAGTTATTGTCTGAGGATATTGCCTTCTTCACCATGGTCTTCAAAAGGCTCCCAAATATCACTTAACAGATTCCACGCAAAGGGTGTTAGCAAACTTGTTCCTGAGGAATAAGTTGTAACTCTTTGAGATGAATTCACAGTTCACAAAGAAGTTTCTCAGAACTCTTCTTTTTCGTTTTAATGGAAGGATATTTTCTTTGGCCCCTTTGACTTCAAAGGGATCCGAAATATCAGTTCTCAGATTTCACACAAACTGGGCTAGCCAACGGCCCCACGAAATACAGCTGGAACTCAGTGGGTTGAATTCACACATCACAAAGCGGTTTCTCAGAAAGCTTCTTGCTTTAGGAAGATGAGGTTATTTGTGGTCTCGGAGCGCCACCGTGTGTCCTATTGCAGATTCTGCGAAAACTCGGTTAGCAAGCTTCTCCGTGAAAACAGTGATGGACATCTGTGGCCTGAATTCACCCACAGCAAAGACGTTTTGGAGAAGGTTTCTCTACAGGTTTGTCCGAGGATACTTCTTTATTCACCATGGGATTCAACGATATCCAAGACATCACTTATGAGATTTCACAAAAGGAGTGCTAAGAAACTCCCCCATGAAAGGGGGGTATAACACTGTGAAATGAATTCACACATCACAAAGCGGTTTCTCAGAAAACTTCATTCTGGTTTTTCTCGGAGGATATTTCCTTTGTCCTTCCACTCTCCAAACCCATCGAAAATATCACTTCTCAGAAACCACGGAAACAGTCCTAGGAAACGGCTCCGAGAAATAGTGGTGTAACTCTGAGAGATGAAGTCACACATCAGAAAGCAAATTCTCAGAAAGCTTCTTTCACCTTCTGATCTGAGGATTTCCCTTTGTCACCGTCAGCTGCATAGCGCTAATAAGTATCCCATTGCAGATTTCAAGAAAACTGTGTAAGCAAACGGATCAGTGAGGAGAAACATGTAACTCTGTGAGTTGCATTCACACATCGCAAAGCTGGTTCTAAAAAAGCTTTTTTCCAGTTCCTTTCTGAGGATATTTCCTTTTTCACCATAGCCCTCAATGAGCTCCCAAATATCACATTGCTGAATACACAATAACAGTGTTTGCAAACTGTTCCAAGAAGGGAAGGGTGGAATTCTGTGTGATGAAGTCACACATCAGAAAGCAATCTCTCAGAAAGCTTCTCTTTAGTTATTAGTTGAGGATACTTCTTTTTTCACCATGGGCCCCTATGGGCTCCCAAATATCACTTTGCAGAATCCACAACAACAGTGTTAGCAAACTGTTTCAAGAAGGGAAGGGTGGAACTCTGTGTGATGAAGTCACACATCAGAAAGCAATCTGTCAGAAAGCTTCTCTCTAGTTATTAGGTGAGGATACTTCTTTTTTCACCATTGGCCCCTTAGGGCTCCCAAATATCACTTTGCAGAATCCACGACAACAGTGTTAACAAACTGTTCCAAGAAGGGAATGGTGGAACTCTGTGTGATGAAGTCACACATCAGAAAGCAATCTCTCAGAAAGCTTCTCTCTAGTTATTAGGTGAATATAATTCCTTTTTCACCATGGGCCCCTATGGGCTCCCAAATCTCACTTTGCAGTTTCCACGAAACGAGTGATAGCAAACTGCTTCCTGAAGTCTAAGTTATAAGTCTGTGAGATGAACTCAGAGATCAGAAAGAAGTTTCTCACAAAGCTTCTTTCACGTTTTGAACTGATGAAATTTCCTTTATCAGCGTAGGCCTCAATGCGATCCAAAGAAGCCCTTCTCAGGTTCCTCAAAGACAGTGTTAATGTACTGCTCCCCGAAACATTAAGCGCAACACTGTGAGATGAATTCACACATCACCAAGAAGTTTCAAAGAAAGTTTCTTTCTAGTGTTCATCTGAGGATATTTCCTTTGTCACCGTAAGCTTCATTGTGCTAGGAAGTATCTAATTGCAGGTTTCCAGCAAACTGTGTTAACAATCCGATCACTGAAGAGAAACGTGTAACTCTGTGAGTTGCATTCCACATGTCAATGCAGTTTCTCAGAAGGCTTCTTTCCAGTTTTAATGTGAGGATATTTCCTTTTTCACCAGAACCCTCAATGAGATCCAAAATATCACTTTGCAGAATCCAGGACAACAGTGTTAGCAAACTGTTCCAAGAAGGGAAGGGTGGAACTCTGTGTGATGAAGTCACATATCAGAAAGCCATCTCTCAGAAAGCTTCTCTCTAGTTATTGTCTGAGGATATTTCCTTTTTCACCATGGGCTTCAAAAGGCTCCCAAATATCACTTAGCAGATTCCACGCAAAGAGTGTTAGCAAACTTGTTCCTGAGGAATAAGTTGTAACTCTTTGAGATGTATTCACAGTTCACAAAGAAGTTTCTCAGAACTCTTCTTTTTCGTGTTAATAGAAGGATATTTTCTTTGGCCCCTTAGACTTCAAAGGGATCCGAAATATCAGTTCTCAGATTTCACACAAACTGGGCTAGCCAACGGCCCCACGGAATACAGCTGGAACTCAGTGGGTTGAATTCACACATCACAAAGCGGTTTCTCAGAAAGCTTCTTGCTTTAGGAAGATGAGGTTATTTGTGGTCTTGGAGCGCCACCGTGTGTCCTATTGCAGATTCTGCGAAAACTCGGTTAGCAAGCTTCTCCGTGAAAACAGTGATGGACATCTGTGGCCTGAATTCACCCACAGCAAAGACGTTTTGGAGAAGGTTTCTCTACAGGTTTGTCCGAGGATACTTCTTTATTTACCATGGGATTCAACGATATCCAAGACATCGCTTACGAGATTCCACAAAAGGAGTGCTAGGAAACTCCCCCATGAAAGGGGGGTATAACACTGTGAAATGAATTCACACATCACAAAGCGGTTTCTCAGAAAACTTCATTCTGGTTTTTCTCGGAGGATATTTCCTTTGTCCTTCCACTCTCCAAACCCATCGAAAATATCACTTCTCAGAAACCACGGAAACAGTCCTAGGAAACGGCTCCAAGAAATAGTGGTGTAACTCTGAGAGATGAAGTCACATATCAGAAAGCAAATTCTCAGAAAGCTTCTTTCACCTTCTGATCTGTGGATTTCCCTTTGTCACCGTCAGCTGCATAGCGCTAAGAAGTATCCCATTGCAGATTTCAAGAAAACTGTGTAAGCAAACGGATCAGTGAGGAGAAACATGTAACTGTGTGAGTTGCATTCACACATCGCAAAGCTGGTTCTAAGAAAGCTTTTTTCCAGTTTCTTTCTGAGGATATTTCCTTTTTCACCATACCCCTCAATGGGCTCCCAAATATCACATTGCTGAATACACAACAACAGTGTTAGCAAACTGTACCAAGAAGGGAAGGGTGGAACTCTGTGTGATGAAGTCACACATCAGAAAGCAATCTCTCAGAAAGCTTCTCTCTAGTTATTTTGTTAGGATATTTCCTTTTTCTCCATGGGCCCCTATGGGCTCCCAAATATCACTTTGCAGTTCCCACGAAAAGAGTGTTAGCAAGCTGCTTCCTGAGGTCTAAGTTGTAAGTCTGTGAGATGATCTCACTGATGAGAAAGAAGTTTCTCAGAAAGTTTCTTTCACTTTTTGAACTGATGGAATTTCCTTTATCAGCGTAGGCCTCAATGTGATCCAAAGAAGCCCTTCTCAGGTTCCTCAAAGACAGTGTTAATGGAATGCTCCACGAAACATAAGTGTAACTCTGTGAGATGAAGTCACACATCACCAAGAAGTTTCTGAGAAAGCTTCTTTCTACTTTTCATCGGAGGAGATTTCCTTTGTCACCGTAAGCTTCTTTGCGCTAGAAAGTATCTGCTTGCAGATTTCCAGCAAACTGTGTTAACAAACCGATCACTGAAGAGAAACGTGTAACTCTGTGAGTTGCATTCACACACGGCAATGCCGTTTCTCAGAAGGCTTCTTTCCAGTTTTAATGTGAGGATATTTCCTTTTTCACCAGAGCCCTTAATGAGGTCCAAAATATCACTTTGCAGAATCCACAACAACAGTGTTAGCAAACTGTTTCAAGAAGGGAAGGGTGGAACTCTGTGTGATGAAGTCACACATCAGAAAGCAATCTGTCAGAAAGCTTCTCTCTAGTTATTAGTTGAGGATACTTCTTTTTTCACCATGGGCCCCTAAGGGCTCCCAAATATCACTTTGAAGAATCCACGACAACGGTGTTAACAAACTGTTCCAAGAAGGGAAGGGTGGAACTCTGTGTGATGAAGTCACACATCAGAAAGCAATCTCTCAGAAAGCTTCTCTATAGTTATTAGGTGAATATAATTCCTTTTTCACCATGGGCCCCTATGGACTCCCAAATCTCACTTTGCAGGTTCCACGAAACGAGTGTTAGCAAACTGCTTCCTGAAGTATAAGTTATAAGTCTGTGAGATGAACTCACAGACCAGAAAGAAGTGTCTCAGAAAGCTTCTTTCACGTTTTGAACTGATGGAATTTCCTTTATCAGCGTAGGCCTCAATGCGATCCAAAGAAGCCCTTCTCAGGTTCCTCAAAGACAGTGTTAAAGGACTGCTCCACGAAACATAAGTGTAACTCTGTGAGATGAATTCACACATCACCAAGAAGTTTCTAAGAAAGCTTCTTTCTAGTGTTCATCTGAGGATATTTCCTTTGTCAACGTAAGCTTCATTGCGCTAGGAAGTATCTAATTGCAGATTTCCAGAAAACTGTGTTCACAAACCGATCACTGAAGAGAAACGTGTAACTCTGTCAGTTGCATTCACACATGGCAATGCAGTTTCTCAGAAGGCTTCTTTCCAGTTTTAATGTGAGGATATTTCCTTTTTCACCAGAGCCCTCAATGAGCTCCAAAATATCACTTTGCAGAATCCAGGCAACAGTGTTAGCAAACTGTTCCAAGAAGGGAATGTTGGAACTTTGTGTGATGAAGTCACACATCAGAAAGCAATCTTTCAGAAAGTTTCTCTCTAGTTATTAGGTGAGGATACTTCTTTTTTCACCATGGGCCTCTAAGGGCTCCTAATATCACTTTGCAGAATCCACGACAACAGTGTTAACAAACTGTTCCAAGAACGGAAGGGTGGAACTCTGTGTGATGAAGTCACACATCAGAAAGCAATCTCTCAGAAAGCTTCTCTCTAGTTATTAGGTGAATATAATTCCTTTTTCACCATGGGACCCTATGGGCTCCCAAATCTCACTTTGCAGTTTCCACGAAACGAGTGTTAGCAAACTGCTACCTGAAGTCTAAGTTACAAGTCTGTGAGATGAACTCACAGATCAGAAAGAAGTTTCTCAGAAAGCTTCTTTCACGTTTTGAACTGATGAAATTTCCTTTATCTGCGTTGGCCTCAATGCGATCCAAGGAAGCCCTTCTCAGGTTCCTCAAAGACAGTGTTAATGGACTGCTCCACGAAACATAAGTGTAACTCTGTGAGATGAATTCACACATCACCAAGAAGTTTCTAAGAAGGCTTCTTTCTAGTTTTCATCGGAGGAGATTTCCTTTGTCACTGTAAGCTTCATTGCGCTAAGAAGTATCTAATTGCAGATTTCCAGCAAACTGTGTTAACAAACCGATCACTGAAGAGAAACGTGTAACTCTGTGAGTTGCATTCACACATGGCAAAGCAGTTTCTCAGAAGGCTTCTTTCCAGTTTTAATGTGAGGATATTTCCTTTTTCACCAGAGCCCTCAATGAGCTGCAAAGTATCACTTTGCAGAATCCACGACAACAGTGTTAACAAACTGTTTCAAGAAGGGAAGTGTGGAACTCTGTGTGATGAAGTCACACATCAGAAAGCAATCTGTCACAAAGCTTCTCTCTAGTTATTAGGTGCGGATACTTCTTTTTTCACCATGGGCCCCTAAGGGCTCCTAAATATCACTTTGCAGAATCCTCGACAACAGTGTTAACAAACTGTTCCAAGAAGGGAAGGGTGGAACTCTGTGTGATGAAGTCACACATCAGAAAGCAATCTCTCAGAAAGCTTCTCTCTAGTTATTAGGTGAATATAATTCCTTTTTCACCATGGGCCCCTATGGGCTCCCAAATCTCACTTTGCAGTTTCCACGAAAAGAGTGTTAGCAAACTACTTCCTGAAGTCTAAGTTATAAGTCTGTGAGATGAACTCACAGATCAGAAAGAAGTTTCTCAGAAAGCTTCTTCAACGTTTTGAACTGATGAAATTTCCTTTATCAGCGTAGGCCTCAATGCGATCCAAAGAAGCCCTTCTCAGCTTCCTCAAAGACAGTGTTAATGGACTGCTCCACGAAACATAAGTGTAACTCTGTGAGATGAATTCACACATCACCAAGAAGTTTCTAAGAAAGCTTCTTTCTAGTTTTCATCGGAGGAGATTTCCTTTGTCACCGTAAGCTTCATTGCGCTAGGAAGTATCTAATTGCAGACTTCCAGCAAACTGTGTTCACAAACCGATCACTGAAGAGAAACGTGTAACTCTGTGAGTTGCATTCACACATGGCAATGCAGTTTCTCAGAAGGCTTCTTTCCAGTTATAATGTGAGGATATTGCCTTTTTCACCAGAGCCCTCAATGAGCTCCAAAATATCACTTTGCAGTATCCAGGACAACAGTGTTAGCAAACTGTTCCAAGAAGGGAAGGGTGGAACTCTGTGTGATGAACTCACATATCAGAAAGCAATCTCTCAGAAATCTTCTCTCTAGTTATTGTCTGAGGATATTTCCTTTTTCACCATGGGCTTCAAAAGGCTCCCAAATATCACTTAGCAGATTCCACGCAAAGAGTGTTAGCAAACTTATTCCTGAGGAATAAGTTGTAACTCTTTGCGATGATTTCACAGTTCAGAAAGAAGTTTCTCAGAACTCTTCTTTATCGTTTTAATGGAAGGATATTTTCTTTGGCCCCTTAGACTTCAAAGGGATCCGAAATATCAGTTCTCAGATTTCACACAAACTGGCCTAGCCAACGGCCCCACGAAATACAGCTGGAACTCAGTGGGTTGAATTCACACATCACAAAGCGGTTTCTCAGACAGCTTCTTGCTTTAGGAAGATGAGGTTATTTGTGGTCTCGGAGCGCCACCGTGTGTCCTATTGCAGATTCTGCGAAAACTCGGTTAGCAAGCTTCTCCGTGAAAACAGTGATGGACATCTGTGGCCTGAATTCACCCACAGCAAAGACGTTTTGGAGAAGGTTTCTCTACAGGTTTGTCCCAGGATACTTCCTTATTCACCATGTGATTCAACGATATCCAAGACATCACTTATGAGATTCCACAAAAGGAGTGCTAGGAAACTCCCCCATGAAAGGGGGGTATAACACTGTGAAATGAATTCACACATCACAAAGCAGTTTCTCAGAAAACTTCGTTCTGGTTTTTCTCGGAGGATATTTCCTTTGTCCTTCCACTCTCCAAACCCATCGAAAATATCACTTCTCAGAAACCACGGAAACAGTCCTAGAAAACGGCTCCAAGAAATACTGGTGTAACTCTGAGAGATGAAGTCACACATCAGAAAGCAAATTCTCAGAAAGCTTCTTTCACCTTGTGATCTGAGGATTTCCCTTTGTCACCGTCAGCTGCATAGCGCTAAGAAGTATCCCATTGCAGATTTCAAGAAAACTGTGTAAGCAAACGGATCAATGAGGAGAAACATGTAACTCTGTGAGTTGCATTCACACATCGCAAAGCTGGTTCTAAGAAAGCTTTTTTCCAGTTTCTTTCTGAGGATATTTCCTTTTTCACCATAGCCCTCAATGAGCTTCCAAATATCACATTGCTGAATACACAACAACAGTGTTAGCAAACTATTCCAAGAAGGGAAGGGTGGAACTCTGTGTGATGAAGTCACACATCAGAAAGCAATCTCTCAGAAAGCTTCTCTCTAGTTATTTTGTTAGGATAGTTCCTTTTTCACCATGGGCCCCTATGGGCTCCCAAATATCACTTTGCAGTTTCCACGAAAAGAGTGTTAGCAAACTGCTTCCTGAGGTCTAAGTTGTAAGTCTGTGAGATGATCTCACTGATCAGAAAGTAGTTTCTCAGAAAGCTTCTTTCACGTTTCGAACTGATGGAATTTCCTTTATCAGCGTAGGTCTCAATGCGATCCAAAGAAGCCCTTCTCAGCTTCCTCAAAGACAGTGTTAATGGACTGCTCCACGAAACATAAGTGTAACTCTGTGAGATGAATTCTCACATCACGAAGAAGTTTCTAAGAAAGCTTCTTTCTCGTTTTCATCGGAGGATATTTCCTTTGTCACCGTAAGCTTCATTGCGCTAGGAAGTATCAAATTGTAGATTTCCAGAAAACTGTGTTCACAAACCGATCACTGAAGAGAAACGTGTAACTCTGTGAGTTGCATTCACACATGGCAATGCAGTTTCTCAGAAGGCTTCTTTCCAGTTTTAAAGTGAGGATATTTCCTTTTTCACCAGAGCCCTCAATGAGCTCCAAAATATCACTTTGCAGAATCCACGACAACAGTGTTAGCAAACTGTTTCAAGAAGGGAAGGGTGGAACTCTGTGTGATGAAGTCACACATCCGAAAGCAATCTCTGAGAAAGCTTCTCTCTAGTTACTAGGTGAATATAATTCCTTTTTCACCATGGGCCCCTATGGTCTCCCAAATATCACTTTGCAGAATCCACGACAACAGTGTTAACAAACTCTTCCAAGAAGGGAAGGGTGGAACTCTGTGTGATGAAGTCACACATCAGAAAGCAATCTCTCAGAAAGCTTCTCTCTAGTTATTAGGTGAGGATACTTCTTTTTTCACCATGGGCCCCTATGGGCTCCCAAATATCACTTTGCAGAATCCACGACAACAGTGTTAACAAAATGTTCCAAGAAGGGAAAGGTGGAACTCTGGGTGATGTAGTCACACATCCGAAAGCAATCTCTCAGAAAGCTTCTCTCTAGTTATTAGGTGACGATAATTTCTTTTTCACCATGGGCCCATATGGGCTCCCAAATATCACTTAGCAGTTTCCACGAAAAGAGTGATAGCAAGCTGCTTCCTGAGGTCTAATTTGTAAGTCTGTGAGATGATCTCACTGATCAGAAAGAAGTTTCTCAGAAAGCTTCTTTCACTTTTAGAACTGATGGAATTTCCTTTATCAGCGTAGGCCTCAATGCGATCCAAAGAAGCCCTTCTCAGGTTCCTCAAAGACAGTGTTAATGGACTGCTCCCCGAAACATTAAGCGTAACTCTGTGAGATGAATTCACACATCACCAAGAAGTTTCAAAGAAAGCTTCTTTCTAGTTTTCATCGGAGGAGATTTCCTTTGTCACCGTAAGCTGCATTGCGCTAGGAAGTATCTAATTGCAGATTTCCAGTAAACTGTGTTAACAATCCGATCACTGAAGAGAAACGTGTAACTCTGTGAGTTGCATTCCACATGGCAATGCAGTTTCTCAGAAGGCTTCTTTCCAGTTTCAATGTGAGGATATTTCCTTTTTCACTAGAGCCCTCAATGAGCTCCAAAATATCACTTTGCAGAAGCCAGGACAACAGTGTTAGCAAACTGTTCCAAGAAGGGAAGGGTGGAACTCTGTGTGATGAACTCACATATCAGAAAGCAATCTCTCAGAAAGCTTCTCTCTAGTTATTGTCTGAGGATATTTCCTTTTTCACCACGGGCTTCAAAAGACTCCCAAATATCACTTAGCAGATTCCACGCAAAGAGTTTTAGCAAACTTGTTCCTGAGGAATAAGTTGTAACTCTTTGAGATGAATTCACAGTTCACAAAGAGGTTTCTCAGAACTCTTCTTTTTCGTTTTAATGGAAGGATATTTTCTTTGGCCCCTTAGACTTCAAAGGCATCCGAAATATCAGTTCTCAGATTTCACACAAACTGGGCTAGCCAACGGCCCCACGAAATACAGCTGGAACTCAGTGGGTTGAATTCACACATCACAAAGCTTTTTCTCAGAAAGCTTCTTGCCTTAGGAAGATGAGGTTATTTGTGGTCTCGGAGCGCCACCGTGTGTCCTATTGCAGATTCTGCGAAAACTCGGTTAGCAAGCTTCTCCGTGAAAACAGTGATGGACATCTGTGGCCTGAATTCACCCACAGCAAAGACGTTTTGGAGAAGGTTTCTCTACAGGTTTTTCCGAGGATACTTCCTTATTCACCATGGGATTCAACGATATCCAAGACATCACTTATGAGATTCCACAAAAGGAGTGCTAGGAAACACCCCATGAAAGGGGGGTATAAGACTGTGAAATGAATTCACACATCTCAAAGCAGTTTCTCAGAAAACTTCATTCTGGTTTTTCTCGGAGGATATTTCCTTTGTCCTTCCACTCTCCAAACCCATCGAAAATATCACTTCTCAGAAACCACGGAAACAGTCCTAGGAAACGGCTCCAAGAAATAGTGGTGTAACTCTGAGGGATGAAGTCACACATCAGAAAGCAAATTCTCAGAAAGCTTCTTTCACCTTCTGATCTGAGGATTTCCCTTTGTCACCGTCAGCTGCATAGCGCTAAGAAGTATCCCATTGCAGATTTCAAGAAAACTGTGTAAGCAAACGGATCAGTGAGGAGAAACATATAACTCTGTGAGTTGCATTCACACATCGCAAAGCTGGTTCTAAGAAAGCTTTTTTCCAGTTTCTTTCTGAGGATATTTCCTTTTTCACCACAGCCCTCAATGAGCTCCCAAATATCACATTGCTGAATACACAACAACAGTGTTAGCAAACTGTTCCAAGAAGGGAAGGGTGGAACTCTGTGTGATGAAGTCACACATCAGAAAGCAATCTCTCAGAAAGCTTCTCTCTAGTTATTTTGTTAGGATGTTTCCTTTTTCACCATGTGCCCCTATGGGCTCCCAAATCTCACTTTGCAGTTTCCACGAAAAGAGTGTTAGCAAACTACTTCCTGAAGTCTAAGTTATAAGTCTGTGAGATGAACTCACAGATCAGAAAGAAGTTTCTCAGAAAGCTTCTTCAACGTTTTGAACTGATGAAATTTCCTTTATCAGCGTAGGCCTCAATGCGATCCAAAGAAGCCCTTCTCAGCTTCCTCAAAGACAGTGTTAATGGACTGCTCCACGAAACATAAGTGTAACTCTGTGAGATGAATTCACACATCACCAAGAAGTTTCTAAGAAAGCTTCTTTCTAGTTTTCATCGGAGGAGATTTCCTTTGTCACCGTAAGCTTCATTGCGCTAGGAAGTATCTAATTGCAGACTTCCAGCAAACTGTGTTCACAAACCGATCACTGAAGAGAAACGTGTAACTCTGTGAGTTGCATTCACACATGGCAATGCAGTTTCTCAGAAGGCTTCTTTCCAGTTATAATGTGAGGATATTGCCTTTTTCACCAGAGCCCTCAATGAGCTCCAAAATATCACTTTGCAGTATCCAGGACAACAGTGTTAGCAAACTGTTCCAAGAAGGGAAGGGTGGAACTCTGTGTGATGAACTCACATATCAGAAAGCAATCTCTCAGAAATCTTCTCTCTAGTTATTGTCTGAGGATATTTCCTTTTTCACCATGGGCTTCAAAAGGCTCCCAAATATCACTTAGCAGATTCCACGCAAAGAGTGTTAGCAAACTTATTCCTGAGGAATAAGTTGTAACTCTTTGCGATGATTTCACAGTTCAGAAAGAAGTTTCTCAGAACTCTTCTTTATCGTTTTAATGGAAGGATATTTTCTTTGGCCCCTTAGACTTCAAAGGGATCCGAAATATCAGTTCTCAGATTTCACACAAACTGGCCTAGCCAACGGCCCCACGAAATACAGCTGGAACTCAGTGGGTTGAATTCACACATCACAAAGCGGTTTCTCAGACAGCTTCTTGCTTTAGGAAGATGAGGTTATTTGTGGTCTCGAAGCGCCACCGTGTGTCCTATTGCAGATTCTGCGAAAACTCGGTTAGCAAGCTTCTCCGTGAAAACAGTGATGGACATCTGTGGCCTGAATTCACCCACAGCAAAGACGTTTTGGAGAAGGTTTCTCTACAGGTTTGTCCCAGGATACTTCCTTATTCACCATGTGATTCAACGATATCCAAGACATCACTTATGAGATTCCACAAAAGGAGTGCTAGGAAACTCCCCCATGAAAGGGGGGTATAACACTGTGAAATGAATTCACACATCACAAAGCAGTTTCTCAGAAAACTTCGTTCTGGTTTTTCTCGGAGGATATTTCCTTTGTCCTTCCACTCTCCAAACCCATCGAAAATATCACTTCTCAGAAACCACGGAAACAGTCCTAGAAAACGGCTCCAAGAAATACTGGTGTAACTCTGAGAGATGAAGTCACACATCAGAAAGCAAATTCTCAGAAAGCTTCTTTCACCTTGTGATCTGAGGATTTCCCTTTGTCACCGTCAGCTGCATAGCGCTAAGAAGTATCCCATTGCAGATTTCAAGAAAACTGTGTAAGCAAACGGATCAATGAGGAGAAACATGTAACTCTGTGAGTTGCATTCACACATCGCAAAGCTGGTTCTAAGAAAGCTTTTTTCCAGTTTCTTTCTGAGGATATTTCCTTTTTCACCATAGCCCTCAATGAGCTTCCAAATATCACATTGCTGAATACACAACAACAGTGTTAGCAAACTATTCCAAGAAGGGAAGGGTGGAACTCTGTGTGATGAAGTCACACATCAGAAAGCAATCTCTCAGAAAGCTTCTCTCTAGTTATTTTGTTAGGATAGTTCCTTTTTCACCATGGGCCCCTATGGGCTCCCAAATATCACTTTGCAGTTTCCACGAAAAGAGTGTTAGCAAACTGCTTCTTGAGGCATAGGTTGTAACTCTGTGAGATGAATTCACAGAGCAGAAAGAAGTTTCTCAGAAAGCTTCTTTCACGTTGTGAACGGATGAAATTTCCTTTATCAGCGTAGACCTCAATGCGATCCAAGGAAGCCCTTCTCAGCTTCCTCAAAGGCAGTGTTAATGGACTGCTCCACGAAACATAAGTGTAACTCTGTGAGATGAATTCTCACATCACGAAGAAGTTTCTAAGAAAGCTTCTTTCTCGTTTTCATCGGAGGATATTTCCTTTGTCACCGTAAGCTTCATTGCGCTAGGAAGTATCAAATTGTAGATTTCCAGAAAACTGTGTTCACAAACCGATCACTGAAGAGAAACGTGTAACTCTGTGAGTTGCATTCACACATGGCAATGCAGTTTCTCAGAAGGCTTCTTTCCAGTTTTAAAGTGAGGATATTTCCTTTTTCACCAGAGCCCTCAATGAGCTCCAAAATATCACTTTGCAGAATCCACGACAACAGTGTTAGCAAACTGTTTCAAGAAGGGAAGGGTGGAACTCTGTGTGATGAAGTCACACATCCGAAAGCAATCTCTGAGAAAGCTTCTCTCTAGTTACTAGGTGAATATAATTCCTTTTTCACCATGGGCCCCTATGGTCTCCCAAATATCACTTTGCAGAATCCACGACAACAGTGTTAACAAACTCTTCCAAGAAGGGAAGGGTGGAACTCTGTGTGATGAAGTCACACATCAGAAAGCAATCTCTCAGAAAGCTTCTCTCTAGTTATTAGGTGAGGATACTTCTTTTTTCACCATGGGCCCCTATGGGCTCCCAAATATCACTTTGCAGAATCCACGACAACAGTGTTAACAAAATGTTCCAAGAAGGGAAAGGTGGAACTCTGGGTGATGTAGTCACACATCCGAAAGCAATCTCTCAGAAAGCTTCTCTCTAGTTATTAGGTGACGATAATTTCTTTTTCACCATGGGCCCATATGGGCTCCCAAATATCACTTAGCAGTTTCCACGAAAAGAGTGATAGCAAGCTGCTTCCTGAGGTCTAATTTGTAAGTCTGTGAGATGATCTCACTGATCAGAAAGAAGTTTCTCAGAAAGCTTCTTTCACTTTTAGAACTGATGGAATTTCCTTTATCAGCGTAGGCCTCAATGCGATCCAAAGAAGCCCTTCTCAGGTTCCTCAAAGACAGTGTTAATGGACTGCTCCCCGAAACATTAAGCGTAACTCTGTGAGATGAATTCACACATCACCAAGAAGTTTCAAAGAAAGCTTCTTTCTAGTTTTCATCGGAGGAGATTTCCTTTGTCACCGTAAGCTGCATTGCGCTAGGAAGTATCTAATTGCAGATTTCCAGTAAACTGTGTTAACAATCCGATCACTGAAGAGAAACGTGTAACTCTGTGAGTTGCATTCCACATGGCAATGCAGTTTCTCAGAAGGCTTCTTTCCAGTTTCAATGTGAGGATATTTCCTTTTTCACTAGAGCCCTCAATGAGCTCCAAAATATCACTTTGCAGAAGCCAGGACAACAGTGTTAGCAAACTGTTCCAAGAAGGGAAGGGTGGAACTCTGTGTGATGAACTCACATATCAGAAAGCAATCTCTCAGAAAGCTTCTCTCTAGTTATTGTCTGAGGATATTTCCTTTTTCACCACGGGCTTCAAAAGACTCCCAAATATCACTTAGCAGATTCCACGCAAAGAGTTTTAGCAAACTTGTTCCTGAGGAATAAGTTGTCACTCTTTGAGATGAATTCACAGTTCACAAAGAGGTTTCTCAGAACTCTTCTTTTTCGTTTTAATGGAAGGATATTTTCTTTGGCCCCTTAGACTTCAAAGGCATCCGAAATATCAGTTCTCAGATTTCACACAAACTGGGCTAGCCAACGGCCCCACGAAATACAGCTGGAACTCAGTGGGTTGAATTCACACATCACAAAGCTTTTTCTCAGAAAGCTTCTTGCCTTAGGAAGATGAGGTTATTTGTGGTCTCGGAGCGCCACCGTGTGTCCTATTGCAGATTCTGCGAAAACTCGGTTAGCAAGCTTCTCCATGAAAACAGTGATGGACATCTGTGGCCTGAATTCACCCACAGCAAAGACGTTTTGGAGAAGGTTTCTCTACAGGTTTTTCCGAGGATACTTCCTTATTCACCATGGGATTCAACGATATCCAAGACATCACTTATGAGATTCCACAAAAGGAGTGCTAGGAAACACCCCATGAAAGGGGGGTATAAGACTGTGAAATGAATTCACACATCTCAAAGCAGTTTCTCAGAAAACTTCATTCTGGTTTTTCTCGGAGGATATTTCCTTTGTCCTTCCACTCTCCAAACCCATCGAAAATATCACTTCTCAGAAACCACGGAAACAGTCCTAGGAAACGGCTCCAAGAAATAGTGGTGTAACTCTGAGGGATGAAGTCACACATCAGAAAGCAAATTCTCAGAAAGCTTCTTTCACCTTCTGATCTGAGGATTTCCCTTTGTCACCGTCAGCTGCATAGCGCTAAGAAGTATCCCATTGCAGATTTCAAGAAAACTGTGTAAGCAAACGGATCAGTGAGGAGAAACATATAACTCTGTGAGTTGCATTCACACATCGCAAAGCTGGTTCTAAGAAAGCTTTTTTCCAGTTTCTTTCTGAGGATATTTCCTTTTTCACCACAGCCCTCAATGAGCTCCCAAATATCACATTGCTGAATACACAACAACAGTGTTAGCAAACTGTTCCAAGAAGGGAAGGGTGGAACTCTGTGTGATGAAGTCACACATCAGAAAGCAATCTCTCAGAAAGCTTCTCTCTAGTTATTTTGTTAGGATGTTTCCTTTTTCACCATGTGCCCCTATGGGCTCCCAAATATCACTGCAGTTTCCACGAAAAGAGTGTTAGCAAACTGCTTCCTGAGGTCTAAGTTTTAAGTCTGTGAGATGATCTCACTGATGAGAAAGAAGTTTCTCAGAAAGCTTCTTTCACCTTTTGAACTGATGGAATTTCCTTTATCAGCGTAGGTCTCAATGCGATCCAAAGAAGCCCTTCTCAGGTTCCTCAAAGACAGTGTTAATGGACTGCTCCACGAAACATAAGTGTAACTCTGTGAGATGAATTCACACGTCACCAAGAAGTTTCTAAGAAAGCTTCTTTCTAGTTTTCATCGGAGGAGATTTCCTTTGTCACCATAAGCTTCATTGCGCTAGGAAGTATCTAATTGCAGATTTCCAGCAAACTGTGTTAACAATCCGATCACTGAAGAGAAACGTGTAACTCTGTGAGTTGCATTCACACATGGCAATGCAGTTTCTCAGAAGGCTTCTTTCCAGTTTTAATGTGAGGATATTTCCTTTTTCACCAGAGCCCTCAATGAGCTCCAAAATATCACTTTGCAGAATCCAGGACAACAGTGTTAGCAAACTGTTCCACGCAGGGAAGGGTGGAACTCTGTGTGATGAAGTCACATATCAGAAAGCAATCTCTCCGAAAGCTTCTCTCTAGTTATTGTCTGAGGATATTTCCTTTTTCACCATGGGCTTCAAAAGGCTCCCAAATATCACTTAGCAGATTCCACGCAAAGAGTGTTAGCAAACTTGTTCCTGAGGAATAAGTTGTAACTCTTTGAGATGAATTCACAGTTCACAAAGAAGTTTCTCAGAACTCTTCTTTTTCATTTTAATGGAAGGATATTTTCTTTGGCCCCTTAGACTTCAAAGGGATCCGAAATATCAGTTCTCAGATTTCACAAAAACTGGGCTAGCCAACGGCCGCACGACATACAGCTGGAACTCAGTGGGTTGAATTCACACATCACAAAGCGGTTTCTCAGAAAGCTTCTTGCTTTAGGAAGATGAGGTTATTTGTGGTCTCGGAGCGCGACCGTGTGTCCTTTTGCAGATTCTGCGAAAACTCGGTTAGCAAGCTTCTCCGTGAAAACAGTGATGGACATCTGTGGCCTGAATTCACCCACAGCAAAGACGTTTTGGAGAAGGTTTCTCTACAGGTTTGTCCGAGGATACTTCCTTATTCACCATGGGATTCAACGATATCCAAGACATCACTTATGAGATTCCACAAAAGGAGTGCTAGGAAACTCCCCCATGAAAGGGGGGTATAACACTGTGAAATGAATTCACACATCACAAAGCAGTTTCTCAGAAAACTTCATTCTGGTTTTTCTCGGAGGATATTTCCTTTGTCCTTCCACTCTCCAAACCCTTCGAAAATATCACTTCTCAGAAACCACGGAAACAGTCCTAGGAAACGGCTCCAAGAAATAGTGGTGTAACTCTGAGAGATGAAGTCACACATCAGAAAGCAAATTCTCAGAAAGCTTCTTTCACCTTCTGATCTGAGGATTTTCCTTTGTCACCGTCAGCTGCATAGCGCTAAGAAGTATCCCATTGCAGATTTCAAGAAAACTGTGTAAGCAAACGGATCAGTGAGGAGAAACATGTAACTGTGTGAGTTGCATTCACACATCGCAAAGCTGGTTCTAAGAAAGCTTTTTTCCAGTTTCTTTCTGAGGATATTTCCTTTTTCACCATAGCCCTCAATGAGCTACCAAATATCACATTGCTGAATACACAACAACAGTGTTAGCAAACTGTTCCAAGAAGGGAAGGGTGGAACTCTGTGTGATGAAGTCACACATCAGAAAGCAATCTCTCAGAAATCTTCTCTCTAGTTATTAGGTGTGGATACTTCTTTTTTCACCATGGGCCTCTAAGGTCTCCCAAATATCACTTTGCAGTTTCCACGAAAAGAGTGTTAGCAAACTGCTTCCTGAGGTCTAAGTTGTAAGTCTGTGAGATGATCTCACTGATCAGAAAGAAGTTTCTCAGAAAGCTTCTTTCACGTTTTGAACTGATGGAATTTCCTTTATCAGCGTAGGCCTCAATGCGATCCAAAGAAGCCCTTCTGAGGTTCCTCAAAGACAGTGTTAATGGACTGCTCCACGAAACATAAGTGTACCTCTGTGAGATGAATTCACACATCACCAAGAAGTTTCTAAGAAAGCTTCTTTCTAGTTTTCATCGGAGGATATTTCCTTTGTCACCGTAAGCTTCATTGCGCTAGGAAGTATCTAATTGTAGATTTCCAGAAAACAGTGTTCCCAAACCGATCGCTGAAGAGAAAAGTGTAACTCTGTGAGTTGCATTCACACATGGCAATGCAGTTTCTCAGAAGGCTTCTTTCCAGTTTTAATGTGAGGATATCTCCTTTTTCACCAGAGCCCTCAATGAGCTTCAAAATATCACTTTGCAGAATCCACGACAACAGTGTTAGCAAACTGTTTCAAGAAGGGAAGGGTGGAACTCTGTGTGATGAAGTCACACATCGGAAAGCAATCTGTCAGAAAGCTTCTCTCTAGTTATTAGGTGAGGATACTTCTTTTTTCACCGTGGGCCCGTAAGGGCTCCCAAATATCACTTTGCAGAATCCACGACAACAGTGTTAACAAACTGTTCCAAGAAGCGAAGGGTGGAATTCTGTGTGATGAAGTCACACATCAGAAAGCAATCTCTCAGAAAGATTCTCTCCAGTTATTAGGTGAATATAATTCCGTTTTCACAATGGGCCCCGATGGGCTCCCAAATCTCACTTTGCAGTTTCCACGAAACGAGTGTTAGCAAACTGCTTCCTGAAGTCTAAGTTATAAGTCTGTGAGATGAACTCACAGATGAGAAAGAAGTTTCTAAGAATGCTTCTTTCACGTTTTGAACTGATGAAATTTCCTTTATCAGCATTGGCCTCAATACGATCCAAGGAAGACCTTCTCAGGTTCCTCAAAGACAGTGGTAATGGACTGCTCAACGAAACATAATTGTAACTCTATGAGATGAATTCACACATCACCAAGAAGTTTCTAAGAAAGCTTAGAAGGAGGAGATTTCCTTTGTCACCGTAAGCTTCATTGCGCTAGGAAGTATCTAATTGCAGATTTCCAGCAAACTGTGTTAACAAACCGATCACTGAAGAGAAAGGTGTAACTCTGTGAGTTGCATTCACACATGGCAATGCAGTTTCTCAGAAAGCTTCTCTCTAGTTATTATGTGAGGATATTTCCTTTTTCACCAGAGCCCTCAATGAGCTCCAAAATATCACCTTGCAGAATCCAGGACAACAGTGTTAGCAAACTGTTCCAAGAAGGGAACGGTGGACCTCTGTGTGATGAAGTCACATATCAGAAAGCCATCTCTCACAAAGCTTCTCTCTAGTTATTGTCTGAGGATATTTCCTTTTTCATCATGGTCTTCAAAAGGCTCCCAAATATCACTTAGCAGATTCCACGCAAAGAGGGTTAGCAAACTTGTTCCTGAGGAATAAGTTGTAACTCTTTGAGATGAATTCACAGTTCACAAAGAAGTTTCTCAGAACTCTTCTTTTTCGTTTTAATGGAAGGATATTTTCTTTGGCCCCTTTGACTTCAAAGGGATCCGAAATATCAGTTCTCAGATTTCACACAAACTGGGCTAGCCAACGGCCCCACGAAATACTGCTGGAACTCAGTGGGTTGAATTCACACATCACAAAGCGGTTTCTCAGACAGCTTCTTGCTTTAGGAAGATGAGGTTATTTGTGGTCTCGTAGCGCCACCGTGTGTCCTATTGCAGATTCTGCGAAAACTCGGTTAGCAAGCTTCTCCGTGAAAACAGTGATGGACATCTGTGGCCTGAATTCACCCACAGCAAAGACGTTTTGGAGAAGGTTTCTCTACAGGTTTGTCCGAGGATACTTCCTTATTCACCATGGGATTCAACGATATCCAAGACATCACTTATGAGATTCCACAAAAGGAGTGCTAAGAAACTCCCCCATGAAAGGGGGGTATAACACTGTGAAATGAATTCACACTTCACAAAGCAGTTTCTCAGAAAACTTCATTCTGGTTTTTCTCGGAGGATATTTCCTTTGTCCTTCCACTCTCCAAACCCATCGAAAATATCACTTCTCAGAAACCACGGAAACAGTCCTAGGAAACGGATCCAAGAAATACTGGTGTAACTCTGAGAGATGAAGTCACACATCAGAAAGCAAATTCTCAGAAAGCTTCTTTCACCTTCTGATCTGAGGATTTCCCTTTGTCACCGTCAGCTGCATAGCGCTAATAAGTATCCCAATGCAGATTTCAAGAAAACTGTGTAAGCAAACGGATCAGTGAGGAGAAACATGTAACTCTGTGAGTTGCATTCACACATCGCAAAGCTGGTTCTAAGAAAGCTGTTTTCCAGTTTCTTTCTGAGGATATTTCCTTTTTCACCATAGCCCTCAATGAGTTCCCAAATATCACATTGCTGAATACACAACAACAGTGTTAGCAAACTGTTCCAAGAAGGGAAGGGTGGAACTCTGTGTGATGAAGTCACACATCAGAAAGCAATCTCTCAGAAAGCTTCTCTTTAGTTATGAGGTGAGGATGCTTCCTTTTTCACCATGGCCCCCTAAGGTCTCCCAAATATCACTTTGCAGAATCCACGACAACAGTGTCAAAAAACTGTTCCAAGAAGGGAAGGGTGGAACTGTGTGTGATGAAGTCACACATCAGAAAGCAATCTGTCAGAAAGCTTCTCTCTAGTTATTAGGTGAGAATACTTCGTTTTTCACCATGGGCCTCTAAGGGCTCCCAAATATCACTTTGCAGAATCCACGACAACAGTGTTAACAAACCGTTCCAAGAAGGGAAGGGTGGAACTCTGCGTGCTGAAGTCACACATCAGAAAGCAATCTCTCAGAAAGCTTCTTTCTAGTTATTAGGTGAATATAATTCCTTTTTCACCATGGGCCCCTATGGGCCCCCAAATCTCACTTTGCAGTTTCCACGAAAAGAGTGTTAGCAAACTGCTTCCTGAATTCTAAGTTAAAAGTATGTGAGATGAACTCACAGATCAGAAAGAAGTTTCTCAGAAAGCTTCTTTCACGTTTTGAACTCATGAAATTTCCTTTATCAGCCTAGACCTCAATGCGATCCAAAGAAGCCCTTCTCAGTTTCCTCAAAGACAGTGGTAATGGACTGCTCCCCGAAACATTAAGCGTAACTCTGTGAGATGAATTCACACATCACCAAGAAGTTTCTATGAAAGCTTCTTTCTAGTTTTCATCGGAGGAGATTTCCTTTGTCACCGTAAGCTTCATTGCGCTAGGAAGTATCTAATTGCAGATTTCTAGCAAACTGTGTTAACAATCCGATCACTGAAGAGAAACGTGTAACTCTGTGAGTTGCATTCCACATGGCAATGCAGTTTCTCAGAAGGCTTCTTTCCAGTTTCAATGTGAGGATATTTCCTTTTTCACCAGAGCCCTCAATGAGCTCCAAAATATCACTTTGCAGAATCCAGGACAACAGTGTTAGCAAACTGTTCCAAGAAGGGAAGGGTGGAACTCTGTGTGATGAAGTCACATATCAGAAAGCCATCTCTCAGAAAGCTTCTCTCTAGTTATTGTCTGAAGATATTTCCTTTTTCACCACGGGCTTCAAAAGGCTCCCAAATATCACTTAGCAGATTCCACGCAAAGAGTGTTAGCAAACCTGTTCCTGAGGAATAAGTTGTAACTCTTTGAGATGAATTCACAGTTCACAAAGAAGTTTCTCAGAACTCTTCTTTTTCGTTTTAATGGAAGGATATTTTCTTTGGCCCCTTAGACTTCAAAGGGATCCGAAATATCAGTTCTCAGATTTCACACAGACTGGGCTAGCCTAGGGCCCCACGAAATACAGCTGGAACCCATTGGGTTGAATTCACACATCACAAAGAGGTTTCTCTGAAAGCGTCTTGCGCTAGGAAGATGACGTTATTTGTGGTCTCGGAGCGCCACCGTGTGTCCTATTGCAGATTCTGCGAAAACTCGGTTAGCAAGCTTCTCCGTGAAAACAGTGATGGACATCTGTGGCCTGAATTCACCCACAGCAAAGACGTTTTGGAGAAGGTTTCTCTACATGTTTGTCCGAAGATACTTCCTTATTCATCACGGGATTCAACGATATCCAAGACATCACTTATGAGATTCCACAAAAGGAGTGCTAGGAAACTCCGCCAAAAAGGGGGGTATAACACTGTGAAATGAATTCACACATCACAAAGCAGTTTCTCAGAAAACTTCATTCTGGTTTTTCTCGGAGGATATTTCCTTTGTCCTTCCACTCTCCAAACCTATCGAAAGTATCACTTCTCAGAAACCACGGAAACAGTCCTAGGAAACGGCTCCAAGAAACACTGGTGTAACTCTGAGAGATGAAGTCACACATCAGAAAGCAAATTCTCAGAAAGCTTCTTTCACCTTCTGATCTGAGGATTTCCCTTTGTCACCGTCAGCTGCATAGTGCTAAGAAGTATCCCATTACAGATTTCAAGAAAACTGTGTGAGCAAACGGATCAGTGAGGAGAAACATGTAACTCTGTGAGGTGCATTCACACATCGCAAAGCTGCTTCTAGGAAAGCTTTTTTCCAGTTTCTTTCTGAGGATATTTCCTTTTTCACCATAGCCCTCAATGAGCTCCCAAATATCACATTGCTGAATACTCAACAACAGGGTTAGCAAACTGTTCTAAGAAGGGAAGGGTGGAACGCTGTGTGATGAAGTCACTCATCAGAAAGCAATCTCTCAGAAAGCTTCTCTCTAGTTATTAGGTGAATATAATTCATTTTTCACCATGTGCCCCTAAGGGGTCCCAAATCTCACTTTGCAGTTTCCACGAAAAGAGTGTTAGCAAACTGCTTCCTGAAGTCTAAGTTATAAGTCTGTGAGATGAACTCACAGATCAGAAAGAAGTTTCTCAGAAAGCTTCTTTCACGTTTCGAACTCATGAAATTTCCTTTATCAGCCTAGGCCTCAATGCATCCAAAGAAGCCCTTCTCAGGTTCCTCAAAGACAGTGTTAATGGACTGCTCCACGAAACATAAGTATAACTCTGTGAGATGAATTCACACATCACCAAGAAGTTTCTAAGAAAGCTTCTTTCTAGTTTTCAACGGAGGAGATTTCCTTTGTCACCGTAAGCTTCATTGCGCTAGGAAGTATCTAATTGCAGATTTCCAGCAAACTGTGTTAACAAACCGATCACTGAAGAGAAATGTGTAACTCTGTGCGTTGCATTCACACATGGCAATGCAGTATCTCAGAAGGCTTCTTTCCCGTTTTAATGTGAGGATATTTCCTTTTCACCAGAGCCCTCAATGAGCTCCAAAATATCACTTTGCAGAATCCAGGACAACGGTGTTAGCAAACTGTTCCAAGAAGGGAACGGTGGAACTCTGTGTGATGAAGTCACACATCAGAAAGCAATCTCTCAGAAAGCTTCTCTCTAGTTATTAGGTGAATATAATTCCTTTTTCACCATGGGCACCTATAGGCTCCCAAATATCACTTTGCAGAATCCACGACAACAGTGTTAGCACACTGTTCCAAGAAGGGAAGGGTGGAACTCTGTGTGATGAAGTCAAACATCAGAAAACAATCTGTCAGAAAGCTTCTCTCTAGTTATTAGGTGAGGAGACTTCTTTTTTTACCATGGGCCCCTAAGGTCTCCCAAATATCACTTTGCAGAATCCACGACAACAGTGTTAACAAACTGTTCCAAGAAGGGAAGTGTGGAACTCTGTGTGATGAAGTCACACATCAGAAAGCAATCTCTCCGAAAGCTTCTCTCTAGTTATTAGGTGAATATAATGCCTTTTTCACCATAGGCCCCTATGGGCTCCCAAATATCACTTTGCAGAATCCACGACAACAGTGTTAACAAACTGTTCCAAGAAGGGAATGGTGGAACTCTGTGTGATGAAGTCACACATCAGAAAGCAATCTCTCAGAAAGCTTCTTTCTATTTATTAGGTGAATATAATTCCTTTTTCACCATGGGCCCCTAAGGGCTCCCAAATCTCACTTTGTAGTTTCCACGAGAAGAGTGTTAGCAAACTGCTTCCTGAAGTCTAAGTTATAAGTCTGTGAGATGAACTCACAGATCAAAAAGAAGTTTCTCAGAATGCTTCTTTCACGTTTTGAACTCATGAAATTTCCTTTATCAGCGTAGGCCTCAATGCGAACCAAAGAAGCCCTTCTCAGGTTCCTCAAAGACAGTGTTAATGGACTGCTCCACGAAACATAAGTGTAACTCTGTTAGATGAATTCACACATCACCAAGAAGTTTCTAAGAAAGCTTCTTTCTAGTTTTCATCTGAGGGGTTTTCTTTTGTCACCGTAAGCTTCATTGCGCTAGGAAGTATCTAATTGCAGATTTCCAGCAAACTGTGTTAACAAACCGATCACTGAAGAGAATCGTGTAACTCTGTGAGTTGCATTCACATGGCAATGCAGTTTCTCAGAAGGCTTCTTTCCAGTTTTAATGTGAGGATATTTCCTTTTTCACCGGAGCCCTCAATGAGCTCCAAAATATCACCTTGCAGAATCCAGGACAACAGTGTTAGCAAACTGTTTCAAGAAGGGAAGGGTGGAACTCTGTGTGACGAAGTCACATATCAGAAAGCAATCTGTCAGAAAGCTTCTCTCTAGTTATTAGGTGAGGATACTTCTTTTTTCACCATGGGCCTCTAAGGGCTCTCAAATATCACTTTGCAGAATCCACGACAACAGTGTTAACAAACCGTTCCAAGAAGGGAAGGGTGGAACTCTGTGTGCTGAAGTCACACATCAGAAAGCAATCTCTCAGAAAGCTTCTTTCTAGTTATTAGGTGAATATAATTCCTTTTTCACCATGGGCCCCTATGGGCCCCCAAATCTCACTTTGCAGTTTCCACGAAAAGAGTGTTAGCAAACTGCTTCCTGAAGTCTAAGTTAAAAGTATGTGAGATGAACTCACAGATCAGTAAGAAGTTTCTCAGAAAGCTTCTTTCACGTTTTGAACTCATGAAATTTCCTTTATCAGCCTAGACCTCAATGCGATCCGAAGAAGCCCTTCTCAGGTTCCTCAAAGACAGTGGTAATGGACTGCTCCCCGAAACATTAAGCGTAACTCTGTGAGATGAATTCACACATCACCAAGAAGTTTCTATGAAAGCTTCTTTCTAGTTTTCATCGGAGGAGATTTCCTTTGTCACCGTAAGCTTCATTGCGCTAGGAAGTATCTAATTGCAGATTTCCAGCAAACTGTGTTAACAATCCGATCACTGAAGAGAAACGTGTAACTCTGTGAGTTGCATTCCACATGGCAATGCAGTTTCTCAGAAGGCTTCTTTCCAGTTTCAATGTGAGGATATTTCCTTTTTCACCAGAGCCCTCAATGAGCTCCAAAATATCACTTTGCAGAATCCAGGACAACAGTGTTAGCAAACTGTTCCAAGAAGGGAAGGGTGGAACTCTGTGTGATGAAGTCACATATCAGAAAGCCATCTCTCAGAAAGCTTCTCTCTAGTTATTGTCTGAGGATATTTCCTTTTTCACCACGGGCTTCAAAAGGCTCCCAAATATCACTTAGCAAATTCCACGCAAAGAGTGTTAGCAAACCTGTTCCTGAGGAATAAGTTGTAACTCTTTGAGATGTATTCACAGTTCACAAAGAAGTTTCTCAGAACTCTTCTTTATCGTTTTAATGGAAGGATATTTTCTTTGGCCCCTTAGACTTCAAAGGGATCCGAAAGATCAGTTCTCAGATTTCACACAGACTGGGCTAGCCAACGGCCCCACGACATACAGCTGGAACTCAGTGGGTTGAATTCACACATCACAAAGCGGTTTCTCAGAAAGCGTCTTGCGCTAGGAAGATGAGGTTATTTGTGTTCTCGGAGCGCCACCGTGTGTCCTATTGCAGATTCTGTGAAAACTCGGTTAGCAAGTTTCTCCGTGAAAACAGTGATGGACATCTGTGGCCTGAATTCACCCACAGCAAAGACGTTTTGGAGAAGGTTTCTCTACAGGTTTGTCCGAGGATACTTCCTTATTCACCATGGGATTCAACGATATCCAAGACATCACCTATGAGATTCCACTAAAGGAGTGCTAGGAAACTCCCCCATGAAAGGGGGGTATAACACTGTGAAATGAATTCACACATCACAAAGCAGTTTCTCAGAAAACTTCATTCTGGTTTTTCTCGGAGGATATTTCCTTTGTCCTTCCACTCTCCAAACCCATCGAAAATATCACTTCTCAGAAACCACGGAAACAGTCCTAGGAAACGGCTCCAAGAAATAGTGGTGTAACTCTGAGAGATGAAGTCACACATCAGAAAGCAAATTCTCAGAAAGCTTCTTTCACCTTCTGATCTGAGGATTTCCCTTTGTCACCGTCAGCTGCATAGCGCTAAGAAGTATCCCATTGCAGATTTCAAGAAAACTGTGTAAGCAAACGGATCAGTGAGGAGAAACATTTATCTATGTGAGTTGCATTCACACGTCGCAAAGCTGGTTCTAAGAAAGCTTTTTTCCAGTTTCTTTTTGAGGATATTTCCTTTTTCACCATAGCCCTCAATGAGCTCCCAAATATCACATTGCTGAATACACAACAACAGTGTTAGCAAACTGTTCCAAGAAGGGAAGGGTGGAACTCTGTGTGATGAAGTCACACATCAGAAAGCAATCTCTCAGAAAGCTTCTCTCTAGTTATTAGGTGAGGATACTTCTTTTTTCACCCTGGGACCCTATGGGCTCCCAAATATCACTTTGCAGTATCCACGACAACAGTGTTTGCAAACTATTCAATGAAGGGAAGGGTGGAACTCTGTGTGATGAAGTCACACATCAGAAAGCAATCTCTCAGAAAGCTTCTCTGTAGTTATTATCTGAGGATATCTCCTTTTTCACAATGGGCCCCTATGGGCTCCCAAATATCACTTTGCAAATTCCACGAAAAGATTTTAGCAAACTGCTTCCTGAGTTCTAAGGTGTAACTCTGTCAGATGAATTCACAGATCAGAAAGAAGTATCTCAGAATGCTTCTTTCACCTTGCTAACTGATGATATTTCCTTTACCGGCGTAGGTCTCAATGCGATCCAAGGTAGCCCTTCTCAGGTTCCTCAAAGACAGTGTTAATGGACTGCTCCAAGAAACATAATGGTAACTCTGTGAGATGAATTCACACATCACTGAGAAATTTCTAAGAAAGCTAGTTTCTAGTTTCCATCTGAGGATATTTCCTTTCTCACCATTAGCTTCATTGCACTAAGAAGTATCCCATTGCAGATTTCCAGAAAACGTTGTTAGCAAACCGATCACTGAAGAGAAACGTGTAACTCTGTGAGTTGCATTCACACATGTCAAAGCAGTTTCTCGAAAGGCTTCTTTCCAGTTTGGATCTGAGGATATTTCCTTTTTCACCATAGCCCTCAATGAGCTCCCAAATATCACTTTGCAGAAACCACGACAACAGTGTTAGCAAACTGTTACAAGACGGGAAGGATGGAACTCTGTGTAATGAGGTCACACATCCGAGAGCAATCTCTCAGAGAGCTTCTATCTATTTATTATCTGAGGATATTTCCTATTCCACCATGGGCCCCTAAGGGCTCCCAAATATCCCTTTTCATATCCCACGAAAAGAGTGTTAGCAAACTGCTTCCTGAGTTCCAAGGTGTAAGTCAGTGAGATGAAATCACCGGTCAGAAAGAAGTTTCACTGAAAGCTTCTTTCACGTTTTGAACTGATGGTATTTCCTTTATCAAGGTAGGCCTCAAGGCAATGAAAAGAAGCCCTTCTCAGGTTCCTCAAAGACAGTGTTAATGGACTGCTCCACGAAACATAAGTGTAACTCTGTGAGATGAATTCACACATATCCAAGAAGTTTCTAAGAAAGCTTCTTTCTAGTTTTCATCTGAGGATATTTCCTTTGTCACCATAAGCTTCATTGCGCTAGAAGTATCTAATTGCAGATTTCCAGAAAACTGTGTTATCAAACTGATCAGTGAAGAGAAACGTGTAACTCTGTAAATTGCATTCACCCATGACAATGCAGTTTCTCAGAAGGCTCCTTTATAGTTTTGATCAGATGATATTTTCTTTTTCACCATAGACCTAAATGAGCTGCCAAATATCACCTTGCAGAATCAACGAAAACAGTGTTAGCAAACTGTTCCGAGAACGAAAAGGTGGAACTCTGTGTGATGAAGTCACACATCAGAAAGAAATTTCTCAGAAAGTTTCTCTCTAGTTATTATGTGATGATTTCTCCTTTTTCACCATGGGCCCCTATTGGCTCCCAAATATCAGTTTGCAGATTCCACGAGAAGAGTGTTAGCAAACTGCTTCCTCAGGTGTAAGCTGTAACTCTGTGAGATGAATTCACAGATCAGAAAGAAGTTTCTCATAAAGTTTCTTTCAGGTTTTGAACTGATGATATTTCCTTTATCAACGTAGGCCTCAATGCGATCCTAAGAATCCCTTATCAGGTCCCTCAAAGACAGTGTTAATGGACTGCTCCATGAAAAAAAAGTGTAACTCTGTGAGACGAATTCACACATCACCAAGAAGTTTCTAAGAAAGCTTCTTTGCAGTTTTCATCTGAGGATATTTCCTTTGTCACCGTAAGCTTCATTGCGCTAAGAAGTATCCCATTGCAGATTGCCAGAAAACTGGGTTAGCAAACTGATCACTGAAGAGAAACGTGTAACTCTGTGAGTTGCATTCACACATGGCAATGCAGTTTCACAGAAGGCTTCTTTCCAGTTTTGATCTGAGGATATTTCCTTCTTCACCACAACCCTCAATGAGCTCCCAAATATTACTTTGCAGAATCCACGACAATAGTGTTAGCTAACTGTTCCAAGAAGGGAAGGGTGGCACTCTGTGTGATGAAGTCACAAATAAGAAATCAATCTCTCAGAAAGCTTCTCTCTAGTTATTGTCTGAGGATATTTCCTTTTTCACCATGGGCCCCTATGGGCTCCCAAATATCATTTTGTAGATTCCACGAAAAGAGTGTTAGTAAACTGTTTCCCTAGTTCTAAGTTGTAACTCTGTGAGATGAATTCACAGATCAGAAAGAAGTTCCGCAGAAAGCTTCTTTCACGTTTTGAACTGATGATATTTCCTTTGCCAGCGTAGACCTCAATGCGATCCAAAGAAGCCCTTCTCAGGTTCCTCCAAGACAGTGTTAACGGACTGCTCCACGAAACCTAAGTGTAACTCTGTGAGCTGAATTCACACATCACCAAGAAGTTTCTAAGAAAGCTTCTTTCTAGTTTTCATCTGAGGATATTTCCTTTGTCACCGTAAGGTTCCTTGCACTAAGAAGTATCCCATTGCAGACTTCCAGAAAACTGTGTTAGCAAACGGATCACTGAAGAGAAACGTGTAACTCTGTGAGTTGCATTCACACATGGCAATGCAGTTTCTCTGAAGGCTTCCTTCCAGTTTTGATATGAGGATATTTCCTTTCTCACCATAGCCCTCAATGAGCTCCCAAATATCACATTGCTGTATACACAACAAAAGTGTTAGCAAACTGTTCCAAGAAGGGAAGGGTGGAACTCTGTGTGATGAAATCACACATCAGAAAGCAATCTCTCAGAAAGCTTCTCTCTAGTTATTATGTTAGTATACTTCCTTTTTCACCATGGGCCCCTATGGGCTCCCAAATATCACTTTGCAGAATCCATGACAACAGTGCTAGGAAACTGTTCCAAGAAGGGAAGTGTGGAACTCTGTGTGATGAAGTCACACATCAGAAAGCAATCTCTCAGAAAGCTTCTCTCTAGTTATTATCTTAGGATATTTCCTTTTTCACCATGGGCCCCTATGTGCACCCAAATATCACTTTGCAGATTGCAAAAAAAGAGTGTTAGCAAACTGCTTCCTGAGGTCTAAGTTGTAACTCTTTGAGAGGAATTCACAGATCAGAAAGAAGATTCTCCGAAATATTCTTTCACGTTTTGAACTGATGATATTTCCTTTATCAGCGTAGGCCTCAATGCGATCCAAAGAAGCCCTTCTCAGCTTCCTCAAATACAGTGTTAATGGCCAGCTCCACGAAACATAAGGTAACCCTGTGAGATAAATTTCCACATCACCAAGAACTTTCTAAGAAAGCTTCCTTCTACTTTTCATCTGAGGATATTTCCTTTCTCACAGTAAGCTTCATTGCACTAAGAAGTATCCAATTGCAGATTTCCAGAAAATCGTCTTAGCAAACTGATCACTGAAGAGAAATGTGTAGTTCTGAGAGTTGCATTCACACATGGCAATGCAGTTTCTCAGAAGGTTTCCGTCCAGTTTTGATCCAAGGATATTTCCTTTTTCATTATAGCCCTCAATGAGCTCCCAAATACCACGTTGCGGAATCCACGATAACAGTGTTAGCAAACTGTTCCAAGAAGGGAAGTGTGGAACTCTGTGTGATGAAGTGACACATGAGAAAGCAATCTCTCAGAAAGCTTCTCTCTAGTTATTAAGTGAGGATATTTCCTTTGTCTCCATGGGACCCTATGGGCTCCCAATATCACTTTGCAGCTTCCATGAATACAGTGTTAGCAAACTGCTTCCTGAGGTCTAAGTTGTAACTCTGTGAGATGAATTCGCGCATCAGAAAGAAGATTCTCAGAAAGCTTCCTTCACGTTGTGAACGGATGAAATTTCCTTTATCAGCGTAGGCCTCAATGCGATCCAAAGAAGCCCTTTTCAGGTTCCTCAAAGACAGTGTTAATGGACTGCTCCACGAAACATAAGTGTAACTCTGTGAGATGAATTCACACATCACCAAGAAGTTTCTAAGAAAGCTTCTTTCTAGTTTTCATCTGAGAATATTTCCTTTGTCACCATAAGCTTCATTGCGCTAAGAAGTATCCAATTGCAGATTTCCAGAAAACTGTGTTAGCAAACTGATCACTGAATAGAATCGTGTAACTCTGTGAGTTGCATTCACACATGGCAATGCAGTTTCTCAGATGGCTTCTTTCCAGTTTTGATCTGAGGATATTTCCTTTTTCACCGTAGCCCTCAATGAGCTCCGATTATATCACGTTGCAGAATCCACGACAACAGTGTTAGCAAACTGTTCCAGGCAGGGAAGGGTGGAACTCTGTGTGATGAAGTCACACATCAGAAAGCAATCTTTCAGGAAGCTTCTCTCTAGTTATTATGTGAGGATATTTCCTCTTTCACGATGGGCCCCTATGGGCTCCAAATATCACTTTGCAGATTCCACGAAAAGAGTGTTAGCAAACTGCTTCCTGTGGTATAAGTTGTTATTCTGTGATATGAATTCACAGATGGCAAATAAGTTTCTCAGAACGCTTCTTTCACGTTTTCAACTGACGATATTTCCTTTATCAGCGGAGGCCTCAATACGATCCAATGAAGCCCTTCTCAGGTTCCTCAAAGTCAGTGTTAATGGACTGCTCCACGAAACATAATTGTAACTCTGTGAGATGAATTCACACATCACCAAGAAGTTTCTAAGAAAGCTTCTTTCTAGTTTTCATCTGAGGATATTTCCTTTGTCACCGTAAGCTTCATTGCGCTAAGAAGTATCCAACGGCAGATTAACAGATAACTGTGTTAGCAAACTGATCAATCAAGAGAAACGTGTAACTCTGTGAGTTGCATTCACACATGGCAATGCAGTTTCTCAGAATGCTTCTTTCCAGTTTTGATCTGAGGATATTTTCTTTTTCACCGTAGCCCTAAATGAGCTCCCAAATATCACTTTGCAGAATCGATGACAACAGGGTTAGCAACCTGTTCCAAGAAGCGAAGGGTGGAACTCTGTGTGATGAAGTCATACATCAGAAAGCAATCTCTCAGAAAGCATCTCTCTAGTTATTATGTGAGGATAGTTCCTATTTCACAATGGGCCTCTACAGGCTCCGAAGTATCACTTTGCAGTATCCACGACAACAGTGTTAGCCAACTGTTCCAAGAAGGGAATACTGGATCTCTGTGTCATGAAGACACACATCAGAAAGCAATCTCTCAGAAAGCTTCTCTCTAGTTATTATCGAGGATATTTCCTTTTCCACCATGGACCCCTATGGGCTCCTAAATATCACTTTGCATATTCCATGAAAAGCGTGCTAGCAAATTGCTTCCTGAGTTCCTAGTTGCAACTCTGTGAGATGAATTCACACATCACCAAGAAGTTTCTAAGAAAGCTTCTTTCTAGTTTTCATCTGAGAATATTTCCTTTGTCACCATAAGCTTCATTGCGCTAAGAAGTATCCAATTGCAGATTTCCAGAAAACTGTGTTAGCAAACTGATCACTGAATAGAATCGTGTAACTCTGTGAGTTGCATTCACACATGGCAATGCAGTTTCTCAGATGGCTTCTTTCCAGTTTTGATCTGAGGATATTTCCTTTTTCACCGTAGCCCTCAATGAGCTCCGATTATATCACGTTGCAGAATCCACGACAACAGTGTTAGCAAACTGTTCCAGGCAGGGAAGGGTGGAACTCTGTGTGATGAAGTCACACATCAGAAAGCAATCTTTCAGGAAGCTTCTCTCTAGTTATTATGTGAGGATATTTCCTCTTTCACGATGGGCCCCTATGGGCTCCAAATATCACTTTGCAGATTCCACGAAAAGAGTGTTAGCAAACTGCTTCCTGTGGTATAAGTTGTTATTCTGTGATATGAATTCACAGATGGCAAATAAGTTTCTCAGAACGCTTCTTTCACGTTTTCAACTGACGATATTTCCTTTATCAGCGGAGGCCTCAATACGATCCAATGAAGCCCTTCTCAGGTTCCTCAAAGTCAGTGTTAATGGACTGCTCCACGAAACATAATTGTAACTCTGTGAGATGAATTCACACATCACCAAGAAGTTTCTAAGAAAGCTTCTTTCTAGTTTTCATCTGAGGATATTTCCTTTGTCACCGTAAGCTTCATTGCGCTAAGAAGTATCCAACGGCAGATTAACAGATAACTGTGTTAGCAAACTGATCAATCAAGAGAAACGTGTAACTCTGTGAGTTGCATTCACACATGGCAATGCAGTTTCTCAGAATGCTTCTTTCCAGTTTTGATCTGAGGATATTTTCTTTTCACCGTAGCCCTAAATGAGCTCCCAAATATCACTTTGCAGAATCGATGACAACAGGGTTAGCAACCTGTTCCAAGAAGCGAAGGGTGGAACTCTGTGTGATGAAGTCATACATCAGAAAGCAATCTCTCAGAAAGCATCTCTCTAGTTATTATGTGAGGATAGTTCCTATTTCACAATGGGCCTCTACAGGCTCCGAAGTATCACTTTGCAGTATCCACGACAACAGTGTTAGCCAACTGTTCCAAGAAGGGAATACTGGATCTCTGTGTCATGAAGACACACATCAGAAAGCAATCTCTCAGAAAGCTTCTCTCTAGTTATTATCGAGGATATTTCCTTTTCCACCATGGACCCCTATGGGCTCCTAAATATCACTTTGCATATTCCATGAAAAGCGTGCTAGCAAATTGCTTCCTGAGTTCCTAGTTGCAACTCTGTGAGATGAATTCACACATCACCAAGAAGTTTCTAAGAAAGCTTCTTTCTAGTTTTCATCTGAGAATATTTCCTTTGTCACCATAAGCTTCATTGCGCTAAGAAGTATCCAATTGCAGATTTCCAGAAAACTGTGTTAGCAAACTGATCACTGAATAGAATCGTGTAACTCTGTGAGTTGCATTCACACATGGCAATGCAGTTTCTCAGATGGCTTCTTTCCAGTTTTGATCTGAGGATATTTCCTTTTTCACCGTAGCCCTCAATGAGCTCCGATTATATCACGTTGCAGAATCCACGACAACAGTGTTAGCAAACTGTTCCAGGCAGGGAAGGGTGGAACTCTGTGTGATGAAGTCACACATCAGAAAGCAATCTTTCAGGAAGCTTCTCTCTAGTTATTATGTGAGGATATTTCCTCTTTCACGATGGGCCCCTATGGGCTCCAAATATCACTTTGCAGATTCCACGAAAAGAGTGTTAGCAAACTGCTTCCTGTGGTATAAGTTGTTATTCTGTGATATGAATTCACAGATGGCAAATAAGTTTCTCAGAACGCTTCTTTCACGTTTTCAACTGACGATATTTCCTTTATCAGCGGAGGCCTCAATACGATCCAATGAAGCCCTTCTCAGGTTCCTCAAAGTCAGTGTTAATGGACTGCTCCACGAAACATAATTGTAACTCTGTGAGATGAATTCACACATCACCAAGAAGTTTCTAAGAAAGCTTCTTTCTAGTTTTCATCTGAGGATATTTCCTTTGTCACCGTAAGCTTCATTGCGCTAAGAAGTATCCAACGGCAGATTAACAGATAACTGTGTTAGCAAACTGATCAATCAAGAGAAACGTGTAACTCTGTGAGTTGCATTCACACATGGCAATGCAGTTTCTCAGAATGCTTCTTTCCAGTTTTGATCTGAGGATATTTTCTTTTTCACCGTAGCCCTAAATGAGCTCCCAAATATCACTTTGCAGAATCGATGACAACAGGGTTAGCAACCTGTTCCAAGAAGCGAAGGGTGGAACTCTGTGTGATGAAGTCATACATCAGAAAGCAATCTCTCAGAAAGCATCTCTCTAGTTATTATGTGAGGATAGTTCCTATTTCACAATGGGCCTCTACAGGCTCCGAAGTATCACTTTGCAGTATCCACGACAACAGTGTTAGCCAACTGTTCCAAGAAGGGAATACTGGATCTCTGTGTCATGAAGACACACATCAGAAAGCAATCTCTCAGAAAGCTTCTCTCTAGTTATTATCGAGGATATTTCCTTTTCCACCATGGACCCCTATGGGCTCCTAAATATCACTTTGCATATTCCATGAAAAGCGTGCTAGCAAATTGCTTCCTGAGTTCCTAGTTGCAACTCTGTGAGATGAATTCACACATCACCAAGAAGTTTCTAAGAAAGCTTCTTTCTAGTTTTCATCTGAGAATATTTCCTTTGTCACCATAAGCTTCATTGCGCTAAGAAGTATCCAATTGCAGATTTCCAGAAAACTGTGTTAGCAAACTGATCACTGAATAGAATCGTGTAACTCTGTGAGTTGCATTCACACATGGCAATGCAGTTTCTCAGATGGCTTCTTTCCAGTTTTGATCTGAGGATATTTCCTTTTTCACCGTAGCCCTCAATGAGCTCCGATTATATCACGTTGCAGAATCCACGACAACAGTGTTAGCAAACTGTTCCAGGCAGGGAAGGGTGGAACTCTGTGTGATGAAGTCACACATCAGAAAGCAATCTTTCAGGAAGCTTCTCTCTAGTTATTATGTGAGGATATTTCCTCTTTCACGATGGGCCCCTATGGGCTCCAAATATCACTTTGCAGATTCCACGAAAAGAGTGTTAGCAAACTGCTTCCTGTGGTATAAGTTGTTATTCTGTGATATGAATTCACAGATGGCAAATAAGTTTCTCAGAACGCTTCTTTCACGTTTTCAACTGACGATATTTCCTTTATCAGCGGAGGCCTCAATACGATCCAATGAAGCCCTTCTCAGGTTCCTCAAAGTCAGTGTTAATGGACTGCTCCACGAAACATAATTGTAACTCTGTGAGATGAATTCACACATCACCAAGAAGTTTCTAAGAAAGCTTCTTTCTAGTTTTCATCTGAGGATATTTCCTTTGTCACCGTAAGCTTCATTGCGCTAAGAAGTATCCAACGGCAGATTAACAGATAACTGTGTTAGCAAACTGATCAATCAAGAGAAACGTGTAACTCTGTGAGTTGCATTCACACATGGCAATGCAGTTTCTCAGAATGCTTCTTTCCAGTTTTGATCTGAGGATATTTTCTTTTTCACCGTAGCCCTAAATGAGCTCCCAAATATCACTTTGCAGAATCGATGACAACAGGGTTAGCAACCTGTTCCAAGAAGCGAAGGGTGGAACTCTGTGTGATGAAGTCATACATCAGAAAGCAATCTCTCAGAAAGCATCTCTCTAGTTATTATGTGAGGATAGTTCCTATTTCACAATGGGCCTCTACAGGCTCCGAAGTATCACTTTGCAGTATCCACGACAACAGTGTTAGCCAACTGTTCCAAGAAGGGAATACTGGATCTCTGTGTCATGAAGACACACATCAGAAAGCAATCTCTCAGAAAGCTTCTCTCTAGTTATTATCGAGGATATTTCCTTTTCCACCATGGACCCCTATGGGCTCCTAAATATCACTTTGCATATTCCATGAAAAGCGTGCTAGCAAATTGCTTCCTGAGTTCCTAGTTGCAACTCTGTGAGATGAATTCACACATCACCAAGAAGTTTCTAAGAAAGCTTCTTTCTAGTTTTCATCTGAGAATATTTCCTTTGTCACCATAAGCTTCATTGCGCTAAGAAGTATCCAATTGCAGATTTCCAGAAAACTGTGTTAGCAAACTGATCACTGAATAGAATCGTGTAACTCTGTGAGTTGCATTCACACATGGCAATGCAGTTTCTCAGATGGCTTCTTTCCAGTTTTGATCTGAGGATATTTCCTTTTTCACCGTAGCCCTCAATGAGCTCCGATTATATCACGTTGCAGAATCCACGACAACAGTGTTAGCAAACTGTTCCAGGCAGGGAAGGGTGGAACTCTGTGTGATGAAGTCACACATCAGAAAGCAATCTTTCAGGAAGCTTCTCTCTAGTTATTATGTGAGGATATTTCCTCTTTCACGATGGGCCCCTATGGGCTCCAAATATCACTTTGCAGATTCCACGAAAAGAGTGTTAGCAAACTGCTTCCTGTGGTATAAGTTGTTATTCTGTGATATGAATTCACAGATGGCAAATAAGTTTCTCAGAACGCTTCTTTCACGTTTTCAACTGACGATATTTCCTTTATCAGCGGAGGCCTCAATACGATCCAATGAAGCCCTTCTCAGGTTCCTCAAAGTCAGTGTTAATGGACTGCTCCACGAAACATAATTGTAACTCTGTGAGATGAATTCACACATCACCAAGAAGTTTCTAAGAAAGCTTCTTTCTAGTTTTCATCTGAGGATATTTCCTTTGTCACCGTAAGCTTCATTGCGCTAAGAAGTATCCAACGGCAGATTAACAGATAACTGTGTTAGCAAACTGATCAATCAAGAGAAACGTGTAACTCTGTGAGTTGCATTCACACATGGCAATGCAGTTTCTCAGAATGCTTCTTTCCAGTTTTGATCTGAGGATATTTTCTTTTTCACCGTAGCCCTAAATGAGCTCCCAAATATCACTTTGCAGAATCGATGACAACAGGGTTAGCAACCTGTTCCAAGAAGCGAAGGGTGGAACTCTGTGTGATGAAGTCATACATCAGAAAGCAATCTCTCAGAAAGCATCTCTCTAGTTATTATGTGAGGATAGTTCCTATTTCACAATGGGCCTCTACAGGCTCCGAAGTATCACTTTGCAGTATCCACGACAACAGTGTTAGCCAACTGTTCCAAGAAGGGAATACTGGATCTCTGTGTCATGAAGACACACATCAGAAAGCAATCTCTCAGAAAGCTTCTCTCTAGTTATTATCGAGGATATTTCCTTTTCCACCATGGACCCCTATGGGCTCCTAAATATCACTTTGCATATTCCATGAAAAGCGTGCTAGCAAATTGCTTCCTGAGTTCCTAGTTGCAACTCTGTGAGATGAATTCACACATCACCAAGAAGTTTCTAAGAAAGCTTCTTTCTAGTTTTCATCTGAGAATATTTCCTTTGTCACCATAAGCTTCATTGCGCTAAGAAGTATCCAATTGCAGATTTCCAGAAAACTGTGTTAGCAAACTGATCACTGAATAGAATCGTGTAACTCTGTGAGTTGCATTCACACATGGCAATGCAGTTTCTCAGATGGCTTCTTTCCAGTTTTGATCTGAGGATATTTCCTTTTTCACCGTAGCCCTCAATGAGCTCCGATTATATCACGTTGCAGAATCCACGACAACAGTGTTAGCAAACTGTTCCAGGCAGGGAAGGGTGGAACTCTGTGTGATGAAGTCACACATCAGAAAGCAATCTTTCAGGAAGCTTCTCTCTAGTTATTATGTGAGGATATTTCCTCTTTCACGATGGGCCCCTATGGGCTCCAAATATCACTTTGCAGATTCCACGAAAAGAGTGTTAGCAAACTGCTTCCTGTGGTATAAGTTGTTATTCTGTGATATGAATTCACAGATGGCAAATAAGTTTCTCAGAACGCTTCTTTCACGTTTTCAACTGACGATATTTCCTTTATCAGCGGAGGCCTCAATACGATCCAATGAAGCCCTTCTCAGGTTCCTCAAAGTCAGTGTTAATGGACTGCTCCACGAAACATAATTGTAACTCTGTGAGATGAATTCACACATCACCAAGAAGTTTCTAAGAAAGCTTCTTTCTAGTTTTCATCTGAGGATATTTCCTTTGTCACCGTAAGCTTCATTGCGCTAAGAAGTATCCAACGGCAGATTAACAGATAACTGTGTTAGCAAACTGATCAATCAAGAGAAACGTGTAACTCTGTGAGTTGCATTCACACATGGCAATGCAGTTTCTCAGAATGCTTCTTTCCAGTTTTGATCTGAGGATATTTTCTTTTTCACCGTAGCCCTAAATGAGCTCCCAAATATCACTTTGCAGAATCGATGACAACAGGGTTAGCAACCTGTTCCAAGAAGCGAAGGGTGGAACTCTGTGTGATGAAGTCATACATCAGAAAGCAATCTCTCAGAAAGCATCTCTCTAGTTATTATGTGAGGATAGTTCCTATTTCACAATGGGCCTCTACAGGCTCCGAAGTATCACTTTGCAGTATCCACGACAACAGTGTTAGCCAACTGTTCCAAGAAGGGAATACTGGATCTCTGTGTCATGAAGACACACATCAGAAAGCAATCTCTCAGAAAGCTTCTCTCTAGTTATTATCGAGGATATTTCCTTTTCCACCATGGACCCCTATGGGCTCCTAAATATCACTTTGCATATTCCATGAAAAGCGTGCTAGCAAATTGCTTCCTGAGTTCCTAGTTGCAACTCTGTGAGATGAATTCACACATCACCAAGAAGTTTCTAAGAAAGCTTCTTTCTAGTTTTCATCTGAGAATATTTCCTTTGTCACCATAAGCTTCATTGCGCTAAGAAGTATCCAATTGCAGATTTCCAGAAAACTGTGTTAGCAAACTGATCACTGAATAGAATCGTGTAACTCTGTGAGTTGCATTCACACATGGCAATGCAGTTTCTCAGATGGCTTCTTTCCAGTTTTGATCTGAGGATATTTCCTTTTTCACCGTAGCCCTCAATGAGCTCCGATTATATCACGTTGCAGAATCCACGACAACAGTGTTAGCAAACTGTTCCAGGCAGGGAAGGGTGGAACTCTGTGTGATGAAGTCACACATCAGAAAGCAATCTTTCAGGAAGCTTCTCTCTAGTTATTATGTGAGGATATTTCCTCTTTCACGATGGGCCCCTATGGGCTCCAAATATCACTTTGCAGATTCCACGAAAAGAGTGTTAGCAAACTGCTTCCTGTGGTATAAGTTGTTATTCTGTGATATGAATTCACAGATGGCAAATAAGTTTCTCAGAACGCTTCTTTCACGTTTTCAACTGACGATATTTCCTTTATCAGCGGAGGCCTCAATACGATCCAATGAAGCCCTTCTCAGGTTCCTCAAAGTCAGTGTTAATGGACTGCTCCACGAAACATAATTGTAACTCTGTGAGATGAATTCACACATCACCAAGAAGTTTCTAAGAAAGCTTCTTTCTAGTTTTCATCTGAGGATATTTCCTTTGTCACCGTAAGCTTCATTGCGCTAAGAAGTATCCAACGGCAGATTAACAGATAACTGTGTTAGCAAACTGATCAATCAAGAGAAACGTGTAACTCTGTGAGTTGCATTCACACATGGCAATGCAGTTTCTCAGAATGCTTCTTTCCAGTTTTGATCTGAGGATATTTTCTTTTTCACCGTAGCCCTAAATGAGCTCCCAAATATCACTTTGCAGAATCGATGACAACAGGGTTAGCAACCTGTTCCAAGAAGCGAAGGGTGGAACTCTGTGTGATGAAGTCATACATCAGAAAGCAATCTCTCAGAAAGCATCTCTCTAGTTATTATGTGAGGATAGTTCCTATTTCACAATGGGCCTCTACAGGCTCCGAAGTATCACTTTGCAGTATCCACGACAACAGTGTTAGCCAACTGTTCCAAGAAGGGAATACTGGATCTCTGTGTCATGAAGACACACATCAGAAAGCAATCTCTCAGAAAGCTTCTCTCTAGTTATTATCGAGGATATTTCCTTTTCCACCATGGACCCCTATGGGCTCCTAAATATCACTTTGCATATTCCATGAAAAGCGTGCTAGCAAATTGCTTCCTGAGTTCCTAGTTGCAACTCTGTGAGATGAATTCACAGAACACAAAGAAGTTTCCCAGAAAGCTTCTTTCACGTTTTGAACTGAGGATAATTCCTTTATCAGCGTAGGCCTCAATGTGATCCATAGAAGACCTTCTTTGGTTCCTCCAAGACAGTGATAATGGACTGCTCCACGAAACCTAAGTGTAACTCTGTGAGCTGAATTCACACACCACCAAGAAGTTTCTAAGAAAGCTTCTTTCTAGTTTTCTTCTGAGGATATTTCCTTTGTCACCGTAAGCTTCATTGCACTAAGAAGTATACCATTGCATATATCCAGAAAAATGTGTTAGCAAACTGGTCACTGAAGAGAAACGTGTAACTCTGTGAGTTGCATTCACACATGGCAATGCCGTTTCTCTGAAGGCTTCTTTCCATTTGTGATCTGAGGATATTTCCTTTTTCACCATAGCCCTCAAAGAGCTCTCAAATATCACATTGCTGTATACACAACAATAGTGTTAGCAAACTGTTCCAAGAAGAGAAGGGTGGAACTCTGTGTGATGAAGTCACACATCAGAAAGCAATCTCTCAGAAAGCTTCTCTCTAGTTATTAACTGAGGATATGTCCTTTTTCTCCATGGGCCCCTATGGGCTCCCAAATATCACTTTGCAGCTTCCACGAAAACAGTGTTAGCAAACTGCTTCCTGAGGTCTAAGTTGTAACTCTGTGAGATGAATTCGCACATAAGAAAGAAGATTCTCAGAAAGTTTCTTTCACGTTTTGAACTGACGATATTTCCTTTATCAGCGTAGGCCTCAACACGATCCAAAGAAGCCCTTCTCAGGTTCCTCAAAGACAGTTTTAATGGACTGCTCCACGAAATATAAGTGTAACTCTCTGAGATGAATTCACACATTACCAAGAAGTTTCTAAGAAAGCTTCTTTCTAGTTTTCCTCTGAGGATATTTCCTTTGTCAACGTAAACTTCGTTGTGCTAAGAAGTATCCAATTGCAGATTTTCAGAAAACTGTGTTGGCAATCTGATCACTGAAGAGAAACGTGTAACTCTGTGAGTTGCATTCACACATGGCAATGCAGTTTCTCAGAAGTTTTTTTTTTCCAGTGTTCATCTGAGGATATTTCCTTTTTCAGCATCGCCCTCAATGAGCTCCCAAATATCACTTTGCACAATCCACGACAACAGTGTTAGCAAACTGTTCATAGAAGAGAATGGTGGAACTCTGTGTGATGAAGTCACACATGAGACATCAATCTCTCAGAATCCTTCTCTCTAGTTATTATGTGAGGACATTTCCTTTTTCACCATGGGCCCCTATGGACTCACAATTATCACTTTGCAGATTCCACGAAAAGAGTGTTAGCAAACCGTTCTAAGAAGGGAAGGGTGGAACTCTGTGTGATGAAGTCACACCTCAGAAAGCAATCTCTCAGACAGCTGCTCTGTAGTTGTTATGTGAGGATATTTCCTTTTTCACCATGGGCCCCTAAGGGCTCCTAAATATCACTTTGGAGAATCCACGACAACAGTGTTAGCAAACTACTCGAAGAAGGGCAGTGTGGAACTCTGTGTGATGAAGTCACACATCAGAAAGCAACCTCTCAGAAACCTTCTCTCTAGTTTTTATCTGAGGATATTTCCTTTTTCCACATGTACTCCTAATCGCTCCGAAATATCACTTTGCAGATTCCACCAAGAGAGTGTTAGCAAACTGCTTCCTGAGGTCTGAGGTGTAACTCTGTGAGATAATTTCACAGATCAAAGAGAAGTTTCCCAGAAAGCTTTTTTCAAGTTTTGAACTGATCATATTTCCTTTATCAACGTAGGCCTCAATACGACCCAAAGAAGCCCTTTTGATTTTCCTCAAACAAACTGTGAATGGACTGCTTCATGAAACAGAAGTGTAACTCTGTGAGAGGCATTCACACATGACCAAGAAGTTTCTAAGAAAGCATCTTTCTAGTTTTCATCTGACCGTATTTCCTTTGTCACCGTAAGCTTCATTGCGCTAAGAAGTATCCCATTGCAGATTTCCAGAAAACTTTGTTAGCCAACTGATCACTGAGGTGAAACGTATAACTCTGTGAGTTGCATTCACACATGGCAATGCAGTTTCTCAGAGGGCTTCTTTCCGGTTTTCATCTGAGGATATTTCTTTTTTCACCATAGCCCTCAATGAGCTCCAAATATCACTTTGCAGAATCCACAGCAACAGTGTTAGCAAACTGTTGCTAGAAGGGCAGGGTGGAACTCAGTGTGATGAAGTCACATATAAGAAAGCAATCTCTCAGAAAGCTTCTCTCTGGTTATTTTTTTTTTTTTTTTTTTTTTTTTTTTTTATTTTACTTTAAGTTCTAGGGTACATGTGCATAACGTGCAGGTTTGTTACATATGTATACTTATGCCATGTTGGTGTGCTGCACCCATCAACTCGTCAGCACCCATCAATTCATCATTTATATCATGTATAACTCCCCAATGCAATCCCTCCCTCCTCCCCCCTCCCCCCTCCCCATGATAGACCCCAGTGTGTGATGTTCCCCTTCCCGAGTCCAAGTGATCTCATTGTTCAGTTCCCACCTATGAGTGAGAACATGCGGTGTTTGGTTTTCTCTTCTTGTGATAGTTTGCTAAGAATGATGGTTTCCAGCTGCATCCATGTCCCTACAAAGGACGCAAACTCATCCTTTTTTATGGCTGCATAGTATTCCATGGTGTATATGTGCCACATTTTCTTAATCCAGTCTGTCACAGATGGACATTTGGGTTGATTCCAAGTCTTTGCTATTGTGAATAGTGCCGCAATAAACATACGTGTACATGTGTCTTTGTAGTAGACTAAAAAAGAGAGAGGAATCAAATCGATGCAATAAAAAATGATAAAGGGGATATCACCACTGACCCCACAGAAATACAAACTACCATCAGAGAATACTATAAACGCCTCTACGCAAATCAACAAGAAAATCTAGAAGAAATGGATAATTTCCTGGACACTTACACTCTCCCAAGGCTAAACCAGGAAGAAGTTGAATCCCTGAATAGACCAATAGTAGGCTCTGAAATTGAGGCAACAATTAATAGCCTACCCACCAAAAAAAGTCCAGGACCAGATGGATTCACAGCTGAATTCTACCAGAGGTACAAGGAGGAGCTGGTACCATTCCTTCTGAAACTATTTCAATCAATAGAAAAAGAGGGAATCCTCCCTAACTCATTTTATGAGACCAACATCATCCTGATACCAAAGCCTGGCAGAGACACAACAAAAAAAGAGAATTTTAGACCAATATCCCTGATGAACATTGATGCAAAAATCCTCAATAAAATACTGGCAAACCGGATTCAGCAGCACATCAAAAAGCTTATCCACCATGATCAAGTGGGCTTCATCCCTGGGATGCAAGGCTGGTTCAACATTCGCAAATCAATAAACGTAATCCAGCATATAAACAGAACCAAAGACAAGAACCACATGATCATCTCTCTGGTTATTATGTGAGGATATTTCCTTTTCCACCATGGTCACCTACGGGCTCCCAAATATCACTTTGCAGAATCCACGACAACAGTGTTAGCAAACTGTTCCAAGAAGGGAAGGGTGGAACTCTGTGTGACGAAGTCACACGTCAGAAAGCAATCTCTCAGAAAGCTTCCTCTAGTTATTATCTGGGGAAATTTCCTTTTCCACCATGAGCCTGTATGGGCTCGCAAATATCACTTTGCAGATTCCACGAAAAGAGTGTCAGGAAACTACTTCCTGAGGTAAAGGTGTAACTCTCTGAGATGAATTCACAGATCAAAAGGAAGTTTCTCAGAAAGCTTCTTTCACGTTTTGAACTGATGATATGTCCTTTATCAGCGTACTCCTGAATACGAACCAAATAAGCCGTTCTCAGGTTCCTCAAAGACAGTGTTAATTTACTGCTCTACGAAACATAAGTGTAACTCTGTGAGATGAATTCACACATCACCAGGAAGTTTCTAAGAAAGCTTCTTTCTTGTTTTCATCTTAGTTTATTTCGTTCGTCAAAGTAAACTTCCTTGCGCTAAGAAGTATCTAACTGCAGATTTCCAGAAAACTGTGTTAGCCAAATGATCACTGAAGGGAAACGCGTAACTCTGTGAGTTGCATTCACACATGTCAATGCAGTTTCTCAGAAGGCTACTTTACGGTTTTAATCTGAGGATATTTGCTTTTTCACCCTAGCCCTCAATGAGCTCGCAGATATCACTTTGCAGAATCCACGATAAGAGTGTCAGCAAACTGTTCCAAGAAGGGATGGGTGGAACTCTGTGAGAGGAAGTCACACATCAGAAAGCAATCTCAAGGAAAGCTTCTCACTAGTTATTATGTGAGGATATCTCCTTTTTCACCATGGGCCCTTATGGGCTCCCAAATATCACTTTTCAAAAATCCACGACAACAGTGTTAGCAAACTGTTCCAAGAAGGGAAGGGTGGAACTCGGTGTGATGAAGTCACAAATCAGAAAGCAATTTCAGGGAAAGCTACTCTCTAGTTTTTATCTGAGGATATTTCCTTTTTCACCATGGGTCCACATGCGCTCCCAAACATCACTTTGCACATTCCACGAAAAGAGTGATAGCGAACTGCTTACTGAGTTATAAGTTGTGACTCTGTGAGATGATTTCACAGATCAGAAAGAAATTTCTCAGAAAGCTTCTTTCACGTTTTGAACTCATGAAATTTCCTTTATCAGCGTAGGACTCAATGCCATCTAAAGAAGCCCTTCTCAGGTTCCTCAAAAAGAGTGTTAATGGACTGCTCCACGAAACATAAGTGTAACTCTGTGAGATGAATTCACACATCACCAAGAAGTTTCTAAGAAAGCTTCTTTCTAGTTTTCATCTGAGAATATTTCCTTTGTCACCATAAGCTTCATTTCGCAGAGAAGTATCTAATTGCAGATTTCCAGAAAACTGTGTTAACAAACTGATCACTGAAGGGAAACGTGTAACTCTGTGAGTTGCATTCACACATGACAGTGCAGTTTCTCAGAAAGCTTCTCTCTAGTTATTATGTGAGGATATCTCCTTTTTCACCGTAGCCCTCAATGAGATCCCAAATATCACTTTGCTGAATCCACGAGAACACTGTTATCAAAGTGTTCCAAGAAGGGAAGGTTGGAAGTCTGGATGTTGAAGTTACACATCAGAAATCAATCTTCTCAAAAAGCTTCTCTCTAATTATTATGTGAGGATATCTCCTTTTTCACCATGGGCCCCTAAGGGCTCCCAAATATCACTTCGCAGTTTCCACGAAAAGAGTGTGAGCAAACTGCTTCCTGAGGTTTAATTTGTAAGCCTGTGAGATGAACTCACTGATCAGAAAGAAGTTTCTCAGAAAGCTTCTTTCACGTTTTGAACTCATGGAATTTACTTTATCAGCGTAGGCCTCAATGCCATCTAAAAAAGCCCTTCTCAGGTTCCTCAAAAACAGTGTTAATGGACTGCTCCACGAAACATAAGTGTAACTCTGTGAGATGAATTCACACATCACCAAGAAATTTCTAAGAAAGCTTCTTTCTAGTTTTCATCTGAGAATATTTCCTTTGTCACCATAAGCTTCATTGCGCAATGAATTATCTAATTGCAGATTTCCAGAAAACTGTGTTAACAAACTGATCACTGAAGAGAAACGTGTAACTCTGTGAGTTGCATTCACACATGGCAGTGCAGTTTCTCAGAAAGCTTCTCTCTAGTTATTATTTGAGGATATCTCCTTTTTCACCATGGGCCCTTAGGGGCTCCCAAATATCACTTTGCAGAATCAAACGACAACAGTGTTAGCAAACTGTTCCAAGAAGGGAAGGGTGGAACTCTGTGTGATGAAGTCACACATCAGAAAGCAATCTCTCAAAAAGCTTCTTTCTAGTTATTATGTGAGGATATCTCCTTTTTCACCATGGGCCCCTATGGGCTCCCAAATATCACTTTGCAGTTTCCACGAAAAGAGTGTGAGCAATCTGCTTCCTGAGGTTTAAGTTGTAAGTCTGTGAGATGAACTCACTGATCAGAAAGAAGTTTCTCAGAAAGCTTCTTTCACGTTTTGAACTCATGAAATTTCCTTTATCAGCGTAGGCCTCAATGCCATCCAAATAAGCCCTTCTCAGGTTCCTCTAAGACAGGGTTAATGGACTGCTCCACGAAACATAAGTGTAACTCTGTGAGATGAATTCACACATCACCAAGAAGTTTCTAAGAAAGCTTCTCTATAGTTTTCATCTGAGAATATTTCCTTTGTCAGCATAAGCTTCATTGCGCAATGAAGTATATAATTGCAGATTTCCAGAAAACTGTGTTAACAAACTGATCACTGAAGAGAAACGTGTAACTCTGTGAGTTGCATTCACACATGGCAGTGCAGTTTCTCAGAAAGCTTCTCTCTAGTTATTATGTGAGGATATCTCCTTTTTCACCATAGCCCTCAATGAGCTCCCAAATATCACTTTTCTGAATCCAAGAGAACACTGTTATCAAAGTGTTCCATGAAGGGAAGGGTGGAAATCTGGGTGATGAAGTCACACATCAGAAAGCAATCTCTCAAAAAGCTTCTCTCTAGTTATTATGTGAGGATATCTCCTTTTTCGCCATGGGCCCCTATGGGATCCCAAATATTACATTGCAGTTTCCAAGAAAAGAGTGTTAGCAAACTGCTTCCTGAGGTGTACGTTGTAAGTCTGTGACATGAATTCACTGATCAGAAAGAAGTTTCTCAGAAAACTTCTTTCACGTTTTGAACTGATGAAATTTCCTTTATCAGCCTAGACTTCAATGCCATCAAAGAAGCCCTTCTCAGGTTCCTCAAAAACAGTGTTAATGGACTGCTCCACGAAACATAAGTGTAACTCTGTGAGATGAATTCACACATCACCAAGAAGTTTCTCAGAAAGCTTCTTTCTAGTTTTCATCTGAGAATATTTCCTTTGTCAGCATAAGCTTCATTGCGCTCTGAAGTATCTAATTGCAGATTTCCAGAAAACTGTGTTAACAAACTGACCACTGAAGAGAAACGTGTAACTCTGTGAGTTGCATTCACACATGGCAGTGCAGTTTCTCAGAAAGCTTCTCTCTAGTTATTATGTGAGGATATCTCCTTTTTCACCATGGGCAATTATGGGCTCCCAAATATCACTTTGCAAAATCAAACGATAAAAGTGTTAGCAAACTGTTCCAAGAAGGGAAGGGTGGAACTGTGTGTGATGAAGTCACACATCAGAAAGCAATCTCTCAAAAAGCTTCTCTCTAGTTATTATGTGAGGATATTTCCTTTTTCACCATGGGCCCCTATGGGCTCCCAAATATCACTTTGCAGTTTCCACGAAAAGAGTGTGAGCAAACTGCTTCCTGAGGTTTAAGTTGTAAGTCTGTGAGATGAACTCACTGATCAGAAAGAAGTTTCTCAGAAAGCTTCTTTCACGTTTTGAACTCATGAAATTTCCTTTATCAGCGTAGGACTCAATGCCATCCAAAGAAGCCCTTCTCAGGTTCGTCAAAAACAGTGTTAATGGACTGCTCCACGAAACATAAGTGTAACTCTGTGAGATGAATTCACACATCACCAAGAAGTTTCTAAGAAAGCTTCTTTCTAGTTTTCATTTGAGAATATTTCTTTGTCAGCATAAGCTTCATTGCGCAATGAAGTATCTAATTGCAGATTTCCAGAAAACTGTGTTAACAAACTGATCACTGAAGAGAAACGTGTAACACTGTGAGTTGCATTCACACATGGAGGTGCAGTTTCTCAGAAAGCTTCTCTCTAGTTATTATGTGAGGATATCTCCTTTTTCACCATGGGCCCTTATGGGCTCCCAAATATCACTTAGCAGAATCAAACGACAACAGTGTTAGCAAACTGTTCCAAGAAGGGAAGGGTGGAACTCTGTGTGATGAAGTCACACATCAGAAAGCAATCTCTCAAAAAGATTCTCTCTTGTTATTATGTGAGGATATCTCCTTTTTCACCATTGGCCCCTATGGGCTCCCAAATATCACTTTGCAGTTTCCACGAAAAGAGTGTGAGCAAACTGATTCTGAGGTTTAAGTTGTAAGTCTGTGAGATGAACTCACTGATCAGAAAGAAGTTTCTCAGAAAGCTTCTTTCACGTTTTGAACTGATGAAATTTCCTTTATCAGCGTAGGCCTCAATGCCATCCAAAGAAGCCCTTCTCAGGTTCCTCAAAAACAGTGTTAATGGACTGCTCCACGAAACATAAGTGTAACTCTGTGAGATGAATTCACACATCACCAAGAAGTTTCTAAGAAAGCTTCTTTCTAGTTTTCATTTGAGAATATTTCTTTGTCAGCATAAGCTTCATTGCGCAATGAAGTATCTAATTGCAGATTTCCAGAAAACTGTGTTAACAAACTGATCACTGAAGAGAAACGTGTAACTCTGTGAGTTGCATTCACACATGACAGTGCAGTTTCTCAGAAAGCTTCTCTCTAGTTATTATGTGAGGATATCCTCTTTTTCACCATAGCCCTCAATGAACTCCCAAGTATCAATTTGCTGAATCCACGAGAACACTGTTATCAAAGTGTTCCAAGAAGGGAAGTGTGGAAGTCTGGATGTTGAAGTTACACATCAGAAAGCAATCTTCTCAAAAAGCTTCTCTCTAGTTATTATGTGAGGATATCTCCTTTTTCACCATGGGCCCCCAAGGGCTCCCAAATATCACTTTGCAGTTTCCACGAAAAGAGTGTGAGCAAACTGCTTCCTGAGGTTTAAGTGGTAAGTCTGTGAGATGAACTCACTGATCAGAAAGAATTTTCTCAGAAATCTTCTTTCACGTTTTGAACTGATGAAATTTCCTTTTTCAGCGTAGGCCTCAATGCCATTCAAAGAAGCCCTTCTCAGTTTCCTCATAAAAAGTGTTAATGGACTGCTCCAGGAAACATAAGTGTAACTCTGTCAGATGAATACACACATCACCAAGAAGTTTCTAAGAAAGCTTCTGTCTAGTTTTCATCTGAGAATATTTCCTTTGTCACCATAAGCTTCATGGCGCTATGAAGTATCTAATTGCAGATTTCCAGAAAACTGTGTTAACAAACTGATCACTGAAGAGAAACGTGTAACTCTGTGAGTTGCATTCACACATGGCAGTGCATTTTCTCAGAAAGCTTCTCTCTAGTTATTATGAGAGTATATCTCCTTTTTCACCATAGCCCTCAATGAGCTCCCAAATATCACTTTGCTGAATCCACGAGAACACTGTTATCAAAGTGTTCCAAGAAGGGAAGGGTGGAAATCTGGGTGATGAAGTCACATATCAGAAAGCAATCTCTCAAAAAGCTTCTCTCTATTTATTATGTGAGGATATCTCCTTTCTCACCATGGGCCCCTATGGGCTCCCAAATATCACTTTGCAGTTTCAGCGAAAAGAGTGTGAGCAAACTGCTTCCTGAAGTTTAAGTTGTAAGTCCGTGAGATGAACTCACTGATCAGAAAGAAGTTTCTGAGAAAGCTTCTTTCACGTTTTGAACTGATGAAATTTCCTTTATCAGCGTAGGCCTCAATGCCATCCAAAGAAGCCCTTGTCAGGTTCCTCAAAAACAGTGTTAATGGATTGCTCCACGAAACACAAGTGTAACTCTGTGAGATGAATTCAGACATCACCAAGAAGTTTCTAAGAAAGCTTCTTTCTAGTTTTCATCTGAAGATATTTCCTTTGTCACCGTAGGCTTCATTGCGCTATGAAGTATCTAATTGCAGATTTCCAGAAAACTGTGCTAACAAACTGATCACTGAAGAGAAACGTGTAACTCTGTGAGTTGCATTCACACATGGCAGTGCAGTTTCTCAGAAAGCTTCTCTCTAGTTATTATGTGAGGATATCTCCTTTTTCACCATTGCCCTCAATGAGCTCCCAAATATCACTTTGCTGAATCCACGAGAACACTGTTATCAAAGTGTTCCAAGAAGGGAAGGGTGGAAATTTGGGAGATGAAGTCACACATCAGAAAGCAATCTCTCAAAAAGCTTCTCTCTAGTTATTATGTGAGGATATCTCCTTTTTCACCATGGGCCCCTATGGGCTCCCAAATATCATTTTGCAGTTTCCACGAAAAGAGTGTTAGCAAATGCTTCCTGAGGTGTACGTTGTAAGTCTGTGATATGAACTCACTGATCAGAAAGAAGTTTCTCAGAAATCTTCTTTCACGTTTTGAACTGATGAAATTTCCTTTATCAGCGTAGACTTCAATGCGATTCAAAGAAGCCTTTGTCAGCTTCCTCAAAGACAGTGTTAATGGACTGCTCCACGAAACATAAGTGTAACTCTGTGAGATAAATTCACACATCTCCAAGAAGTTTCTAAGAAAGCTTCTTTCTAGTTTTCATCTGAAGATATTTCCTTTGTCACCGTAGGCTCCATTGCGCTATGAAGTATCTAATTGCAGATTTCCAGAAAACTGTGTTAACAAACTGATCACTGAAGAGAAACGTGTAACTTTGTGAGTTGCATACACACATGGCAGTGCAGTTTCTCAGAAAGCTTCTCTCTAGTTATTATGTGAGGATATCTCCTTTTTCACCATGGGCCCTTATGGGCTCCCAAATATCACTTTGCAGAATCAAACGACAACAGTGTTAGCAAACTGTTCCAAGAAGGGAAGGGTGGAACTCTGTGTGATGAAGTCACACATCAGAAAGCAATCTCTCAAAAAGCTTCTCTCTAGTTATTATGTGAGGATATTTCCTTTTTCACCATGGGCCCCTATGGGCTCCCAAATATCACTTTGCAGTTTCCACGAAAAGAGTGTGAGCAAACTGCTTCCTGAGGTTTAAGTTGTAAGTCTGTGACATGAACTCACTGATCAGAAAGATGTTTCTCAGAAAGCTTCTTTCACGTTTTGAACTGATGAAATTTCCTTTATCAGCGTAGGCCTCAATGCCATCCAAAGAAGCCCTTCTCAGGTTCGTCAAAAACAGTGTTAACGGACTGCTCCACGAAACATAAGTGTAACTCTGTGAGATGAATTCACACATCACCAAGAAGTTTCTAAGAAAGCTTCTGTCTAGTTTTCATCTGAAGATATTTCCTTTGTCAGCATAAGCTTCATTGCGCTAAGAAGTATCTAATTGCAGATTTCCAGAAAACTGTGTTAACAAACTGATCACTGAAGAGAAACGTGTAACTCTGTGAGTTGCATTCACACATGGCAGTGCAGTTTCTCAGAAAGCTTCTCTCTAGTTATCATGTGAGGATATCTCCTATTTCACCATAGCCCTCAATGAGCTCCCACATATCACTTTGCTGAATCCACGAGAACACTGTTATCAAAGTGTTCCAAGAAGGGAAGGGTGGAAGTCTGGTTGATGAAGTCACACGTCAGAAAGCAATCTCTCAAAAAGCTTCCCTCTAGTTATTATGTGAGGATATCTCCTTTTTCACCATGGGCCCCCATGGGCTCCCAAATATCACTTTGCAGTTTCCACGAAACTAGTGTGAGCAAACTGCTTCCTGAAGTTTAAGTTGTAAGTCTGTGAGATGAACTCACACATCAGAAAGAAGTTTCTCGGAAAGCTTCTTTCACTTTTTGAACTGATGAAATTTCCTTTATCAGCGTAGGCCTCAATGCCATGCAAAGAAGCCCTTGTCAGTTTCCTCAAAGACAGTGTTAATGGACTGCTCCACGAAACATAAGTGTAACTCTGTGAGATGAATTCACACATCACCAAGAAGTTTCTAAGAAAGCTTCTTTCTAGTTTTCATCTGAAGATATTTCCTTTGTCACCGTAGGCTTCATTGCGCTATGAAGTATCTAATTGCAGATTTCCAGAAAACTGTGTTGACAAACTGATCACTGAGGAGAAACGTGTAACTCTGTGAGTTGCATTCACACATGGCAGTGCAGTTTCTCAGAAAGCTTCTCTCTAGTTAGTATGTGAGGATATCTCCTTTTTCACCATGGGCCCTTATGGGCTCTCAAATATCACTTTGCAGAATCAAACTACAACAGTGTTAGCAAACTGTTCCAAGAAGGGAAGGGTGGAACCCTGTGTGATGAAGTCACACATCAGAAAGCAATCTCTCAAAAAGCTTCTCTCTAGTTATTATGTGAGGATATGTCCTTTTTCACCATGGGCCCCTATGGGCTCCCAAATATCACTTTGCAGTTTCCACGAAAAGAGTGTGAGCAAAATGCTTCCTGAGATTTAAGTTGTAAGTCTGTGAGATGAACTCACTGATCAGAAAGAAGTTTCTCAGAAAGCTTCTTTCACGTTTTGAACTGATGAAATTTCCTTTTTCAGCGTAGGCCTCAATGCCATCCAAAGAAGCCCTTCTCAGTTTCCTCACAAAAAGTGTTAATGGACTGTTCCACGAAACATAAGTGTAACTCTGTTAGATGAATACACACATCTCCAAGAAGTTTCTAAGAAAGCTTCTTTCTAGTTTTCATCTGAGAATATTTCCTTTGTCACCATAAGCTTCATGGCGCTATGAAGTATCTAATTCCAGATATCCAGAAAACTGTGTTAACAAACTGATCACTGAAGAGAAACGTGTAACTCTGTGAGTCGCATTCACACATGGCAGTGCAGTTTCTCAGAAAGCTTCTCTCTAGTTATTACGAGAGTATATCTCCTTTTTCACCATAGCCCTCAATGGGCTCCCAAATATCACTTTGCTGAATCCATGAGAACACTGTTATCAAAGTGCTACAAGAAGGGAAGGGTGGAAATCTGGGTGATGAAGTCACACATCAGAAAGCAATCTCTCAAAAAGCGTCTCTCTAGTTATTATGTGAGGATATCTCCTTTTTCACCATGGGCCCCTATGGGCTCCCAAATATCACTTTGCAGTTTCCACGAAAAGAGTGTTAGCAAACTGCTTCCTTAGGTGTACGTTGTAAGTCTGTGACATGAACTCACTGATCAGAAAGAAGTTTCTCAGAAAGCTTCTTTCACGCTTTGAACTTATGAAATTTCCTTTATCAGTGTAGACCTCAATGCGATTCAAAGAAGCCCTTGTCAGGGTCCTCAAAGACAGTGTTAATGGACTGGTCCACGAAACATAAGTGTAACTCTGTGAGATGAATTCAGACATCACCAAGAAGTTTCTAAAAGCTTCTTTCTAGTTTTCATCTGAGAATATTTCCTTTCACAGCATAAGCTGCATTGCGCTATGAGGTATCTAATTGCAGATTTCCAGAAAACTGTGTTAACAAACTGATCACTGAAGAGAAACGTGTAACTCTGTGAGGTGCATTCACACATGGCAGTGCAGTTTCTCAGAAAGCTTCTCTCTAGTTATTATGTGAGGATATCTCCTTTTTCACCATGGGCCCTTATGGGCTCCCAAATATCACTTTGCAGAATCAAACGACAACAGTGTTAGCAAACTGTTCCAAGAAGGGAAGGGTGGAACTCTGTGTGATGAAGTCACACATCAGAAAGCAATCTCTCAAAAAGGTTCTCTCTAGTTTTTATGTGAGGAAATGTCCTTTTTCACCATGGGCCCCTATGGGCTCCCAAATATCACTTTGCAGTTTCCACGAGAAGAGTGTGAGCAAACTGCTTCCTGAGGTTTAAGTTGTAAGTCTGTGAGATGAACTCACTGTTCAGAAAGAAGTTTCTCAGAAAGCTTCTTTCACGTTTTGAACTGATGAAATTTCCTTTTTCAGCGTAGGCCTCAATGCCATCCAAAGAAGCCCTTCTCAGTTTCCTCACAAAAAGTGTTAATGGACTGTTCCACGAAACATAAGTGTAACTCTGTTAGATGAATACACACATCTCCAAAAGTTTCTAAGAAAGCTTCTTTCTAGTTTTCATCTGAGAATATTTCCTTTGTCACCATAAGCTTCATGGCGCTATGAAGTATCTAATTCCAGATATCCAGAAAACTGTGTTAACAAACTGATCACTGAAGAGAAACGTGTAACTCTGTGAGTCGCATTCACACCTGGCAGTGCAGTTTCTCAGAAAGCTTCTCTCTAGTTATTATGAGAGTATATCTCCTTTTTCATCATAGCCCTCAATGGGCTCCCAAATATCACTTTGCTGAATCCATGAGAACACTGTTATCAAAGTGCTACAAGAAGGGAAGGGTGGAAATCTGGGTGATGAAGTCACACATCAGAAAGCAATCTCTCAAAAAGCGTCTCTCTAGTTATTATGTGAGGATATCTCCTTTTTCACCATGGGCCCCTATGGGCTCCCAAATATCACTTTGCAGTTTCCACGAAAAGAGTGTTAGCAAACTGCTTCCTTAGGTGTACGTTGTAAGTCTGTGACATGAACTCACTGATCAGAAAGAAGTTTCTCAGAAAGCTTCTTTCACGCTTTGAACTTATGAAATTTCCTTTATCAGTGTAGACCTCAATGCGATTCAAAGAAGCCCTTGTCAGGGTCCTCAAAGACAGTGTTAATGGACTGGTCCACGAAACATAAGTGTAACTCTGTGAGATGAATTCAGACATCACCAAGAAGTTTCTAAAAGCTTCTTTCTAGTTTTCATCTGAGAATATTTCCTTTCACAGCATAAGCTGCATTGCGCTATGAGGTATCTAATTGCAGATTTCCAGAAAACTGTGTTAACAAACTGATCACTGAAGAGAAACGTGTAACTCTGTGAGGTGCATTCACACATGGCAGTGCAGTTTCTCAGAAAGCTTCTCTCTAGTTATTATGTGAGGATATCTCCTTTTTCACCATGGGCCCTTATGGGCTCCCAAATATCACTTTGCAGAATCAAACGACAACAGTGTTAGCAAACTGTTCCAAGAAGGGAAGGGTGGAACTCTGTGTGATGAAGTCACACATCAGAAAGCAATCTCTCAAAAAGGTTCTCTCTAGTTTTTATGTGAGGAAATGTCCTTTTTCACCATGGGCCCCTATGGGCTCCCAAATATCACTTTGCAGTTTCCACGAGAAGAGTGTGAGCAAACTGCTTCCTGAGGTTTAAGTTGTAAGTCTGTGAGATGAACTCACTGTTCAGAAAGAAGTTTCTCAGAAAGCTTCTTTCACGTTTATACTGATGAAATTTCCTTTATCAGCGTAGGCCTCAATGCCATCCAAAGAAGCCCTTCTCAGGTTCCTCAAAAACAGTGTTAATGGACTGCTTCATGAAACATAAGTGTAACTCTGTGAATTGAATTCACACATCACCAAGAAGTTTCTAAGAAAGATTCTTTCTAGTTTTCATCTGAGAATATTTCCTTTGTCAGCATAAGCTTCATTGCGCTATGAAGTATCTAATTGCAGATTTCCAGAAAACTGTGTTAACAAACTGATCACTGAAGAGAAACGTGTAACTCTGTGAGTTGCATTCACACATGGCAGTGCAGTTTCTCAGAAAGCTTCTCTCTAGTTATTATGTGAGGATATCTCCGTTTTCACCATAGCTCTCAATGAGCTCCCAAATATCACTTTGCTGAATCCACGAGAACACTGTTATCAAAGTGTTCCAAGAAGGGAAGGGTGGAAGTCTGGGTGATGAAGTCACACATCAGAAAGCAATCTCTCAAAAAGCTTCCCTCTAGCTATTATGTGAGGATATCTCCTTTTTCACCATGGGCCCCTATGGGCTTCCAAATATCACTTTGCAGTTTCCACGAAAAGAGTTTTAGCAAACTGCTTCCTGAGGTGTACGTTGTAAGTATGTGACATGAACTCACTGATCAGAAAGAAGTTTCTCAGAAAGCTTCTTTCAAGTTTTGAACTTATGAAATTTCCTTTATCAGCGTAGACCTTAATGCGATTCAAAGAAGCCCTTGTCAGGTTCCTCAAAGACACTGTTAATGGACTGCTCCACGAAACATAAGTGTAACTCTGTGAGATGAATTCACACATCACCAAGAAGTTTCCAAGAACGCTTCTTTCTAGTTTTCATCTGAGAATATTTCCTTTGTCACCATAAGCTTCATTGCGCTATGAAGTATCTAATTGCAGATTTCCAGAAAACTGTGTTAACAAACTGATCACTGAAGAGAAACGTGTAACTCTGTGAGTTGCATTCACACATGGCAGTGCAGTTTCTCAGAAAGCTTCTCTCTAGTTATTATGTGAGAATATCTCCTTTATCACCATAGCCCTCAATGAGCTCCCAAGTATCACTTTGCTGAATCCACGAGAACACTGTTATCAAAGTGTTCCAAGAAGGGAAGGGTGGAACTCTGTGTGATGAAGTCACACATCAGAAAGCAATCTCTCAAAAAGCTTCTCTCTAGTTATCATGTGAGGATATTTCCTTTTTCACCATGGGTCCCTATGGGCTCCAAATATCAGTTTACAGTTTCCACGAAAAGAGTGTGAGCAAGCTGCTTCCTGAGGTTCAAGTTGTAAGTCTGTGAGATGAACTCACTGATCAGAAAGAAGTTTCTCAGAAAGCTTCTTTCACGTTTTGAACTCATGAAATTTCCTTTATCAGCGTAGGCCTCAATGCCTTCCTAAGAAGCCCTTCTCAGGTTCCTCAAAAACAGTGTTAATGGACTGCTCCACGAAACATAAGTGTAACTCTGTGAGATGAATTCACACATCACCAAGAATTTTCTAAAAGCTTCTTTCTACATTTCATCTGAGAATATTTCCTTTGTCAGCATAAGCTTTATTGCGCTATGAAGTATCTAATTGCTGATTTCCCGAAAACTGTGGTAACAAACAGATCACCTAAGAGAAACGTGTAACTCTGTGAGTTGCATTCACACATGGCAGTGCAGTTTCTCAGAAAGCTTCTCTCTAGTTATTATGTGAGGATATCTCCTTTTTCACCATAGCCCTCAATGAGCTCCCAAATATCACTTTGCTGAATCCACGAAAACACTCTTATAAAAGTGTTCCAAGAAGGGAATGGTGGAAGTCTGGGTGATGAAGTCACACATCAGAAAGCAATCTCTCAAAAAGTTTCTCTCTAGTTATTATGTGAGGATGTCTCCTTTTTCACCATGGGCCCCTATGGGCTCCCAAATATCACTTTGCAGGTTCCACGAAAAGAGTGTGAGCAAACTGCTTCCTGAAGTTTAAGTTGTAAGTCTGTGAGATGAACTCACTGATCAGAAAGAAGTTTCTCGGAAAGCTTCCTTCACGTTTTGAACTGATGAAATTTCCTTTATCAGCGTAGGCCTCAATGCCATGCAAAGAAGCCCTTGTCAGTTTCCTCAAAGACAGTGTTAATGGACTGCTCCACGAAACATAAGTGTAACTCTGTGAGATGAATTCACATATCACCAAGAAGTTTCTAAGAAAGCTTCTTTCTAGTTTTCATCTGAGAATATTTCCTTTGTCAACATAAGCTTCATTGCGCTATGAAGTATCTAATTGCAGATTTCCAGAAAACTGTGTTAACAAACTGATCACTGAAGAGAAACGTGTAACTCTGTGTGTTGCATTCACACATGTCAGTGCAGTTTCTCAGAAAGCTTCTCTCTAGTTATTATGTGAGGATATCTCCTTTTTCACCATGGGCCCTCTTGGGCTCCCAAATATCACTTTTCAAAATCAAACGACAACAGTGTTAGCAAACTGTTCCAAGAAGGGAAGGGTGGAACTCTGTGTGATGAAGTCACACATTAGAAAGCAATCTCTCAAAAAGCTTCTCTCTAGTTATTACGTGAGGAGATTTCCTTTTTCACCATGGGCCCCTATGGGCTCCCAAATATCACTTTGCAGTTTCCACGAAAAGAGTGTGAGCAAACTGTTTCCTGAGGATTAAGTTGTAAGTCTGTGAGATGAACTCACTGATCAGAAAGAAGTTTCTCAGAAAGGTTCTTTCACGTTTTGAACTGATGAAATTTCCTTTATCAGCGTAGGCCTCAATGCCATCCAAAGAAGCCCTTCTCAGGATCCTCAAAAATAGTGTTAATGGACTGCTCCATGAAACATAAGTGTAATTCTGTGAGATGAATTCACACATCACCAAGAAGTTTCTAAGAAAGCTTCTTTCTAGTTTTCATCTGAGAATATTTCCTTTGTCAGCATAAGCTTCATTGCGCTATGAAGTATCTAATTGCAGATTTCCAGAAAACTGTGTTAACAAACTGATCACTGAAGAGAAACGTGTAACTCTGAGAGTGGCATTCACACATGCCAGTGCAGTTTCTCAGAAAGCTTCTCTCTAGTTATTATGTGAGGATATCTCCTTTTTCACCATAGCCCTCAATGAGCTCCCAAATATCACTTTGCTGAATCCACGAGAACACTGTTATCAAAGGGTTCCAAGAAGGGAAGGGTGAAAATCTGGGTGATGAAGTGACGCATCAGAAAGCAATCTCTCAAAAAGCTTCTCTCTAGTTATTATGTGAGGATATCTCCTTTTTCACCATGGGCCCCTAAGGGCTCCCAAATATCACTTTGCAGTTTCCACGAAAACAGTGTGAGCAAACTGCTTCCAGAGGTTTAAGTTGAAAGTCTGTGAGATGAACCCACTGATCAGAAAGAAGTTTCTCAGAAAGGTTCTTTCACGTTTTGAAATGATGAAATTTCCTTTATCAGCGTAGGCCTCAATGACATCCAAAGAAGCCCTTCTCAGGTTCCTCAAAAACAGTGTTAATGGACTGCTTCACGAAACATAAGTGTAACTCTGTGAGATGAATTCACACATCACCAAGAAGTTTCTAAGAAAGCTTCTTTCTAGTTTTCATCTGAGAATATTTCTTTGTCAGCATAAGCTTCATTGCGCTAAGAAGTATCTAATTGCAGATTTCCAGAAAACTGTGTTAACAAACTGATCACTGAAGAGAAACGTGTAACTATGTGAGTTGCATTCACACATGGCAGTGCAGTTTCTCAGAAAGCTTCTCTCTAGTTATTATGTGAGGATATCTCCGTTTTCACCATAGCCCTCAATGAGCTCCCAAATATCACTTTGCTGAATCCACGAGAACACTGTTATCAAACTGTTCCAAGAAGGGAAGGGTGGAAGTCTGGGTGATGAAGTCACACATCAGAAAGCAATCTCTCAAAAAGCTTCCCTCTAGCTATTATGTGAGGATATCTCCTTTTTCACCATGGGCCCCTAAGGGCTTCCAAATATCACTTTGCAGTTTCCACGAAAAGAGTTTTAGCAAACTGCTTCCTGAGGTGTACATTGTAAGTCTGTGACATGAACTCACTGATCAGAAAGAAGTTTCTCAGAAAGCTTCTTTCACGTTTTGAACTTATGAAATTTCCTTTATCAGCGTAGACCTTAATGCGATTCAAAGAAGCCCTTGTCAGGTTCCTCAAAGACACTGTTAATGGACTGCTCCACGAAACATAAGTGTAACTCTGTGAGATGAATTCACACATCACCAAGAAGTTTCCAAGAAAGCTTCTTTCTAGTTTTCATCTGAGAATATTTCCTTTGTCAACATAAGCTTCATTGCGCTATGAAGTATCTAATTGCAGATTTCCAGAAAACTGTGTTAACAAACTGATCACTGAAGAGAAACGTGTAACTCTGTGAGTCGCATTCACACATGGCAGTGCAGTTTCTCAGAAAGCTTCTCTCTAGTTATTATGTGAGAATATCTCCTTTTTCACCATAGCCCTCAATGAGCTCCCAAGTATCACTTTGCTGAATCCACGAGAACACTGTTATCAAAGTGTTCCAAGAAGGGAAGGGTGGAACTCTGTGTGATGAAGTCACACATCAGAAAGCAATCTCTCAGAAAGCTTCTCTCTAGTTATTATGTGAGGATATCTCCGTTTTCACCATAGCCCTCAATGAGCTCCCAAATATCACTTTGCTGAATCCACGAGAACACTGTTATCAAACTGTTCCAAGAAGGGAAGGGTGGAAGTCTGGGTGATGAAGTCACACATCAGAAAGCAATCTCTCAAAAAGCTTCCCTCTAGCTATTATGTGAGGATATCTCCTTTTTCACCATGGGCCCCTAAGGGCTTCCAAATATCACTTTGCAGTTTCCACGAAAAGAGTTTTAGCAAACTGCTTCCTGAGGTGTACATTGTAAGTCTGTGACATGAACTCACTGATCAGAAAGAAGTTTCTCAGAAAGCTTCTTTCACGTTTTGAACTTATGAAATTTCCTTTATCAGCGTAGACCTTAATGCGATTCAAAGAAGCCCTTGTCAGGTTCCTCAAAGACACTGTTAATGGACTGCTCCACGAAACATAAGTGTAACTCTGTGAGATGAATTCACACATCACCAAGAAGTTTCCAAGAAAGCTTCTTTCTAGTTTTCATCTGAGAATATTTCCTTTGTCACCATAAGCTTCATTGCGCTAAGTATCTAATTGCAGATTTCCAGAAAACTGTGTTAACAAACTGATCACTGAAGAGAAACGTGTAACTCTGTGAGTTGCATTCACACATGGCAGTGCAGTTTCTCAGAAAGCTTCTCTCTAGTTATTATGTGAGAATATCTCCTTTTTCACCATAGCCCTCAATGAGCTCCCAAGTATCACTTTGCTGAATCCACGAGAACACTGTTATCAAAGTGTTCCAAGAAGGGAAGGGTGGAACTCTGTGTGATGAAGTCACACATCAGAAAGCAATCTCTCAAAAAGCTTCTCTCTAGTTATCATGTGAGGATATTTCCTTTTTCACCATGGGTCCCTATGGGCTCCAAATATCAGTTTGCAGTTTCCACGGAAAGAGTGTGAGCAAGCTGCTTCCTGAGGTTCAAGTTGTAAGTCTGTGAGATGAACTCACTGATCAGAAAGAAGTTTCTCAGAAAGCTTGTTTCACGTTTTGAAATGATGAAATTTCCTTTATCAGCGTAGGCCTCAATGCCTTCCTAAGAAGCCCTTCTCAGGTTCCTCAAAAACAGTGTTAATGGACTGCTCCACGAAACATAAGTGTAACTCTGTGAGATGAATTCACACATCACCAAGAATTTTCTAAAAGCTTCTTTCTAGATTTCATCTGAGAATATTTCCTTTGTCAGCATAAGCTTCATTGCGCTATGAAGTATCTAATTGCTGATTTCCCGAAAACTATGGTAACAAACTGATCACTGAAGAGAAACGTGTAACTCTGTGAGTTGCATTCACACATGGCAGTGCAGTTTCTCAGAAAGCTTCTCTCTAGTTATTATGTGAGGATATCTCCTTTTTCACCATAGCCCTCAATGAGCTCCCAAATATCACTTTGCTGAATCCACGAGAACACTGTTATCAAAGTGTTCCAAGAAGGGAAGGGTGAAAATCTGGGTGATGAAGTGACGCATCAGAAAGCAATCTCTCTAAAAGCTTCTCTCTAGTTATTATGTGAGGATATCTCCTTTTTCACCATGGACCCCTATGGGCTCCCAAATATCACTTTGCAGTTTCCACGAAAACAGTGTGAGCAAACTTCTTCCAGAGGTTTAAGTTGTAAGTCTGTGAGATGAACCCACTGATCAGAAAGAAGTTTCTCAGAAAGGTTTTTTCACGTTTTGAAATGATGAAATTTCCTTTATCAGCGTAGGCCTCAATGACATCCAAAGAAGCCCTTTTCAGGTTCCTCAAAAACAGTGTTAATGGACTGCTCCACGAAACATAAGTGTAACTCTGTGAGATGAATTCACACATCACCAAGAAGTTTCTAAGAAAGCTTCTTTCTAGTTTTCATCTGAGAATATTTCCTTTGTCAGCATTAGCTTCATTGCGCTATGAAGTATCTAATTGCAGATTTCCAGAAAACTGTGTTAACAAACTGATCACTGAAGAGAAACGTGTAACTCTGTGAGTTGCATTCACACATGGCAGTGCAGTTTCTCAGAAAGCTTCTCTCTAGTTATTATGTGACGATATCTCCTTTTTCACCATAGCCCTCAATGAGCTCCCAAATATCACTTTGCTGCATCCACGAGAACACTGTTATCAAAGTGGTCCAAGAAGGCAAAGGTGGAAATCTGGGTGATGAAGTCACACATCAGAAAGCAATCTCTCAAAAAGCTTCTCTCCAGTCATTATGTGAGGATATTCCCTTTTTCACCATGGGCCTCTATGGGCTCCCAAATATCACTTTGCAGTTTCCACGAAAAGAGTGTTAGCAAACTGCTTCCTGAGGTGTACGTTGTAAGTCTGTGAGATGAACTCACTGATCAGAAAGAAGTTTCTCACAAAGCTTCTTTCACGCTTTGAACTGATGAAATTTCCTTTATCAGCGTAGACCTCAATGCGATTCAAAGAAGCCCTTGTCAGGTTCCTCAAAGACAGTGTTAATGGACTGCTCCACGAAACATAAGTGTAACTCTGTGAGATGAATTCACACATCACCAAGAAGTTTCTAAGAAAGCTTCTTTCTAGTTTTCATCTGAAGATATTTCCTTTGTCACCGGAGGCTTCATTGCGCTATGAAATATCTAATTGCAGATTTCCAGAAAACTGTGTTAACAAACTGATCACTGAAGAGAAATGTGTACCTCTGTGAGTTGCATTCACACATGGCAGTGCAGTTTCTCAGACAGCTTCTCTCTGGTTATTATGGGAGGATATCTCCTTTTTCACCATGGGCCCTTATGGGCTCCCAAATATCACTATGCAGAATCAAACGACAACAGTGTTAGCAAACTGTTCCAAGAAGGGAAGGGTGGAACTCTGTGTGATGAAGTCACACATCAGAAAGCAATCTCTCAAAAAGCTTCTCTCTAGTTATTATGTGAGGATATTTCCTTTTTCACCATGGGCCATTAAGGGCTCCCAAATATCACTTTGCAGGTTCCACGAAAAGAGTGTGAGCATACTGCTTCCTGAAGTTTAATTTGTAAGTCTGTGAGATGAAATCACTGATCAGAAAGAAGTTTCTCAGAAAGCTTCTTTCACGTTTTGAACTGATGAAATTTCCTTAATCAGCGTATGCCTCAATGCCATCCAAAGAAGCCCTTCTCAGGTTCCTCAAAAACAGTGTTAATGGACCGCTCCAAGAAACATAAGTGTAACTCTGTGAGATGAATTCACACATCACCAAGAAGTTTCTAAGAAAGCTTCTTTCTAGTTTTCATCTGAGAATATTTCCTTTTTCAGCATAAGCTTCATTGCGCTATGAAGTATCTAATTGCAGATTTCCAGAAAACTGTGTTAACAAACTGATCACTGAAGAGAAACGTGTAACTCTGTGAGTTGCATTCACACATGGCAGTGCAGTTTCTCAGAAAGCTTCTCTCTAGTTATTATGTGAGGATATCTCCTTTTTCACCATAGCCCTCAATGAGCTCCCAAATATCTCTTTGCTGAATCCACGAAAACACTCTTATCAAAGTGTTCCAAGAAGGGAAGTTTGGAAATCTGGGAGATGAAGTCATACATCAGAAAGCAATCTCTCAAAAAGCTTCTCTCTAGTTATTATGTGAGGATATTTCCTTTTTCACCATGGGCCCCTATGGGCTCCCAAATATCACTTTGCAGTTTCCACGAAAACAGTGTGAGCAAACTGCTTTATGAAGTTTAAGTTGTAAGTCTGTGAGATGAACTCACTGATCATAAAGAAGTTACTCAGAAAGTTTCTTTCACGTTTTGAACTCATGAAATTTCCTTTATCAGCGTAGGCCTCAATGCCATCCAAAGAAGCCCTTCTCAGGTTCCTCAAAAACAGTGTTAATGGACCGCTACACGAAACATAAGTGTAACGCTGGGAGATGAATTCACACATCACCAAAAAGTTTCTAAGAAAGCTTCTTTCTAGTTTTCATCTGAGAATATTTCCTTTGTCAGCATGAGCTTCATTGCGCTATGACGTATCTAATTGCAGATTCCCAGAAAACTGTGTTAACAAACTGATCACTGAAGAGAAACGTGTAACTTTGTGAGATGCATTCACACATGGCAGTGCAGTTTCTCAGAAAGCTTCTCTCTAGTTATTATGTGAGGATATCTCCTTTTTCACCATAGCCCTCAATGAGCTCCCAAATATCATTTTGCTGAATCCACGAGAACACTCTTATCAAAGTGTTCCAAGAAGGGAAGGGTGGAAATCAGGGTGATGAAGTCACACATCAGAAAGCAATCTCTCAAAAAGCTTCTCTCTAGTTATTATGTGAGGATATCTCCTTTTTCACCATGGGCCCCTATGGGCTCACAAATATCACTTTGCAGTTTCCACGAAAAGAGTGTTAGCAAACTGCTTCCTGAGGTGTACGTTGTAAGTCTGTGAGATGAACTCACTGATCAGAAACAAGTTTCTCAGAAATCCTCTTTCAGGCTTTGAACTGATGAAATTTCCTTTATCAGCGTAGACCTCAATGCGATTCAAAGAAGCCCTTGTCAGGTTCCTCAAAGACAGTGTTAATGGACTGCTCCACGAAACATAAGTGTAACTCTGTGAGATGAATTCACACATCACCAAGAAGTTTCTAAGAAAGCTTCTTTCTAGTTTTCATCTGAAGATATTTCCTTTGTCACGGGAGGCTTCATTGCGCTATGAAGTATCTAATTGCAGAATTCCAGAAAACTGTGTTAACAAACTGATCACTGAAGAGAAATGTGTACCTCTGTGAGTTGCATTCACACATGGCAGTGCAGTTTCTCAGACAGCTTCTCTCTGGTTATTATGGGAGGATATCTCCTTTTTCACCATGGGCCCTTATGGGCTCCTAAATATCACTATGCAGAATCAAACGACAACAGTGTTAGCAAACTGTTCCAAGAAGGGAAGGGTGGAACTCTGTGTGATGAAGTCACACATCAGAAAGCAATCTCTCAAAAAGCTTCTCTCTAGTTATTATGTGAGGATATTTCCTTTTTCACCATGGGCCATTAAGGTCTCCCAAATATCACTTTGCAGTTTCCACGAAAAGAGTGTGAGCATACTGCTTCCTGAAGTTTAACTTGTAATTCTGTGAGATGAAATCACTGATCAGAAAGAAGTTTCTCAGAAAGCTTCTTTCACGTTTTGAACTAATGAAATTTCCTTTATCAGCGTATGCCTCAATGCCATCCAAAGAAGCCCTTCTCAGGTTCCTCAAAAACAGTGTTAATGGACCGCTCCACGAAACATAAGTGTAACTCTGTGAGATGAATTCACACATCACCAAGAAGTTTCTAAGAAAGCTTCTTTCTAGTTTTCATCTGAGAATATTTCCTTTGTCAGCATAAGCTTCATTGCGCTATGAAGTATCTAATTGCAGATTTCCAGAAAACTGTGTTAACAAACTGATCACTGAAGAGAAACGTGTAACTCTGTGAGTTGCATTCACACATGGCAGTGCAGTTTCTCAGAAAGCTTCTCTCTAGTTATTATGTGAGGATATCTCCTTTTTCACCATAGCCCTCAATGAGCTCCCAAATATCTCTTTGCTGAATCCACGGGAACACTCTTATCAAAGTGTTCCAAGAAGGGAAGGTTGGAAATCTGGGAGATGAAGTCACACATCAGAAAGCAATCTCTCAAAAAGCTTCTCTCTAGTTATTATGTGAGGATATTTCCTTTTTCACCATGGGCCCCTAAGGGCTCCCAAATATCACTTTGCAGTTTCCACGTAAACAGTGTGAGCAAACTGCTTTATGATGTTTAAGTTGTAAGTCTGTGAGATGAATTCACTGATCAGAAAGAAGTTTCTCAGAAAGCTTCTTTCACGCTTTGAACTGATGAAATTTCCTTTATCAGCGTAGGCCACAATGCCATCCAAAGAAGCCCTTCTCAGGTTCCTCAAAAACAGTGTTAATGGACTGCTCCACGAAACATAAGTATAACTCTGTGAGATGAATTCACACATCACCAAGAAGTTTCTAAGAAAGCTTCTTTCTGGTTTTCATCTGAGAATATTTCCTTTGTCAGCATAAGCTTCATTGCGCTATGAAGTATCTAATTGCAGATTTCCAGAAAACTGTGTTAACAAACTGATCACTGAAGAGAAACGTGTATCTCTGTGAGTTGCATTCACACATGGCAGTGCAGTTTCTCAGAAAGCTTCTCTCTAGTTATTATGTGAGGATATCTCCTTTTTCACCATAGCCCTCAATGGGCTCCCAAATAACACATTGCTGAATCCACGAGAATACTATTATCAAAGTGTTCCAAGAAGGGAAGTGTGGAAAACTGGGTGATGAAGTCACATATCAGAAGGCAATCTCTCAAAAAGCTTCTCTGTAGTTATTCTGTGAGGATATTTCCTTTTTCACCATGGGCCCCTATGGGCTCCCAAATATCACTTTGCAGTTTCCACGAAAACAGTGTGAGCAAACTGCTTTATGAAGTTTAAGTTGTAAGTCTGTGAGATGAACTCACTGATCAGAAAGAAGTTACTCAGAAAGCTTCTTTCACGATTTGAACTCATGAAATTTCCTTTATCAGCGTAGGCCTCAATGCCATCCAAAGAAGCCCTTCTCAGGTTCCTCAAAAACAGTGTTAATGGACCGCTCCACGAAACATAAGTGTAACGCTGTGAGATGAATTCACACATCACCAAGAAGTTTCTAAGAAAGCTTCTTTCTAGTTTTCATCTGAGAATATTTCCTTTGTCAGCATAAGCTTCATTGCGCTATGAAGTATCTAATTGCAGATTCCCAGAAAACTGTGTTAACAAACTGATCACTGAAGAGAAACGTGAAACGTTGTGAGATGCATTCACACATGGCAGTGCAGTTTCTCAGAAAGCTTCTCTCTAGTTATTATGTGAGGATATCTCCATTTTCACCATAGCCCTCAATGAGCTCCCAAATATCATTTTGCTGAATCCACGAGAACACTCTTATCAAAGTGTTCCAAGAAGGGAAGGGTGGAAATCTGGGTGATGAAGTCACACATCAGAAAGCAATCTCTCAAAAAGCTTCTCTCTAGTTATTATGTGAGGATATCTCCTTTTTCACCATGGGCCCCTATGGGCTCCCAAATATCACTTTGCAGTTTCCACGAAAACAGTGTGAGCAAACTGCTTTATGAGGTTTAATTTGTAAGTCTGTGAGATGAACTCACTGATGAGAAAGAAGTTTCTCAAAAAGCTTCTTTCACGCTTTGAACTGATGAAATTTCCTTTATCAGCGTAGTCCTCAATGCCATCCAAAGAAGCCCTTCTCAGGTTCCTCAAAAACAGTGTTAATGGACTGCTCCACGAAACATAAGTGTAACTCTGTGAGATGAATTCACACATCACCAAGAAGTTTCTAAGAAAGCTTCTTTCTGCTTTTCATCTGAGAATATTTCCTTTGTCAGCATAAGCTTCATTGCGCTATGAAGTATCTAATTGCAGATTACCAGAAAACTGTGTTAACAAACTGATCACTGAAGAGAAACGTGTAACTCTGTGAGTTGCATTCACACATGGCAGTGCAGTTTCTCAGAAAGCTTCTCTCTAGTTATTATGTGAGGATATCTCCTTTTTCACCATAGCCCTCAATGAGCTCCCAAATATCACTTAGCTGAATCCACGAGAACACTGTTATCAAACTGTTCCAAGAAGGGAAGGGTGGAAATCTGGGTGATGAAGTCACACATCAGAAAGCAATCTCTCAAAAAGCTTCTCTCTAGTTACTATGTGAGGACATTTCCTTTTTCACCATGGGCCCCTATGGGCTCCCAAATATCACTTTGCAGTTTCCACGAAAACAGTGTGAGCAAACTGCTTTATGAGGTTTAACTTGTAAGTCTGTGAGATGAACTCACTGATGAGAAAGAAGTTTCTCAGAAAGCTTCTTTCACGCTTTGAACTGATGAAATTTCCTTTATCAGCGTAGTCCTCAATGCCATCCAAAGAAGCCCTTCTCAGGTTCCTCAAATACAGTGTTAATGGACTGCTCCACGAAACATAAGTGTAACTTCTGTGAGATGAATTCACACATCACCAAGAAGTTTCTAAGAAACCTTCTTTCTGGTTTTCATCTGAGAATATTTCCTTTGTCAGCATAAGCTTCATTGCGCTATGAAGTATCTAATTGCAGATTTCCAGAAAACTGTGTTAACAAACTGATCACTGAAGAGAAACGTGTAACTCTGTGAGTTGCATTCACACATGGCAGTGCAGTTTCTCAGAAAGTTTCTCTGCAGTTTTTATGTGAGGACATTCAATTTTTCACCTTGGGCCCCTGAGGGCTACCAAATATCACTTTGCAGATTCCACGAAAAGAGTGTTAGCAAACTGCTTCTTGAGGCATAGGTTGTAATTCTGTGAGATGAATTCACAGATCAGAAAGAAGTTTCTCAGAAAGCTTCTTTCACGTTGTGAAGAGATGAAATTTCCTTTATCAGCGTAGGCCTCAATGCGATCCAAGGAAGCCCTTCTCAGCTTCCTCAAACACAGTGTTAATGGACTGCTCGACGAATCATTAGTGTAACCCTGTGAGATGAATTCACACATCACCAAGAAGTTTCTAAAAAAGCTTCTTTCTAGTTTTTATCTGTGGATATTTCCTTTGTCACCGTCAGGATCATTGCGCTATGAAGTACCAAATTGCAGATTTCCAGAAAAATGTGTTAACAAACTGATCACTGAAGAGAAACGTGTAACTCTGTGAGTTGCATTCACACATGGCAATGCAGTTTCTCAGAAAGCTTCTCTTTAGTTATTATGTGAGGATAATTCCTTTTTCACCGTAGCCCTCAATGAGCCCCCAAATATACCTTTGCAGAATCCACGAGAACAGTGTTAGCAAACTGTTCCAAGAAGGGAAGGCTGGAACTCTGTGTGATGAAGTCACACATCAGAAAGCAATCTCTCAGAAAGTTTCTCTGTAGTTATTATCTGAGGACATTTCCTTTTTCACCATGGGCCCCTATGGGCTACCAAATATCACTTTGCAGATTCCACGAAAAGAGTGTTAGCAAACTGCTTCTTGAGGCATAGGTTGTAACTCTGTGAGATGAATTCACAGATCAGAAAGAAGTTTCTCAGAAAGCTTCTTTCACGTTGTGAACGGATGAAATTTCCTTTATCAGTGTAGGCCGCAATGCGATCCAAGGAAGCCCTTCTCAGCTTCCTCAAAGACAGTGTTAATGGACTGCTCCACGATACATAAGTGTAACTCTGTGAGATGAATTCACACATCACCAAGAAGTTTCTAGGAAAGCTTCTTTCTAGTTTTCATCTCTGGATATTTCCTTTGTCACCGTCAGGTTCATTGCGCTATGAAACACCAAATTGCAGATTTCCAGAAAACTGTGTTAACAAACTGATCACTGAAGAGAAACGTGTAACTCTGTGAGTTGCATTCACACAAGGCAATGCAGTTTCTCAGAAAGCTTCTCTTTAGTTATTATGTGAGGATAATTCCTTTTTCACCCTAGCCCTCAATGAGCTCCCAAATATACCTTTGCAGAATCCACGAGAACAGTGTTAGCAAACTGTTCCAAGAAGGGAAGGGTGGAACTCGGTGTGATGAAGTCACACATCAGAAAGCAATCTCTCAGAAAGTTTCTCTGTAGTTATTATCTGAGGACATTTCCTTTTTCACCATGGGCCCCTATGGGCTACCAAATATCACTTTGCAGATTCCACGAAAAGAGTGTTAGCAAACTGCTTCTTGAGGCATAGGTTGTAACTCTGTGAGATGAATTCACAGATCAGAAAGAAGTTTCTCAGAAAGCTTCTTTCACGTTGTGAACGGATGAAATTTCCTTTATCAGCGTAGGCCTCAATGCGATCCAAGGAAGCCCTTCTCAGATTCCTCAAAGACAGTGTCAATGGACTGCTCCACGAAACATAAGTGTAACTCTGTGAGATGAATTCACACATCACCAAGAAGTTTCTAGGAAAGCTTCTTTCTAGTTTTCATCTCTGGATATTTCCTTTGTCACCGTCAGGTTCATTGCGCTATGAAACACCAAATTGCAGATTTCCAGAAAACTGTGTTAACAAACTGATCACTGAAGAGAAACGTGTAACTCTGTGAGTTGCATTCACACATGGCAATGCAGTTTCTCAGAAAGCTTCTCTTTAGTTATTAGGTGAGGATAATTCCTTTTTCACCCTAGCCCTCAATGAGCTCCCAAATATACCTTTGCAGAATCCACGAGAACAGTGTTAGCAAACTTTTCCAAGAAGGGAAGGGTGGAACTCTGTGTGATGAAGTCACACATCAGAAAGCAATCTCTCAGAAAGTTTCTCTGTAGTTATTATCTGAGGACATTTCCTTTTTCACCATGGGCCCCTATGGGCTACCAAATATCACTTTGCAGATTCCACGAAAAGAGTGTTAGCAAACTGCTTCATGAGGCCTAAGTTGTAACTCTGTGAGAAGAATTCACAGTTCACGAAGAAGTTTCTCAGAAAGCTTCTTTCTCATTTTTATTGGAAGATATTTCCATTGGCCCCATTGATTTCAAAGGTTTCCGGAATATCTGTTCTCAGATTCCACACAAATAGGGCCAGGCCACGGCCCCACGAAATACAGCTGTAACAGTGAGTTGAATTCACCCATCACAAAGCGGTTTCTCAGAAAGCTTCTTTCTTTAGTAAGACGAGGTTATTTGTGGCCTCGGAGCGCCACCGTGTGTCCTATTGCAGATTCTGCGAAAACTCTGCTAGCAAGCTTCTCAGTGAAAACAATCATGGACATCTGTGGGCTGAATTCACCCACAAGAAAGAAGTTTCTGAGAAGGCTTCTCTGCAGGTTTCTCCGAGGATAGTTCCTTATTCAACATGCGGATCCACGGTATCCAAGACATCACATCTGAGATTCCTCATAATGAGTGCTACAAAACTCCCCCGAGAAAGGGTGATATAACACTCTGGAATGAATTCTCATATCACAAAGCAGTTTCTCAGAAAGTTTGATTCCACTTTTTCTTGGAGGATATTTCTTTTCTCCTTCTATTCTTCAAAGCCATTTGAAATATCACTTCTCGGAATCCACGGAAACAGCCCTAAGAAACGGTTCGAAAAAACACTGGCGTAATTCTGTGAGATGAAGTCACACATCAAAAAGCAATCTCTCAGAAAGTTTCTCTGTCGTTATGATGTGAGGACATTTCCTTTTTCACCATGGGCCCCTATGGGCTACCAAATATCACTTTGCAGATTCCACGAAAAGAGTGTTAGCAAACTGCTTCTTGAGGCATAGGTTGTAACACTGTGAGATGAATTCACAGATCAGAAAGAAGTTTCTCAGAAAGCTTCTTTCACGTTGTGAACGGATGAAATTTCCTTTATCAGCGTAGGCCTCAATGCGATCCAAGGAAGCCCTTCTCAGCTTCCTCAAAGACAGTGTTAATGGACTGCTCCACGAAACATAAGTGTAACTCTGAGAGATGAATTCACACATCACCAAGAAGTTTCTAAGAAAGCTTCTTTCTAGTTTTCATCTGTGGATATTTCCTTTGTCACCGTCAGGTTCACTGCGCTATGAAATACCACATTTCAGATTTCCAGAAAACTGTGTTAACAAACTGATCACTGAAGAGAAACGTGTAACTCTGTGAGTTGCATTCACACATGGCAATGCCGTTTCTCAGAAAGCTTCTCTTTAGTTATTATGTGAGGATAATTCCTTTTTCACACTAGCCCTCAATGAGCTCCCAAATATACCTTTGCAGAATCCACGAGAACAGTGTTAGCAAACTTTTCCAAGAAGGGAAGGGTGGAACTCTGTGTGATGAAGTCACACATCAGAAAGCAATCTCTCAGAAAGTTTCTCTGTAGTTATGATGTGAGGACATTTCCTTTTTCACCATGGGCCCCTATGGGCTACCAAATATCACTTTCCAGATTCCACGAAAAGAGTGTTAGCAAACTGCTTCATGAGGCCTAAGTTGTAACTCTGTGAGAAGAATTCACAGATCACGAGGAAGTTTCTCAGAAAGCTTCTTTCTCATTTTTATTGGAAGATATTTCCATTGGCCCCATTGATTTCAAAGGGTTCCGGAATATCTGTTCTCAGATGCCACTCAAATAGGGCCAGGCCACGGCCCCACGAAATACAGCTGTAACTTAGTGAGTTGAATTCACACATCACAAAGCGGTTTCTCAGAAAGCTTCTTTCTTTAGTAAGACGAGGTTATTTGTGGTCTCGGAGCGCCACCGTGTGTCTTATTGCATACTCTGCGAAAACTCTGCCAGCAAGCTTCTCAGTGAAAACAATCATGGACATCTGTGGGCTGAATTCACCCACAAGAAAGAAGTTTCTGAGAAGGCTTCTCTGCAGGTTTCTCCGAGGATAGTTCCTTATTCACCATGCGGTTCCACGGTATCCAAGACATCACATCTGAGATACCTCATAGTGAGTGCTACGATACTCCCCCGAGAAAGGGTGATATAACACTCTGATATGAATTCACATATCACAAAGCAGTTTCTCAGAAAGTTTGATTCCACTTTTTCTTGGAGGATATTTCTTTTCTCCTTCTATTCTTCAAAGCCATCTGAAATATCACTTCTCGGAATCCACGGAAACAGCCCTAAGAAACGGTTCGAAAAAACACTGGCGTAATTCTGTGAGATGAAGTCACACATCAAAAAGCAATCTCTCAGAAAGTTTCTCTGTCGTTATGATGTGAGGACATTTCCTTTTTCACCATGGGCCCCTATGGGCTACCAAATATCACTTTGCAGATTCCACGAAAAGAGTGTTAGCAAACTGCTTCTTGAGGCATAGGTAGTAACTCTGTGAGATGAATTCACAGATCAGAAAGAAGTTTCTCAGAAAGCTTCTTTCACGTTGTGAACGGATGAAATTTCCTTTATCAGCGTAGGCCTCAATGCGATCCAAGGAAGCCCTTCTCAGCTTCCTCAAAGACAGTGTTAATGGACTGCTCCACGAAACATAAGTGTAACTCTGAGAGATGAATTCACACATCACCAAGAAGTTTCTAAGAAAGCTTCTTTCTAGTTTTCATCTGTGGATATTTCCTTTGTCACCGTCAGGTTCACTGCGCTATGAAATACCACATTTCAGATTTCCAGAAAACTGTGTTAACAAACTGATCACTGAAGAGAAACGTGTAACTCTGTGAGTTGCATTCACACATGGCAATGCCGTTTCTCAGAAAGCTTCTCTTTAGTTATTATGTGAGGATAATTCCTTTTTCACACTAGCCCTCAATGAGCTCCCAAATATACCTTTGCAGAATCCACGAGAACAGTGTTAGCAAACTGTTCCAAGAAGGGAAGGGTGGAACTCTGTGTGATGAAGTCACACATCAGAAAGCAATCTCTCAGAAAGTTTCTCTGTAGTTATTATGTGAGGACATTCCCTTTTTCACCATGGGCCCCTATGGGCTACCAAATATCACTTTGCAGATTCCACGAAAAGAGTGTTAGCAAACTGCTTCTTGAGGCATAGGTTGTAACTCTGTGAGATGAATTCACAGATCAGAAAGAAGTTTCTCAGAAAGCTTCTTTCACGTTGTGAACGGATGCAATTTCCTTTATCAGCGTAGGACTCAATGCGATCCAAGGAAGCCCTTCTCAGCTTCCTCAAAGGCCGTGTTAATGGACTGCTCCACGAAACATAAGTGTAACTCTGTGAGATGAATTCACGCATCACCAAGAAGTTTCTAACAAAGCTTCTTTCTGGTTTTCATCTGTGGATTTTTCCTTTGTCACCGTGAGGTTCACTGCGCTATGAAATACCAAATTGCAGATTTCCAGAAAACTGTGTTGACAAACTGATCACTGAAGAGAAACGTGTAACTCTGTGAGTTGCATTCACACATTGCAATGCAGATTCTTAGAAAGCTTCTCTTTAGTTATTATGTGAGGATAATTCCTTTTTCACCCTAGCCCTCAATGAGCTCCCAAATATAACTTTGCAGAATCCACGAGAACAGTGTTAGCAAACTGTTCCAATAAGGGAAGGGTGGAACTCTGTGTGATGAAGTCACACATCAGAAAGCAATCTCTCAGAAAGTTTCTCTGTAGTTATTATGTGAGGACATTAACTTTTTCACCATGGGCTCCTATGGGCTACCAAATATCACTTTGCAGATTCCACGAAAAGAGTGTTAGCAAACTGCTTCTTGAGGCATAGGTTGTAGCTCTGTGAGATGAATTCACAGATCAGAAAGAAGTTTCTCAGAAAGCTTCTTTCACGTTGTGAACGGATGAAATTTCCTTTATCAGCGTAGACCTCAATGCGATCCAAGGAAGCCCTTCTCAGCTTCCTCAAAGGCAGTGTTAATGGACTGCTCCACGAAACATAAGTGTAACTCTGTGAGATGAATTCACACATCACCAAGAAGTTTCTAAGAAAGCTTCTTTCCAGTTTTCATCTCTGGATATCTCCTTTGTCACCGTCAGGTTCATTGCGCTACGAAATACCAAATTGCAGATTTCCAGAAAACTGTGTTCACAAACTGATCACTGAAGAGAAACGTGTAACTCTGTGAGTTGCATTCACACATGGCAATGCAGTTTCTCAGAAAGCTTCTCTTTAGTTATTATGTGAGGATAATTCCTTTTTCACCCTAGCCCTCAATGAGCTCCCAAATATAACTTTGCAGAATCCACGAGAACAGTGTTAGCAAACTGTTCCAAGAAGGGAAGGGTGGAACTCTGTGTGATGAAGTCACACATCAGCAAGCAATCTCTCAGAAAGTTTCTCTGTAGTTATTATGTGAGGACATTAACTTTTTCACCATGGGCTCCTATGGGCTACCAAATATCACTTTCCAGATTCCACGAAAAGAGTGTTAGCAAACTGCTTCTTGAGGCATAGGTTGTAGCTCTGTGAGATGAATTCACAGATCAGAAAGAAGTTTCTCAGAAAGCTTCTTTCACGTTGTGAACGGATGAAATTTCCTTTATCAGCGTAGACCTCAATGCGATCCAAGGAAGCCCTTCTCAGCTTCCTCAAAGGCAGTGTTAATGGACTGCTCCACGAAACATAAGTGTAACTCTGTGAGATGAATTCACACATCACCAAGAAGTTTCTAAGAAAGCTTCTTTCCAGTTTTCATCTCTGGATATCTCCTTTGTCACCGTTAGGTTCATTGCGCTACGAAATACCAAATTGCAGATTTCCAGTAAACTGTATTAACAAACTGATCACTGAAGAGAAACGTGTAACTCTGTGAGTTGCATTCACACATGGCAATGCAGTTTCTCAGAAAGCTTCTCTTTAGTTATTATGTGAGGATAATTCCTTTTTCACCCTACCCCTCAATGAGCTCCCAAATATACCTTTGCAGAATCCACGAGAACAGTGTTAGCAAAGTGTTCCAAAAAGGGAAGGGTGGAATACTGTGTGATGAAGTCACACATCCGAAAGCAATGTCTCACGAAGTTTCTCTGTAGTTATTATCTGAGGACATTTCCTTTTTCACCATGGGCCCCTATGGGCTACCAAATATCACTTTCCAGATTCCACGAAAAGAGTGTTAGCAAACTGCTTCATGAGGCCTAAGTTGTAACTCTGTGAGAAGAATTCACAGATCACGAGGAAGTTTCTCAGAAAGCTTCTTTCTCATTTTTTTTGGAAGATATTTCCATTGGCCCCAATGTTTTCAATGGGTTCCGGAATATCTGTTCTCAGATTCCACACAAATAGGGCCAGGCCACGGCCCCACGAAATACAGCTGTAACTTAGTGAGTTGAATTCACACATCACAAAGCGGTTTCTCAGAAAGCTTCTTTCTTTAGTAAGACGAGGTTATTTGTGGTCTCGGAGCGCCACCGTGTGTCCTATTGCAGATTCTGCGAAAACTCTGCTAGCAAGCTTCTCAGTGAAAACAATCATGGACATCTGTGGGCTGAATTCACCCACAACAAAGAAGTTTCTGAGAAGGCTTCTCTGCAGGTTTCTCCCAGGATAGTTCCTTATTCACCATGCGATTCCACGGTATCCAAGACATCACATCTGAGATTCCTCATAATGAGTGCTATGAAACTCCCCGGAGAACGGGTGATATAACACTCTGCAATGAATTCACATATCACAAAGCAGTTTCTCAGAAAACTTGATTCCACTTTTTCCTGGAGGATATTTCTTTTCTCCTTCTATCCTTCAAAGGCATCTGAAATATCACTTCTCGGAATCCACGGAAACAGCCCTAAGAAACGGTTCCAAAAAACACTGGCGTAACTCTGTGAGATGATGTCACACATCAGAAAGCAATCTCTCAGAAAGTTTCTCTGTAGTTATTATGTGAGGACATTCCCTTTTTCACCATGGGACCCTATGGGCTACCAAATATCACTTTGCAGATTCCACGAAAAGAGTGTTAGCAAACTGCTTCTTGAGGCATAGGTTGTAACTCTGTGAGATGAATTCATAGATCAGAAAGAAGTTTCTCAGAAAGCTTCTTTCACGTTGTGAACGGATGAAATTTCCTTTATCAGCGTAGGCCTCAATGCGATCCAAGGAAGCCCTTCTCAGCTTCCTCAAAGACAGTGTTAATGGACTGCTCCACGAAACATAAGTGTAACTCTGTGAGATGAATTCACAGATCAGAAAGAAGTTTCTCAGATAGCTTCTTTCACGTTGTGAACGGTTGAAATTTCCTTTATCAGCGTGGGTCTCAATGCGATCCAAGGAAGCCTTTCTCAGCTTCCTCAAAGAGAGTGTTAATGGACTGCTCCAGGAAACATAAGTGTAACTCTGTGAGATGAATTCACACATCACCAAGAAGTTTCTAAGAAAGCTTCTTTCTAGTTTTCATCTCTGGATATCTCCTTTGTCACCGTCAGGTTCATTGCGCTATGAAATACCAAATTGCAGATTTCCAGAAAACAGTGTTAACAAACTGATCACTGAAGAGAAACGTGTAACTCTGTGAGTTACATTCACAGATGGCAATGCAGTTTCTCAGAAAGCTTCTCTTTAGTTATTATGTGAGGATAATTCCTTTTTCACCCTAGCCCTCAATGAGCTCCCAAATATACCTTTGCAGAATCCACGAGAACAGTGTTAGCAAACTGTTTCAAGAAGGGAAGGGTGGAACTCTGTGTGATGAATTCACACATCAGAAAGCAATCTCTCAGAAAGTTTTTCTGTAGTTATTATGTGAGGACATTCCCTTTTTCACCATGGGCCCCTATGGGCTACCAAATATCACTTTGCAGATTCCAAGAAAAGAGTGTTAGCAAACTGCTTCTTGAGGCATAGGTTGTAACTCTGTGAGATGAATTCACAGATCAGAAAGAAGTTTCTCAGAAAGCTTCTTTCACGTTGTGAGCGAATGAAATTTCCTTTTTCATGGTAGGCCTAAATGCGATCCAAGGAAGCCCTTCTCAGCTTCCTCAAAGACAGTGTTAATGGACTGCTCCACGAAACATGAGTGTAACTCTGTGAGATGAATTCACACATCACCAAGAAGTTTCTAAGAAAGCTTCTTTCTAGTTTTCATCTCTGGATATCTCCTTTGTCACCGTCAGGTTCATTGCGCTATGAAATACCAAATTGCAGATTTCCAGAAAACTGTGTTAACAAACTTATCACTGAAGAGAAACGTGTAACTCTGTAAGTTGCATTCACACATGGCAATGCAGTTTCTCAGAAAGCTTCTCTTTAGTTATTATGTGAGGATAATTCCTTTTTCACCCTAGCCCTCAATGAGCTCCCAAATATACCTTTGCAGAATCCACGAGAACAGTGTTAGCAAACTGTTCCAAGAAGGGAAGGGTGGAACTCTGTGTGATGAAGTCACACATCAGAAAGCAATCTCTCAGAAAGTTTCTCTGTAGTTATTATGTGAGGACATTCCCTTTTTCACCATGGGACCCTATGGGCTACCAAATATCACTTTGCAGATTCCACGAAAAGAGTGTTAGCAAACTGCTTCTTGAGGCATAGGTTGTAACTCTGTGAGATGAATTCACAGATCAGAAAGAAGTTTCTCAGAAAGCTTCTTTCACGTTGTGAGCGAATGAAATTTCCTTTTTCATGGTAGGCCTAAATGCGATCCAAGGAAGCCCTTCTCAGCTTCCTCAAAGACAGTGTTAATGGACTGCTCCACGAAACATGAGTGTAACTCTGTGAGATGAATTCACACATCACCAAGAAGTTTCTAAGAAAGCTTCTTTCTAGTTTTCATCTCTGGATATCTCCTTTGTCACCGTCAGGTTCATTGCGCTATGAAATACCAAATTGCAGATTTCCAGAAAACTGTTTTAACAAACTGATCACTGAAGAGAAACGTGTAACTCTGTGAGTTGCATTCACACATGGCAATGCAGTTTCTCAGAAAGCTTCTCTTTAGTTATTATGTGAGGATAATTCCTTTTTCACCCTAGCCCTCAATGAGCTCCCAAATATACCTTTGCAGAATCCACGAGAACAGTGTTAGCAAACTGTTCCAAGAAGGGAAGGGTGGAACTCTGTGTGATGAAGTCACACATCAGAAAGCAATCTCTCAGAAAGTTTCTCTGTAGTTATGATGTGAGGACATTCCCTTTTTCACCATGGACCCCTATGGGCTACCAAATATCACTTTGCAGATTCCAGGAAAAGAGTGTCAGCAAACTGCTTCTTGAGGCATAGGTTGTAAATCTGTGAGATGAATTCACAGATCAGAAAGAAGTTTCTCAGAAAGCTTGTTTCACGTTGTGAAGGAAAGAAATTTCCTTTTTCAGGGTAGGCCTCAATGCGATTCAAGGAAGCCCTTCTCAGCTTCCTCAAAGACAGTGTTAAAGGACTGCTCCACGAAACATAAGTGTAATTCTGTGAGATGAATTCACACATCACCAAGAAGTTTCTAAGAAAGCTTCTTTCTAGTTTTCATCTCTGGATATCTCCTTTGTCACCGTCAGGTTCATTGCGCTATGAAATACCAAATTGCAGATTTCCAGAAAACTGTGTTAACAAACTGATCACTGAAGAGAAACCTGTAACTCTGTGAGTTGCATTCACACATGGCAATGCAGTTTCTCAGAAAGCTTCTCTTTAGTTATTATGTGAGGATAATTCCTTTTGCACCCTAGCCCTCAATGAGCTCCCAAATATACCTTTGCAGAATCCACGAGAACAGTGTTAGCAAACTGTTCCAAGAAGGGAAGTGTGGAACTCTGTGTGATGAAGTCACACATCAGAAAGCAATGTCTCAGAAAGTTTCTCTGTAGTTATTATGTGATGACATTTCCTTTTTCACCATGGGCCCCTATGGTCTACCAAATATCACTTTGCAGATTCCACGAAAAGATTGTTAGCAAACTGCATCTTTTTTTTTTTTTTTTTTTTTTTTTTTTTTTTTTTTTTTTGAGGTGGAGTCTCGCTCTGTCGCCCGGACTGGAGTGCAGTGGCCAGATCTCAGCTCACTGCAAACTCCACCTCCCGGGTTTACGCCATTCTCCTGCCTCAGCCTCCCGAGTAGCTGGGACTACAGGCGCCCGCCACCTCACCCGGCTAGTTTTTGTATTTTTAGTAGAGACGGGGTTTCACCATGTTAGCCAGGATGGTCTCGATCTCCTGACCTCGTGATCCGCCCGTCTCGGCCTCCCAAAGTGCTGGGATTACAGGCTTGAGCCACCGCGCCCGGCCAGCAAACTGCTTCTTGAGGCATAGGTTGTAACTCTGTGAGATGAATTCACAGATCAGAAAGAAGTTTCTCAGAAAGCTTCTTTCACGTTGTGAACGGATGAAAATTCCTGTATCAGCGTAGGCCTCAATGCGATCCAAGGAAGCCCTTTTCAGCTTCCTCAAAGACAGTGTTTATGGACTGCTCCACGAAACCTAAGTGTAACTCTGTGAGATGAATTCACACATCACCAAGAAGTTTCTAAGAAAGCTTCTTTCTAGTTTTCATCTCTGGATATCTCTTTTGTCACCGTCAGGTTCATTGCGCTATGACATACCAAATTGCAGATTTCCAGAAAACTGTGTTAACAAACTGATCACTGAAGAGAAACGTGTAACTCTGTGAGTTGCATTCACACATGGCAATGCAGTTTCTCAGAAAGCTTCTCTTTAGTTATTATGTGAGGATAATTCCTTTTTCACCCTAGCCCTCAATGAGCTCCCAAATATACCTTTGCAGAATCCACGAGAACAGTGTTAGCAAACTGTTCCAAGAAGGGAAGGGTGGAACTCTGTGTGATGAAGTCACACATCATATTGCAATATCTCAGAAAGTTTCTCTGTAATTATTATGTGAGGACATTCCCTTTTTCACCCTGGGCCCCTATGGACTACCAAATATCACTTTGCAGATTCCGCGAAAAGAGTGTTAGCAAACTGCTTCTTGAGGCATAGGTTGTAACTCTGTGAGATGAATTCACAGATCAGAAAGAAGTTTCTCAGAAAGCTTCTTTCACGTTGTGAACGGATGAAATTTCCTTTATCAGCGTAGGCCTCAATGCGATCCAAGGAAGCCCTTCTCAGCTTCCTCAAAGACAGTGTTAATGGACTGCTCCACGAAACATAACCGTAACTCTGTGAGATGAATTCACACATCACCAAGAAGTTTCTAAGAAAGCATCTTTCTAATTTTCATCTCTGGATATCTCCTTTGTCACCGTCAGGTTCATTGCGCTATGAAATACCAAATTGCAGATTTCCAGAAAACTGTGTTAACAAACTGATCACTGAAGAGAAACGTGTAACTCTGTGAGTTGCATTCACACATGGCAATGCAGTTTCTCAGAAAGCTTCTCTTTAGTTATTACGTGAGGATAATTCCTTCTTCACCCTAGCCCTCAATGAGCTCCCAAATATACCTTTGCAGAATCCACGAGAACAGTGTTAGCAAACTGTTCCAAGAAGGGAAGGGTGAAACTCTGTGTGATGAAGTCACACATCAGAAAGCAATCTCTCAGAAAGTTTCTCTGTAGTTATGATGTGAGGACATTTCCTTTTTCACCATGGGCCCCTATGGGCTACCAAATATCATTTTGCAGATTCCACGAAAAGAGTGTTAGCATACTGCTTCATGAGGCCTAAGTTGTAACTCTGTGAGAAGAATTCACAGATGACGAAGAAGTTTCTCAGAAAGCTTCTTTCTCATTTTTATTGGAAGATATTTCCATTGGCCCCAATGTTTTCAGTGGGTTCCGGAATATCTCTTCTCAGATTCCACACAAATAGGGCCAGGCCACGGCCCCACGAAAAACAGCTGTAACTTAGTGAGTTGAATTCACACATCACAAAGCGGTTTCTCAGAAAGCTTCTTTCTTGAGTAAGACGAGGTTATTTTTGGTCTCGGAGCGCCACCGTGTGTCCTATTGCAGATTCTGCGAAAACTCTGCTTGGAAGCTTCTCAGTGAAAACAATCATGGACATCTGTGGGCTGAATTCACCCACAACAAAGAAGTTTCTGAGAAGGCTTCTCTGCAGGTTTCTCCGAGGATAGTTCCTTATTCACCATGCGGTTCCGCGGTATCCAAGACATCACATTTGACATTCCTCATAATGAGTGCTACAAAACTCCCCCGAGAAAGGGTGATATAACACTCTGAAATGAATTCACATATCACAAAGCAGTTTCGCAGAAAGCTTGATCCACTTTTTCCTGGAGGATATTTCTTTTCTCCTTCTATTCTTCAAAGCCATCTGAAATATCACTTCTCGGAATCCACGGAAACAGCCCTAAGAAACGATTCCAAAAAACACTGGCGTAACTCTGTGAGATGAAGTCACACATCAGAAAGCAATCTCTCAGAAAGTTTCTCTGTAGTTATTATGTGAGGACATTCCCTTTTTCACCATGGGACCCTATGGGCTACCAAATATCACTTTGCAGATTCCACGAAAAGAGTGTTAGCAAACTGCTTCTTGAGGCATAGGTTGTAACTCTGTGAGATGAATTCACAGAGTAGAAAGAAGTTTCTCAGAAAGCTTCTTTCACATTGTGAACGGATGAAATTTCCTTTATCAGCGTAGGCCTCTATGCGATCCAAGGAAGCCCTTCTCAGGTTCCTCAAAGACAGTGTTAATGGACTGCTCCACGAAACATAAGTGTAACTCTGTGAGATGAATTCACACATCACCAAGAAGTTTCTAAGAAAGCTTCTTTCTAGTTTTCACCTCTGGATATCTCCTTTGTCACCGTCAGGTTCATTGCGCTATGAAATACCAAATTGCAGGTTTTCAGAAATCGGTGTTAACAAACTGATCACTGAAGAGAAACGTGTAACTCTGTGAGTTGCATTCACACATGGCAATGCAGTTTCTCAGAAAGCTTCTCTTTAGTTATTATGTGAGGATAATTCCTTTTTCACCCTAGCCCTCAATGAGCTCCCAAATATACCTTTGCAGAATCCACGAGAACAGTGTTAGCAAACTGTTCCAAAAAGGGAAGGGTGGAACTCTGTGTGATGAAGTCACACATCAGAAAGCAATCTCTCAGAAAGTTTCTCTGTAGTTATTATGTGAGAACATTTCCTTTTTCACCATGGGCCCCTATGGGCTACCAAATATCACTTTCCAGATTCCACGAAAAGAGTGTTAGCAAATTGCTTCCTGAGGCCTAAGTTGTAACTCTGTGAGAAGAATTCACAGATCACGAAGAAGTTTCTCAGAAAGCTTCTTTCTCATTTTTATTGGAAGATATTTCCATTGGCCCCATTGTTTTCAATGGGTTCCGGAATATCTCTTCTCAGATTCCACACAAATAGGGCCAGGCCACGGCCACACGAAAAACAGCTGTAACTTAGTGAGTTGAATTCACACATCACAAAGCGGTTTCTCAGAAAGCTTCTTTCTTGAATAAGACGAGGTTATTTGTGGTCTCGGAGCGCCACCGTGTGTCCTATTGCAGATTCTGCGAAAACTCTGCTAGTAAGCTTCTCAGTGAAAACAATCATGGACATCTGTGGGCTGAATTCACCCACAACAAAGAAGTTTCTGAGAAGGCTTCTCTGCAGGTTTCTCCGAGGATAGTTCCTTATTCACCTTGCGGTTCCACGGTATCCAAGACATCACATCTGACATTCCTCATAATGAGTGCTACGAAACTCCCCCGAGAAAGGGTGATATAACACTCTGAAATGAATTCACATATCACAAAGCAGTTTCGCAGAAAACTTGATCCACTTTTTCCTGTAGGATATTTCTTTTCTCCTTCTATTCTTCAAAGCCATCTGAAATATCACTTCTCGGAATCCACGGAAACAGCCCTAAGAAACGGTTCCAAAAAACACTGTCGTAACTCTGTGAGATGAAGTCACACATCAGAAAGCAATCTCTCAGAAAGTTTCTCTGTAGTTATTAAGTGGAGGACATTCCCTTTTTCACCATGGGACCCTATGGGCTACCAAATATCACTTGCAGATTCCACGAAAAGAGTGTTAGCACACTGCTTCTTGAGGCATAGGTTGTAACTCTGTGAGATGATCACAGATCAGAAAGAAGTTTCTCAGAAAGCTTCTTTCACGATGTGAACGGATGAAATTTCCTTGATCAGCGTAGGCCTCAATGCGATCCAAGGAAGCCCTTCTCAGGTTCCTCAATTAGACAGTGTTAATGGAATGCTCCAGCGAAACATAAGTGTAACTTCTGTGAGATGAATTCACACATCACCAAGAAGTTCTAAGAAAGCTTTCTTCTAGTTTCATCTCTGGATATCTACTTTGTCACCGTCAGGTTCATTGCGCTATGAAATACCAAATTGCAGATTTCCAGAAAACTGTGTTAACAAACTGATCACTGAAGTAGAAACGTGTAACTCTGGAGTTGCATTCACACATGGCAATGCAGTTTCTCAGAAAGCTTCTCTTTAGTTATTATGTGAGGATAATTCCTTTTTCCACCCTAAGCCCTCAATGAGCTCCCAAATATACCTTTGCAGAATCCACGAGAACAGTGTTAGCAAACTGTTCCAAAAAGGGAAGGGTGGAAACTCTGTGTGATGAAGTCACTACATCAGAAGCAATCTCTCAGAAAGTTTCTCTCTAGTTATTATGTGAGGACATTTCCTTTTTCACCATGGGCCCCTATGGGCTACCAAATATCACTTTCCAGATTCCACGAAAAGGGTGTTAGCAAACTGCTTCATGAGGCCTAAATTGTAACTCTGTGAGAAGAATTCACAGATCACGAAGAAGTTTCTCAGAAAGCTTCTTTCTCATTTTTATTGGAAGATATTTCCATTGGCCCCATTGTTTTCAATGGGTTCCGGAATATCTGTTCTCAGATTCCACACAAATAGGGCCAGGCCTCGGCCCGACGAAAAACAGCTGTAACTTAGTGAGTTGAATTCACACATCACAAAGCGGTTTCTCAGAAAGCTTCTTTCTTTAGTAAGACGAGGTTATTTGTGGTCTCGATGCGCCGCCGTGTGTCCTATTGCAGATTCTGCGAAAACTCTGCTAGCAAGCTTCTCAGTGAAAACAATCATGGACAACTGTGGGCTGAATTCACCCACAACAAAGAAGTTTCTGAGAAGGCTTCTCTGCAGGTTTCTCCGAGGATAGTTCCTTATTCACCATGAGGTTCCACGGTATCCAAGACATCACATCTGAAATTCCTCATAATGAGTGCTGCGAAACGCTCCCGAGAAAGGGTGATATAACACTCTGATATGAATTCACATATCACAAAGCAGTTTCGCAGAAAACTTGATTCCACTTTTTCCTGGAGGATATTTCTTTTCTCCTTCTATTCTTCAAATCCATCTGAAATATCACTTCTCGGAATCCACGGAAACAGCCCTAAGAAACGGTTCCAAAAAACACTGGCGTAACTCTGTGAGATGAAGTCACACATCAGAAAGCAATCTCTGAGAAAGTTTCTCTGTAGTTATGATGTGAGGACATTTCCTTTTTCACCATGGGCCCCTATGGGCTACCAAATATCACTTTGCAGATTCCACGAAAAGAGTGTTAGCAAACTGCTTCTTGAGGCATAGGTTGTAACTCTGTGAGATGAATTCACAGATCAGAAAGAAGTTTCTCAGAAAGCTTCTTTCACGTTGTGAACGGATGAAATTTCCTTTATCAGTGTAGG